>NC_140956.1:5000-1205000 GCF_014529385.1 Adiantum capillus-veneris
ACTGGACATCAAAACTACACCTTTTTCCCTTTGTTTATAAGTTTGTCTCCTTTCTCAAACTGGTTATCAGGTAATTGTTGGAACATTGTGAGTCGTATTCTTAGTCGAAGATCTTGGCCCGGCTAACACGTTGATCCACAAGCCCACTCAGGGAACTTCAAAAGAGAGAGCCATCCTCCTTTTCCTAGCTTAGAAGATCCATTTTTCCTATTGAAGCAGGCCTTTAATGATAATTTCCCATCCAAAGTTGTTGGTGTGCAAACAGAGTCTCAAGAGGAGGAGTCTGGTGAAAAGAGAAGGACAAGCCCATCTGATCAGAAAACTGACAGGGCTCCAAAAATGTTAAGCAAGTTAAAAGCATTAAGACCCCTCAAAGGGAACTTGTGATTGATGAATAAGAAGCCTTGTTGAGAAGGGAAGCTTGGACTCAAGATTGTGCTCAGTGAGCAGCTGATGCAAAGGTAGTCCTTTTTAGTGGCCTTGTTGGCTTTGCCAACATTTATACTGTCTAAAAAGAATGGTTGCTTTACTTCATTTGTGTATTGTTTCTAAAAAGTTTGTGTAGGAATGTTGGTCTATGAATAGTAATCTCTTTTTTTTTTTGCTTTTGAAAAATAAAATGTCCTATAATTCAATATGGATAAATTGAAGTTGCAGTCTCAATTGTGCATCTATAGGTTTTGATTTGTGAAGTTTTAAATGGAGTTGTGACTACCCGCCATCGTGCAAGTTCTTACTCATTCCACCAATGCATTTGGTCCATTCACGAAAATTTTGTTTTTTATTTCTTTTAGCAGTTATTTCACAGCTTCTTAGAGTTAGGCTTTACCAACCCTACTTTAAGCCAGGGTGCACCTTTAAAAATGTTTTTGTGCCACATGTGTGCAAAGGAGGGGTATTATATTTGATAAAATTTATATTATTTCAAATTATTATACTTACAAAAAGGATTTTTAAATTGAGTTTAATAAGGAAAAGGGACCCTTTTTTTGCCTCACAATATGTAAGTACATGACACATGATCTAGATGATTTTTGATAAGTGCACCCCCAAAGGCCTGGAGCCTTGACAATTCATACAATCTCAGATTGCAAATGCAATGCATGCTCATACTTATGTGTACTTTTGCTGACGTACATGACTATGAGAGCATCGGCACATGACTGTGAAAACATCTCTCTATTTGAAGTTCTACAGTCACTATTGGTGCTTGAGGATGTAGCAAGGATGTCGTACTATTAAATCTTAAAGACTTAGCATGAGGGAATTGGCGATTATATTGCATCAGCAAGATTCAGTATTTACAAACTCTAATTGTATGGATACCCTGCATGGTCACAGTAACAACATGAAGACCACCCCACCTCTTATCTTTGCCCTCCGTTTGTTTTTTTCCGTCCTTGTTCTATGTAATAATTTTTGATTGGTTTGTCTACGTGCTTAGAGTTCGTGGGTTTGGGCAAGAGAATATCCCTGAGTGTGTTTCTACATATGTGGGTAGTCTGAAAGAACAGACGTGTGCGCACACACTTTTTAATAGATGGGAAACCTCAAGACACGAAAAACCCATGAAGAATGTTACATGGGTTTGTCTACATGAGTTCATGGGTTTGTGCAAGAGCGTGTCCCTGAGTGTGTTTGTACATGTGTGGGCAGTATGAAAGAACAACTTGATGGATACAACTGCGGGGACTAGGGAGACTCTTTTGGAGGTGGGGGAGGTGGAACTCCCAACGCCACTCTCTGGGCTCTGGTTATCAATGTATCGGAGTGGTATCAAACTGTTGGATGAAGGACAACACCTTGTTCGTATCTTTTAACCCAAACAAAGTATCAAACATGACGCTTAGACCGCCATCCTTGAATTCTTTCTTAGCGTTTCTTCTGTGCTCTAAGGTCCTTGTCATCAAAGTGAACGGCACGTCGATGGCGTTTCCTTCTTGAAACATGTGCTTCACCTCTAGGTCCCTTTTTTGCTAGATCGGACAAAGTAAGTTTGAAAAGACTTGGACCTGTTCCTTGCGAGTCGATAAAAGATTCAAGATCTTTCTGTGTTTGCTTAGTTGGGGCGTTATCTCCCTCTAAATGTTCTCTTCTATGAGGGGAAAATTTGAACTCTTCTTGTTGGTAGAGGATGTTGATCTCGTAATGGGTTTGCTACCTTTTTCCACTTCTTGTAGACTTCAATCATTGGGTGATTTTGTACCATGGGTCTATACCTTGCAGTTTCCTTGAAGCGTGAATGTGGGCTTATCCTAAATTCATCTAGGTATATTTTTTAGTTGTATAGCGGACATGTAGAATTCACATTGTGAAGTCTTTATCCGAGTTACGACCAGTTGATATTGTGCTAATTCTTTCTATCTTTTGTGGTGCGCATGCCCTATCAACTATCTCATTTTTGTGTGCTAATTTTTCCGATTTAGTGCTACTAGGCTTCATTATGGCTGAGTCTGCCCTTGATGTCCGGAGTCATGACAGAAACTCAGTACGCTGAACTTTGTGTTTATGTATGCTCATGTGTGTGTGTGTGTGTGGGAGCATATGTTAGTTGTCACAAACTGCTGAGTCTGCCCTTGATGTCCGGAGTCATGATAGAAACTCAGTACGCTGAACTTTGTGTTTATGTATGCTCATGTGTGTGTGTGTGTGTGGGAGCATATGTTAGTTGTCACAAATTGCTGACATGTCAAGCCACTATAAACCTAAGCTGACTTGCACATCCTGGCCAAGGGGCCTAAATTCTAAGAAGTAGTAGCAAAAGAAATTTTACCAACTTGCAAAGTCTTGCTGAGTGGCCTCCTCTTTAGATTCTTTAATGCTGTCGTGTTCTCTATCAGATTCTCCATGGCCTGTGTTGCAAAAAGTCAGATTGGATCCTTTGTAGAAGAAGAATCTACAAAGCTGTGATACCATTGTAGCCGGCAAGCCAGGAGTGAATCCACAACAAGCATATGATTGAGCTTGAAAACTGATAACACTTGAAATTGAATATTACTGGAGACAAGACATGGTAGAGTGGAGTTCTCTACCTAGATGCATTGACCCCTACCTAAGTGGGGCACCCCACATACATGGGTACTTCTTTGTATATATATATATAAATCACAAAGTATTACTACTACTTATTGAAAGGCGTTGGCCCAAAGACAACAGGCTGAAAATAGGCGCCCAAAAGCTCTATTGCTCAAAAGCTAAAGCCCCAAAAGTCAAGCCTTTAAAAAATTGTCCAAAAACCTATTATCTATATCCTTCCCCTAGTTCGGAAAGTCACGGTATTGCTACATCATCACTTTGTGAGTGAGTAGGTGACTAGGCCAAGAGGTCATTAACTGTTGAACCTTTTAAACTCATGAACTCCTCTGTCTCTTCACAATAATGAGGCTTTTCATGTTCAAATCCATCGAGATCACTTCACATTCAAATTCTAATATTTTTAAAAAATATTCCTTGAAAATCTCAATATGGTTTTCCTTCTCTCTCCCTTTACCTTTCAAGTGGTACGGCTAAAAAGTGTAAAGAATGCTTAAGGCACATCAGCTTGTAGCTTCATTGTGGATACAAATGATGATCTTCTGCATCATCCGTAGAAAACCCTTTGTCCCACATGACGTTATAAGAGTGGAGCTTGCCACACCACCAATGCTAGTGGTTGGTCTCTTTCTGACAGCATGTTTCATCTAGAGTGTCACAAACTGCTCATGTGTCAAGCCACTAAAGACCAAGAGGGTTAAATCTCCCTGACGGAGATGTCACCTTTGCTTCCATGTTTAGTCTTGACTTTCTTATGTCGGTTTTTGACGACACATTACCTTCTCATTGGATACTAGATGTGAGTGCTAGGTTTCACGTCACGCCGAGTCGTGAGTGGTTTAGCACATATGTTACTGGTATGCTTGAACATGTTTGTCTAGCTAATGGTTCAATGCATGACATAGTTGGTGTAGGAGATGTCAGACTATCGTTGCCGAGTGGTGCATCATACGTGTTGCGAGATGTACGCCATGTGCCATGTTTGACGCAGAGCTTGATCTCTGTGAGTCACTTACGAGACATTGGATGCCAGCTAGTGATGGATGAGCATAGTTTCAGATTGCATCGTGGAGAACTAGTCATAGCTATAGGTGCTAGTGTTGGCACCATTCATGCAATGCGAGTACCTAGCTTGCTCATCCCTGCGGGCTATATGTATCAATGGCTGCAACTCCTCCCTGAATAACACTGCCACTCCTCCTGAGCCCCGCCCTCTTTGCTCTGATTGTGTCTTCTCTCTACAGGCTGTCTCCCATCTATATCCACTAATGTGAGGCATAGACTGCCCAAGGGCCTGATGTGTCTCAGAGTAGAAGACGATGTCTCTTCCCGTAAAACTAACCTCAAAAGCACCCACATCAAGGCACATAGATCCATTACAATTCCAGGTGGCAACTTTGAGTGTGGTCCCATAAATCTCGCACCGTCATGTGGAGCACCGCTCTACAATCACCACCCGACCATCTCTGTAGAAGGCTGTCTTTCCCTTCTACCTTGCCGCTTGAATCTCTGGCATTACCTCTCTCATATGCGCAAGCTCTGTGAGAGTGAGGTCATCTCCAAGGAATATGCCCATTTTCTTTAGTGTAGGACGCCTCTTCAAGAAGTCCTTTGCCTCCATGGATGGGAAAAGGATGGTTAAATCTCTCTCTTTTGAAGTCTCCCCATTTCCTTGTGTCTTGTTCCCTACCCTCCATGCCTTTTTATGAGTAGCCATCCCTCTTTTTTGCCACCATAAGCCTATCTGTAAGTTTTTTTGCGCCGTGATGTGACCAGGGTAGTGGCCACCTGTAGGACCACTGTGTGCATCCTCCAGAATGTGGTCTACTTCATAAGGGGAGACGCACCTCCGCAGCACACCATCTGGCCTAGATTTGTAGAGCTGTTCGCCAATCAAAGAGAAGGGTCTAGACTTCAGCAAGAGTCTTCTTTTTTGCAAGGGAGAAGCATTCTCAGGATATAGGCCAGTAGATGTAACACATCTCCATACCATTATGGGGTTGTGTCGACCTTAAAGAGATGATTATCAAGAAAGTCATCATCAACCCCAGTATCGGGCTCACCTGTGTGTATGCGATAGAGATGGTCAGCCATGACGTGCCGCTTGCTTGGACTAAGAACTTCTTCGAAGTCGAATTCCTAGAATATCAATAGCCACCTCCAGACTCTTCCTACAACTTGGGGTACCCACATACCCACATACCTAGCCTGAGCAGAGACGTCGTTCGGGGAGCATGCCCCAGAACAGTTGGTATGATGAGGAATGCTGGGACACTAGAGCTAGACTTCAAAGGGAGGTGCTTTTGGGGGACATCACTCACAGACAGTCACAGATTGATTTCCGACACCTAGTGAGGCGGAAGAAGAGGGCATATTTGGCTCGCCTAGAGCAGGATCTATACTAGCTATTCTTGAGTGAGGACTCAAGTGAGGCATGGCGTCTCTTTCATGAGAACTCCCCCCCCGTGCCATCACTTCTATAGAGGCCTGGGGCTAGTACGCATCATCTCTATACACAGTTCCTGAGGAGCCCCCCCCCCTTCCCGACCCCCCCCATCCATGCCCACACATGTGCTTTTTTCACCGTTGAGATGGTGAGGAAGGCCATTGATAGGATGAGGACTGGGAGAGCATATGATCATGATGGCTGAGTGGCTTAGCATTTCACGCATACCAAAGGTTTACTAGCAGAGCTTCTAGCAGTTATGTTTAACTGTGCCATGTGTGAGGGCTTGCTTGATACTTGGAGCCTATCTACTATTGTACCTATCTTCAAGTCGGGAGACCCTATGGAGCCTGGGAATTATTGCACTATCATGATTGGACACACATTGGCACGGTTGTACGCATCTATTCTTGAGCAGCAGTTGAGAAGATGGGCAGAGAGGGAGGGGATATGCGCAGCCGGTGGGCAGGTAGGGTTCAGCAGGGGTTTTTCTACTCTTGACCATGTCTTGACACTCAGGGCCATCATTGAGGAGGGCAGATCACATGGGAGATGGATCTATTGTAGCTTTTTGGATTTCCGCAAAGCATTTGACACAGTACCTAGAGCTAGATTGATGCGCAGATGGGAGTACCCACAGAGCTCATTTGGGGGGTCATGGAATTATACAGGTCAATAGTGGGGCATGTACGCACCTCAGAGGGTCTATCCACACTGGTTCACTCAACTATTGGGGTGAGGCAGGGTTGCCCGCTCTCTCCTACTCTATTTGGTATGTATGTGGATGAGGTTTCTGACTACATTGAGAGAGATGGTGATATAGGTGCACAACTAGCAGGGAAATGGATTCCACTATTGCTATATGCTGATGATATTGTGTTGATCTCCGACTCTCCGGAGGGGATGCAACGTCACTTGGATTCTTTGCATAGGTTTGCCCAGGAAAGTGGTATGTCCGTCAACCTTGGTAAAATCAAGGTCATGGTATTTAATACCACCCCACAGTGGATCAGGAGCTCAACGCCCGCATTCACATACGTCTAGGAGATAGTGGAGTATAAATATGCTTACACTTACCTTGGAGTGGCTTTTAGTGGGCCAGCATTTTCATTGAGGAGGGCAGCAGAGACTAGAGCCATGCAGCCTATTGGGTAGATTGGAAAGGATGTGTTCACAGGTTCAGTTTCACTAGGAGCCTCGGATGAAGCTCTGGCTCTTTGACACATTGGTGGCTTCTGCATTGCTTTATGGGGCTGAGATTTTGGGACCTTCATTGGATCATCACGTGAGGACAGGCCGCACCGATGGATGGGGGGACATGGAGAAGCCTCTGGTCTCTATGATCTCGCGGCTCATTAGAGCTAAGGCTTCTGTACCATGTGCTATTTTTCGAGCAGAGCTATCTGCCCCCCCACTAGTGGTTGAGGCGCTCACCAGATCTGTCTCCTTCATACACCGCATGTGGGAACTTCCTAGAGACAGATATGCTCGCCTTGCACTTGAGTCCTCTCGACAGTTAGCCATGCAGGGAGATACAGCATGCTGGTATGGGGAGATGACATCATGGTTTCATGCGCATGGGTTCAACATAGACAGTTTGCCTCCCTTTGAGTACTCACTGGATGCACCCTCTCTGTCTCTTACACATGGAACCCATGTTATCTCTAGATTCTTTGCTTCAATTGCTTTTCCATCTGCTTTGTAGTTAGATGCATTATCTGTGACAATGGCTATCACATTTTTAGGTCCTCCTGCTCTTCTAATCGAACGCTCATATACACCAACAAGATATCCACTAGTTGTTGCTTTCAAGGATGTATCAATCGCCTCAAGAAAGATGGAACCTCTTGGACAAATCAACATCACAATAATCAATGGTTTCTTCTGAAAATTTGTCCAACCATCTAGAGCAATTGTGCATCCATACTGTGGCACATAATCAAGAGTTGTGCACTTTAAAATATTTTTTGATGTAGTTTTTACTTTATCTAAGTATTTTGTACGCATCTTATTATAATCAGGTACCACAAAACCCTTCTTCGCCATGCTCATTAAAGCATCTTTGAAGAGAGGATTTCGAATGACATTAAAAGGAATTCCACATGCAAAAAATGCTTGCGTCCACTTAAGATGGAGTTCAAGCAGCCATTGTTTATCAAATGCTTGATGCAAAGTAGGACCACTTGGTGCAGGTTCTCCTTCAGTCCATGCTTCACTTCGGCTTATGTTAGTAGAGCTTCCGGTAGGATTAGAGCACAATCCCCAGCAAAGGATGAATGACACCCTCCTTGAACTGAAGCAGGGATCGAGGGAGGGTTTTAATCATTCTCAAGTGTCATCTCGATGTCCCTAGCCATAGATGGAGCCATATTTTTGGGACCTCCCTTTTTTTTGCCCACAAGATGTGCTCTCTTTTCCTTGAGCGGCCACTCGGGAATTTTTTCTTCAATACCTTTTGGGGGGTATTTGCAAGCTAAAACGTTTCGAGGAATTTTGAACACATGTTCCTTTATCCTGTGAGCATTTCTGCTAAAATTATGGCCGTAGGTCTTACACTTCAACTTTGATGTAGTCTTTCCCACTGACCAATTTATATACATAGTTCCACTCATATCCTTTCACCATCTTCTTAAGATCTACAAACTCAAACATAACTAATTACTAAATACACATCTAAAATCAAACTCTAATACCATTTACATTACTTTATTTGTCACGTTTTCAACCTCTTCAATTAAAAAATACCAAAAATAGTTTTTTTTTTCAAGTGTGAGCTCTCACTTTACACTTGAATCATGATAAATAAATCGCTTAATCTATCTCAATAACTTCCAAGTGTGACTAAACTCTACACATAATAAGATGTTTTTAAAAAACCTATCTAAATTACCTCCAAGTGTGAGTGTAATTCTACACATGGCAAGCAATCAAAATTCACTACTTCTATAATTCTCTTCTAGGTGTGAGAATACCTCTACACAAAGAGAGAGATTATTATTTAATCTACCTAGATTATCTGTAGTGTGAGTACTACTCTACACATGACAGACAATCATTAGATAAATTTAACCCAAGTTACTTCCAAGTGTGAACATAGCTCAACACACAACAAGTAACTCCTAACTTTAGCTATCTAACTTAAGTTACTTCTAAGTGTGAACATAGTTCAACACAAAGCAAATAACTACTAACTTTAACTTTATTGAATCACTTCCAAGAGTTTCCTCTACACAATGCAAGTAATCATTAACTACCTTACTTAATTTACCTCTCAGTGTAAGATATACTTCACATAGAGCAGATAAAGACTAAACTCAAAACTCCAAAACCTAGAAAAAAACATTTTGTCCAAAGCTCTAAATTTCTATTAAAAATTCTATCACTAATTTAAACTGATTTTTTAATATTTTTCTTGTCGTTGAGGCTCACCTATAGATGAGAAAAGGGGAAGAGAGCTCAATTGAATGAGGAAAACAGTCCGTTTTCACGATATATAAGGAACTTTATTTCGATCAAAATGTTATTTGATCGAAATTCCAATAAACTATACGATACAGTGGTTTTGGTGATGTGGCACCGTATAATACGGTCGAATAACAATAGGTGTCATATAATACGTCCGTTTAAAGCGTATTATACGTACACCATATAACGTACAATGAAACTTTGGTTGCAACATGGATGACTCCTTTTAGGCTAGTGTATTGTCTAGAGGCGGTAGTGTCCATGGAGTATCTTGTTTTGAGTTTGAGAATAGCAGCAGAGCATCAGATGAGTCCAGAAGAGTCCTTGGAGCATCGAAGAGATCAGTTACTAAACTTGGAGGAGGATTGAGTTATCAGCTCTTGCATAGTGGAATTCATGCAAAAATGTCAACAAGCTTGGGTGAATAGACATGTGAAGTTCAAAGTGCTTAAAATGGATGACTGGGTTATGGTATATAACCCTCAAAGTTGGGGCCACATCTTGGCAAGCTCAAATTATGGTACATTGGACCGTATCGGATCATTGCGGATTTGGGGCAAGGCGCACATTCAAATTGAGAGATTATTTTGGGACGGATTTATTGAAGCCAGTAAATGGATTCCGGATCAAGTTGTTTACATGCACCATACCCAAGGAGGGGTGGTTTTTGCAGGATGAGTTAAATTCGGCGGAAGCGGATATACCATTGGCAAGAAATTTTCTTAGATTGTGAGCTAATTCAAATTTGGGGGTGTCAAGTCATTTGATTAGCCTCAAAGCGAGGGCACATCATTATAAGTATCGTACGGGGATATTTTGCATGGGATTAAGTCATTTCACCCAGTACCCTCTTGTGTATGCATGCGTTATTCTCACGAAGGTACCATGCAGTCGTCAGCACTAGAGAGGCTAAATAAGCTAAGAGAACAACTTGCAACATTAGAATCTGAGGTTGCTGCAGTAGGTGAGACTTCTCCAGTAGGTACGTCTTCCCCCATGATGACACCACGCAAGGCAAAGGAGGAAGCTATGGTGAAGATGTGAATTGTAGCGGCATCTGCAACGGTAGTAGTCATAGACGTAGATGAAGGGGGTGTTGAAGCGTAGGGTAGCCTGTTGGAGTCGCAAATTGATACGACCAACCCTAGTATGACTACGTGGCTAAAGCGTATTGGCTTATGGGATTTTGAAACTAAACCATGGAAAGCTTGGGGGGCACCAGAGAATGTAGCAGATATTTTGGTTTTGTTGCAGCGAGGAGAAGGAGATACATTAGAAGGTGTGAAGATAACGCCTGGAGGTAGAGTCCAATGTCTTTGGCTTGCCTTTGGTGCAAGATTCCCCGATGATGAAGGTGACAAATCATGTCATGCACACAGATTTTGGGGCACACACATGGTCAAAGAATTTTTAAATGGTGCAACATTTAGATTTTTTGTGAAGGAGGCACATTAAGTGGTATCTCAACCTAGTGTGCCTGATGGCGAAGAATACATACATGAGCAAGGATGCTTTTCAACCATTGTTCATAGTAGAGAGAAATGTGTGAGTGGATTGGGCCACTTGGGTTTTTCAAAGATTACATGTGGATGATTAGATGGATAAGCTCCGGAATATACACTTGGACTGGCTAACTCCTTATTTAGCAGGTTTGTATGCTTTTGTTTCAGGAACTTTTGAAAAGGTGCAGAACAGCATAGTGGAGCATGCTGTTGAGAAGAAAAGGAGACTTAACTGGGCAAAAAAATAGCCAAGCAAGGTACAAATAACTGAGATAGAGGATATTCCACCAAAAATGGAATCTCCCATTCAGGATGTAGAGAATGCTAAGGGAAAGAAGCTGGGGAAGAAAATTAAGTTTTTCAAGAAGAAGAAGCAACTTGAGGTTGTTGAAGGTCATGTGCAAGAATTGTATGTCCCTAAGAGCGGAATTTATACGTTGATGTGGGTCATAACAGATGTGGAAGTTGCAATGAGGTGTGCTTAGTCCATTCAAAACTTTATTTTGAAACAAAAGGAGGACCTAGAGGCTGCTAAAGATAGAGCTGGATAAAACTCAGATACATTGGAAGCCCTTCAAGTGGTGGATCAACATTATAGGGAATTGCAGAAGCATGTTACAGAATTGGAAGGGGAGATTAGGTAGATTAAGGTGTCCAAGGTTGAGCAATTATTAGAATTTCAGGTAACCTTGGATCAATTCGAGGCATAGACTGATGCATTTGAGGCTGATGTGATGGTGCGGATGAATGAGTTGCAGAAGGAATTTGAAAAGTGCAAGAAAAAAATACGATGCTGTAGGATCGGATACACGTTTTAAGTTCTCTAGAGAAGAAATTATTGGAGGACAATATAGAGATGCAAGGAGTAGTCCCAACTACAAATGAGGTAGAAGAACTGAAGCACCGATTGCATGACGAATCAGAAGAGCTGTGGGTGATGTGAAAAAGACGCTTGGCGATTGGATGCAAAAACCAATTAAAGATTTGGAGAAGTTGCTTGTCAAATTAAGCAGAGGACAAGGAGTTGATGCTGGAAGCAAAGGAGTTGCATGTCCATAATTTTTTTTTGAAGGAATAGGTGGTGACTATGGAGGCAAAACGTGCAATGTTGGTAGAACAAATAGTGGTTTTAACCACTAAGGTAGTGAAAGAGAGAATGGAAGTGGGTAGTCCAATGGTACTTGTAGAGAAGAAGACTGAGTCTCTAGTGGTGAAGACAGGGGAGAGTACTCCAGTTATGGGTGGCTATCCGGTAGCACAAATGCTTTGGTCAGACTAATACAAATTCGCAGGGGTGCAGTCCTCCCAAAACAGTTCTTTGATTTTGGATCAAGGGATTGTTTGGGAGTCAGACCAAATTTTAGAAGAATTTCATGCCATCGGGCACTGCCTATGTAAAAGGTATATTCAACCATTACTTATTTCAACCCTTACTTATAAGGCATAAAGTCTAAAGTCTGTTTTGACCTTAATATCCGTGTGACTGTCTTGGGAGTCTCACGCGATCTCGGAAGTTATGTTGTTCATTTTTCCTAGATAAACCCGTTCTAATCTTGTTCCGCATAATCAATGAAGAAGAAGGATCTTGTTTTGTCTTCTCTCAGTCTGCGTATGTTCCATTGTCTATGTGTTTTATTGCATGTGTATTACCACAATTAACACTATGGAACAACCTATTACTTATGTAGATGTACTTGATGTGGAAAGAGTTGAGAATGAGCAAGCTAGAGGTATGCCAAAATGGCCGGTGCATATTTTGTGTAATAGTAAATTGGATTCACCTTTGTCTAGTCGTACTCGTTCAATTTGTCTCCATGAATCTTATGCATCAGATAGTTATGTTTTGGTTGTTTCTAGCTTATGTGATGTAGAGGAACCTCTGTCTTTTGATGAAGCACATAATTTTGAAATTAGATGGCTGCCATGTAATCAAAATATGATGCACTTATAGAAAATGACACATGGACTTTATGTGATTTTCCTTTTGGAAAGAAGGCCATTGGTATGAAGTGAATTTACAAGTTGAAACATAAGACGGATGGTGAGATTGATCAATGATCGCTATAAGGCTCAACTTGTTGCAAAAGGTTATGCATAGAAGAAAGGCATAGATTATGAAGAGAATTTTTCTCCCTTTGTCATATGACTACTGTGCGTTTTTTATGTGCATTGGCAGCTCGTTTTGGATGGGATTTACATTGATAAGATATTGTTACTGCTTTCTTGAATGGTGATATATTTGAGGAAGTTTATGTAACGCAATCTCTTAATTTTTTCAAGAAAGGAAAGGAAGATAAAGTGTGCAAATGTAAGAAAGCTTTGTATGGATTGGAGTGGTCTCCTCATGCTTGGTATGAAAAAGCTAACACTCATTTGGTTAAATGAGTCTTTCGTAACAGTCCAATAGAAAACACAACGTGAGGGTGATGTACTTCTCATCATCGTTCTTTCTGTTGATGATTTGGATTCTACTTTCAAGATGAAAGATTTGGGGTTGCTGTATCATTACTTGGGCATACAGTTTAAGCAGTGTGATAGCGGCATTTCCTTGTGTCAAACAACTTACATAGAGACATTGCTATGTAAGTTTGAACTTGAGGACTGCAAACCTATTGCTAATCCCATAGAAACAAGTTTAAAATTGAGTCTTCGTGATGTTGGCGATCTTTTCGATGTCAATCTTTATCAAACTGATGTTGGATTCCTTATTTATGTATGCAATACAAGGCTTGATATTCAATTTGCAGTCTCACAGGTCAGCAGATTTATGCATAGCCCAGGGTCTAAGCATTGGAAGGCTGTCAAGATGATCTTTCGCTACTTGAGTGGCACTTTACATATTGGGTTGTTTTATCCCAAGGGGGATCATTGTCGCCAAATTTACATGCTTTTTCAGACTCTAATTAGGCTGGTTGTTATGACACGCGAGTATCCACAAGTGGTTTCATGCTCGATAGTTCATGCATACCATGGTTGAGAAAGAAGCAACCTATGGCCTCTTCTAGCTGTGAGGTTGAGTGCAGGGTAGTCTTCATAGCTACGATTGAGTGTGTATGACTTAAATGCCTTATGGATGATTTGGGTGTTGGACACGACATTGCCAACATCATTTACACCGATAGTCATAATGCATTGGTAGTTGCGAGGAACCCAATTTTTCATGCTCGCACAAAGCACATCGAGGTGCATTACCACTATGTCAGAGAGAGATTCTCAACAAGAGAGATCAGCTTGGCTTATGTGCCAACACAGGATAACATTGTAGATATTTTCACAAAGGCATTGCCTCATGAGAAGTTTGAAGCTTTCCGCAAAGCTTTCGGCTTACTCCCCTTTGTGGATTGATCATGTCCTTCAGGCATGACACTTCCCTTTACACTAGGTGTCAGAAATAACTTATTGTTCCATTGTGCACTAAGCAATACTACTCTCTGTTGTGTGCCTTGAGCTTCTTCATCTTCTCCAAGATGTGTGTGTTTCCCTGCAACCTATTTCCAATAGAAAACTCAATTCTATTAGTGTTTTTTGCACTTTGAAGCTTTCCATGGCCATACCTACCTTGGGAGAGCCTCTCTTCATCATCCTACACCACTTTTTCATATATATAAATAAATAAATAAATAAATATATATATAGAATTTTTCACCAAAACAATCCATTACATTGTTGAATTCTTTGTTTTTATGCACAATTCTTGCAATTTTTGCCATCTCTCTTCGATGGAGATCATGTGGACTCTCCCTACTCAACCCACGTTGGCAATGGAAGAGTTTGATCAGTTGCACTGCAATTTGAGACTACCATCATGAAGGATTTGCATTGTAAGGATTGTGGCTTTCGTGTTTGGAAGAAAATTGTAAGCTGATGGAAAAGAATGTGGGCAGTTGAGAGCATGGATGGAAGGAAAAAGATGCTTGGAAAATCAACATTGAGATTCACTTGTTTGCAATGCTGAATTGTTCACCTGCATCGGTATGGAAGTTTGGCATTGGATTGCCCATGATAGTATGTACAATTCTACCATAAACAAAGAGAAGTTTCGAGGGAGAGGCCTTTCCGACTCATTGTGTGCCTTGTTTCATTTTAGATTTTTCTTTGAAATTATATGAGTGTTTTCCCTCTAGTATGTACACACGATTGTGTACATTGTACCCATGACAGTATATGTCATAAAATCTAATATCTAACCAACCCAAATGATTTTCTCATATTAAATTGATCACTTAATGTGGGAGAATAAATGGGAACAAGTGTTAAGATATATATATGTGCTTATAGATCTATCTCAACACGGGGCCAATAGAAAAGGGGCCCAAATGGGAGATGGTCTATCAAGAGCAAGGCTAACCAATGGAGCATAAGACCTTAGGGTTAGCTTCATTGAAGACCTCCAATAATGTGTGTAAAAGTCCTTTGACCTTAGGTAAGCTAGGGCTGAGCTTGAGGTGGGAACCCGGCCCAAGCTCGAGGTGCTTGACCTGCTTGAGGTGCTTGTCGTGCTTGAGGTGTTTGTCCTGCTTGAGGTGCTTGATTAAGGTGCTTGAGGTGCTTGACTTACTCCATGCTTGAGGTGCTTGACTTGCCGCTTGATTAAGGTGCTTGAAGTGCCTTGAGAAGCTTACCTGAGATGCTTGTGGGAACACCCCCTACTTCAAGTGCTTAGTCATGCTTGATGACTAAGGGGCTTGCTCATCCAAAGTCAAAAAGATCCCTACAAGGAGGGGGGCGAGCCTACAAGGGGGGGGGGGGGGGGGGGTGAGAGAGAACACACACACACACACACACACACACACACACACACACACACACACACACACACACACACACACACACACACACACACACACACAGGGAAGCCCCAGCTTGAAGAGGCAGCAAGGACACTTGTCAAGTTCCTCCTCATGTTGCCCTCATGGTGTGCCTGAAACCTATTGGTTGGCCACCCAAGGGGTCCAATGATAATAAAGGATATTTAATTAATTGATTTTGCATTTATCAAGTCCTCTCTCTCAAAGCGGAAAGGGGGACACTTGTCCCAAGGCTATCCCTGTTGCTTGTAATGGCTCCTGCTTGTGATTGGCTAGGCCTGGAGGGGTCCAATGAGCTTCAAGCATGAGCTACAAGGGGGGGTCGACCCAAGCAAGCTAGGGGGGTGCTTAGGGGGTATACTCACCCACACACTCACAAACACTCTCATTGTGTACTATGCAAAGTGCAAGAGCTCCCTCTCTTTCTCCAAGCAAGTAGAGGTTGAGAGCCTACACCAACACTCTTGGCTATGGAGTGCAAATCCATCCAAGAGCCATGCTTCAATGCTTGAGCTTGCCATCTATTTCTTCTTCATTACTATGCTATTATGTATGCTAGCACAAGAGTTATGATAAGTGAGGAACTAGCTCTTTCTCGTATGAAATGTTTCTTCTTCCTCTTCCCTACCGTCATTCCCTGCTAGCTCTCTCCACCTTCGAAGGTGTTTGAGGTCTTGGGACTGAGGCTTGGTATAGTTAAAGCTTTCTTCAAGTTTAGGTTATGCTATGATGGTGATGCATGAAGCTTTCCATCTTCATTGCTTCACCTAGGTCACAAGGAACACAAAGAATGTATTGTAGCAAGTCTCTCTTTATGGGAGAAATCATAATACAAATGCCTATTAAAGGGGGGACCGGCTCCACATAAATCCGGTCCTCAACTGTTGTCATGTTCTCTAAATTCTCTCTCTTGCAAAAGTATTGTCTTTGCCAAGTTAACTAATTGCTATGATTATGTTGCTATCTTCAATTATGTCAACCCGCTATGCTCACAAAATCATTTCTTGAAAGTACTCTCATTAAATTCCGCTACTCTCAAATTGAATAGGCAAATTCCATTACAGTATAGACAATTCTACCATAAACAAAGAGAAGTTTTGAGGGAGAGGCCTTTCTGGCTCATTGTGTGCCTTGTTTCAACTTATATTTTTATTTGAAATTATATGAGTGTTTTCCCTCTAGTATGTACACACGATTGTGAAAAATTCGGATGGGTCGCTTGTGTAGTTGTTGATTAGATAGAACCACTTGTATTGTGGAATTTGGTTCGTGCAAATGATTTTCCAACCCAAGATGCAACAGTCTAGGTGGTCAGGGGCAAGGATATGAACTCATGAGTAGCAAATCGTAGTCCTCCATTAGCATGATGAGTTGATGGCTCACCAAAGTTCTCCCATGAGGACCTAGGCCTCCATCGTCGTTACGGTCTATCTCTCCCTCATCTCCCCTACTACTATGCACAAGCCAACTCCATATGTAGTGCTAAAACCTTAGAAACTTTAGGAGAAAATCTTTCATTGTAATTCTTTTAAGAGAAAAGTTTCCAATGGGGTCCCCAAACTCATTTTCATTGAAGAATTCACTAGTTGAGTTGACACGATACCTTATGAAAAATCTATTAATGGTGTGAAATAGGAAATACGAGGTGTGGAATGTGAAACATAGTGATCACATCAATCTAGAAATTGGGAAAGTTGTGTTTCTAGTTGTGTAGTAAAGACAAGTAGGAAGCAATGGCTCAAAAGACACAACTCCTTCTCTAGTGCATATTTCATCTTTGTTTCATGGGCTTTATTATATGAACGACACTATGCTGGAAAATGAAAAATAGTGACATTCATAGAGGAAAAAGGTAGCATAATGTCATGTGTATGCGGGGCCTCACCACTATATGGCATGGGGTCCATCAACAGGGGGGATCTAGGGCCCATATTAGGCAACATGGAGCGGCTTGTCATCCAATGCCTGGGTGAGCTAAGAGTGAACTAGGGAGAACTATGCAATGAAGTAAGGTATTATACACTTGTTGTGCCCACATAGACACTTGTGCTCGATAGCGTGGTGGTAAGGCTTTCACGTGGAAACCATGAGGCCTCGAGTTCAACCACGCCTATTTCACCCTACTTCACCCTCTAGTACACTCTACTTTACACTAGCGATTGGATGGAAAAGATCAAAGCCACGTGACATTGCCTAATTTGGGCCCTCGATTCCTCTTGAACTGAACTCAGGCTGGCATTTTTAGCCCCTAGTTCACCCTAGTACACCCAGTTCACGCCTAGTTCATCCTTGCGATCGAGCGACAGAGATCAACGCCACTCAATGTGTCCTAATTTGGGCCCTAGATTCCTTCTAAAGGGGATCCTGTGCCATAGAGTGACCCTCGACACGAAAGGGCATGGGGTAGTAAATGAAGGGGGAGCGGTGGGATCAATGGTGAGGGGTTGTGCGTGCGAATCTTGAGGACATTGGAGGGCTCAAAAAGTTTGGCGATCGAGGCCACTCACAAAATTTGATCCCGGGCAGGTGCCGTGCGAGGCTCATGGCCTATCCAACCCTCCCATGCGCATATGGTGCCCATGGTGGGAAACATGCATGATAAATAAACTTGGATAGGGGCAGCAGTAAACTTGGATAGGGGCAACAGTAAACTAGGACAAAAAAGGTAAACTCGGACGGCCGAGCCGACCTCGCATCGCACGTGTCTAGTTCTCCGCCCTAGAGGCTGGATCCCATCGTGGGGTCTTCATTTTAAAATTTAAGACCCTGTGCCCTTTAGTCCTGAGGCCTCCACACTATCTCGCATGGGCATGCTTAAATGGGATTGACGGCTGAGGTGATGTCGGCCGTCAGATGCACAATTGGAAAATTCGGAGCGTTTGGTAAAGTCGGGGAGAAAAGTAAATTCGGGCAGGCTTGTAAATTCGGGTCGATCTGCACCCCATGTCTTGAACCCCCGACCTCCCCACCACGAGCCATGTGCACTAACCACTACGCCCTCATGTGTACGTTGAAATATAGGGGATTCAAGTATGTTATATTGTAAATGTGGACCGATTAGTAAATTCGGGGCAAATTGGTAAATTCGAAGCAACCTCAGATCTGACGGTCGATGATTGACGCGCCCAGCCTTTTCCTCCTCCTCCATAGCCTTTTCCTCTTCCACCATTGATCCCATGTGACCATGCCCGCGTGATGTAGAGTGACGAGGCAGGAGCGTTTCTTTAATCTCTCTGTAGAAAGTATGGATGCCGTAATGCTACTCTCTCTCTCTTGTTATTCAAAGTTCTTGGTTCTCTCTAGCTCGCCACCCCGACGATGGATGCAGCTGCAGGAGAAGATGTGCGCATGTTCAGACTGAGCGTGGACGTGCGGAGCTTCAAGGCCGGGCTGAGGCTACCGATGAAGGCCATCAACGCCTGTGTGCGTGTAGTTCTGCCCCCTGAAATTGTCAAGCTCGCCATGGCCACTCCCAACTCTGCAAATGAGGCCAAACTCACAGCTCCCCTCCGTACCCACCCACCTGTTATGGCCCAGAAGGGTTCGGAAGGGACTCTTTCCAACGGGTAAGCTGTAGTTCCATCTTGTGTATGTGGACGCCACACATGGTCTGTAGAGTGTCGTATTACGCCTAGATCTGTGTGTGTGTGTACATGCGCCGAGAGAGAGAGAGAGAGAGAGAGAGAGAGAGAGAGAGAGAAATGAAATGAAATGTTATTTTAACGTCTTCAAAAGGCCAAAGTGACCTATGAGACCTGATAGTTACAATGTGGTGGATCTGATACAAAGATGACAAAATGACAGAACTGACAAAATGACAAAACAAAATACTATGGAGAGAGAGAGAGAGAGTCTACATTTGTCCTGAAATTAGAGCATTTATTATATGGGTGATCGGGGTGCTCTCCTCGTCGCAGTTTAATTAGGGGTTGAGCTATGGCCTATCAAGGCATCAAAGGAAGAAGTATCAAATAGATTTTGCCCTTGGGCAAAGGCTTCCTTTGTAGCTTTCTATCTATGATCAAGGAATGTGCCACTTTTTTGATGGAGGGGCCTCCTCTCTCAATTCCTAGCCGCAATGGTTTGCCGATTTCAGTATTGTTGGCTTTGGGGAGAGGTGTAAGGTACCCAGTGTCGTGCGGAAAACATATCCTAAAATTTTCTGTAAATTATGTTCGAGTTGAATGATTGTTGTTTAGAGAGTGCACTGTGTGTTAGAGACATTGGATGGTACATGCAGTTCTAAAAATGGCCTAAAAACTGTTGAATATTTTGCATTTGTTGGGCATGCAAAAAGATTTTGACAGTTTGTTTTTAGTATAGACTTGCATATGCTGATGTGTGGCTCATGATGCCCTACTGCTTTCAGCTTTGTGTCTTAGGAGCTCCATGCTTCTGTAAGCGGTCTTGCAGCTGCCCTTGCCCAAGATCTTTGTCTACAAGCACAAGTCTTCCATCGTGACAAGTAAGCACTCGATTACCATTCACTCCATGTACTGTTTTTCAATGCACCTCTGTATCTTGAATTGAAAACAACAGGAGCATCAAGAAACATCAATTAGACACATGCTGAAATTTTCTGCAGAAATCTCAATTTTTCAAGATAGTCGGAATCAAAATAAGCAGTCAATCTTATAAATTTTTTTGTAGATATGCAGCTGATGGCTTGATTGGAACTGCTTCAATCCCAATGGCCTCTCTGATGAAGGAACCTTGGCTTGACGGCTATGCTCCTGTGTACTCCCCTTCTGATCGTTCAGGGCAAGATGCTCAGGTTTTCTTTGAACCAAAGCATACTTGATAAACTGGACATCAAAACTACACCTTTTTCACTTTGTTTATAAGTTTGTCTCCTTTCTCAAACTGGTTATCAGGTAATTGTTGGAACATTGCGAGTAGTACTCTCAGCCGAAGATCTTGGCCCGGTTAACACGTTGATCCACAAGCCCACCCAGGGAACTTCAAAAGAGAGAGCCATCTCCCCTTTTCCTAGCTTAGAAGATCCATTTTTCCTATTGAAGCGGGCCTTTAATGATAATTTCCCATCCAAAGTTGTTGGTGTGCAAACAGAGTCTCAGGAGGAGGAGTCTTGTGAATAGAGAAGGAGAAGCCCATCTGCTCAGAAAACTGATAGGGCTCCAAAAATGTTAAGCAAGTTAAAAGCATTAAGACCCCTCAAACGGAACCAAGAGAAGTTGGTGCAAAATCCTGTAGCAGACTTAGATAGGGCAGTTCCTTCTTCACATGCAGACGAGAAGCTCAGGAGATACGAGTTGGAATGGGAGTTTGAGAGGTGGTGCCGTGCTGAAGAGGCTAAGTGGAGGGCAGGTCTCAAAGATGAGGAGACAAAGAGATTGACAGCACTTGATGCTGAGTGGAAGCAAAAAGAGAATGAGCGCATTCTTGACATTGATAAAACTCGCTTTGAGCTCACCAATCTCGAGGATAAGTTTCGGTAGGCATCTTGCAACAGCTTGTGAGTCATTGTTTGGTCGATTCTTCACTCGATGATGTAAGTTTTATTCTGTTTTTTCTCTTAAGGGCTAAACTTTTTGCATTGGAGAAGAGAGAGAGTACGCTTGTGATTGCTGAAGAAGAAGCCTTGTTGAGAAGGGAAGCTTGGACTCGAGATTGTGCTCAACGAGCAGCTGATGCAGAGGTAGTCCTTTTCAGTGGCCTTGTTGGCTTTGCCAACATTTATACTGTCTAAAAAGGATGGTTGCTTTACTTCATTTGTGTATTGTTTCTAAAAAGTTTGTTGATAGGTAGGAATGTTGGTCTATGAATAGTAATCTCTTTTTTTTTTTGCTTTTGAGGGATAAAATGTCCTATAATTCAATATGGATAAATTGAAGTTGCAGTCACAATTGTGCATCTAGAAGTTCTGATTTGTGAAGTTTTAAATGGAGTTGTGACTACTCGCCATCGTGCAAGTTCTTACTCATTCCACCAATGCATTAATTGGTCCATTGACAAAAATTTTGTTTTTTTATTTCTTTTAGCAGTTATTTCATAGCTTCTTAGAGTTAGGCTTTACTAACCCTACTATAAGCCAGGGTGCACCTTTCAAAATGTTTTTGTACCACATGTTCAAAGGAGGGGTATTATAATTGATAAAATTTATATTATTTTAGATTATTATACTTACAAAAGGGTTTTTTAATTGAGTTTAATAGGGAAAAGGGACCCTTTTTTTGCCTCACAATATGTAAGTACATGACACATGATCTAGATGGTTTCTGATAAGTGCACCCCCAAAGGCCTGGAGCCTTGACAATTCACACATGCAATCTCAGATTGCAAATGAAATGCATGCTCATACTTATGTGCACTTTTGTTGACGCCTATGACTATGAGAGCATCTCTCTATTTGAAGTTCCACAGTCCCTATTGGTTAGGCACATGAATGTGAAAGCATCTCTCTATTTGAAGTTCTACAGTCACTATTGGTGCTTGAGGATGTAGCAAGGATGTCATACTATTAAATCTTAAAGACTTAGCATGAGGGAATTGGCGGTTATATTGCATTAGCAAGATTCAGTATTTACAAACTATGGATACCTTGCATGGTCACAGTAACAACTTGAAGACCACCCCCCCTCTTATCTTTGCCCTCCATTTCTTTTTTTCCGTTGTTGTTCTATGTAATAATTTTTGATTGGTTTGTCTACACGCTTAGAGTTCGTGGGTTTGGGCAAGAGAATATCCCTGAGTGTGTTTCTACATATGTGGGCAGTCTAAAAGAATAGACGTGTGCGCACACACTTTTTAATAGATGGGAAACCTCAAGACACGGAAAACCCATGAAGAATGTTACATGGGTTTGTCTACATGAGTTCATGGGTTTGTGCAAGAGCGTGTCCCTGAGTGTGTTTCTACATGTGTGGGCAGTATGAAAGAACAAGTGGATGGATACGACTGTCCGGGACCAGGGAGACTCTTTTGGAGGTGGGGGAGGTTAAACTCCCAAAGCCACTCTCTGGGCTCTGGTCATCACTGTATCGGGGGTGGAGGAGTGGTATCAAACTGTTGGATGAAGGACAACACCTTGTTCGTATCTTTTAAACCAAACAAAGTATCAAACATGACGCTTAGACCGCCATCCTTAAATTCTTTCTTAGCCTTTCTTCTGTGCTCTAAGGTCCTCGTCATCAAAGTGAACGGCACGTCGACGGCGTTTCCTTCTTGAAACATGTGCTTCACCTCTAGGTCCCTTTTTTGCTAGATCGGACAAAGTAAGTTTGAAAAGACTTGGACTTGTCCCTTGCGAGTCGATGAAAGATTCAAGCTCTTTCTGTGTTTGCTTACTTGGTGCTTTTTCTCCCTCTAAATGTGCTTTGCTGTGAGGGGAAAATTTGAACTCTTCTTGTTGGTAGAGGATGTTGATCTCATAATGGGTTTGCTACCTTTTTGCACTTCTCGTAGACTTCAATCATTGGGTGATTTTGTACCATGGGTCTATACCTTGCACTTTCCTTCATGGGTGAATGTGGGCTTATCCTAAATTCATCTAGGTATATTTTTTAGTTGTATAGCGATCATGTAGAATTCACATTGTGAAGTCTTTATCCGAGTTACGAACAGTTGATATTGTGCTAATTCTTTCTATCTTTTGTGGTGCGCATGCCCTATCAACTATCTCATTTTTGTGCTAATTTTTCCGATTTAATGCTTCTAGGCTTCATTATGGCTGAGTCTGCCCTTGATCTCCGGAGTCATGACAAAAACTCAGTACGCTGAACTTTGTGTTTATGTATGCTCATGTGTGTGTGTGTGTGTGTGAGAGCATATGTTAGTTGTCACAAACTGCTGACATGTCAAGCCACTATAGACCTGAGCTGACTTGCACATCCTGGCCAAGGGGCCTAAATTCTAAGAAGTAGCAACAAAAGAAGTTTTACCAACTTGCAAAGTCTTGCTGAGTGGCCTCCTCTTCAGATTCTTTAATGCTGTCGTGTTCTCTATCAGATTCTCCATGGCCTGTGTTGCAAAAAGTCAGATTGGATCCTTTGTAGAAGAAGAATCTACAAAGCTGTGATACCATTGTAGCCGGCAAGCCAGGAGTGAATCCACAACAAGCATATGACTGAACTTGAAAACTGATAACACTTGAAATTGAAAATTACTGGAGACAAGACATGGTAGAGTGGAGTTCTCTACCCAGATGCATTGACCCCTACCTGAGTGGGGCACCCCACATACATGGGTACTTCTTTGTCCATATATATATATAAATCACAAAGTCTTACTACTACTTATTGAAAGGCGTTGGCCCAAAGACAACAGGCTAAAAATAGGCGCCCAAAAGCTCTATTGCTCGAAAGCTAAATCCCCAAAAGTCAAGCCTTTAAAAAATTGGCCAAAAACGTGCTGTCTATATCCTTCCCCTAGTTCGGAAAGTCACGGTATTGCTACATCATCACTTTGTGAGTGAGTAGGTGAGTAGGCCGAGAGGTCACTAACTGTTGAACCTTTTAAACTCATGAACTCCCCTGTCTCTTCACAATAATGACGCTTTTCATGTTCAAATCCATCGAGATCACTTCACATTCAAATTCTAATATTTTTAAAAAATATTCCTTAAAATTTTCAAAATGGTTTTCCTCCTCTCCCTTTACCTTTCAAGTGGTACAACTAAAAAGTGCAAAGAATGCTTAAGGCGCATCAACTTGTAGCTTCATTGTGGATACAAATGATGATCTTCTGCATCATCCGTAGCAAACCCTTTGTCCCACATGACGTTATAAGAGTGGAGCTTGCCACACCACCGATGCTAGTGGTTGGTCTCTTTCTGACAGCATGTTTCATCTAGAGTGTCACAAACTGCCGGTGTGTCAAGCCACTAAAGACCAAGAGGGTTGAATCTCCCTACGTGTAACCCTAGCCAACCTGTAGATTCCTGCCAAGTGGCCTAAACCCTAGAAGAAGAAGAAGAAGAAGAAGAAGAAGAAGAAGATGAAGAATAAGTCCTCACCAACTTACAGATCCTCGTTGAGTGTCCCAATTATTAAAATGGGTTAGGATTTTAATCCTAACCCCCAACAACTTATGGAAGCAGAGGGGCCTAAACTACTCAAAATGAAGCAGAAATAGACACAAGCACTAAGGATGATGACATGGAAGCATGCTGTACGGAAGCCCACAATTTGTGTTGACATGTTGGATGTGATAGCTGTACGAATTTTTGCAATTTATGCTGTCAGCTTTTGGCCAGATTTCAGCGCTTAGCTTTTGGACCAGATGCTTTTAGAACCTTCTGTTTTTCATGTAACTGCTTTTGGATGGGCAAGTGTCACGTGCACATCTAACCCTATGTGTACGTGGACAAGCAACTTCATGACAAGGGTTCAATTCAGTACTGTCAGCCTAGCTTAGGAAGTGTTCTGGCACTTTTGTGAGTCTGTTCGCAGACCGTGCATGTCGAGGCACTTAGAATAGATGCATATCCTTTGGTTTCACACAGCATGATCATCAGATTATCATTAGAACTCATCAGGAGCATTTTTACAGTGCATAGACCTATTTTCCCTATTTTAGCCAATTTTCACTTATTATTTTTAAGTGACTTTTGTCGGGAACTAGGTAGGGCAAATTAGCAAGTCAAGCACATAAGAAACCTAGCGCTAGCACTTTCTGGCAGAAGAGGCAGCAGGGACCTGACATCCAACAATGCGCCTTCTCAGCAAGACACCCCTCCCCCCCCCCCCCCCCCGCGGATGCCCTAGCGTTTTCAGCCAAGAACAGCCAGCGTTTTCTTCAAGTGCAGATTCAGCCTAGCGTTTTGCATTAGACCCCAGATCATTCCTAGTGTTTTTGGATCAGCAGTCAACATAGCGTTTGCAGATTCTCCGCGATAGAACCCAGAATAGCATCAGCGTTTTCAGTTTTCAGCATCAAGACTCCGCAGTAGAACCACCAAACCACGTAGATCTCACCTTCCCGCTGCAGATCCTCGCCGTACGGTCAGATCAGCCCAAGTTTGCAGATTCAGCCCGGAAAACTCAGATTTCAGCATCTGCGTTTTCAGCGCGTCGTCGTTGCATCGTCGTCATCGCCGTTGTCACCGACATAGCAGATACAAGAATTGCAGATTTCAGCCCCTAGCGTTTTCAGATTTCAGCCCGTCTCGTCGTCGTCCTCATCTTCGTCGACATCGTCGGCAAGTTCATTGCATTGTAGAGATTTGTGCAATCAATAGTAGACCGCTCTCGCCATAGAGAGTGGGGCCTTTGGAGGAGGGTTTTGACAACATTCTGGTGTCGTATTCTTCTCTCTCTATCTCTCAGCCTCATCACCTTCATTCACAATGTTTATCCACTTTGTTTGTGATCATTTGCACTCTCTTACTGAAGGAACGGAAGGCTCTCCCTTCCGTAAGAAAAAGGAAACCTTGAGCACAGTTCAGAGCACTCATCTTGAGCAAAGTTCAACATTCACTTCCGCTGCATCTTACATATGTGCCGTGGGCTCTCTCTTTGGCATTCTACCCGCAGGAGATGCAGAGCAGAGTCACAAGTGTTGTACCTCGTTGAAGCAGTATAAAGAAATACAAAAGGGGCACCACAGTTTGGGGCAAGTGCACTCTGGGGGTGGAACTATGCCACTACGTGTCTCACATGAAGTCTCTCTCTTTCAATTTAGTTGTATGAAGTGCTTAAAAGTTTGTTCAGTCTGTTCTTTTCCATTGGCACGTGGTGCCCGTCCCGTTACAGTGGTATCAGAGCTTCAGGCGTGTGTTTTTGTCACAAAGTGGTGATGTGGCATGACCTAAAGGACAGACTTCAGACAGAGAGGGGTCAGGGCTCTATTGGAAAGATACAGAGAAATGCTACCAACTTGCAAAGCCTAAGCCGAGAGATTTGAAAATAAAGACCAAGTATTTTAAAGTTGTTCCAACTTATAGGCTCCTATCCGACAGGGCCTAAAGGGACACTAGAAGATTAAAATAAAATGGGAACCCCCAAATCGCGTGGAGATGTTGACGTGGCAGCGTTGTACGAACGTTTCGCAATTGCGATGGTTGCTGACGTGGCACGTATGCAGATTTCCATGATTTGGATTGGTTGCTCAAGCGCTAGCTTTTGGGACCCATATGCTTTTAGAATTGAAGCTTTTCATGTACACTGCTTTTGGAAGGCCCAGGGCCTATAAATAAAGTGCGAGAGCCTCAGTCTCAAGCAAATACACTTGGGAGCACTACTGAGACGAGGACCCTCGGACATTGTACTTTGTGAAGCATTAATAATAAAGAAATACCAAAATGGACGCGAGTCTTTGGGGCCATTCTCTTGGAACTACGCCGTGCCTCTCTCTCTCTCTCTCTCTCTCTTCTCTCTCTCTCTCTCTCTCTCTCTCAGTTTTCTTTAGTTCTTTCAGTTTGCTCACGTGTGTTGTGGTAGATTGCCGACTTGGAGTGTCCAAGTCTGTCGTAGTGGTATCAGAGCTCAGTCGATTCTTCTTCTACGATAGATCCGATCCCTTTACTCACAGCACACATGGATTCAATCGACGAATCTTTCCATGAGGAAATTGTGGCACCCGACCATTCCGGCTCAGGTGAGAACAATGAAGATTCCAATAGACATCGCCCATCTTCTAAAGATTCGGAATAGTACATGCCATCCCCTCCTACTGAGTACAGAAGAATGGAGATGTAGCGGCAACAATAGGTTGACGCTTGTGCCGAGAAGATGCTTCAGTACTTAAAGGATCCACAGTATGCGAAATTTTTGGCCAAGCACCCGCTTGAGGAGATGCATTCCAGATGGCGTTGTGCCATTAGATCACCTCTGAAGTCAGTGTTGAAGAAGCCGACCAGACCTAGGACTCCTTCTCAAAAGGTGTATTGTAACAAACTTGGGCACGCCAAGTCTAGATTGTGTCACGACATGAGAGAGAATCACTTAAAATACTTCACAACTTTAAAATCACGGTTCAATTTGGTTGACACGGCCCGGTGTAGTTCCGTGCCCAAAGAGATTGGCCCCAAAGATTGGCGCTCCTTTCGGTATTTCTTTTATATTAATCTTTGAGCAAAGTACAACTCTCGCAAGGTCCTCCGCTCTCAGACTCTGCGTCCATATGCCCTGAGAAGTGAGGCCCTTAGGGCTCTTTTATTCTTACAAAGCTTGCCAAAAGCAGAGCCCCAAAATCAGTTAAACTCAAAAGCAAACGTTCCAAAAGCTTCAAACTTAAAAGTAAATGAGTCAAAAAAGCTTCTGGCTCCAAAAACTGCCCAAAAAGCAGTCAGCGCAATTTATGGAGATTCTGTACAACTGTCAGCGCAAAAAGCGGGTCAGCCTTTCAACAAAAATTTTGGGTGTTCAGTACTGCTGCCATGTCAGCGTCCGTACTGCCTGCCACGTTAGCATGTCAACGCAGAATCCGAGAATCCGTATAGTCAGCACGCATGTGTGTGTCCGGGCATAACTGCCATGTCATTAATTTGTGACATACCCCCTCTTGAAAGAATTGTAATCGCCCTCAATTATGCCTGCAAAACAGATAGAGGCCATAAACTGTCTTAGTAGACATTGACTGTTAGTACCGACGCACTAGACACAACACATCTAGCACATGTACAAAGACGATAGTCACATCACTACACATGACATCACATGACATTGATTTCAAATCTCAGACAATGACTGCCAGCAATGTATTTAGTAATCACATCTAGATCCATTCTGGACCTCATTGATGTCGGGTTAACTAATTCCATAGTGCCATTATGTCTATAGAGATTTTTTGACTCAAGCACTGTTGTGTGCGAGAATCATTTCCGGGGAACCCAGTCCATCACAAAGTTCATACTGAACAAATTGGTCCAGTCATTCATTCCATTGAATCAGTCGTGATTCATGATTTGTTTCATACTGAACAGAGTGGTCTAGTCATTGTTTCCATTGAAATCAATCATGATTCATGATTCGTTATCAGGGTCATTCGGGAGCTGTCATTGCTCCATCTCATTCTTAATTCTGCCCTCTTTTCCAAAATTAACAGATTCTTTCATAAAACGTTAGTTTTATTCAAAATTTAAAATCATCTTCAAAAAGTCTTGTTTCATAAATGCATAAAGCAAAATAATTCTAATTCCAAAAAAAATCTATTCTGGAAGGAGTATTGCCTCGTCCTGTTGTCCTTTCAATCTGCCAGTCATCTTGATTCTTGTGTCCTTTTGGGGCACCGTGTAGCGATATGTCCTTGTTTTCCACATTCAAAACACTTTTCTGCTTTAAAATATTCATCTCTTTGGTCTTCTATGAGTGAAGGTCGTCTATCTCTTCGTCGATTGTTTCTGCTATGACTTGTTGAAGGTTCATCTAATGGGTAAGTCAAGTTACCCGAATGTATAGCAAATCCCCGCTTCACGTGTCCAATCAACTGTTGTATAGACTCGGACTTCCTTTCGAGACAGTAGTCTCGAATTTCTTTGGAAGTCCACAACAAAATCGTTCAATCTGCTCCTTAAAACTGATCTTCTTTGAAACAGGTAAAAAAATTTCCCAGAATCTTTCATAGTAAGAATCCAAAGATTCTGTCTTGACCATCCGAACATGGTTCCAATCAGCAGGGCTACAATGTCACTCGCATGAGACAATCTGTTAGTTGCAGTTGGGCTTGAGTTCACACTGGGCGAACTCTCGCCAAGGCAGTGACACGTGGCAAGTGTTATGGATGGTGGTCTAGTGGACATCGTGGCCAGATCACCACCATCTCAATTAGGAGACATGCTTAGCTGGATTGGGATATCTGCCAGCTGTCGGTGGTGTTTCTTTAGGACATACGTATAAGTGGTTGGTTTGAGTTTTCGGGTACGCTATTAGTATCATCTACTTTTGACATCTTCCCCAGTTGTTGGGAGGCTCTAAATCACCCATCCCATGATGCATCCCCCTGAGTGGTTGGGAGGTGGGTCCTTCTTTCCTCTGTGTGGCCTTTGTGTTGCTGGGGTGATATTCACTCCCTTGGTGATAAGGGGCTTTGGGAATCTACTCTCATGCAGAACATCTTGCACATCTCATGCTACTCTTCGATGTCCTCCACTACCGGGTTCTATTACAACTAGGGCAGCCAGAATGCCTAGCTTTTCTAGCCACTTTCTTTGACACTATTGCACACCCACTTTTAAAGGGGATCTAGACTCCCGGACCTCAACCATCTAGTTCTTTCAGGGTTGGAGGGGCTTGAACTCACATCCTCCCAGTTGCAAGGCAAGGACTTCATCAATTTGCTTACGCACGCGATTTGTTACTTGGTGTAGACTTGAGTTCATGCACACAGCCCCCTCTTTTCGTCCAACCATATTGTGGCTCTGCTACTCAACTCGAGGGTAATGGATATATTTGTCATCTTTAAAGCTATATATTCAAAGGTTCAGGAGTCTACGTTGATTACAAAGTAATTGCGTTGATTAATAGAATATCGATTACAAGGTTCAGAATATAATACAAAGTAGGCATTGATTACAAAGCATGATTAACAGAACATTGATTACAAGGTTCAGAATATAATACAAAGTAGGCATTGATTACAAAGCATGATTAACAGAACATTGATTACAAGGTTCAAAGTCTACATTGATTACAAAATAATTGCATTGAT
The DNA here is from genome assembly GCF_014529385.1 of Adiantum capillus-veneris. NCBI lineage: Eukaryota > Viridiplantae > Streptophyta > Polypodiopsida > Polypodiales > Pteridaceae > Adiantum > Adiantum capillus-veneris. The sequence continues at coordinate 34,862 of NC_140956.1, forward strand.
TGACAGAATATTCGTCTGTATAGTGGCTAGTGGTTACAAGAAGATGGCAATCTTTTTGCTTCCAACTTACAACCTCAACAATCACATGCTTGATGAAGAAAAAGGAGTCTATTTGAAGTTGTGCGTGTGTGGGGCGCGGGGCGGCGGCGGGGGGGCAACTTGCCCAAGCTTTGAAGCCCTCATCATATGCTGTTAGGGAAAAATCGCTTCACGGTGTTTTGATCTATATGTTTTCCGCAGCTTGTCAGCAGTTGTCCAGTGTTCTGTTTGGAATGTCAACATATACGAAGCGAAGGACTCTCTAGATGCAATCAGCTATGCATGCATCTTGAAGGCGTGTTGCTCTACGCAAGAAAAAACATGTCGTGCTTGGCATTGTTCTTGGTCGATATGTATGCTAAATGTGGTGCGTTTGAGAAAGCACAAAAAGTGTTTGAGGAGCTTCCTATCCGGAATGTCGCCTCTTGGAATGCATTGATTCTGGAATGTGCGCAACAAGAGCAGCACCATAAATCTCTAATGAGATTGCTAGCCAGGGGCTATTGGAGCAAGATGCCATGCTTCGCGGTGCTTTGATCTATATGTATGCCAAATGTGGTGTCGTCACTATAGCACAATAAATTCTTGACAGGGATCCTCTCTAGGCTCTCTCTCTTGGAGTGAGTGGATTGCAAGATATAGTCAACCTGGTCGTGGCAAGGAAGCTTCGGGTTGTTTTTACCAGATATGAAGGGAAGGCATGTCTCTAATTGCAATCACTTACGCTTCCACCTCGAAGGCTTGTGCCCCATGCTAGGCATGGTGAAAAGCACAAGGCTGCTCAACTCATGAGTATTGGCAGTATCTTGTAACTGGCTCTACGTAAGATGCTGATATGGGCACAAAAATCAGGTTGATATTGTTAGTCATGGGCTGTTGTTGAAAAAAGATGTCGTGCTTTTGGCAATCCCTTGATCGATATGTGTGCCAAATGTGGTGCACTTGAGAAAGCACAAAAAGTGCTTGAGGAGTGCTCTTATAGAAGTTTGATGCCCAACTCGATCTTACCAAGAAAGCTCTGAACTCTTTCTTTGATGTAACACGAGCAACTCATCAAAATTTTTCCTTGTGTCATTTCTTGGAGTGTGTTGATTGCAAGAAATACGAGTGCTTAGAGGAAGGATTTGTACTAGGTCAAGAGGATAAACAATGAGCTCCTCAACGATGCGTTACTTAAAAAGGACATAAATTTATGAAGCACATTAGTGATTATGTATACCAAATATGGTACCCTCACAAAAGTGGCTACGACAAGGAAGCTCTAGGTGGTTTTAACTAGATGTGAAGAGAAGGTCTTTCTCCTAATGCAATCACCTATGCGTGCACCATGAAGACCTATGATCTAATGCAAGACACTGACATGCAGAAGAGAATTCACAACAAGATTTGTGCCTATGCAAAAATATGTGATTGGTAATATTGTGGTTGATACATATACCAAATGTCAAGCATAGACATAAAGAACATCAAAAGCAATGAGCTGTCAGAACCAATTCAACAGGACAAACATAGCTCCAATTCGTAGGGAATACATATTTAAAGTTCGTCTGCCAAATCTGGTACCCGCATGAAAGCATGAGAAGTTCTATGTCTGGAATGTCATCTCTTGGAATGTGTTGATTGCAAGATATCCTCAACATGGCTGTGGGTAGAGTCTTTATCTTTCTTGTTGTTTTTAACAAAGGCAAAGACATGCAGACTCTTTATGAGAAAGATGGTGCAATCCATGGAAGAAGCAAAGACACGCAAACTCTTTGAAAAGGAAGCTTTAGCTGACATAATCGTGTTGATTAGGACAATTGACAAATGAATGTCAAAACAGAAGGTACATAAATACTCTGTATTCTTTACTCATTACTAAAAACACGGTGAAAAGAAGACACTGGAAATTGCACGCTCTTGTGGGAATGGCACGTTCCCTCGTATTATAAAAATCGGAGAGGACTATACAAACTCCTCCATGCAAACAGGCTTGCATGTTTTTGTTTCCCAAACATAAAAAGGGGACAACATCCAAAAGTGAACATATTTCAAACGATCTGTATCATCACTTTATATAAATTCTAACCCTTCTTGTGGTTCTTTTGCGAGGTACACGGCTCAAAATTGTTGCATTATGATCATAGCATACTTGAGACGGTACCAATTAAGGATGACAAAACTTGATTTGATGAAAGGTAACAAGCACTCCCTCTCTCTCTCTCTCTCTCTCTCTCTCTCTCTCTCTCTCTCTCTCTCTCTCTCTCTCTCTCTCTACATTTTCTTCTCTAGGAATATATACAATTGTTGAATCTTCGAATGACACAACCACACTTGCACAAATGACAAGAATGCACAGAATAGAGCGAGATTGAATTGAAGAATTAATACAATTTAAAAGCTAAGGACATATTTAGACATGTCAAAATTAGGACATCAAGATCCTGGCATTGTAAACACAAGACCATGTCACCTTAAGATAATAGGATTTGTGAAAAACAAAGCACAAGCGCTCTCTCTCTCTCTCTCTCTCCAAGCTTTTCTTCTAGGTTCTTGTTTTCTCTTATCCTCGCACTCACTTCAATTCAATATAAACGCGGCTAACTAAGCAATTTAGTTTCTTTTATCATTTCATGGATACTATTTTCTTTGGTAGATTGTTTTGTCTTACTGGAAAATCCTACCAGCCTTCTACTTGCCAAACATGTTAGCAAGGAAAGCTTGAACCAAACTTTATTATTCAAATGCAAAGGAGAATTTCCCTAAAGCAAGTAGGTCTTCAAATCCATGTCAACCAATCTAAAACATGGAAGGGTGTGCATCTTCTGTTGCATTACCGTCAAATTAATACGCATTATTTTATAATGCATGATATATTGAAGAAGTTTAAACAAAGTTATCAAATAAAAGATAAATACAACCAATTGTAATTCCAACATGATTTCATATTTAAAGTAAGTGTAAAGTTTTGATGGTATGTAATGGTACAACATCCTCTCTTATACTTGACTTTTTGTTTGTTTGGGGGGCGGGGATGCGCCCCCTCGGGGGGTTGGGGGTGTGTGTGGCTACTCTTACCTTGTATACTTACATGTCTTCAAAATCATTTCCATCCCCAACCTATGTGCTTCTGTACTTTTTCAAACAAAAAAACTTCCTTGCACTTGTATAGTCCAACAAGAAAGCAAAGACGATAAAAATTTCTCAAAGTTTATCTTGGATATTTACCACATTTTGTAGTGGGAGTGTGTAAAATGGAGTGGCCAAAGAGGAGGAGAGGGGATTATGAAGGAGTTTTTTTGCAAATTAAACATTATTGTGTGTATTACCGCACATGTTATCGCTACAATTACCGCATAGATTGCTACCTATATTCTCATTGTTATTATTGCACAGCGTTTTGGAGCAAAAAAAAATTCAAATCTAGGTACAAAAGAAAAATTTTATAGAGCATGATATTTTTCATAATAAGTGAACAAAGAAAATGACAACATTTGATCTTCAAATTAGTCACATACATATGATTAACATAAATTAGCATGCTTGATAAAATTAGAGAGAGAGAGAGAGAGGAGCAACATAGCAAAAACTTCTCATAGAATAAATTATACAAAATGTTTATGAATTATCTTCAAAAAGATCTCTACAAGTGGTATCTAAACCCATGGATTTTTAATCAACAAAGACAAAAATTGAAGCATCATTTAACACCATATTAGATAAGATGGAAAAATCCCAATTCCCACTTTAGACTTGTGAGTTTCATAACAAATAAGCCTATGATTTTTGTAACTTGAGAATAAGATCTTTTATGTTTAAAATATGTGTGTTACACTTTGAGGCAATGATTAAATAGGTTTTATGTGCTTTGCAATCCCAAAAATCAAAGATGAGATTATTATCATACATAATTGATGGTGTTGATAAACACCAAGGTGCAAATCAAACAAAAAAACAACCACAAAGTCGTTGAACAATGAAAGCATTACCCTTCATGATCCAACATACACATCACTTAATGCAGTCCCAATAGAGCTATAGATATGAGTTTCATAACCAAAAATTTTATGATGTTTGAAAGTTGATAAAAAGCGTCTGTGTTTAAGTTCTATGTGTTAAACTTTGAGCAATGACTAAATAATTTTTATGCATATTGCAAACCCAACAATCAAAGATGAGATTATTCTCATATTTAAATGATTGCCATAAACACCAAGATGCAAACCAAACAAGGAAACAAGCACAAAGTCATTGAACCATGAAAGCATAACCTTCATGATGTCAACATAATCACTTGAAGTATTCTTGATATAGAACTATAAATCTAGTAGGGGACCCCCGGCTGTTAGAAAGTAAAAAATAAGCCAGAATCGTACGAAGATGCTCTCGAGGAGTTTGTGCGAGGCCAAGACACTTGCACAAGCAACGCACGCGGGTGAGGAAGGGCAGGTGGGCAGACACAAACCATGAGAGCTATGGGCGGTAGGAAGCGATGAAGTCGCTGCTGCGAACTCTTTTTTTATATTTATGGTTGACTTTACAAGTCACGACCACCTGGATGGTGGGCTGGCTAAGAGGAGTACCCTCAAGGCGCTGGACTACTACCATGCCTGTGTTTGAGTTCGCCAAAACCGTTTTAGAGGGTTGGAATGTAAATTGTCTGCATTCCAAGGTTAGGAGAAGGAGATTGCGAGGAATCTCCTGTGAATGATTGAATAAAATAAAGATGAGCGAGTAGAGGCTGATTGTTCCAACATTTAATAATTCTTGCAATTTGATAAAGAGGCCTTCCAAGTATATTCTCTATGTATTACATCTTGAGGCAACGGCTGTATTTTTTTTTATGTGCATTACAATCCGAATAGCTCAAAAGGACATTATTCTCATATCTGATTGACGATGTTGATAAACACCAAGATGTGAGCCAAACAAGGGAGAAAGCACGAAGTCCTTTAAGCATACCATCTCTTTCATGATGCCAACATACAAATCACTTAAAGTATTCTCTCATACAACTTCACTTCCCAATTTGCTACTCCACAAATATGAATTTGCATATAGAGCTTTGTCAATTATTTTAGCACAAACAATGGCTTGCTTGCATAGGGTACAATTTTCTTTTGTGTATGGATTGTGTTCTCCATGTTAAATGTAGAGTTATCTCCAATTTCTTCATCGAGTACAACTACTAATATTTATTTGTGCCACCCACATGTTAAGTCCAATACACCTTTCCTTGACTAAATCCTCCACTTGCACATAACAAAAATCCCTAGAATTAATCAAGAGGACTCTATAAATAGTAGTTGTTCCTTGGCAACTGGCCATATATCAACTTCAAGGTCCAATCATATTAAATACAAAAGTTGATCTTGCATTAGAATATTATCGCCTTGTAACAACTGAGAAGTTGATGAATAAATAAAATTCTCATGAGGGTTCAAGTTGATGAATAAATACAGTTCTCCTTGTTGAGATGTAGAGAGAAAGAGAGAGAGAAGAGACAAGAGACACACCATATACGCTCCCAAAGACTGATTCATATTGAGGACAAGATACAAATATATAGGTGAGACCAAGTTGAGTAGAGTGAGCCATATATAGCTCCAACACCCCCACTCAAACAAAGGTCTCTAGCTTTGGATGAAAAAACCCTTGGGGAGTTCAAGGGAAAAACCCAAGCCCCTATACAATGTGAAAATATGAACCAGCGATGATGATGTGAAAGTGAATTGTGCATCTATGTACAAATATTCAAGTGACTTAGAGATCACAATGTGCAAATGTGGAGTGTGCATAGTGCATGGTCCCTAAAAGATTACAATGTCATATGTACAAAGCTATTACAATAGCAAAGAAGCTAATCTAGAAAGAGTGAGGTCGAAGCAACTCCAAGCTCCGAGCGCAAGAGGATGAAATGTGACTCGTTGAGGCCTTTGGTCAAAATGTCTGCAATCATCTGGTCACTTGGACAGTGTTCAACCATAATGGTTCCTTTGCGTACTTCATACCTGACATAATGATAATGGACAACAATGTGCTTTGACTTATTATGTAGAACATAGTCTTTTGCAAGACTAATAGCACTTTGGTTGTCACACCGCAAGGGTGTGCTAGAAAGAGGAGAGTGACCAATATCAACCAGCATTTGGCGAAGCCAAATCAACTCACGAGCTGCAAGTGATGCCGCAACATATTCTGACTTAGTCGTAGAAACTGCAACACAACGTTGTTTCTTGCTAGTCCAAGAAACAAGACAACCATTTATAAAGAAGCAATTTCCACTAGTAGATCGCATAGATAAATGTGAGCTTGCCCAGTCTGCATCTGTGTAACCCAAAAGAGAAAGAGATTGCATAGAATCCGATGTGAGGTGTCGTCGATAGACTAAACCAAAATCTGTAGTGCCTTTCAAGTATTTCAACACACGCTTTGCAGCAGACCAATGCTTAAGAGAAGGACATGCAAGATGTTGTCCAAGATAATTAGCAGCAAACATAATATCAGGACGAGTGTTCATGCCAACAAACTGAAGACATCCAATCAAGTTAGCATAAGGTTGATTTGTGACAAGTTGACCGCCATTGTCAGAAGTGTTCTTCGTAGATCTCGCAAGACAAGGTGTGTTGGCTGAATGTGCAGATTCCATACCAAATTTTTGAATAGTATCTGCAATAAACTTTGACTGTCGAAGGAATAAAATACCTTTTGTACCGTTCCGTTGGATTTGAATGCCAAGACACGAGTGAATCTCTCCAAGATCCACCATATCAAATGCAGAATACAATAACTTTTTCACTTGCTGAAGAAATCCCAAATCATTGGAAACAAGGATGGTATCATCCACATAAAGAGCAAGAATCACAAAACTGCTACCTTGGCATTTTATGTATAAGTTGGGGTCTGACGAGCAAGAGATGAATCCTTTAGAGATGAGAAAAAGATCAAATTTTGTATACCAGGCTCGCGAAGCTTGTTTGAGACCATATAGTGCCTTATGGAGTTGAGCAACAAGGTCTTCTTTACCTGGAATAACAAACCCTTCTGGTTGTTCCATATAAATTTCCTCTTCCAAGTCACCATTAAGAAAAGAAGTTCGCACATCCATTTGATGAGCTTCTAAATCAAATTGAACAGCAAATGCCAATAAAACTCGAACACTTGTAATGCGAACAACTCGTGAAAAAGTCTCTTGATAATCAACACCAGCTACTTGGGAGTAACCTTTTGCAACTAAACGCGCCTTGAACTTGTCAAAAGATCCATCTGCTTTTACTTTTGTCTTATACACCCACTTATATTTAATAGCTGTACGACCAGGAGGTAATTCAGTTAGTATCCATGTACCTTTAGACATAAGAGAATCGTACTCTGCTTCCATAGCCTCTTGCCATTGATCCTTTTGTGGTGAAGAGATAGCTTCATCATAAGTAATGGGATCTTCGGAAGTAGAAAAAGCATTATCAGCAATATCGTCATCATAAACATGACATGAGCCATGTTCAAAATCAATAGGCAGATCAACAAAAATATCAATATCATCATTGGCAACATTCGGAATGGATGGTTGTGAAGAGGAAAGTTGCTCTATAGGAAGAGTTTCATCTTCTGAAAGAAATGGAAAAGCTTGAAGCAATGATTTAGTATCATCAGAATCATCCATGGACCATGAGCCTCCCATAAGCTATTCGTTAAAAGTAGCATCACGATTCACAATTACTTTCTTGGAGGAAGGGTCATAGAATTTGTAGCCTTTGGAAGTGTCAGAATATCCAATAAAAATAACTTTAAGACCAGGAGCATCAAGCTTTGTTCGTGTTTCTTTGGGAACATGAATATAAGCAATACATCCAAAGGTTCGAAAATGAGATACAGAAGGAATGTCACCTGTCCATGCTGTGATGGGTATCTTACCAGAGGGTGCAATAGTAGGAAGATGATTCTGAATAAATACTACTGTCAAAGTAGCTTCAGCCCAAAAAACACGAGATAAGCCAGAATGAATCAGCATACATCTTACAGCATTGAGAATAGTGCGATTCTTTCGTTCAGCAACACCGTTCTGTTGAGGCGAATATGGAATAGCGTGTTCATGATGAATTCCACTGTCAGCACAGTAACTCACAAACTCTTGAGAAACATATTCGCCTCCATTGTCACTACGAAGCTTCTTAAGGCGACGACCAGTTTGAAGTTCTGCAGCCTTGTGGAATTGTTTGAAAACAGATAAGGCTTCAGATTTTTGTCTAAGTAGAAATACAGTCGTATACCTTGAGAAATCATCAATGAAAGTAATGAAGTAGCGATATTGTGAGATATTGTGATCTCGAAGAAGGTAGAGGTCCACATATATCAGTATGAACAAGATCTAATATGTCATGAGAATGAGTTGTATTTGAAAGAGGAAAGGGTTTGCGATTGTGTTTCCCAAGAGCACAAAATTCACAAATTCCCATATGAGGATGGGCTTTAAGATCCATGCCATGAACAAGATCACGACGTTGAAGATCAAGGAGTTTTGAGAAATCAGCATGAACAAAACGGTGATGCCATACTTTGCAATCATGATCACCTGGAGCAGTGACAACATTTTCTACATCATCGTTGAGAGAGAGTTCAAACAAATTACCATTTCGAGGAGAAGTGGCTATAGTCTGTCCATCTTTCTCAATTCAGCATTTGGTATGATCAAATCCAACAAACAGACCAAGATCAACAAGTCTAGAAACTGAAAGAAGATTAAGTTGAAGATCTGGTACATGTAATACTCTCACAAAATTCGAGTGGAAGAAGATAAGGTACCAAGATATAAGTCTCCAATACCCTTTACTTGACAAGTAGTATCATCAGCAAGATAAACAACACGTTGAACTGGCAGTGGATGATAGTTATGGAGCCACTTAGACTGATATGTCATATTTCCTGTAGCACCAGAATCAACAATAAAGAGTGATCCATCGTGTACATGAAGTATTCTGTCTGGAGCAACTGAACATAGGACGCAGCTTGTTTCTGCTACAATGTTGTTTCGATGTTCAGTAGCATATGCTCTATTCCGATCTGTGTCGAATCGACGCTTATAGCACATATGAGTGGGATGATAAGATCGTCCATAATATTCACAACAAGAAAAAGAAGAGTCTCTAGATAAACGTGGTTGTTTTGTGGTAATATTGTGTTCTTCATCATATTGACATGCCCAACAATCATCTTCAGTATGGCCATTTCTGTTGCAGTAAGAACATTGCTTATTAGGAAATTTGAGACGAGAGAAAATATTACCGCGACGGCCACCTCTGCGGTTTCCTCGTTGAAATGGATGCCTTCGAGCATAAAAAGCCCGTTCCATTTGTTGTGACTCAGTCTCCTCGTGTGAAATCATAGCTGTATCATGACTAGCATTACGACGTTCTTGACATTGAGAGTATTCAATTAAAGACATGCACGCTTGGCCGAAATCAAGTCCATCTTTATTAGAGAGAATAGTAACAATGTTATCATAAGAAGAGTCCTTCACCGTATCAAGGAGAAGTGTAATCAGTTGCTTTTGTGGAACAGGATCACCGGTAGCAGCAAGTTGATTAATAATAGATTTGAAAGATTCAATATGTCCCATCATGGCAGTACCAACTTCATATTGTAACTTGTTAAGCAACCCTCTCAAATAAAGTATTTCTGTGACAGATTTCTTTTGAAAGTTTGCATAAGGTACTTCCATACGTCGTGGGAAGTAGTCAGTTCGTACATATCAAGAAAAAGGGAATCAGTAAGAGCAGAAAGAATATACCGACGAGCTGCTTTATCACATCGTTGCCATTCCGTATAGGCAACATTCCAATCTTCAAATATAGGTCCTTCAGTGATAAGCACGTTATCATTATCCGTATCAACAGGCTGAGGCGGACAAACACGATTTCCAAGAACAACATCGGAGAGTTCATCTCCTTCAAGAATTAACAACATCTTTGCTTTCCAGCCTGGAAAACCTTGACCTTGGAAAGGAGGAACAGAACGCTGGCCAGAAGGAAAGCCATTGACGAGAATATTCATAGCCATATCTTGTTGTGAGAAGACGTATAAGATAAGATCGCAGAATTTACACACTATATATGGTGAAGGCCGCAATTGAGAATGAGAGAGATATGAGGACTGCGTTCTGTCAACGATAAACGTAAGAAGGATGCTCAAGGAACTTCCAAAGATGTGAGAGACGTCACCCAAAAAGGGCAGGGTAAAGGAGACATTAATAATAAAAGAGTCCTCAAAATAGAGTGTCTTGAGATGCAAGATTGACGGCCACAATACGAATAGCAAAAAGCTAAATCTTCTCGAAAAAGTTAACACCAAAATAAGAAAAACGATCGCGGACGCTTCACGAAGAAGTAGGACGAAGAAAGCTGCGTCAAGCTCAATTGCAGTAAAAACAACATAACTTTCTGCTGCGAACTCCGATTGACGCAAACCTAGAACTCAAATCGAAGAGCTCGAGGAGACGAACAAGTTTTGGATGAACAATGCCATTGCGCTACGCTCCATTGTGCTTTTCCCGTTTCTCCAAATTTTGAGCAGAACAACAAGAAAAATTGAGATGAAGTTCAGGGTGTCATCAACAAGAAAACGTAATCAACGATTAGATTGATTAGCAATAAACGTCACACAAAACACTAATCATATTCTTCTTAACACAGAACAACCAAAGTTAACAAGAATCAATGCTCAAAAATAAAATTTGTAGCAATTTTTGAATCTTACATGCAAATCGCATACACATACTGTTTTGTCACCATGAATTGAATCGGCGCATGATCGTTACTGCTCTGATACCATGTTGAGATGTAGAGAGAAAGAGAGAGAGACGAGACAAGAGACACACCATATATGCTCCCAAAGACTGATTCATATTGAGGACAAGATACAAATATATAGGTGAGACCAAGTTGAGTAGAGTGAGCCATATATAGCTCCAACACTCCTTAGAGTTCATACAACTCATGTAAGGTGAGTCATCTTATGAGAATTATATACCTAATATCCAAAGTGGGCTACTCTTTTTGTTGTTCTGCTTGATGTATTATCTGCAATGCAACATAATATTAATATACATATTTAAAATCACAATATTGATAATCAAAGCATACTTAAAGCAACATATAATATAGTTTGGATGGTTCTTTAAGTCTCATAAAATATATGTGCTCATAAGGTTAGCAAGTCTGTATCTACAAACTATAAAAGAGGCTAAAGCACTCATATATGCACAAAAGCTAGACCACAAGGGAAAGAAAACTAAATCACTTATCTTTTAAATTAAAACTATTCTCTTGAAAATTTCTTTCAAGAAAGGAAAAGATAAAAAAATATAGTTAAAGAAGTTTTTTTTCTAAAATTTTGAAACAAATACTCAAAATTGAACAAACAAGAATAAGGCATAACAAAGACTTAATCTCAACAACAAATACTCAATGAAATTTTATCTTGAGATTTTGAGAATCAAACATTAATGGTGCAAGACTCGCATGTAAAATTAACAATAGTAGAATTTGGTAGTGTGGTTATAGAAAATCTATGGGAAAGGTGGTTTTTAGAGATTGGGTTTGCGATTCAGACGGTTTTTCAAATCTTGTTTGTAGTTTTGATTTTGACAATTGTATAAATCTCATCATTTCCTAGGTTTCTGTATATGTTAGATATGATAGAGCTCTAAATCTATGAGTGCAAGTCTCTGAGATTTGGACAATCATCCAAATCTCAAGTTCAAGCATGGATCTATTTTGGGATTGAGATTTGGGCAATTGACTAAATCTCATCCCCTAGGATTAGGTACTTTTTAGGGATATTAAGATATCAACAAAAATACTGGAATGGGACCTGAGATAAGCCTTGGAAATTGTATAGCCGATTGTAGCTGGTGCATGACACACAAGCAAAATTGATAAAAGTGAAAGTTAAAATCTGGCGGTAGAAAACCCATGAGTAAGGTGTGGTCTTTGAAGCTTGGGTTTGATATTTTGGATGGTTTTTCAAATCGCTTTTGGGTTTGACATAAAGATGATAGTCCAATAGCATCATCTCCTAGGTTTTTGTATTTTTGAGAGATGATAGGCATCCATAATCTATAAGTGACAAGTCTATGAGATTTGAACAATTGAAAAATATCACCTCCAAGCATAGATCAGATTTGTGGTTCATATTGGACAATTCTCAAGATCTAGTCTTCTAGGCTTTGCACATTTTCTTGGGATGTTAAGATGTCAACACCATTCATCAAGGGCCTTGGATTTGAAATAAGCCTTAAAAACTAGTCAATCAACCATAATTGGTACAAGAGTACCCATAGGTAAAATTAACAAAAGTAGATTTTCATGTCAAGTTGCAACAAACCCATGGGAAAGGTGGTCCTCAAAGATTTGGTGTGAGATTTGAAGGTTGTCCAAATCTGGTTTGGTGTTGAGATTTGGGCCATTTTCCAAATCTCATCCCCTAGGTTTTTTCTTTCTTTAGAGATGTAATGAGTCATAAACCTATGGGTGACAAGTTTATGAGATTTGAACAAGCATCTAAATCTCATGTTCAAGCATTGCTCCAATAGAGTATTGAGATTTGGACGATTAGAACTGTCCATGTCTCATCTCCTATGTTTTTTTTTTTTTTTTAGAGCGTTAAGCATCCTAAATCTCTGAGTGACAAGAATCTGATATTAGGAAAACTAGTCCAATTTGTATGTTCAAGCATGGATCTGATTTGGGATTTAGATTTTCATGATTGTCCAAATATGATCCCCTAAGAGTGTGTATTTGTAAAGGATGTTAAGATGTCAAAACATTCATTGAGGTTCTTGGATTGGAAATATGCTTTGCAAGCTAGACAATCAATCACTAGTATAAGACCCAAAGGTTAAACTAATATAAGTAGAATTTCATATTAGGTTGCAACAAATCCATGAGAAAAGTGGTTTTTGAAGAGATTTTGTTGGTTGTCCGAATCTAATTTGGGGTTGAGATTTGGACCATTGTCCAAATCTCATCCCCTAGGTTTTTGCATTTTTTAGAGATGTTATGAGTCTTAAATCTACGCATGAAAATTCCATGAGATTTAAACAACCGCTTAAATCTCATGTTCAAGCATGGAACTGGTTTGGGATTGAGATTTAGATGATTGGAAGCGTCCAAATCTAAACCTAAGGGTCTCTCTATTCGTGAGAAATGTTAAGCATTCTAAATCTATGAGTGACAAGTATATGGTATTAGAAAAAATATCCAAATCTCATGTTCAAGCATCATTCAAGTTTCGTTTTCATATTTGGATGCTTATCCAAATCCTATCCCCTAGGTTTGTGTATTTGTTATCAATGTTGAAATTTCAACAACATTAATCAAGGGTCTTGGATTTGAAATTGGAATTGAGAATTGCACAATGGACTATAACTCGTGCTACAAGACCCCCATATGTAGAATTAACAAAAGTAAGATTTGGTATCATGATGCAACAAACCCATGAGGAAGGTGGTCTTGGAAGCTTTGATTTGAAATTTGGATCAAATATGGTTTGGAGTTGAGATTTTGACCGATGTTCAAATCTCATCCCCTAGGTTTATGTATTTGCTAGAGATGTTGAGTGTCCAAAATCTATCAATAATAAGTCTATGAGAGTTTAAGAACTATCTAAATCTAATGTTCAAGCATGCATTTGGTTCAAACATGGATCTTGTTTGGGGTTGATTTTTGGACTATTTTCCAAATCTAATCCCCCAGGTTTGTGTATTTGTTAGGGATGTTAAGAGTGCAAATGTTTTTGTGTTTTTTCTGAAGAGGAGTTTCTAGGGTTGAGATTTGGACCACTATCTATATATTCAAAGAAATGTTTTTTTTAAAATGGTGTACTTTCAAGAACATTGCACAAACAAGTGCACATTTACTAGTATTGATGCAGTTGCTAGGTTTCAGATTGGAGCATGCAATTTCGCCTAAGAGGGGAGGGGGAGCATGAGGTTTGGATTCCCATCCAAATGTTGAGAGGAGAAATACCAACTAGGGTGCACTTGCAGCAAGACTATTGCATAGAAAAGTGTACATTTACTATTATTGGAGAGGTTGCTAAGGTTGATATTTGAGCACTTTGTTGGAAGAGAATTGCTTCCAATGTCGGCAGGATATTTGAATGCCCATCCAAATGTGAAGAGAATAATTGAAAAAAGGGTGCACTTGCAAGACCAATGCACAAAAGAGTACACATTCCTAGTATTAGAGAGGTTGCTAGGATTGATATTTAGAAGGGTGTCCAAATTGGATGCATCCTACTACTCTTAAAATTTGGACGGCTCATCAAATCTCATGAGGAGGGGTTACTAGAATTGAGATTTTGAGCTATCCAAGCCTCAAGAGGAGGATGCATGAGATATACTAATACTAAAATTTAAACAAACAAGGATAAGGCATAACAAAGACTTGATCTCAACAACAATGATCAAGGGCCCGTCATGGATTAATGCCTTGAGATTTGGAAAATAGACTATTATTGTTGTAAGACCCACATATAGAAGTAATAACAATGAAATATAGTAGTTTAGTTGCAGTAGCCCTATGGAAAATGTGATTTTTAAAGCTTGGATTTGGGATTTGTATGCTTTTCCAAAGCTCATTGTCCCCTAGGTTCTTGGTATTTTGTTGGAGATGGTAAGATTTTTAAATCTATGAGTGACAAGTTTATGAGACCTGGACAACCAAGATATTTGGACGGGTGTCCAAATCTCATGCATTTTGCTCTTGATATTTGTCTTTGAGGTTGTTTAAATTGATCTTTGGATAGTTGCCCAAATCTCATGCATCTTGCTCTTGAAATTTGAACTGCTCTATAAATCTCATGAGGAGGGGTTACTACTAGGATTGCAATCTTGATGGGTCGTTCAAAACTCAAGTGGAGGATGCATGAGACATATAGTAATACAAAATTTAAACTAACAAGGATAAGGCATAACAAAAACTTAATCTCAAAAACAACGATCAAGGGTCTTGGATTTAAGATAGGCCTTGAGATTTGGACAATAGAACATTACTGTTATAAGACCCATGTGTAGAATTCACAATAGTAGAATCTAGTAGTTTAGTTGCATCACCCTATAGGAAAGGTGGTTTTAAAGCCTAAGTTCAAGATTTTAGCCGTTGTCCAAATCTTATTTGGGGTTGTGATTTTGAGAGTTGTCAAAGTTTGAGATTTGAGCAATCATCTAAATCTCCTGTTCAAGCATGGATCAAGTTTGGGACTGAGATTTGGACAATTGTCCAAATCTTATCTTCTACAATTGTGTACTTGTTAGGATGTTAAGATGTCAAAAATAATAGTCATTGGACCTGACATAAGCCTTGAGAATGATAGAATCAACCATAACTAGGGTAGGACCCATAGATAAATTTGACAAAACTCATGAAGAAGGTGGTCTTTGAAACTTAGGTTTAAGATGTGGATATTTGCCCAAATCAGGTTTGCGATTGAGTTCTATCCATGACTGTTTAGTATCATCGTCTCCTAGTTGATGTATTTTCTAGAGATGTAAAGCATCCGTAATCTATACGTGACAAGTCTATGATGCTTGTACAATTGACAAATCACATGTTCAAGCATGGATCCGATTTGGAGTTCAAATTTAAACAATTTTCTAAATCTCATTCCCTAGTTTTTGTAGTTATTAGGATTATTAAGATGTATAAAACATTGATCAAGGGTCTTTGATTTTAGAGCTAAACAATCGACCACAATTGGTGCAAGACCCATAGATTGCAACAAACCCATGAGAAAGGTGGATCCAGTTTAGGGTTGAGACTCTCAAGTTCGAGCATGGATCCAGTTTAGGGTTGAGACTCCTAAATCTATGAGTAACAAGTTTATGAGATGTGGAAAAGCCATCCAAATCTCATGTTCATGTATCCAATGTGCGGGTTAAATTTGGACGATTGTCTAAGCCTTATCCCCTAAGCTTGTGTATTTGTTAAGGATATTAAGACATCAAAAACATTGAATAAGGGTCTGGAATTTGAAATTCAATTTGAAAACTAGACAATCACCCATAGTAGGTGCAAGACCCATAGATATAATTAACAAAATTAGAATCTGGTATCAGCTTTTGTAGCAAACCATGAGAAGGGTAATCTTGGAAGATTCCGAATGAGGTTTGGACGGGTTTGGAGTTGAGAGTTGAAAATTTTCCCAAATCTCAACCCCTAGGTTTTTGTATTAGTTAGAGATGTTAAGTCCTAAATTTATTGGTAGCAAGTCTATGAGATTTGGACAACCGTCTAAATCTCATGTTCAAGCATGGATCCAATGTGGGGTTGCGTTTTGGAAAATCATCCAAATTTCCTCCCCCAGTTTTCTTCTTTTGTTAGGGATATTAAGAGTCCAGATATCTTTTTTGTGTTCGATTTACGAGGGGTTACTAGGGTTGAGATGTGGATGACTGTCCATATCTCAAGAGACAATCTAGATGCAGGTTTCATAGCTGGAGAGGAAAGAGGATAGATGCGGTAGTCGTGGAGGGAGTAAAGAGGAGAGAGAGAGAGAGAGAGAGAGAGAGAGAGAGAGAGAGAGAGAGAGAGAGAGAGAGAGAGAGAGAGAGAGAGAGATAGATAGATAGATAGATTGAATTATCGTCCACGGAGGTCAGATATGACCTATGGGACCGAAAAACAGCGCATACAAAGATTCCTTCTAAATGAAGGGCAGATACATATCAGTTAAGGACTGAGGGTCGAGTGATGGGTGAACAAAAGAGAAAATGGGATGGGATGAACAAAACTTAAAATCTAAGGGGGGATAGGTGAGAGGGGAGCCATTTTAGGAGTTCTAAACTCCTGAATAATGGCTTTACCTCCTCGATAGACTGCCCATTTCCTTGCCGTACGCGCTGCTCGCACCTTTTGTAGTTCTGTCTTCTTTTGCTTGAGTTGGCCGGGGGTAAGATCTTCTGCCAACCAGATTTTAGTGCCCTTGAGAACCCTTGATTGTTCAAGGAGTTTAATTCGGTCCTCTTTGGTCTTGAAAGTGAGGATCGCATGATTGGTGCGATGCTCGTGTGTGATGGAGTTGATTGTTGGTGTATTCCACTCTATCATGTGGGTTGTTGTCTGGATGCGGGCAATCGATTCATGGAACTTGAGCTCTCCCTCCCCTTTCCAGTCACTTGGCAGCCCACCAATGCGAACATTGAGGGCGATCTCCTCTTGCCATTGTCGCTCGCGTAGCGTGGACGCCACACGGTCGTCCACCTTATGAATGATGGCTTCTTGCACTTGCTTTTTGACTGCTTGTGTAAGGGTAGTCTCCACTTCTTCTTTTGTTTTGGTGAACTTGGTTTGCATCTGTTCCGATTCCTCCATCTGGTGGTTCTCCACTGCAGAGAGAGAGAGATAGATAGATAGATAGATTTTATTATCGTCCTCGGAGGTCAAATATGACCTATGGGACCAAAGTTACATGTGATGTAGTATGTGTACGGCTGATGAGTGACTCTCGATGCTCCAAAATTGTAGTGATGAGAGTCGCAATGGAGAGCCCACACTTTGGCTGGGAGAGGAAAGTGTGTAGGTCTAAGTTATGGCTGAAAATGTGAGAGAAGCAAGTTCGAATGTGATCAAAAGCTGAGCACTCTAGTAGTGTGTGGTACTCAGACTCTCGAACATGCAGTGAGCATAATGTGGACAATCGATTTGACTCTTCTCCATTGCCCCAACGCCCTATCTCGCATCGAAGGAAATGGGAGCTAAGCCGAATTGCTGCGATAGTGCGTATCACGGACAAGGGAATAGGCTCAAGCATGTAAGTGTGAGTACGGTTTCCTCTCTCAGCGAAGAACATGGTTTTGTAGTTGGGGGCAATATAGGTGGTGTAATGTATGAAGCGTGACCCACCGGATTTCTCCCAAGCCATAATACATTGGCGTTGTAGAAAAGCTTCATTCACTTGAGAGTCAATTGAAGCATCATGTAGCAAGTGTAATGCATCCCATCTCCCAAACCACTTCTTTATGTCTTGCATCCATCCCGTGCTCAAGATCTTGCTTTTATGCGTCTTTTGAACTTTTTTGATTGCTTCCCATGCAATTGTAGGAAGTCGATGTGAGGGGTTTTGACGCATCTTTATCATGTACTCCACAACCCTTTCCATGCCCATAACCTCAATTGGAAGAGATCCCGACTCAAGAAGTAGGAGCATATATGGTGTTTGTGTCTTAACTTGGAGAAAGTTTGTAAGAAAACGCTTTTGGACATTCTCAAACTCTTTCCAAGTAGACTTTGAGATGCTCCCACCCCACACTTCAACTCCATAAAGAAGAACCGGTGTCACCAATGCATCAAAAAGATAATTCTTGAGAACCCAACACTTGATGTTTCCCGCATTACACATGTTCTCAAATGCATAATATGCTCTCTTTCCCACTTCCAAACGACGCATAGCACATTCATGCCACTTGTGATTGGATGGAACCTCAAGGCCAAGGTACTTAAAGCTCTCAACAACTTCAAGTGTCTCGTTGTTGTACACAATGCATGGCTTCTCCTTATGGTTGGTTTTCACAAGCATAACCTTTGTTTTGGATTCATTTACAATCAGCCCACTATGCAAGCAAAAGTTCTCAAGGACAACCATAAGCTTTTGTGCATCTTCTAAAGTGTGTGCTAGAAGCACTACATCATCCGCATACAACAAAAGCATGATTACCGCATTGCAAATAGTGACCTCTTCAATGCCTTCTTCTTGCATAAAGTCAAGTACCATTTGTTCCAATTGATCGATGCATAGACCAAAGAGATTTGGTGACAATGGACATCCTTGTTTAACCCCAATAGTGCTTACAAAAATTTCTGAAATTTCTCTTCCCATGCGCAATTGACAAATCACCTTCTCATAGATTTGAGAAACCGCAAGCATAAACTCACTTGGCACTTGGAGTTCTTCCATCCTTCTCCACAAATTGTTACGTGGAATCATATCAAAGGCTTTCTTAAAGTCCACAAAACAACAATACAATCGCTTGCCTTTCAACCGACTTTCCTCCATGAGAACACGAAGAGTGACAAGATGATCAATGGTGCTATGGCATCGACGAAAACCCGCTTGTCCCTTTGCACGCTTGTCATTCTCTTCAGCCCAATCACTCAATTTCATCTCCATTATGCACCCAAATAACTTTGCCATAAGAGACCCAATCATTATAGCCCGGTAGTTGCTTACATTCTTTACATCCCCTCCTTTATGCAAAGGCTTAACCCAATTAGTACTCCAATCATAAGGCATACCATGTTGAAGTGCAAGGTTGAACATATCACACATCCACTCATGGGTAAAATCTCCCGTCCATTTGATCATCTCCGGCTTGATACCTTGAAGATCTCCCGCTTTGCGAGTGGCCAACTTTTCAAGCCCACCGCATACATCCTCAATAGTAAAAAAAGACGGCATAGATGGGAGTGAACCATAAAATGGCATTTTTTCAGTATTTTCTTGCTCATATAATTGCCTACAATGTGTGTACATATCCACTAGATTCAATTTACCAAAATTCTCAACCCGCTTGCCTCTCAAGTTTCTCCAAAATCTTCCACATGCATGTGCCTTTTCTTGGACTTGAAATTCTTGTTGCTTTACTTCCCTTCTTCTTCTCTTCTTTTGAATCAATGCCTTGTATGTATGCAAATGACTTTGATAGTTGTCTTTGTCCATAGTTGCATCAAGCTTTATCAAGGACTTTCGAGCATCTTGACATTCTTTATCAAACCACCTTTTGCGTGATCTATCTTTGTTGATACCATGGAGATGCTTTATGGCAAAGCATTCTTCCGCACAAGAACAAATAGCTTTCTTGAAAGCTTCCCATTTAGTTTCCAATGGTGCATCACATTGAAGCTTTGTCATCCATAATTTTTTCTCAACCATTTCAATGTACATTGGTGCCCGTTTGAAATCCATACATAGTGATAACTTCTCTTTCCTTTGGCTGAGATTATGCTTAGTTGCTTCTCCACATGAAAGGTCAATACATAAGGTGCGATGGTCGGATTCCGGGGTCCATTGACCAAACATAAAACTCTTTATGCGATACATGATGGCTTCAGAGAGTAGCATATAGTCAATCACACTATCCCCATTATGTCTTCTACATGTAAATCCATTGGTTCCACTCCACAAAGATACACCATTTGCAATGAGCATACCCGTGCTATTACACATGTGTAAAAGTAACTTTCCATAGTGATCGGGCTCTTTCTCATCCATTGAAGTACGATCATACAAGTGAACTTCCTCCAACTCCCTTGAAATGTATGGCAATTCAAATTGTTTAGTATCATGTTGCAATGTTTTTGTGCGAGCATTCATATCCCCAAATACAATAACATCACCTTCACCTTTGAAATAAGCAATGTCCTCTTCCAAATCAGAAAATGGTTGATCTCTATCCATGCAAGCATAAAAGGGAGAATCATGATGAAGAATGTAGCAACCGGCTACAAAAATGGGTGCTCTTTTTGGTGTCATAATTTTCAGCCATACATAACGTTTGTACTTGTCATCTTTCACAATTGATACAAAATCTTCCAATCCTTTCTTAACCATACATGCTAACCCTCCTTGTCCTCTTCGTTGCTTGAGATTCTTTAACCACATCAATGAATGTACATTGTAATCCTCCAAGCCGTTAATCCTTTGTGTATCATGCTCCCAAGTTTCAACAAAAAGTACAACATCGGCTTTGCTTGTTAGTTCATCAATGCCAACCCCCGCATTCCATGGGTATCCATTACAATTCCAAAAGTATATTTTCAATTGTAACTCGGTCTCATAGGTCACGCATCCCTAATTGCTTGAGAGACTTGCCTCCTCCTTGCGCACATTTTCTTCATGAGAGATTTCCTTGTTTTTATTATTCTTTTCCTCATATGCCTTGCGACGCATATTTTGTTGCTTAATAGTGCGATCTTCACATACAAAACATTTTGTATTCCTCAAGTAGATCCAACTATTATCAAGGATAATCTTTCGCTTGGTCTCATCCGGCATGGTGCATACAATTGGCCGTTCTCCCGAGCGAGGAGCTCCTTGCTTCCCCACTCTATGTGCTCTATAGACCATAACTCCGGACATGCCAAAGTGGGTTTTGAAGAAATCTTCAATAACAATGGCAAGAGAAGGAGGTGTCTCTAACTTCTCTTCAGGAATTCCACGAATAACAATGTTCTTGGAACGTCGCTCCCGTTCCTTCAACTCCTCCACATCTACATTCTCAACATTCTTTGTTTGAACCATAGCTTGCATGAGTGAGGAATTAGAAACCACATTGCTACCACATACATCAGCCCAAGACTTGTTTGTGCATACATTTTTCATGTCGCATACATCCCGGCTCATAGTGTCAAATTTCTCCTCTTTCAATACATGGTCATGCTCTACTTTGCTCATCCGCTCCTTCAAAGCATTCAAGTCCACAAGAGAGCGTTTACATTCCTTGACTTCCTCTTCAAGTTGCATCAAACGTGTTGTTTGCATCTCAAGTGTCCTCTTGAGATTCTCATTCTCCACCACAAGTACCCTTAGTGTGCCATTCTCCATTGCAAGTGCTCGTAAGTCTTCGCCTTGTTTGTTTACGGTCTCTTGCAATGATACCAAGTACGCCATGATCATGGTTTCCGATGTCGTTGGTTGGGTGGTTGTGTTTCTATCTCCACACTCAGGAGATTTTGGATCATTTTCCACAATGGTTGTGGACCTTGTTGAAGAAGAAGAACCCTTGCGAGTGCCGGAAGACATTGTATGTAAAATAGGAGATGAGAATCAATTTTGTTGAACCTGTTCACTTTGGAAATGCTGCTACAGAAACACCTTCCATAACTCTGAAAATTTCTTTCTTTACATCAATGTGTAGAGGACTTCGTGCTCTTCGATTGAGGCTATAGATCACCCAAATCGGAGTTCGGATGAAGAAGTTATGATCAAAAGAGTGGACTCCTGTCTACTAGGTCAAAAAACGGCTGCACTGAGAGAGAGAGAGAGAGAGAGAGAGAGAGAGAGAGAGAGAGAGAGAGAGAGAGAGAGAGAGGACTGATGTCGTCGCTAAGGAACGGGGGACCCCGGCTCTTTCCACGACTGCTTGCTTGCATTAACAATCCACCTCTTATTAAACGAAATGAATACCAGTCAAATAAGCTACAACTATTCTTTCACTCCGCCTACTCTAGCTTTGCTTGATGCCTCTTTTTTAACCACTATATTATGGGATAGGTTTTGACTGAGTCCCTTTGACTGATGAAGAAATCTTATAGCGTGGGTGTCTGCCGCAGTGCAGTGTATTTCATGAAGTAAGTTATTGAATTTTAGGTAGGAAAACTTAAACTAGAGCACAAGATTGTAGAGGGTTACTTCTTAGCACCTAAATGCTATGCTTTAGTCTTAGATGAATCTAATAACATAATTCGTAACAAGGGGTTAGCCAAAGACAAGGTCAACCTTTCATGGTTTATAGAACAGTATAAAAATCTTGGGCGAGTTATTAAAAGTACTTACGAGTCTTCTTTTAAGATTAATTGGCCAAAACTCAATATTTACCGAGCCTCAATTATGTTAAATCTAGGCATTGACCCATCAACCAAAAGAAACCTCGTGATTGATGAGAACAATATATGGGTTGATACCTTACCCTTGAAGGTATCTGAAAAGTCAGTGACAAGACCAAATAAGCCGACGAAATCTAACCTGTAGCCAGCTACGCAATTGTCAGAGTCTATGAAGCAAGCTGAGTCGTTGCTATCTACGCAATTGTCAGAGTCATTGCAGGCTGAGTCGTTGCTATCTACGCAATTGTCAGAGTCTAAACCCTTTACACTGCATTCAGATTCGTTGCTCTCCATGCCGCAGTCAGAGTCTAAGCCCTCCATGCAGCAAGCTGACCAATCAAATGATGCCAGAACAATACTCTTTGAACAACTACAAATAGAACTAAATCTTTTCTTTGAACAACTACAAATTGAACGTAAGGTAGTCTTTGAACAACTACAAATTGAATGTAAGGTTGTCGAAGAACAACTACAAAGTGAACGTAAGGTTGTCGAAGAACAACATAAAAATGAACGTTTAACACATGAGGTGCTCAAAGAACAATTACAAAATGAATGTCTAGCACGTAAGATGCTATTTGAACAATTACAAAATGAACGTCTAGCACGTGAAAGTATTGAAAAACAACTACGAATTGAACGTCTAGCACGTGAAGAGCTTAATGAAAGGCTTCAAGCTATAGAGCTTAGGAATCAAACTAGTGATTTAAAAGAAAAAGAAGGCAAGCACTTACCTAAAAAAGAGGACCAAGGGCACCACCCCAGACAAATCATTGTGTGCTAATAGAAATCTGCGGAGCGAAGGACCACAGATCTTGCCAGGAATACTTCCTGTGAAGGCATTTGCACTGAGGTCAAGTACCCTTAACCTACTGGAGTTGGGGAGGGATGCAGGAAGAGGCCCCGTGAACTTGTTGAAGCTCAATACAAGCTTATGCAGAGTCGGCAATTGGGACTGCTGTCTACTAGGTCAAAAAACGGCTGCACTGAGAGAGAGAGAGAGAGAGAGAGAGAGAGAGAGAGAGAGAGAGAGAGAGAGAGAGAGAGAGAGAGAGAGAGAGAGAGAGAGAGAGAGAGAGAGAGAGAGAGAGAGAGAGAGAGAATGTTAGCATGTTTTTTGAAAGATCACCTTTTAGGGGGAGAGTCAGCACCCTCTAGAGAGATAAAGAGTGGGTTTTTACCCCAACTTTATGAAAAATGATTCTTTTTTAAAAAATTTCTTTATTAATAAAGAAAAGACCCCTACACCTCTAGGCCTATAAGTATGACCACTCACTTTTAGGACCTACCACACCCACCATTTTAGTCCATGTGGCAGTCCCCCATTTGCCCATTCCTTGATCTCATTTTTAATCCCATGGCACATAAAGAGGCCCTCCTAGACCCCATTCCGTTCCTAATGGGGATGTTGGTGCTAGCATATTGAGTCTTTCTAGGAAAAAATGATTAGCTATCAAGTTCCATATGATTCGGCCAACTATCGAACTCTAATGCATAGTTCTGGAGATGATTGCCAAATCTCACAGATACACCTTACCATGCACTACAAGCATTCATCCTTGTCATGAACATCAAGGCATCCATCCCACTAAAGATAACTTATGCTGAAGATGACAAAGTTACTCTAAAAATCCAAGACAAGTGAGTGTTGGATCCCATAGTCAATTGAGTGTTGAATGGTAGCAAATATTAATTGAGTGTTGGATGATCATCTACTTCTTATGGAACCATTATTTGATAGAAGAACTATGCTTTATGAGACACTGCACTCAAGATTACATCAATTCAAGTGCAACGAAAGCCTGGTGATACCATATTTAGTCTTTCCAAGAAAACTCAGCTAGCTACCAGTTTCTATGATATTTGGCCAGCCATCCAAATCTAATGTATATTCTTGACTCTATGCTATCAACCCACATACTATGTATCAAGTGCAATGGAAGCTTGGTGATGGCATATTTAGTCTTTCCAAGAAAACTCGGATACCTACCAATTTCTATGTGATTTGGCAAGTTGTCCAAATCTATAATGCATATTTTGCTATCAACCTGCATCCTTTGTAGCATGTTAATGTATTTAGACTATGACATTGGCAAGGCACTATGTATAGTTATGTTTAATTTATAGTAGTTTCCATGAGCACATCAAAGGATTCAACACATGAGATCACATTAGTTCTAGTGCACATATGTGTAACTTGACTTGAAGCCAAGCAAAAACATTAGAACCTTGAAAACCTAGCCTATTTATCAATCAATTTCAATGAGATTAAGGTTTGAAGTTTGGGGCATAGGGTTATGATTTAGGGTTGAGGGTTTTGACTTAAGGTTCAAAGCTTAGGGTTTATCATTTTTAGGGCCCTAAGTTTGGGATTCGGGCTTAGAATATTATTATTTTGGGTTTAAGATATAGGGTCTAGGATTTAGATAATAGAGCTATGGAGATTATGGTTTATAGTTTAAGGTTATGGGGCTTATGGTTTAGGGTTTAGGATTATAGGGTCTAGGGTTTATAATCTAAGATCTAGGATTATAAGGTTAAAGGGATCAAGGTTTAGATTTTAGCGTTATAGGGTTATGGAGTTTAGAGTTTAGGGTTATAGAGTTATGGGGTTTATGACAATAGAGTTATGGGGTTTAGGACTATAGAGTTATGAGGTTTAGGGCTATGTGATTCTGGGGTTTAGGGTTTAGGCTTCAAAGTTTGGGGCTTAGGGTTTAGGGTTATCGGATTATGGGACGTAGCATTTAAGGTTCAAGGTTGAGTGTTATGACGTGGGACTAATGGATTAGAGTTATAGGGTTTAGGCTTCAAAATTTAGGGTTTATGGTTTGGGGCTTACGGTTTAGGGTTCAACATCTAAGATCTAGGGGTGAGGGTTTATGGTTTGGGGATTAGGGTTTAGGGACTTGGGTCCTAGAGTTTAGGGTTCAATGTCTAAGATCAAGGGGTTAGGGTATAGTGTTATGGGATTTAGGGTTTAGAGTGCTAGGCTTTATGATTTAGATTCAAGTTTTGGAATTTATGGTTTTGTGATTAGGGCTTAAGGTCTAGGGTCTAGGGTTTAGGGTATAGGGTATAGGTTTTAGGATCTAGGGCCTAGGGTTTGTGGTTTAGGGAAGATTCCATCCTAGAAACAAGAGGGTGGTGCCCATCTCACTCATGAACTTTGTGGTGTAGGAATATTTGTGTATGACTTGCTAGGGTGGAAAAAGGATTCTTTTGTTAAGACACCCGCATTTGGCCATTGGTCAAAGCTATCCATGCAGAAGAAAAGACAAAGTCGTTGAATTCTTGGCTTGTTTTTGTGCCCGTAGTTACTGGTGACCACTCTCCTTGCACCCTGCTCTTCTTTATGGCCACCGCATGCTATGCATGATCATGTAGGAGCACCTCCCTAGATACTCCTTGTTTATAATGCTCTTCTCGGACGCATATCACACTAGGATGGGAAAATGTTTAGGTGTCAAGCAATGATTTACTCTGCAGAAATAGAAACATGGCCTTGCATGAGTGTCAAAGGGGCGACCTCAACCCCTCGGCCAACTTCGCAACTAGGGAGGCCTTCTGGAAAAGTGATGGTGGGAGTGCTCTCGGTAGTTTTGTAACTCTGCAAGTCAACACAACAATCGGGGAGCTTTCCACTTGGCCAGCACCGATTCAATACTGAGATGTGCACAAATTTTCTTTGTGACCTAGTGTGACACCGCTTGTGTGTCCACACATACACTGTAGGCTGTCGGGTGCCCAGTGTGACAAGGGCCTTGGTGAAACTAACATAAGAAATTTTAAAGGCTTCTCAAACTTAAGGATCCACTTAAAGCATGTGCACTATGCACCTGTGGTAGCCAGACAACAAGAAAGAGAGAGAGAGAGAGAGAGAGAGAGAGAGAGAGAGAGAGAGAGAGAGAGAGAGAGAGAGAGAGAGAGAGAGAGAGAGAGAGAGAGAGAGAGAGAGAGAGAGAGAGAGAGAGAGAGCACATGTTGCCGCCTGCCATCGATAGAGGCTCTTACACATGGCGGCCCCAAAATCCTGCAAAAAGGTCGAGTTCTTCCACTAGACCCAAAAAGCCTACTACATTAGGGGTTGTGCAGTGCGCAATGAACCTCGTTGATATGTTGTTCACCTCTGAACAGGCTAGAGGGGGGTTTCATCTTGATGGGGTTGTCAAGGCATCATCCCACAGTTAGAAAAAAAATGGCGGGCCCTTCAACAGTACTTGATGCCAAATGGGCTACTCGCATCTAATATAAGAGATAGAAAGAGCACAAATTGGTGGGCTTCCAGCGGAGGGTGGAAGTGTGGCCTTAGGACTAAGTGACAAGGGCATGGGAGGGTGGTATCTACGGTGAGGTAATTGCGAACCGTAGATCTTGGCGGCAGTTTCGAAAGTACTAGGTTCTCTAGGTTACTTTCGGTGTTGATGCCTTGCACACGTGTTTAAAGTAAATTAGGGCCCGCATGCTTCAAAAGCGTGTGGAAGACAAAGTGGTTAGGACATGTGCCCTCCATGTGCCTCACAAGGGTGATGTCACATGTTCAAATCCCACGGATGCAAAATGGGGCACCCTAGATTACTTTCAGAAAGTGGGTGCCTAGGGCACCTACATCCCAGATCTATGGCCCACAATCCCCCCACTGTAAGTCCAACCTTCCCATGCCCATGTCACTTAGTCCCCAGGGAAGCCCAAAGAGAGAGAGAGAGAGAGAGAGAGAGAGAGAGAGAGAGAGAGAGAGAGAGAGAGAGAGAGAGAGAGAGAGAGAGAGAGAATTCAAATTCCAATTCTATGTCTACCTTTGTGTCATTAATGGAGATATTCCAATTCTATGTCTACCTTTGTGTCATTAATGGAGATATTCAAAACCCCTGACAAGATTTTGAATTCTCTCTCTCTCTCTCTCTCTCTCTCTCTCTCTCTCTCTCTCTCTCTCTCTCTCTCTCTCTCTCTCTCTCTCTCTCTTTTGTGCGCTCAACTTCGCAGCCCACCCCGGCCCTTGGGCCCCCCTCAGCTGCCCCCCTCATGCCCAGGCTCGCTGCCCACCCCTTACGCTCAGCCTTGTTGCCAAGCCCACTTTTCCCTCCAAATACCTCTTGCAACATAGGTTTGAATCCTCCCTTCTCCATTTATCACTCAACCTCAACCTCACACCTCTACTTGGAGTTTTAGATCTGTAGCACTTGCTGCTTCTAGAGTATCTTCATCAACACCTTCCTTGGTCCTTCTTCCTGATCTAGATGTGAAGGTGAGGTTGATCACTCAACCTCACCTTTACACATTAACATAAAGTTGTGGATCTGAAGCATTGGCACTTCTAGAGTATCTTAATCAGCAACTTCCTCGGTAATTCTACCTCATCTCGATGCAAATGGTATCCCCTCACTCATCCACATTATTTTGGAGATTCAGCACATGAAAATTGTTTGGTAAGATCATTAGGATTTTTTCGACATATGTGTTGCTAAGAATAGTGAGCTTCATCTCTTTTTTTAAATGTTGTTGTAACTTTGCTCACTCACCATATTAGTTTTTGTTTTTATCTTGTACGTAGAGATTTGTAGCAGTGCCATTGTCTATCTTTGTATACATCTCATCATTTTTGGTCATGTTGCTCTAAGAATAACCATGTATATGAACTAATCTTGATTTTTTCACAGATGTGGTGCTTCTTCATGTGCTTATCAACATGGTAGTTTTATGACTCAATAAGTTGTAGCATTGTGCAAGATGATGGAAGTTCTTGGCTTGTTGTTGTGACTACAAATGATTTATGTGGGTGACACAAAGTGTCAAGGAGACGTATGGCTTCTCAAACACATCACTAGAAGGGAAAAGTCATGGATATCAAGAAAACTCAAGATGACAAGAATCTAGTAAAGGTAAAACATGTGTATATAGCTTCTCTGTTCAATCTTGACACATGCTTGCCTCAACCTAGGCTTTTTTTGCAAATTATACATGTTATCCTTTATTTAAATGTTTTGGATTGTCTTGTTTCTGCTTTAACCTCTTAGGTTGCTTCAAACATGTGCATGATTTAGTGTGTTTTTTTGTCATATATTTTTCCATCTAACTTTGAGTGGAAGCCAGTGGAATCTTTTGCAGTTAGATTTGAAGCTATCCATGTGGACCTTGGCAAGTTTTCTTATGCAGAGTGTTTACCTTGAGAGATTTCCTCGCATGAGATATTGTTTTATAGCCATGATTATGTCACACTGAGTGCTCTATTGTTGGTGAAAAATTGGTATGCAGATACCATATTGTGAAGCAAGGCTTATCAATGAGCCTTCCATACAAAAGATGGAAGCAAATGATGGGAGGTGCTCGATTTTGATATTGCTTTTGGAGAGACTATGGGACTTCAATTATGTCCCCACAATGATACCATGTTCGATATTTGTGTCAATGATGACTTGCATCGTAGCCATATTTGCGAGTACCTCAATCTTAGATATAAATTTCATGAATAGTATCCCTTTTGTGTGAATAGAAAAGCTTATGGTTTAGAAAAGAGAGGGGTTTTACTTGTAAGGACATCTCATTCCCATTATGTATGATTGTACAAGCTCGGCCACTAAGCTTTATCTTAATGGAAATTTTGTTTTACATCCCCTCTCTAAGCATAAGTATTGGTTGTAAAGTTTAAGTTAAGTTCTTTTAGTTTTAATTCACTAGTTTTAATTCACTAGTTTTAATTCAATTTAGGTGATTCTTTGGTAGTTCATTAATTTATTATAAGTTGTGAATACGTTGTCGAGAAATTTGCGGTCTTGCCAGGAAAGCACCGGGCTTATGGCTGTGAGAGTTTGTGAGAGAACTCAACAAAAACTATATGAAGGAGTTAAACCATAGATGCCATGAAGAATAGGGTTTGGAAAGAAGTGCAATCAAAGAAGACTCACTCTTTCTCTCTTGCACTCACACACACAAAGAAAGAACGCAAAAGAGAATGTCAAAACAATACGAAGATGAAAACATCAAGGCTATGGTCATATCGTATCATGGGTAATATGAAAGGGTTAATGGATGAGTTAATGGCATTCAATCTTGGCTGACCAAATAGGCTACGAATTGTTCTTTGGAATTGTAGTTTTGTGCTTACCATAATATATATATTTTGTCTAGTGATTGGGATTAATTGTGTGTACAAATCCTCTTGGTTCATAGCAAGATAACTACCTTACATCAAAAGAAAAATTATAGTCTATGAGAGGTAGTATGATGGGATCCGGTGATACAAGTATTTCATTGAGCCTTTCAGGGCCGAAGAGAAACACTATACGTTGTTGAAACTGTATTTTACGGCTAATCCATACGCTAATTCTAATAGATCATACAGAGTGAAAGCGATAGAAATGATCATCATGTGGGTTATTCATCTAGGATAGTATGTGAGAAATGTAGATATGAGAGAAGTGAAGAGATGAGAAGTTTTCCTCCCAAGCCCTATTCTTGCCCGTAGGCAATAAGGATATTGCGGGGAGAGATGTACCTGTAGCAAAGAGAACCTAGAGAGGATGAATTACTAAGAATGAGAGAGATAGGTTTGGTTAAGGAGATGAGATTAGATATATATATATATATATATTCGTTGGATTAGAGATGAAAATGAAAACAACAAGAAATCAAGAAAACATCAATGTAGAACATATCTTACTTGAAACCCTTCGGCACCATTATTGATGGGAGAGAGAAGAAGAGTGGATAATTCCACTTTGATTGATACACCAAGTGCAAGACCTTCTTTGATTAGATTTGATCTTCCAAGGTTAGCTTGTTGCAAGAATGACTAGTCTCCCTCTAGGAGAAAGTGTAGGCTTGGGCTTATGTTAATGGCTAAGTACAATTAGGCGTTACTACTCACTCCCTCATGAATTCCTCTCATCAATGGCTTGAATGCTTGAGTTATTTCCAAGGAAGAAGAGGCCCCCTTTTATAGGTGAAGGGAACCCACAAGGGTTTACACAAGAAGAGAGGAGCCAGTGTGAACAGGAATTGGAAAAGTTGGAAATGAGCTGTCCCTGCATAATGTGGGCAGACTGGGGTCCAGTATTTTGATCATATCTCCTCAACCGTGGCTCCAAATAAAAAAGTAAAAATATGGGCAAAAACATCAGCTCATTAGCTACGATTTTCATTTTAAAATCGTTTTCCAATTCGGATTGGAACCTTGTGTAAAAAATTCATCAAAATAGGGTCCATTTATGGCAGCAAAAGTCTTCATGTGGTCTCCTTAGCCTAGACTTTCATTTAATTCCAAAGGACACCTCATGCCATATGAAAGCATGACATTGCTCCTTGACAAAGTTTTGTAATCATACTTGTAATAATGCATTAAAATAAGTGTATCTTTGAAATCATGCCACCTAGTGTCCCACTTGGATTTGATTCTCTCCTAGTAGCTATTTAAAAAGAAATATAAGAAAAGTATAAAAATTACATAGAATATATATATATTGGAGTTTACCCTAGATATAGGATCTAGATAGGGCGTGAGATGATAATGAAATAGTAGAAATAAAGAATCAATGCTTTTTGCCCCAAGTTAAAGAGGCGGAGCTATTGATGCTTTTCCCATAGTATTTTCTGATGGTAAAGTAAGGATATGTTACCCTTGAGAAAAATAATAGGATGAGATAGAAGGCTTATTATTATACTTAAATATGCATATGTACACTATAGGAAATATAATTATGTATCTAAAAAAATACAAGATAGATCTTGTAGCATGCGTTCCGACCATGTACGTGACACAGCACGACATCCACCCCCTCTAAACCTGCACATCCTCCAGTATGTGCCACATTGTCTCTTTGTAAGATTAGACCTCTTGTACATCTTCCTTGTCTTCTTCTTCACTGGATGATTCCAGAGCTTCATGTTCACTTTGATCTTCACTTGTGTTTTTCTCTTCTTCCTCATCCATATCTTCTAGATCATTGTCTCCTCTTCTCTTAAACATTTTAATCCTTTTTCCTGCAATGGGAATCTTTACTTCTGTACCATCTAGTTCAGACAAGCTGTAAGTAGCATTTTCATGCACATGCTTTACAACATACGGTCCAAACCATCTTTTTGAGAACTTACGCATGACTGTGTGCTGGTTTTCAAGGCTACTATCATACACTAAAACCCAATCACCTTTGTCAATTGCTTTGCTCCTGAGTCGATGTCGCTTATCAAAATAGTCCTTGTTTTTCAACCTTGCATTTTTGAGTCGTTCTTTTGCAGCTTCAATGTCTCCAGGTCTTCTCTCTAGCTGCCTTATACGCAGTGCAAGGAGATCTTCCCTACTAAGCCCCTCTTGCCAAGGTAGTACATTCCATGTGGGAATTGTATCCTCAATCGGCATCACTGGCTTTTGACCATGCATTAGCTCCGCAGGCATGTAGCCAGTTACTGAGCTATGTGTTGTACGATCAGCCCATAAAGCATATGGTAACAATTTTGGCCACTCACCAACTCTTCCTTCGCAAGCCTTGGCCAAAGCTTTGATGATAGGAGGATGCCCTCTTTCACTCTTTCCATTGCCTTCAGGGTTGTAAGCTGTAGTAAGAGAAAGCTTGATCCCTAATCTAGAAAAGAACTCCCTTGCTTCTTCGGCATCCAGTTCACCTCGATTTGCAGTGATTTTTCCCACACAACCATAACGGCAAATCACCTCATCAAGAAGGAATTTGCACACAGCTTCTGTGGTCTTAGCTCTTAATGCTCTTCCTTCAACCTGGTTAGTTAGGTCCTCTCGTGCAAGAACCAAGTATCTCATCTGCCAGAGTCCTAAAGGCATCGTGACTAGATCCACAACCCATTTATAGTGCATGACTAGTGGATATGTAGGGTGCAATCCATCACGATGTCGAACATTTGAATACATTTGACAAGTTACACATGACTCTACAAACTGAGATACATCTTTATACATACCCTTCCACCAGTATTTTTCTTTCAACTTGGAGAAGGTTGCCCACACACCCCTGTGTCCAGCCCATAGACTCTCATGAAACTCTTGCATGAGCTTTAGTTGAGTCTCTTTTTTACATATAACCCGTTGTGGTGTAGCACCCTTTTGTTTAGGATGCTTCCACAAGTAACCATCCCTTAAAAAGTACCCATATGCTTTCCTGCGTATCCTCTTGAATTCTTGTTCAGACCAATCATCTTGTTTTGTTAGAGTACTCAAGTACCTTCCAATAGAAAGCCAATCACCTTCATAAAGATCTTTCAAGAACAATTCAAGTGAATTAGTCATGCAGACATTGTTACCTTTGACATGAGAGATAGAATAGAATTTTGTGTCTACATCATCTCCCTCATCAATCATTTGCGACTCATCTTCATACCTTGCCCTTGATAGCATATCTGCCACTGTATTGTCTTTACCTGCAATGTGCTTAAACTCCGGATTTAAGGACTTAATGTAGGCAATCCACCGAAACATAGCAATGTCTGGTGTTGAGCAGCTTGTAATCATCCCAAGAAGTGGTAGACAATCTATTTCTACAACCACACATGCACCAATTAGGTACTCTTTCCCACTTTTCAAGGCTGTAACCATACCCCATAACTCTCTCTTTATCTGTGGATAGTTTCTTTGGCGAGCACTTAGTACCTTTGCTCCAAATCTTACCACATATCTATGTCCTTCTTTGTCATCTTGCCCTATTGCCCATCCAATCCCTGCAAGACTGGTATCTACTGTCACAATCACTGGCCTTTGACACTCATAGTCTACCTTTCTCAAAGTCGTTGCTGACTGGAGTAACTCCTTTAGCTTTTTCATGGATTTTACATGTGCTTCTGTCCATTTAAACTTTTGATTCTTTCTAAGCAGCTGATAAAGAGGATCAGCTACATGTACATAATGTGGAATCCAAATAACATAGAAGACACATGCTCCCAGAAACCTTCTAACCTCAGTGATGCTAGTGCATGTTTATTTCATTCTTTGGATGGCATCTACCTTTGATGGACAAGGTTTCCTACCATATGGCCCGCACATGTGCCCCACAATGAGCACTTCTTTGACACCAAACATAGACTTTTTCCCTGACAATGTAAGATTCACTTCTTCCAACCTAGACAAAATTTTATCACAATCATTTATGTGATTTACCACAAACCTACGACATCCCTTGAGATCCAAAGCTTCATCTTTGTCACTTTCTTCACATCCTTTGATAGGCAAATCATCAATGAAAGGCATTGTGATTTGAGGAATAAAGTCACGTAAGACCTTATTCATCCCATTCATCATATGTGCAACCGAGTTGGTTGCTCCCTGTGGCAAGGTACACATCCTTACCAAACCCAAAGGTGTCCTCATGGTTGTCATGTCTCTGCTTTCGATTGCAAGCTGAAATTGATCATACCCTGAGTAGAGATCCCCCATTGAGTAGAGTGCCCTCCCTGCAAACACCTCTGCAAATTCATCCACAATTGGACCTGTACCTACATTTCTAATTGTCACCTTGTTCACTGGTTGCATATCTTGGATGAAGCGTAGAGAACCATTCTTCTTTGGAACTGTGAACTACCTGTTTGAGTATGGAGCACAAGAAGGCTCCAAGATTCCCATTTTGATTTTCTCATTCAGTAGCTCTACTAACTTTGGCAAATGAGCCTTTGGAACCAGAATAGGCTGCAGATTCCAAGGCACATGAGGTATTGTGAAAATTACCATAGGAGCTACAATATAAGGATCAACACATCCTATCTCATGTGGCTCAAATGCAAAAGCCTTACCATGCTTTGAAAGCATTTCTTTGAAGCACTTTGTCTCCTCCTGTGTTAGAAACTCCTCGCAATCAATCTGCAACTCTTGAAAGGACTCCTTTGTGAAGGTATGCCCGATCTTTTTAGGATTCCGCAAACTTGGTTGTAAAGAAGCCTGTTCAATCTTTTCCTTGTTGTTGGGTGGTAAGGGTGAAGCTACTGGTTTCACCTTCTTTGCTACACTCTTGTATTTAGTTTCAACATGGACTTCTGGGCCAACTGTTTGGCTTTCTTTAAAGGCTTCTATTAGTTGATACATTTCCATAGAGCAAACTTCCACAACTTCATTTTCAAGATGCAAACTAGACCTCATTATAGCATCAAGCTCACCCATAGTATCTACAAAAGAAACTTGTTCACACAAACCCAAAACATTTTCAGTAGGCTTTAGCAACCCACTCTTTTTCATGCCTATTTGTACATTATGCACATATTGCCTCTCATATCTCTTCAAATCTTCAAGTTTTGTAAAACATACTGATCCATTCCTTGTTACCAAGGAGCCCATCGAGAAAGTTTCACCTATTTTTGGATCAAGCGAGACCCTTTTTCTTTTTGTACCACTGCAATCCCGGTTTACAATGGTACTTGGCCAAAACCCATCATTTCTCTATGATCATGAAACTCTTTGCTTACCTTTGGTAGATGATGTTCTCTGAGGTTGTCACGATTTCTTTCATGGTTTACACAGACTGTGAGAAATTGGACAGCTCGTTTACCATCTTTGCTACGTATTCTAGCATATACTGAACCATCGTCCATTACCTTTGTTTCCATTCGAACTCCCACAATGTAGGGTTGTCCAAGGATGAGATGATATGAAGATGTATCCTGTACAAAGAAGTTTTGGTCAATCTTTACATCACCTATTGTTACCTTCACACCTGGACATGCTGCATACAATTCATCGGATGAATTGTTTGCCACTTTTACCATCCAACCATGATCTGTGTCCATCGGCCATTTGCACTTGTTGTAGAGGCTCTTTGACATTATGTTTATTTCTAAACCATGGTCAATCAAGGAAACAAATGGCTCGTCAAGATCACCTACCTTGACCAAAGTTTCTGTAGTAGCCCTTGCCCAATGACTTCGTGAATAGTAACTCCTAGGAATATCTTCAACTTATTCATCATCATTTGAGAAATGAATTTGCTTCGCTCTCCCACTA
This sequence comes from Adiantum capillus-veneris, assembly GCF_014529385.1. Lineage (NCBI taxonomy): Eukaryota > Viridiplantae > Streptophyta > Polypodiopsida > Polypodiales > Pteridaceae > Adiantum > Adiantum capillus-veneris. The sequence continues at coordinate 70,421 of NC_140956.1, forward strand.
GATTGGTAGCATCCTACCACAGCTCCATCATCCTCCTTATTTTGTAGCGGCATCCCTTGTGTCTTCGAGGTTTCCCCTTCAACCTGTGGAAGAGAAACTTTAGCAAGGGTTTGCCTCTTTCTCTTGATGATGTCAATGATCTCCTCATGGAATTCACGCTTTGCAATGCCAAGAACTTCTCCCAGAGTAAACTCAATCTTGCTATTCAAGATCCTTTCCTCCAAGACTTTCTTTAAATCTGTAGCAACCTCAATATCAGATTGTAGTGAGCCTCGTTGATATGTTGTTCACCTTTGAGCAGGCTAGAGGGGGGTTTCATCTTGATGGGGTTGTCAAGGCATCATCCCACAGGAAGAAAAACAATGACGGGCCCTTCAACAATACTTGATGCCAAATGGGCTACTCACATCCACTATGAGAGACAGAAAGAGCACAAATTGGTGGGCTTCCAGTTGAGGGTGGAAGTGTGGCCTTAGGACTAAGTGAAAAGGGCATGGGAGGGTGGTATCTACGGTGAGGTAATTGCGAACCATAGATCTTGGCGGCAGTTTCGAAAGTACTAGGTTCCCTAGGTTACTTTCGGTGTTGATGCCTTGCACACGTGTTTAAAGTAAATTAGGGCCCACATGCTTCAAAAGCGTGTGGAAGACAAAGTGGTTAGGACATGTGCCCTCCATGTGCCTCACAAGGGTGATGTCACATGTGCAAAGCCCACGGATGCAAAATGGGGCACCCTAGATTACTTTCAAAATGTGGGTGCCCTAGATTACAAAAAGTAATCTAGGGTACCTACATCCCAGATCTATGGCCCACAATCCCCCCACTGTAGATCCCACCCTCCCATGCCCATGTCACTTAGTCCCTAGGGAAGCCCAGAGAGAGGGAGAGAGAGAGAGAGAGAGAGATAGAGAGAGAGAGAGAGAGAGAGAGAGAGAGAATTCAAATTCCAATTCTATGTCTGCCTTGTGTCATTAATGGAGATATTCAAAGCCCCTGACAAGATTTTGTGCTCTCTCTCTCTCTCTCTCTCTCTCTCTGTGTCTCTCTCTCTGTCTCTCTCTCTCTCTCTCTCTCTCTCTCTCTCTCTCTCTCTCTCTCTCTCTCTCTCTCTCTCTCTCTCTCTCTCTCTCTCTCTCTCTCTCTCTCTCTCTCTCTCTCTTTTGTGCGCTCAATTTCGCAGCCCACCCCGACCCCTCGGCCCCCCTCAGCTGCCCCCTCATGCCCAGGCTCGCTGCCCACTCCTTACGCTTAGCCTTGTTGCCCAGCCCACTTTTCCCTCCAAATACCTCTTGCAACATAGGTTTGAATCCTCCCTTCTCCATTTATCACGCAACCTCAACCTCACACCTCTACTTGGAGTTGTAGATCTGTAGCACTTGCTGCTTCTAGAGTATCTTCATCAACACCTTCCTTGGTCCTTCTTCCTGATCTAGATGTGAAGGTGAGGTTGATCACTCAACCTCACCTTTACACATTAACATAAAGTTGTGGATCTGAAGCACTGGCGCTTCTAGAGTATCTTAATCAGCAACTTCCTCAGTAATTCTACCTCATCTCGATGCAAATGGTATCCCCTCACTCATCCACATTATTTTGGAGATTCAGCACATGAAAATTGTTTGGTAAGATCATTAGGGTTTTTTCGACATATGTGTTGCTAAGAATAGTGAGCTTCATCTCTTTTTTTAAATGTTGTTGTAACTTTGCTCACTCACGATATTAGTTTTTGTTTTTATCTTGTACGTAGAGATTTGTAGCAGTGCCATTGTCTATCTTTGTATACATCTCATCATTTTTGGTCATGTTGCTCTAAGAATAACCATGTATATGAACTAATCTTGATTTTTTCACAGATGTGGTGCTTCTTCATGTGCTTATCAACATGGTAGTTTTATGACTCAATAAGTTGTAGCATTGTGCAAGATGATGGCAGTTCTTGGCTTGTTGTTGTGACTACAAATGATTTATGTGGGTGACACAAAGTGTCAAGGAGACGTATGGCTTCTCAAACACATCACTAGAAGGGAAAAGTCATGGATATCAAGAAAACTCAAGATGACAAGAATCTAGTAAAGGTACAACATGTGTATATAGCTTCTCTGTTCAATCTTGACACATGCTTGCCTCAACCTAGGCTTTTTTTGCAAATTATACATGTTATCCTTTATTTAAATGTTTTGGATTGTCTTGTTTCTGCTTTAACCTCTTAGGTTGCTTCAAACATGTGCATGATTTAGTGTGTTTTTTTGTCATATATTTTTCCATCTAACTTTGAGTGGAAGCCAGTGGAATCTTTTGCAGTTAGATTTGAAGCTATCCATGTGGACCTTGGCAAGTTTTCTTATGCAGAGTGTTTACCTTGAGAGATTTCCTCGCATGAGATATTGTTTTATAGCCATGATTATGTCACACTGAGTGCTCTATTGTTGGTGAAAAATTGGTATGCAGATACCATATTGTGAAGCAAGGCTTATCAATGAGCCTTCCATACAAAAGATGGAAGCAAATGATGGGAGGTGCTCGATTTTGATATTGCTTTTGGAGAGACTATGGGACTTCAATTATGTCCCCACAATGATACCATGTTCGATATTTGTGTCAATGATGACTTGCATCGTCGCCATATTTGGGAGTACCTCAATCTTAGATATAAATTTCATGAATAGTATCCCTTTTGTGTGAATAACAAAGCTTATGGTTTAGAAAAGAGAGGGGTTTTACTTGTAAGGATTCTTGTACAAGCTCGGCCACTAAGCTTTATCTTAATGGAAATTTTGGTTTTAAAGTTTAAGTTAAGTTCTTTTAGTTTTAATTCACTAGTTTTAATTCAATTTAGGTGATTCTTTTGGTAGTTCATTAATTTATTATAAGTTGTGAATACGTGTCAACTGTAAAAGTAATCATGTCTTAGAAAATGGGATAGAAGAGTTGTAATATTGTGCAAGTGGGTGAAAGCATGCTTACGTGGTACCAAAAAGGAGTGTCTTGGACACTCCTTTGGAAGGAGAGAGAGTGGGGTGTGGGCTGTTTGATTTTAAATGTTATAAGTAAAAGTATAGTATAAAGTGGGAGGGAATAAGATGGGCAACGGACTTGGAATTTTTAAACGTATAGAAAACTTACTTTGACCATTAAACTCTAATGAATATTCTCTTGCTGTTGCTACTTTTGGACTTCGCAGTGCTCGTTCAATGGGTTCCTCCCTCCCTAGAACTGTTCATGTGCCATCTCTCACTCTCTCACTCTCTCTCTCTCTCTCTCTCTCTCTCTCTCTCTCTCTCTCTCTCTCTCTCTCTCTCTCTCTCTCTCTCTCTCTCTCTCTCTCTCTCTCTCTAGCGGCCTACTGTGTCTCCGGTCTCCCTTGGGTGAGGGGGCAGCCCTAGGGGAGGCCACAGAGCCCTGCTCCCCATCTCTAGTAGCAACCCCGCCCAGCTCTGCTCACGTGCATTCTCGCTCTCTGTAGAGCTCGTCAGTTTCAGCCCCTGCTCACCCCAGCCTATCTCAGCCTCGCCAGTCTCGGCCCATGCCCAGGCCCGGCCAATCTCAGCCTCGCCAGTCTCGGCCCATGCCCAGGCCCGGCCAATCTCAGCCTCGCCAGTCTCAATCTCAGCCTTGCCCATGTTGAAGCCCGCCAGTCTCAGCCTCGGCTCACCCGAGTCTCGACCTGCTACACAGAGAGAGCTCCTTTAATTAAGGTTGATTATAGGCCTTTGAAGGTGATTTTTTCTCTTGAGAGACTACCCACCATGGCCACTCGGGCCTCTTCTCGCGTGAAGCCCACATTCGCCGGCATCGTGGCAACACCCCCAAAGGTGGACAGCATGGCCCGGCTTCAACATGAAGTCGAAAGACTTCGCAAGGAAAATGACGCTTTGAAGGAAAGACTCGCAGCCATCGAGTCTCGCCTCACCACAGTGGAGGACTCCAACAAGGGGAAGACGGAACAAAAGGAAATCGAGCTCAATACGAAGACGGAAGTCACCCTCACAGAGAAGGTCAAAACTCAAGTACAGGATGTCATTTTTCGCGAAGTCGAAGTTCGTGTGGCGTCTACGCTACGCGAACAACAACGACAAGATGCTATTGCTCTCAATGTCCGCATTGGCGGACTCCCGAGCGATTGGCAAGGAAAAGAGGACCCCAAGTTCCACAAGTCTTTCGATCGCATCCGAACAACAACCCCCATGATACAATGGGATCCAGCAACAATCACCACTCTCGCTCACGAGCATCGCACCAACCATGCAATTCTTACCTTCAAGACCAAAGCGGATCGAGTCAAGCTCCTTGAGCAATCGAAGCTTCTCAAGGACACAAAAATTTGGTTTGCCGAAGATCTCACACCCACCCAACTCAAACAAAAGAAGACCGAACTCCAAAAGATGCGAGAAGCGCGCACAGCAGGGAAATGGGCAGTTTACCGAGGAGGCAAAGCCATCATCCAAGAGTTTCGAACTCCCAAACCGGCCCCCTCCTCCTCACCTACCTCATCTTAGACTTTTGTTCATCCCACCTTATCTTTTTTCTCCCCACTCGATGGACTCTCAGTCCTTAACTGATATGTATGAGACGAAATCCTTTGTACTGTTTTGTTCTGGTCCTATAGGTCATATATGACCTCCATGGACGATAATTCAATCTCTCTCTCTCTCTCTCTCTCTCTCTCTCTCTCTCTCTCTCTCTCTCTCTCTCTCTATCTCTCTCTCTCTCTCTCTCTCTCTCTCTCTCTCTCTCTCTCTCTCTCTCCCTCCATTGCCTCTATTTTCGGGCTCCTTAGATGTGCTTGTCTTCTGGTTTAGGGCTCGCAGTGAACTCCGTCTCCTCGCTTATAGCCTCTGCAACTACTTCGGGGCACGCCATATTCAGCACTGCTAGCTTTCTCATTGTCTGGCCACTCCAGTATCTCAACAACGTAGGATCTTAGTGTCCTCTCTCTCTCTCTCTCTCTCCATGAGTACTATGGCTGTGTTTTGATGGTCTTCTTTGTTGTATCATTAGCCTCATTACTTGTTCCACATGGAATCACACGATGTTGACAATGGCACCATTTATCTTCCTCCATTAATTGTCTAGTACAAAACACACCCCAAGGGAACTTCTGTCGGGTCTACGAAACTTTTGGGTTGTCTAAGAAGAGGGAACAAAGAAGCATTCAGAAGAGGATGGCCCAAACACGTTAGGATGGTGACATTGATGAGCACGAGGCAAAGAAAATATGTAGGCCAGTTGCTAAGTGATGGAATACTCAAACAAACAGGATTTTTCATGGTCTTCAAAAAAAGAGTCTATAGCAACTCCTCCTTCATCCAACGTTCTCAGTGTTGCGACCCACATAAAAAATAGTCGAGAGAAGATACCTCATTCAAATAATGAACTGTTTTTGAAACGGGCAATTATCATGGCATGCCTCAATGGAGAAAGTGGGGGTAACAATCAAATAAGTAGTAGAAATGTTGCCAAGGCTTTAGAAATTCACCGAAGAAATGTCATTGCCACCGATTTTTGGGTGCAACATGATGTGGAAGAGGGGGCAATTACCTTAGACAATTGTCACCGTCAACTGCATAGAGGAAGCTTCTTAACAATCAAAATTAGAGAAATTGTGTTTCAATTCTGGTCGGTGGAAACCTGCATCTCACTAAACAAGAAAGATGTTGTTCAAAAGAGAATAGGCAAGCGCATGTACTACATCCACTACATTTACTTGATTTGCCTCATGTATATTAGCCTGAACATCTTGGGAGTGTGTCATAATGCTTTATTTAGTGTTATTTAGGTGCTTTACTGTGTGCTTGTAATATTTTCAAAATGCATTTACAGCTTGAAGGTGCCTCCAACTGTTTTCATGTGTATGGTAGTCCATTATATAGTACTTAATTGTGCTATATAGTGCTTGACTGAGATTGATGAATGATTCCAGTTGCTCATGATTGCCTATTAGTGCATCCAAGTGCTTCCAAATGTCCCATAATGATTCCAAATGCTTCAGAGTGCTCCAAGTGCTTGACAATCCATCCTTGGAATCTATCCTCGTGTTTGTCCGTCGCATGTCACATGCATGCCAAGAGCATTTTTCTGTCCTGAACCCTGTGTGGCAAGAGCAATGCCTAGATGTAACTCACATACATCAGCCTCTGGCCTAAGCATATCCATGAATGACTGAATCATGGCTGAGTCCTCAGCACTCAAGCCATCCATATCCATCATCGTATCCACAAATGACATACCCTGCTCCACAAATGGCTCAACATGCTCACAAACTGGAGCATCATGCAACCTATCCACAAAGGAGACATGCCTCATCTCTCTCCATGGTTGCGTACTCACGAAAATTGTGCCGTATCGGACATGACGTACTTGCATCGCATGAATCGTGCCAACACTAGCACCTATAGCTATGACTAGTTCTCCACGATGCAATCTGAAACTGTGCTCATCCATCACTACCTGGCATCCGCTGTCTCGTAAGTGACTCACAGAGATCAAGCTATGTGTCAACCCTGGCACATGGCGTACATCTCGCAACACGTATGATGCACCACTCGACAACGATAGTCTGACATCTCCTACACCAACTATGTCATGCACTGAACCATCAACTAGACAAACATGTCCAAGCATACCACTAACATATGTGCTAAACCACTCATGACTCAGCATGACGTGAAACCTAGCACTCACATCTAGTATCCAATGCAAAGGTAATGTGTCGTCAAAAACCGACATAAGAAAGTCAAGAGGTATTGCATGGAAGCAAAGGTGACATCTTCGTCATGCAAAGCCACATACGCTACATCTTCTCCCACATCATCCAAAGTGATAGCATCCCTCTTGTGCTGTCTCCTGTGCTGTCTTATCCGCCGAAAACAACGCCTACGTACATGCCCTGTATAACCACAATGCCAACACACAACATCTCTATGTCTGCAAGATCGTCCTTGGACTGTAGGCATCTCTCTAGAATCATTTGTGCCAAAAGCATTGCACAATCTTTGCCATAACTCTTTAGTTGTACATGCATCTAAACCAATGCAATAGACAGACTCACCAAGGTGTAACATGATCGTCGAACGTGCAAGCTCGTCCAAGTCCTCCCACTCATCGTCAATCATAGACTCTGGCCTAGCATCCATGCCCTATAGTGGCAAAACTTGGCCCAATTGATTCAATGCATCATGCATACCTGCTTTCCAATGCTCAAAGTTTGAACCATCAAACTTTGTATGGAAAAGCACAAACCCTGACAATGATGTACATGCCAAATCCATGGCAAAAACCTGTGACAAGACCAAGCACAAATCAATCAACTGACAATAGCCAAAGCCTAGCTAACTCATACACCGAGTACTGTCAAAATACAACATAAGCTGGCATAAGCTGTCTAAGAGAAGTATCAGCAAATATGGCGATCAATGTGACGAAAAAGTGAGAAAAACCGCTCAAATGATGCCAAAACACCCGCTCTAATCTAAGAGCACTATGTGGTAATCGATAAAACTATCATCAATAATCGCCCTCCTGAAGAGATTACCACATGTATGTCAAATGACATAATCCGGTGAGCAAACACTCTCACAATGTGATGCCAAAACACTATGGCAAAGCAACCACTCAGTGCCAAATGCAATCAAAACACGATTGCAAACCATGCGCATAAACAAATAAACTCGCAAGAAAAATCCGGCAGAGTTTCGACAGTATTTGGCTATCTAACCATAATAACCATACATGCCATAAACATGCTCAAAACCATGAGCAAATCATGCGCAAAATCCGCACTCAAGTATATATGAGCTACTTCAAAGTCTCAACTCCTTAAACTTGGAAAACAATCCTGTAATCCAAACATTAGGAAATTTCAGAGGTCATTTGGAGGGCCATATGAAGAGAGAGAAAAATAGAGCGCGTCCAATGAGCATGAAGGCTACGTTACGTAGGAAAGTACGTGGAAAGACTCAAAAAATAGGAAAATAGCATAAAACTTTCACGAATCTAGGATTGTAGCATAGTAATTTCCTTTCTTTTACCGAGCTTTTAGGTGCTTGCATGTGGTCCCACTTCTGATATTCTCTTATGGTCATTAACGTACTGGAGGGTGACCATTAAGCCCGCACAAGATATTGGAATTCTAAAACACTTTCCCTCCATTAGAATGCTTTCAAAGTGAATCTCCCTCCACTGAAGCTTTTCTCTGAGAGCTATGGCGTCCACGTCTTCTCGCCCAAGAGGCTCCAGGTGGTTACTGTCTCTCACACCAACAACCAACAACTGCACTTTGCCTAGAAGGCCAAGTAGTAGCATATCCTCAATTACAATACCAGCTTCAATAAGTGCAGAGAACCAATGGGTTGGACAAAGGATAAACAAAGGTTCATGGGTCCTCATGCAACCAAGAAGACCCAAGAGGTCTAGTGGTATCAACGTTTACCGCTCAGCATGGAAGGCCAGAGTGTTGGATTTCAAAGTTGAAATCAGCAAAAGATCTGTAAAGGAAGTTCTTGTTCAGCATGTGTTTACCCATCCTGAGGTGATAGCAAACGGTGGAAATGTATCAGATATACATCAACCACGTTGCAATTGTAAGTACTCTTGACATGTGAACTTATTGATACTCTCATTATAACTTTTCTTATATATTTTGTAATGTTTCTCCCCCTTGTTATGAGCAATGTCTCCATTCTTCACAGCTCAATTACATTAGATTTGTCATTTGTACTTATTGATACTCTTAGTTTAACTCTTCTTATATATATTGCAGATGTTTATACCTCTTCTTATGAGCAATGGGAGCCTGTGGAGTGCATAATAGGCCTCTTCCATGTTGTTCATGCCCACATTGGTTCTCTACAGTATTCAGAGAGGAGCAGCAAAAGACTGGCTGATGAGGGAATCTTTTTTTATGACCACTTTTACCAACTCAGCTCGGGGAATAAGAATGGCATGTTGGTGAAAGTGCCTCTACCAACTGATTGGAACACTGTGGACTGGCCAGTTCCCGAGGAAACAATGGTGGAGGCAATGCGAAGTAAGCTCTACAAGGATATACAAAGGTCTCTACGTAGCTCTATTCCTACCAAACTCGTTAGAATTGCAAACTTCTGTCCTGTTTCACTCTTCATAGAGCTGTTTCATAGCTACAACATCCGAGTTACAAAAACTATGTTCATGTGCAAGTCATTTTAGCAGTCATCCTGTGACAAACTTCTTGACAAAGGATGGTATGCAAAGGAAGAGATTGGTTTACGATGCGAGGTCGCGCTTGATACTCTAGTTGTCAAGTACATGATTGCAAGCCAATCACTGTTACTCTCGTTTTGGTATATGCGATCACAAATGCTCAACGGTAAGTACATTCCTATGGACCAGGTTTCTGCAGGTTTGGAAGATAATCCTGCTGTGGATGTGGAAGTGATTGATAAAAAGCATGGCCTACTATTGGTGGTTACAATAAGGGAGCTATGCAGTCTTCAGCATTTGCGGCATGACATCATTGAAGAGTCAATGGACAAGGACCTATCAGATTTTTCCTTTTTCCTAGCTGGCCGTAAGGTGATGCGGCGAAGGGAAAAAGATATTTTGTGCAAAGAGTTGGATGGTCAGGTTGAAGTAGTGTCAATGTAACAGATATTCTTGTGAACCCAAGTGTATACAAATGACTTTCAAGACATGAAGTTTATTGAGCTCATTTTTCAATTGTGCCCTGTGAAAAAGTGTGCTTGAAATACATTTCTTTACCACGTCAAATCTCTCTCTCTCTCTCTCTCTCTCTCTCTCTCTCTCTCTATGTTAGACAAGACAAAGACATGATAGAAGAGTCATCTTAATTCATTAGAAAGTACAAACTCGTCCGTGAACAATGGACTGAGATACAACTTCTGTAAGTATGGAATTAGAATGTCTTCAAGGTAAAAATCGAAGGAATGCCCCTCGAAAGAAGGTGGTGAGACAGTTGTTCCCGGCGGATTTAGTTCTCCCTTTTCAGGAGTATCATCAATTAGTAGTGTATTAGCTGCATCAAAGGGTACACCGATTTGGCTAAACGGTTTGTACAAAAGAGGTAAGTGTGGTTTTTTAGGGTGGTAGTGGCCCTCAACGGTAACGCATTTTCTTTGATCATACAAAAAGGCAAAATTTGACGTGTGAGCGTGGCATACACTGCAAACTATTGCAACTAGTGGCGACAAGTTTTGCCTTTGCATTGAAGACCATATGGCAACTATAAAGCGCGGAAGAAGAAACTGAATAAATTCCTTGGTTCCTGGACGAACCACGACTCGACAAGCTCCCATCCGAAACGTTTGCAAATCCTCAAAGGGTCCTCTATCACCGAGAGGCACCCGCATCAGCAGCAATCCATTGACGTCCAAGATAATCAACCTCTGTAAAAGTTGACAAGTATATATAAGTAGTTAGAAGCTGAACATATTTTGCCATACTTGAATAGACATTACTGGAACAACCGTATCTACAGGTAGCAAGGGTCCATACTGGGTCTCTGTAGTGTTCATGTCGTTGTTGCTCTCCTCTGCTTTATCTTCATAGTCATCATTCACATCTTCATCAGGGGTCTCCCCCATGGCTCTTTCTGCCTCATTCAAGGTTTCCTCCAAGGTCTTTTCCTCTCCCTCGGTTGATCGGCTTGCCTCATACATCCTTGCCTGATCCATATCATTTTGCTCATCCCTAGGCCTGCTTTCCTCATCCATATCCTTTTGCTCATCTATAGGCCTGCTTTCCTCATCTTGGGTTTCAGCCATAGGATCTTTTGGCTCCTCCACTGGCTGACTTGGCTCTTTCATTGTCTCCTCTGGTTGTACCTTAGCACCTTCCATATGCTCATTTGACCTTTCCTAATCCTCGGCTCTTTCATCTTCTGCTGATATGAGCCCCTCGGCCCGTTGTGATTCCACTGTATCGGATGTAGGGGTTTGTCTTGGTGGCACGTCATGTTTTGTTAGATCAATAGTGCGCTCATCCAAGCCACTATCTTCAAGCTCTCTAGGGCTAGACATAGTAAGCAGGTGTTGTATTAAACTTACCCGGTATCTTTGCAAATAATCATATGTGTAGTTTTTTAAAGCACTCTGCAAAATTGAAAGACCACATGGTGAGAATTCTTTTATAGACTAAACCAAAACTAACTGAATGCATTGCCAAATGGGTACCTTAGTCATGAAAGGTTTTAATGCAAAGTAGCTTTGCAGGACATATTCTGCATGGAGAAGACATCTCCAGCCGCAAGAATTTCCATCGGTTTGATTTGGGACAGGTACTTCTTTGATTGGGGCTTTGTATAGTTCATACCTTCCACATAGCTTGCCATAGGCAAGCAACAACCTCTTTATACAACTGCACAAAGCAATGTCAAGATGTTAGCATGAGGCTTCAAATTTACATGGATATCTATAAGAAACACTTTCTGATACAAAACACTTACAGCCTAATTTCAGGGTGGGTTCCTTTTATTGAATTGAACACCCACACTGCTGGTTGGTCAACATCAAGGCATATGTGTTGGGATTAAAGCCCAAGTGGCCTCTTATGCGGATATGGCCGGCCGCCCGCCTAACTCACTTACCTCTAACTCTTTGTATATACTAACTTATACTTTGTGAATACTAAGGAATTGGGAGATAACCCTTCTAACAGTTCTCTGCGTACTGTACTATGTAAGCTCACTGTGTGTGTGTGTGTGTGTGTGAGAGAGTCGACCCACGCTCCGCTCCGCGACTCCAATTGGTATCAGAGCCTTGGTTCATTGCGGATTTGCGCAATCGCGCGCGCGCGCACTTTTCCGGCAGATTCTGGATCCGGAGTTCGAAAATTCACACTCGGCGTTCTGGGAGCGTTTCCTACAGGTGACCTGCAGTTTTACCCCCCTTTCGAAGCCGTTTATGCCCTCAGAATTTCGTTCTGAGCACTACAGCAGAAGATAGATTTCAGCCGCAAAGAAATCCGTCTTGTGTAGATTGGCAAGTAGGAGGTGGTCGACATCAATATCGACATCGACATACATCACTTATTCGTCTTCAGAGCATCATCTATAGACCAGGTACACATATATATCATCAGATATATATATTGCAGTCTGCATTGCTACTTCTTGTGCTTGCCAGGTTCCAGGGGAGGTGTGGCCATACGACGGCTTGACACCACTGGCATGTATTGCAGATTGATGTACTGTGATTGTGGGTCTGCTAGTTGTGAGTCACGCTAGCAGACAGACCGCCGCAGCGGTCATAGGACAGTGATTGGTCTATTATAGGATGTATGCTAGTTCTGGGCAGTTTGCTGAGCCATCTGAGAGGGTCATGTGTGAGGTTTTTTGAAGCCAAGCACTGGGGGCTGGGTTACCCAGTGTGAGGTGGATTAGGTTGCTGGAGTTCCCCTCTACACGCATCCTCTTCGGCGACTTTTATCCCTTAGGATGTATGACTTTGTGTAGACACTGGATTGCATCTTATGCGTCAGGCTGTTCAGGCATTGTTCAGGGTTCAGTCTTGAGACAGATACAGGTTCTGTCATCGCCCAGAGAGGAGACAGTGTATGCTTACAGGACAAAATATTACAGAGATTTTTTAGATTTGTCACTGGTCAGCTATTTATGATTGTTTTTTGAGCTATCTTTTGGTTCCTAGAGCTCAGTTTACAGGGGAGACTCTGTCAAAATTTTCAAAATACTGACAGTTCCTGAGGAGAGGTGTTCAGCTTGTTGATTACAGCTTGTTTACTGTGTACAGAGGCCAGTTTACAGGGGAAACTCTGCCGGATTTTTCTCAGGAGTAAGCAGTTTGGCAGATATGGCATCTTCTCAAAGTGAGACTCTTTACAACATAAAGAAGCTGGATGGCACAAACTTTCCATTCTGGAAGAAGCAGATTTGGCAGGTTTTGGTGCAGAAAAAAACAAGTGAAGCCACTGAAGCTCAAAGGGGAGAGACCAGAAGGTATGGCTGAAGATGAGTGGGAAGAGCTTGACGAGTTAGCTTGTTCCACAATCATGCTGACACTGGTAGAAAATGTTTACTTCAACGTAGCAGAAGAGACTACAATGTATGGCGTATGGCAAAAGCTATGTGGTATGTACGAGAAACAAAGTGCTGCTTCTCAGATTTACTGGCTCAAGAAATTGGTGGATTTGAAGATGAAGGAAGGGACAGCCATGTCAAATCATCTGAATGAATTTCACACAATTTTCAGCCAGTTAACAGCACAGGAGATAGTCTTTCCAGATTCAGTGAAGGCTATGTTTCTCTTAATCACTTTGCCAGACAGTTGGGATACTTTTCGTACAGCGTTAAGTAATTCTGTCGCGCCAGAAGGTCTTACAAGTGCCAATGTAGAAGGCAGCTTGCTCACAGAGGAAGTGAACAGGAAGAACATTGACAAAGGCAAAGGCAATAGTGCTTTGGTCGTTCGAGGGAGACAACAGTTTAAAGAGAAGAAGGGTAAGAAGGCACAAAACCGAAGTAAGTCTCGTGATTCGAAGTCAAAGGATGACATAGAATGCTACCATTGTGGCAAGAAGGGTCACATGAAGCGAGACTGTACGAAGTGGAAACAAGAAAAAGGAAAAACAAAGAGTTCTGAGCAAGATGAAAAGAAGAGTTCAGTGAAGATTGAAGAGGTGAATGTCACAGGATCTGGTTCAGACAGTGATTCTGGTATAGCAGTTGGTGACATCTTCCTTACAAGCAATCTTGATTCTGTTTTCTTGACTACAGAGGATGGACATGCTATGAGTGATTGGATTATCGACTCAGGGGCATCTTTACATGTTTCTCCGCACAAAGAGTGGTTTACATCATATGTGGCTACTAAAGATTATGTCAGACTTGGCAATGAGCAGGTTTGTGACATACTTGGAGTGGGAGATGTGCAGTTGAAGTTTCAGAATGGCTCTTCTTTATGGCTCAAGAATGTCAGACATGTTCCAGCAATCCGAAAGAGCTTGATTAGTACAGGGAAGTTGGATGATGCGGGTTATGTGACAGTTTTTGGGAACAGCCCTTGGAAGATCTCCAAAGGTTCGATGACTGTAGCACATGGCAGCAAGTCAGGAACTCTGTACACTTTACATGTTTCAGAGGTTAAAAACCATGTAATTAATGTGATTGAGCAGCCAAGTGTGTCACTGTGGCATCGTAGGTTGGGACATATGTCAAAAAGAGGAATGGAAATACTTTCTCATTATGGTTATTTGCCTGGCTTTTCATTTCAAGATTTCGAGTTTTGTGAGCATTGTGTTTATGGTAAGCAAACACAGGAACCGCACAGATCAAAGAGGAATCGTAGGGACGAACGGTTAGCTCCTGTACACAGTGATCTATGCGGACCAATGCCTAGTTTGTCACTAGGGGGAGCAGCGTACTTTTGTACATTCATAGATGACTATTCTCGCAAAGTATGGGTTTACTTCTTGAAGCACAAGGATGAGGTGCTCAAGGTCTTTAAGACATTCTTGCAGCTGGTGGAGAATCAGAGTGGTCAGAAGCTGAAGTGCTTGAGAACTGACAATGGTGGAGAGTACGTTTCCAAAGCTTTTCAAGACTTTTGTGAAGCAAAAGGGATTAAGCGGGAACTTACTGCACCATATAATCCTTCACAGAATGGGGTTGCAGAACGTATGAATAGGACCATACAAGAGAAGTTCAGAAGCATGTTGTCAAATGCTGAGTTGCCTGATGGATTTTGGGCGGAAGCAGTGGCTACAGCAGTCCATTTGATCAACAGGTCTCCTAGTAGGGTTCTGGATAAGAGTGCAGTGGCCGAGATGCTATGGACAGGCAAGGCACCTTCGTATAAGCATCTCAGAGTCTTTGGTTGTGAAGCTTATAGCCATATTCCTAAGGAGTTCAGAAATAAGTTAGAACCAAAGAGCAAGAAGTGTATATTTCTTGGCTACGGAGAATCGGGCGAGATGGGTTACCGGCTTTGGGATCCTGAGTCCAGAAAGCTTATTCGTAGCAATGATGTGCATTTCAATGAAGCCAAGTTTCACGCTAAGCCAGAGAAGACAGAGGAGATCAGAAGAGTTATCTTCAGGGAAGATGGACCTAGTGCTAGCACATCAAGACAGCATGGTCAAGCTCAGGAACAGCCTATAGTGGCTAGAGAGGCAGAATCAGTTGTGGTGCGACGTTCTGAGCGTGTCTCCAAACCACCTGATCGTTATGTGCCATCTCTAAATTATGTCATGCTCACAGATTGCGGAGAACCATCTTGTTACAAGGAAGCATTACAAGTGGTTGACTCGAAAAAATGGCAGTTGGCCATGCAGTCAGAGATGGCAGCTCTGCATAAAAACCAGACATGGAAGTTGGTTAAATTACCACAGGGCAAAAAGGCTCTACCTTGTAAATGGGTTTACAGGTATAAGATCACCGCTCATGATAGTCAGCCAAAGTACAAAGCAAGGATTGTTGCCAAGGGCTTTAAGCAAGAACAAGGCATTGACTTTGATGAAGTCTTCTCTCCAGTGGTCAAGATGACTACATTGAGATGCTTTCTTGCATTGGTTGCTATATTGGATTTGGTGTTGCACCAAATGGATGTCAAGACAGCGTTCTTGCATGGTGATTTAGATGTGGAAATTTACATGCAGCAGCCAGAAGGGTTTGTTGAGAAAGGCATGGAACATTTGGTATGCGAGTTGTTAAAGAGTCTTTATGGCTTAAAACAATCACCGAGGGCATGGTACCATAAGTTCCACCAGTTTATGCTTTCTCAAGGCTACAAACGTAGTGAGTTCGATCACTGTCTATATACAAAGAAGGCTAAGGATGGCAGTTGGCTGATCCTTATTTTGTATGTGGATGACATGTTGATTGCTGGCAAACACTTGGAAGAAATTTCAGCTTTGAAGTCAAAGATGGCAAAATCGTTTGACATGAAAGACATGGGTGAGGCAAGTCATATACTTGGTATGCGCATTGAGAGAGACAGATCAAAGAAGTTGATTTGGTTATCTCAAATAGAGTATATTGACAAGGTTTTGCAACGTTTCAATATGGAGAAGGGAAAGGCATTGAGTGTTCCATTGCCACCATATGTGAAACTTAGCAAACAAGATTGTCCTGTGTCTGAGGAAGAAAAGGCTGAAATGGATAAGATTCCATATGCGTCTGCAGTGGGTAGTTTGATGTATGCAATGATTGCTACACGTCCGGATATTGCATTTGCAGTGGGAGTGGTTAGCAGATATATGTCAAATCCCGGCAAGAAACATTGGGAGGCAGTGAAAGGTATCATGAGATACTTAAAACATACAAAGAGTATGCGCATATGCTACGGTAGTCAGGATTTGAGTGTCAGAGGATACACTGACTCAGATTATGCAGGAGACTTGGATAAGAGGAGATCTACATCAGGCTATGTCTTTACATTGGCTGGAGGTGCCATATCATGGCAATCTCGATTACAAGATTGTGTTACGCAGTCTACTACAGAAGCTGAGTATGTTGCAGCAAATGAGGCATGCAAAGAAGCTATTTGGCTTGGTAGATTGGTTGCAGACTTGGGAATCAAAGTAGATATGCCAGAGTTATATTGTGATAGTCAAAGTGCTATACAATTGGCAAAGAATCCAGTGTTCCATTCAAAGACTAAGCATATTGATGTCAAATATCACTTCATTAGGGAAGTACTTGAAGACAAGCAGATACAACTGCTGAAGATCCACACCAAGGACAATCCTGCTGATCTACTCACAAAGGGACTTCCAGGAGAGGGCTTTGTGCATTGTCGTGAGTTATTGGGCATTGGATAGATGGCAGCCATGTAAATCTTTGTACATTTATGTTCATAGATTTACAGTTACTTAAAGTGCCACATTGGACTTTAAGTGGGAGGTTGTTGGGATTAAAGCCCAAGTGGCCTCTTATGCGGATATGGCCGGCCGCCCGCCTAACTCACTTACCTCTAACTCTTTGTATATACTAACTTATACTTTGTGAATACTAAGGAATTGGGAGATAACCCTTCTAACAGTTCTCTGCGTACTGTACTGTGTAAGCTCACTGTGTGTGTGTGTGTGAGAGAGTCGACCCACGCTCCGCTCCGCGACTTCAATATGAGACTCCAGTGATGGTTGTTCTCATATGGAAAGATGATCACAGTAACTTCCAGCATAGCACAATGGAGAAACCAACTCTCAAAGGTCCCAGATGGACTGTTCTTTTGTCTAATAATCACTGACATTTGTGGATCAAGAAGAAACACCTCTGTGTGGGTGTGTAGTGGGAGTTGACTTTTGATCAGGCTGCAGAGACTCTACGTGAGTTAGCAAACCTATTATCTGAGTTTTCAAAGCTAGCAAGATAGTAACGCTTACTTAAGACAAGCATAGATAATTGTGTCTGAAATCTGAACATCTGGATTTTGCAATAAATTAATGTCCACTTTTTCCAGAGCTCGCTTTCTGGCTCCATCTACAAATGGTATCTCTGCAAGCAAACCATCCTTCATTGAAAGTAGAGTTTCTTGATTGCTTGCCTCTATGGAAAGGGTCACATTGCACTCTGTTTGCCTCTGGGACTCCACTGCTACTTTTGCTTTCTCCTTAAGCTCTGCTTCCCTCATGTCCTCTGTTTGGCGAGCAATAGTCTCTGCCCTTGCCCTTGTATTCACATCATGTGTGACATCTACAACTGTGAGTTGTGGCACTAGCTCCGGGGGGTATAACAAAATTTCCCTCATTTTCTTATCCTTGCAGACATTGGGGACCAATAGTTTGTCATACCTCCACCTTATTCTTTTCAGTGTCTCACTATCTTTTTCCATTATAGTAACCCTGTGGGCATGGGCTGCAACAATGGTCATGTCACTGAAGTACTCCAGTAGGAAGTCCTCTGCTGCTTCCTGTAGAGCCATTAATGCCACCACCTTCCACCTTTTGGTGCCCCAGGTAGCTTCATCACATATGGACCTCACCATCCTCTGGAAGGGCAGCTTTGGTATGCATAAATCTACACATTTCTGTGCCTTTCTGATTTCTCTGAAAAGTCCCATACAGGTTTGTAACTTCTTCATCCTTGGCCCTTTCAGAATTTTATTTGGTTTTCCAGGTCTTTTCTTTGGGGTTGCAGATCTGCTACTTGCTTTAGATGCTAATCCTGGTCCCTTGCCTGCCTTCCTTGCAGTGGCTTTTGTTCTAGCCATTTCACTGTACACCAAAAGAAGAGTCTCTCTCTCTCTCTCTCTCTCTCTCTCTCTCTCTCTCTCTCTCTCTCTCTCTCTTTCTTCTCTCTCTCTCTCTCTCTCTCTCTCTCTCTCTCTCTCTCTCTCTCTCTCTCTCTCTCTCTCCTTATACTAACGGCGCGCGGAGGTGTTTGTTGAGGTAAAAACGTGCTCCGCGCGCGCCTTTAGTAATGGGCTCTCTCACTCTCTCTCTCTCTCTCTCTCTCTCTCTCTTCACTCTCTCTCTCTCTCTCTCTCTTCTCTCTCTCTCTCTCTCTCTCTCTCCTTTCTATAGCCTTTCTATATTTAAATAAGCTATAGAAAGGCTATAGAAAGGAGAGAGAGAGAGAGAGAGAAGAGAGAGAGAGAGAGAGAGAGAGAGAGAGAGAGAGAGAGAGAGAGAGAGAGAGAGAGAGAGTGAGAGAGCCCATTACTAAAGGCGCTCGCGGAGCACGTTTTTCCCTCAACAAACACCTCCGCGCACCGTTAGTATAAGGTAAAATAAATACACACACTCTCTCTCTCTCTCTATTTAAATAAGCTATAGAAAGGCTATAGAAAGGAGAGAGAGAGAGAGAGAGAGAGAGAGAGAGAGAGAGAGAGAGAGAGAGAGAGAGAGAGAGAGAGTGAGAGAGCCCATTACTAAAGGCGCTCGCGGAGCACGTTTTTACCTCAACAAACACCTCCGCGCGCCGTTAGTATAAGGTAAAATAAATACACACACTCTCTCTCTCTCTCTCTCTCTCTCTCTCTCTCTCTCTCTCTCTCTCTCTCTCTCTCTCTCTCTCTCTCTCTGTGGTCAATGCACAGTACTAACGGCGCTTCACTGAGAAGCATGCTCAGATGATGTTGCCTGCTGTGCCTGACTTCAGGATTGGAGACAGGACCTATATCTTCTTACATGATGTGCAAAGTGTCTTTTATTTAAGGGAGGATTTCTCCCTGGCTATTATTTCCAGAGTCCAAGAGGAGAGGAGTGGATTTGTTTCAGAGGATAGTAGTGATGATGAGGCAATGGAAACATCCAGCAATCCAATGGAATGCCTTCGAAGATGCTTTGAGAAAGCTGAAAAATACAAGGAGACACTACCTGATGAAGCCACCTTCCAAGCAATAAGACAAAGCCTAAGACCATCAAAAAATAACAAAGAAGTGGAGGATTGGTTTAACCATTCAGGTCAGGGGTCAACTACATCTGTAGACCTATGGCAAGAAAACCTCTTTCTGCAGGATGAGAGCTTCATGGTAACTCTCTCTCTCTCTCTCTCTCTCTCTCTCTCTCTCTCTCTCTCTCTCTCTCTCTCTCTTTGTGTCACTTCTGACATGGTATGTGCAGTCTTGGATTGCTGACAAGGATGACTTCCTTCGGCGTTGGACAAGAGAGTATCGAGGAAGGGATGTGGCCCTAGCACAGTACCTTTCAAAGCTTTGCGAGTCGCCGATAGTAGTTTTTCACAATTCCATGTCACAAGAGGGTTCAATAGCAACTTACACATTCAAGACACTATCACACTTCTTGGGTGGACCGGTGCTGCCCAAAAGTGCAGATAAAGTCATTCTTGTGGACAAAGTGTTTGCTAGAGATTGTTTTGGTTACTGCCCAGGCTATATAGGTGGTCGGGCAGTGTATTACTACACCTACACAGCAATAGCACTAGCTCTTGGTAGACAAAACCCATATGAACTTTTAGAGTATGGCAAACATCTCATGATTCGTTACAAGGGTGACGTGCCAAAAAACAAAATTGAACCTTCAAAATCTTGATACACTTCAAGTAGCAATTGTATAAGATCATGTATTACATAAATTTTGTACAATGTCATCCACTCAGAGTATCTTTCTCCACTTGTGATTCACATACACCATTGTCTCTCTCCACCTTCGTTGACTTTCACGAGCTCCGGAGTTGTTGTATGCCATTGATCTTTTAACTTTTTGTTGTTGTAAATGTCTGATGGCTTGTGCTGTTGCTGAATTTGCCAAGACTTCTTTTGCCTGCATTCGATGAATGATTCTACGATAGAACCATTCAAATAGTTCTCTCAAACTGTTAGCCTTGATTCGAGAGCCACCATGTCGTGTGTGCCTGAAATAAGCATTTCTCGCCATGTAATGAGACTTTTCCATCCCTTGGGTATTCCATATTGCCGGGTTCCCATACTTCTGTATAAAATATGGCAAATGATTGAAGATGATGTGCTGGATATGAAAAAAGATTAGTTAGAATGTTTTACAGTCACATATTTTCACATAAGAGAGAAAGAAATACATGATAATACCATGTAGTGAGATTTTACTTGAACTTGTTCATATCACCTTGTGACCAGTCATCTTTGTCGCACATCAAAAATAGGATGTCTATTGATCGCCAAACCTCAGCCTTCGCGTTACAAGTAGTTGGTTCGTGGTCTTTGACTGCAATATGTAGCTTTTTCCAGCTCTGATACTCTACCTTGCTAACATAAGATGTGTGATATATTTTTCCATGTTTTGTTAGCTTTGGATCTCTTGTACCTTGGGGCTTAGATAAAAACCTCCGTGCCTTCACCCCACCGATGGATGGTTTGCATGGGACATCCTTCTGAGCAGTTGAGCTCTTTTCATCCCGCTGGATTTTCACATTGCCACCATGAAGCCCCATATCCGACAGTACCATTTCTAAGCACTGCAGGGCTACTTGTCGTTCTGCGGAGTTCTTAATCTTCCAAGCAAACCCGATGTATAAGTAGACCAATTTCTCCACAATTCTACAAAGGGCATGCATTGTACAAATGTGGACATTCACAAGTGGTATTTTCAAAACCGATCGAAAAGCAGGATCCTCAATGTGACGTGTTGGAGGTTTTCTCCACCACTTTGGGTCCATGACCTTTGCAGGCTCCATGCAGAACAAACACGGTGACTTTGCCATTGCACCCATTCCACAATTATACATGCACTTTAGTGTTTTGAGGTCACCTGCAAGATGCCACTGAACTTGAAAGTCTCCCCTTCCATCTAGACGTAGTACCTCTCCCTGGTTAGTCTGTCGATCAATCACCTCCGGAATATTAGTTCGATGGAACACCCAATATAGAATCTCATGATCTTCTTTCTTTACCTACAACACAAAATAAATGAGACTTAAGTAGATCTGAACATTTGAGCTTACTTGAGAATCTCGCTTACCTCAAACGCACCAAGCCACCATATGTTAGATTCTGATTGAACACTAAAATATAAAGGATCATCATTGGGACACTTTGAGAGGGCTCTATTCATTAAAGTAATAGTAACACGCTCTAGCTTTTTCTCTTTAACAAGCTCACACTCATCCAGTTTTAACACAAAATGTAATACCCCACGTGACTCTTCAAATGTGATGTTGTAAAACTCCACCATTCTCTTCTGTAATATCCGCAGGTCCATAAAAATATTGTTGAGCTCATCATATGCCATGTTTTCTCCATGGCCACTGTAAGTTGCTTTAATATGAAAGGGCTGTCCAAGATAGTCTCCCTGTGCCTCGTTAAGCTGAAGCCTCTCTTTCCAAACACTTGAGGCTGATGGTAGAAGTTTGGATTTTATACCCTTCCTAACAAAGATGGATGAGACAGACTTTTGGATAGCCGAATATCCTCTTTTGCTTACACCAAGTGAATCAAGTGTGCCTTGTATCTCTTTTGCAGGCACTGAGTTCTCTGAAATAAAGCGGTCCACTACATTTCGTTGTAGGACCTTAAACTTCTTGTCATGTACTATATCTGCTGCCAGGCTTCTACTTATAAGTGGCTTCAATCTCTTTCCTATATTGGCTTTGGGGTCAATGTTTTCCTTGTCAGGATAGATTGAATCTCTACATGAAGACAATGCATAAGTAAATAACAGAAAATTTGCTTCACTAACACTATTTAGGCACATGAAAACAATGCATAACACGAAAAAACAAAAAGATTACTTAACTAAGACAATGTATCCAACCAAGAAGCATCACCTTAATGCTCGGATTCTTTTCTTAAGACCTCTTGATGCAACCTGCAATGTTTCAAGATTGCGCAATTTCTTCTTTCGGATACGACCACCCAAGATGGTGTCCTTCATTTGACAACTTCGCACCTTTCCTTTCAGTTCTTGTACCTCTGTTTTATGTTGCAAAATGGTAACCTGATCTGTAGAATGTAAATGTGAAAGGCGAACAATCTCACATTGCTGAGCTTGGAGAATGCTCTTGTAAGTTTCGACTTCTCTTGTAAGTGATTTACAATAACCCAGAAGGCCCTTTTCTCCATCACCAGCAAAGGTCAATAACCTTGTAGGATTGACAAACGGTGGAGACGCATTAGTCATTGGATTCTTAGGGTAGAGAGAGCCTCTCGTCCAGATATCTATGTGTTTAGCTCCTTGAGCTCTGAGCGTGTCTATGGAAGCGGGAGGCATATGTGTGTTTGTTTTACTGCGCTTAATCAATGGTTGGTACTCATTGTCCAAATCAATGTGAAGGTGATATTTGGCTCGTTTCTGGGTAACATTTGTGCCATTTGAGGAGTGCACCATTAGCCAAATGTGCAGGTTTAATGGAAAGTGAATAGCGGCTGCGGATTCGTCCTCCATGTTAGCCTCATTCCCTCCATATTGACGAGGTTCATTCAATGCAACTGAAAAGAGGATTATCCCTCAATCACTACGAACGAATGTTCAGAAGAGTAAGGAATCTACTTAAAGTACACTTTTTGAACTTTTACTATGAAAGACCCAGCTCTTTTATTTGCCATTTTTTCTAGAGAGAGAGTGAAAAAAATACATTTTCTTAGAAGGCCCTCCAAATGACCTCCGAAATTTCCTAATGACACAAAGTGCATCAACCACACTCTACAAGCAAGGCACATACTAGCATAAAATTGGATACAAATCAACCAAAATATGGCACAAATTGATGCTCAAAATAGCTGAAAATCAGCCCACATATGCCACTGCAAGGTGAAGAATACCATCCACCGAAAAGCGCACATCATGTGCATCCACATGGCAATATAAACGAGCATCAAGTATGTACCAAATGTGTATCAAAGAGCATCCAAATTAGCTGAAAATTCAGCTCTCAATCATTCTAAAAATGCTTGCAAAACTCTCTGCAAATCCGTGCACCACACTTTTTGAAATCTACTCAATCGCATAAGTCAATGCACATAACCTGTGATGAAGCCACTCTCGAATTCTGAGAGTCCACAAGAATGCATACATCCACAAAGCGTTCTCAACGTATGGGCATAAATGTCTTGAAAATATCTCAACCCACACTCTCTTCACTGAGAGTCAATGGTCTCCCCTTGGGATAAAACAAGCCAAGATGTAAAGTGCCACTCAAGTAGCGAAAAATCCTCTTGACAGCTTGCCAATGTTTATACCTTGGGCTATGCATGAATTTGCTGACATGTGAGATTCCAAACTCAATATCCGACCTCGTGTTGCTTACATAAATAAGGCAACCAACAACAGTTTGGTAAAGAGTGACATCGGTATGATCACCAACATCATGAAGACTCAATTTCAAACATGTTTCCATGGGAGTGGCAATAGGTTTAGAACATGCACTTGAGAGGGTGGCCGGGAAACGGGCTTATTCCTTTCTAGATGGGTTTTCAGGGTATAACCAACTGGCAATTGCAGTAGAGGATCAACACAAAACAGCGTTTGCCACAGAATGGAGAATATATGCGTATAGAGTTATGCATTTTGGCTTAACCAATGCCCCAGCTACCTTCCAAAGATTAATGACTCATGCATTCAAGGAATACCTGAGAATATTCTTAGAAATATATATGGATGATCTCTGTGTACACTCTCTTCTACGAGAAGAACATATTGACCATTTCCAAAAGGTATTTGAGAAATGCAAAACATATCGAATTTGTCTTAACCCAGAAAAGTGCATTTTTATGGTTAGGCAAGGCCGCATCTTAGGACATATTGTCTCAAGAAATGGCATAACCACTGACCTAGACAAAATCAGAGTCATAGTAGACTTGCCCAGGTCTACTAATGCCAAACAAGTACAATCCTTCATGGGACACTGCGGATATTATCAAAGATTCATATATATATATATGCAGTCATTGCACAACCTCTGTATCGTTTATCAATCAGTTTTGACTGGACTGAGGAGTGTGAAAATTCATTCCAAAAGCTTAAGGAAAACCTTGTATCATCACCTGTACTTAAAGCACTAGATTGGGAAAAGATATTCCATGTTCACTTTGATGCATCTGCATATGTAATTGGGAGTATTCTGGCTCAACCTGGAGACGGAACAATGGATTTCCCAGTTTGTTATGCGAGCCGACAGCTAAATAGTGCAGAGAAGAACTACACAACGACTAAAAGAGAGGGGTTAGGAATGATTTATGCTGTAAAGAAATCTCGGCATTATTTACTCGCAAACAGATTTGTGTTCTTCACAGATCATCAAGCTCTTTTGTATCTAGTAAATAAACCATGCAATACTGGGAGAATTGTACGCTGGTTTATTATATTGCTAGAATTTGACTTCACAGTGGTAGTAAAAAATGGTAAGACTCATCTACGGGTGGATAATCTTTCAAGGCTGCAAAACGGGGAAGCTCCTGAAGGAGTAGACGATGATATACCTGATGCTTATCTTTTCAACATTGAAATGATACCCAAATGGTCTCAGGAAATTGTTAGCATTCTTTCCTTTGGAGGTAGATTTGATAACAAGGAAGACAGATCCAAACAACAAACAATTCGACAGAAAAAAACTTCCAGTCGATTGCAGGACGACTGTATCATCTAGGCTCGGACCAAATTTTACGATTATGTATAAATCCTGAGGAATTCGAGTGTTATCTTGATGAAGCACATGTCGAGGATTGTGCATTTCACTGTTCAACAATGAAAACACACCAAAGACTGAAACATTTAGGGGTTTATTGGCCAACTATGTATGCTGACACACATGGTTATGTTAACAATTGTACTATATGTAGTGCTAAACGACCGGTGGATCACGCGACATTGTTTCAGGTAAACATTGCACCTGCATAGAGTCAATATATCATTGATTTCTTAACAACAAGGACATTTCCTGAAAAAATAACAAAAGCACAAAAAAGGGCTATAGAGCTGGAAGCTCGTGACTTTAATTTAATTGGGAATCAACTCTATAAGCGAGGAAAGGACAATCAACTTAGAATCTGTGCAAGTGAAAGTGAATACCTGTTGATTCTTGTGCGCTCCTTGCCGCACTGTCGAAGCAAGGGACTTGCCAATACACCGTGTGCGAGCCACAAACGGCTCCAAGCACACAACAAGCCTAAACTAGCAAGCTCAAGAGAACAAAGGGTGTGTCACTCACCGCTCTACGCTCGCCTTTGTGGTGGATTCCTCGCCGCGATGAAGAAGAAGTTGCAGTCGTGCCGCGCTCAACCGCTTCGCCGCCGTCGTGCCTTCGTAATGCTCGATCGCACACACACTCTCCCTCTCTCTCTCTCTCTCACACACACACACACAAGGAGGTGAAGAAGAAGAAGATGGAGATGGAGCAAGAGCACTCTTCTATTGCACAAATGAGAGAATGAGTAAAAATTAGGTTTAGTTGGCTTTTATAGGAGCTCACCCCATTCACACTTGGGCGCCCATGCTTAGCCAACTAACCCTAGCATGTTCGTGTTAGAGTGCACCTCTCATCGGCGATCACTCTACCTTTCCCTATTGGACCGACAAGCCCGGTACCTGACTCTACCAAATACATAATACACGTCCATCGTAGGCGATAGGGTGTCCGTGTGCCGTGAGGGTTAACATGCCCCCCTTCCTGATGTAGATTTCGTCCTCGGAAGCTATTGAGTTGAAGCTGGTTCGTCGAGGTGGAAGAGCATTTGAGATGAATGTCCTTAGCCTTCTTCAGTTACTGCAAAATCAAACAACATTGGCACAGTAATTGCATTCTCTTAAAAAGCATATGCAGTTTTAGGTAGACAAATTGATTGGTAAAAGAATTTTAAACAATTTGGTAGCAATGAACATTAAATTGCAATGTAATCAAATGCATAAACAGATGTAAAGGTAAAAAATTAGACAAGTCTGGGGTCACTAATTTGACGGTCGAAAAGCACTAGAGATCAAGTATTAATACCATGGGTAAGCTTCTTAATTTTCTGTGGTCAAGTAAGTTGTTTAATCGCGAGAGCCAAGTATTCATGTTCGAGGGCTGACTAGAGGCTATATCTAGAAAACCTTGTAGTTAAGCTACCATAAAAGGAATTTCTCATGAAATCATCGCCTGACTGATTACTTTTTCTTTGACCCCCCAAAGTCTTTTCACATTGATTCAATTTGATGTGTGTGCTTATTTTGTATGCCTTGGGTTTTTTGCTTTTCAAGGAAAAGCGCCCACACTGGGAACCTCTAGGGCTCTAGTACCATAGGCAATACATGTGAGTGAAGTACCAATTTAAGCAGGGATTTCTCTTCCAGCTTAAAATTTTACATTGTGGCACTTTGATTTTTTGTTTGTTCATTTTCAGCATTTTAATTTTGTAACTTTGGGGGGTCATATAACACTGTTACCCTCCCCAGGCTCATCACATTAGTAAATCCCTTTATAATACTTAAGCTAAAGGTCAATAGGGTTAAGCCCACTAGAAAGCCCTAGTACATTTCATACAATGCTGCCTAAATCGGATTAAGAACCTAAGTAACCATTGCTTATTAGGAAGGCATTCCCCATGGTATTAAGAGAAGATCTCTAATACCTAGCTTGGTCAAACTAGCTTAGTCGGACTGCTTGAGTTTTAAACCTAGACAAGTGATTATGACAAAACATTACATTGAATTAAATGTTTGATACTAAGCAAATGCGCTGAATATTATGCTACCAATCACAATCAAAGCAAACAATCATGGATGCAAAAAGATAAAGGCAATGATAATGGACATAAAACACCTGTTTGTGTCGATGGTCGCGCTTGATTTGAAGGTTCCATGAAGGTCCAAATCCTAACCACAGCAACACGTTCCTGTACACACTATGAAACACAAACAATACCTCTAGGAGGCACATTAGTGGGAAAAGAGAACTTCGCTAATCTCTCAACTCTAAAACAGAAACACTCCTATCGTACTAATCTTACCTACCCTCCATCACTCAAGTGATGAGGATCGAAGGTGTTTTATGGCATAGGTTTCTGTTTCACTGTACCAGATGTGACATGTGTAGGTCTGAGTCAATGTTTTGACTTTTAATGTGCATACTCGTTTGCTAATTGCTCTTGCTCTTTATTTTTTGTTTTTTGTGAGTATAAAGCTTTATATGTACATTCCCTAAGATTGGTGATTAAGAGGTCAGGGAAAAAGGTTGAGAGGGAAACAAGTGAATGATGGATGTCCACAAACACTCCCCCCTTCCTTGGGTAGATCATACCGTTTGAAATGAGCTTGTCACCCTTTGAAACCAATTTTTCCAGTTGGTAATAGGTGAGGATTTTTGCCAGTAGTTTTCTATTACCCTAGGTGCCTCGTCAAGTTGCAAGGGTGGTAAGGTACTCTCCCAGGATTGAACTTGAAGTGGTTCATCAGGTGATTCTTGAACACTGGGAGGTGTGGATTCTTTTGTAGCTTCATGGAGGTCCACTACTATAGATGGAGGCTGTGTAGAAGCTTTTACCTCTATGGATGTATTACATGAGGAGCTAGAATCTTCATGGGACTCCCCCCTTCCTGAGCTAGGTGGAACAAATCGTTCTTTCTTTGGTACCCAAACTAGCTCGGGAGCAGGTGTGTAGCATTCTGTGATTTTTTTCTTTCCACGATCATTGATTCGTTTTGGAGCTACGAGATTGGGCTCACTTGGGTCAGGTGATAGGTAAGAGCACAATCTAGGTTTTGGCACCCAGATTTGATCATTTCCTTGATAGTAGCCTTGGGCTTCCAATAGTCGTTTAGGGATCCATCGCAACATTTTCTTACTTTTCTTGGAGCGAGTGGTACGTTTCTTACAAGGCTTCTGTTTTTTAGCACTAGCTATGGTCACTAAAGAAGCTTTAGGGACCCACTTGTATGTTTTCTTTGTTACATTAGGATGAGTCTTGTCGGAAGCGATATGCATTGCTTGTAGCATCTTTAAGGGTACAGGAATTTCATCCCCCTCAGGTGTTACCCAGGTCGTCCCCCTATTTCCCCAAGTGTCTATGGTTGATGCTAGGTGGACCCAGTCTACATTGTCTGATTCCGTCATACCCGGTAACACATCCATGTAAGGAGAATCTTGGCCAATGTCTGTATCCTTCTTACAAGTGTAACAATATTGTAGTGGGGCCGAGTGAACTGTGGTGTCAGAGCGATGATCAATAATGGTTTTACTCCCTAAGGGGTGTACCTTACCAGTCACCAAATCCACTCTAAGGACAGAGTCTTGGAATTGTAAATAGACAGGATTTTTAGACCAATCGTGAACCATTTGTGCTTCCCTCATGAATGGTCATCCTAAAATCATTTCATATGACATAAGGTGTTTAGAGAAATCCATTACAATGAACGTATGTCGTACCTTGTGTCCTAGAACTTTGATCTTAAGATCCTTGAGCATCCCCATAGGTTTGGCTATGGTACCATTTGCCATCTTTACCACAATGTTAGTAACACTGAGGCGGGGTTTTCCCATGGATTCCCAACAATCTTTTGTAATGATGCTAACTCCCGCACCACCATCAAGAATTCCCTTTATAGTTAATCCCTTGGTAGTGATGGGTAGGGTCGCATTAGACTCGTCGCCTTCAAAATACTGCCCTAATTCGTTAATGGGTACCTCGATCACAGACTCGTGTCCATCTAAGTCAAGTGATTGCACATGATTTTCCTCATCAATCATAATCGAGTCAGGCCTATTTGGTTGCGCAAACTGCGGTAATCCCGTTCGTAGCTCTCCGTTAAGGAATGCTCGAAGTGCAAGGAATAACTCAGGATCTCCATACAGCTTTGCTATGATCGTGGTTCGGACCTCAGAAGACATGAAGTCCACTAGTTTGGCAAAATTCATTGGCGTTTTGCAGGGTATAGGTCCTTGACTAGGAACTGGTGAGGATGGAATCTCATATTCCTCAATGGGATCAGGTATTCCTTCGTTAAACATCCTTTCCAACAAGAAAGGTGTATGCTCACTTTCTGATGTCCCGTCCTCACTCCCTTCTTGGATGATACTAGATATGGCTAACGGTCTATGGTTCATGTGGGGTGGATGAACTTGCGTGGGAAACACTGTGTCATGAATTTTGACATGCATGGGTTCTGGTTCTAGTTTCCTTTGAGTCTTCTCCACTAAACCTCTTAGAAGTTTCACCTGCTCAATCTCATCTACTGGGTTTGGGTACGTCCCAATCTTCTTTTTACGATTCTTCCCTTTTTGCCCCTGCGGTTTATCTTGGGGGTCTTGGATTGGATTTGGAAACACTTGTGGTGTTTTGAGAGGCTCTTTATGGTTTTCTCTTATTCGGTTTTCATTTGGTTCCATGTTACGGTTTTCTTTGTCGGTCTTTCTCTTTGTGGTATTGGTTCTAGTCTCCATTGTCTCGATTGAATCTGAATCATCCTCGAGGTCATTCATATACACGGGGTCATATCCTGTTCCTATGTTTGTTTTGGAACTTGGCTTTGAATTTTCCGTATTCTGCGACTTCTTCCTTCGTGTCTTCTTTTTCTTTGCTTGGATAACTGACGCGGTATCTCTCTCTTCGAGGATATGGCCTGGCCCTTGAAGCATGGACCGTGTAATCGCATAAGCGGGTGCGACGCGTGGTATTGATGATGTCACACTAGCAATTTCGACCAAATTCAGGGGTGTGATTTTAGGCGCATTTGGGTTATAGGGGCATTGGGAAATCAAGTGATCTATGCCACAACGACTACATGTGAGTATTGGCATTGCAGACGTGCTCCCTTGATTCAATTGC
This sequence comes from Adiantum capillus-veneris, assembly GCF_014529385.1. NCBI lineage: Eukaryota > Viridiplantae > Streptophyta > Polypodiopsida > Polypodiales > Pteridaceae > Adiantum > Adiantum capillus-veneris. The sequence continues at coordinate 100,540 of NC_140956.1, forward strand.
ATCTGTGCAGCATTCTTTTGCAGCCTAATAGGGCACTCCGCTGCTCGATGTGGTCCACCACACTCGTAGCATTGAAGAGGTGGCCTCCTAGCCTGGGTGTTGATATTTTGACCTTTGGATGCGAGAGCAGCAGCTTGATAAACCGGCTTGACTTGCCCCCAACAATCTTCCATGTAGTATATAGGACACTCTTCCAATGTATCAAGTCAGTAGGCAATACTAGTGTCTATTTCCTCCTCACAGCCATCTGCACAAGCATTAGATGGCTCGCAACCCACTTGGTTCATAGGGGCGACTCTTGGATGCGGGGGCTGCGGTCCTAGCACAGGAGGTGGTAGCGGTGTAGCTTGTACAACATTTTGAGATCTAGGGACCATGTGTTGCGGTAGTTGCTCAACAGGTGGAGCAGGTATCAATACAGGAGCATACCTGTTTGATCATTAAACAATCCTTAGCTTGGTGACCATACCTACCACATGCGTTGCAAGTTCCATTAAATTTTACTCTAAACGTAGGGCACTCACTAGTGCTATGTGGACCTAAGCAAATGGAACACCATTGTTGCTCCCTTCTTGGATACATGTGACTATTTTGAGGGGGTCGATTATCCTTAAGAGACTCTTGGATTGCCTTGGTGAGGTCTGTCAAGAATGTCTCAAATCCCTTTGGCTCATTGGCAATGGGCTTTGCAGTCATGGGTTCATACTCAATGGCTTGTGAGCTAGTGGATCTCGTGTCAGTAGACACCCTCATGCCTGCTATCATCAAGTTGTCCTCTAATTGGATTGCATTGGCAGTGACATCTTCCCAGGTTGTGATACCTCTAATCACTAGTCCATTATAGATTCCTTCATTCCTCAACCCTCGAATGAATCGATCAAGCAGTTGGTTATTGTTGAAGCGCTCATTTACAGGGCAACGAGAGTTTAAGTGCTTTAGACGACTAATGAAGTCCCTTACTGACTCTCCTTCCTTACGTTCGGCCTTCTGTAGCTGAGATGCTACACCCCAAAGCACACCTTCTCGTATGTACTCCTTTAGAAACAACCTTCGAAGGGTAGGGTAGATTGTTTTCTCGTCCACCCTTAGGGTTCTATACCAATCTCCAGCCTTCCCACTTAATGTCAAGCTTAAGGCATTGCACTTATGTAGTTCGTTGCGTTCCCCTAAGGAATCACATACTTGTTCAAACACTTCAATGTGTTTTCTAGCATCTTCGTCCCCATTGAATTTTTGCGTGAGTTTGGCAATTTGTACTGCCTTACTTCTAGGCTCTCTATCAGATGCGTGACACATATTTTCCGCGATAGATCGACCTATGGTTTGAGCAAACGCTGCCAAGTCACCTATGTGAGGAGGCAGGGCCGGTGGAGGTACTCTTGGAATCATATGTGGGAGAGGGACGGGTATCGGTCTTGGCATATGTGTGGATGATGCAGGATATGGAACATAACCGGGCATAGGTCCACTCGGATAAGGGCTAGGGAGCGGCACTCGAGGAGCGTAAACAAGTGGTACTATTGGAGGTGTGGGGGCCATGTGTGCATAAGGGGCTAGAGGCACATATGGTCGAGGCCCCATATTAGGTACTACGACACTAGGTAGTGGCACTGCGCTAACCGTAGATGTCATCGGTACATTCTCTGTCAGGCTTATCCCTGGAGTGAGCACTGTGTTTTCCTTGATAGAGGGTTGAGCCAAGTTAGGGAAGCTAAAGTTTTCGCTCGGAGGCTCAGATTGCATAGAGACCCCAGGTGAAATGACATAAGATGGGTCCATGGGGCTCATTAGAGGAGTCTCCATTTGTGATAGAGTAGGCTGTTGAGCCTTGCTCGTATCCAGAAATCTCATGGGGCCATTTGAGAGTATATTTACCCCTCGGTTTTGCCTTTCTGATTGAATAATGCCATGGATAACATTACAGATCATTTTCTGTTGATCTTCGATGCTCGTGGCACTAGAGGTGGATTGTACAATCTCTATCCATCCTACATGGTAGGCGTGGCCAGAGTGTAGATCCGTCAACACCTCAGTGTGGAGGTCGTATGTCCAATGATCATTAATGAACAATCCTTCTAGAGTCGACGTGTTAACGGTTTCTTGTGAGGTAGAAGCAATATTGCTCCCCGTGGTTTTACTTGTCACCAACGGTACTCTAGAGGGAACTTCTGAAGGAGGCAGCTCAACAGGGCCTTCTTGGTAAGAAGTTGGTAGGATATCCACATGGACACTCTTTGGGGGTGTGGGGTCCACGTGCGATGTGAAAGGAGAGTCCACTTCCCCACCCCCTTCGTGTGCTTCATTTGCATCAGGTTCCGAGCGAGTAGCTCTACCTAATGTTTCCATGAAACGGCTAAACATACTAGTACTAGGCTGTGGAGCTTCGGGAGGTGCATGGCCTTCTCTCTCAGTGTTTTGGGTAGGGTATGCTTCCATGATTTCTGAGTCGGAGGAGGAATCACTAGCGGCTATTTTAGGGTCTTAGGTGGTGCTACCTTGTGTCCCTGTTGAGGGTCTAGAGCTTATCGTGGATAGGTAATGGGTGTCCATATGAACAGAGGCACCCTCAATATGCTCATGTTCTAGCACCCGCCTAGAGCGTAAGTGCATGTGCTTTTGATACCCTAAGGTGTCAAAAAGCTGCTCTAGGAGGCCTTGTGACTAGTTTTTAGCGTGTTTTTTGTTTGTTTTTTTGCTAGATTTTTTAGAGCGTGTCGTGGAATGGGCCGTGTGATAGCTCGAAACGAGCGTATCGGTCAGAGGGTCGTGCCGTGCTTTACAGCCCTCCGTTTGCTCACTCTATGCCCTCGGAATCCCTAAAACTGTCAATTTCCAGTAGGGAACTAGGCCCAAACTAGAAAGTCTAAGGGTGCAAGTGGGAAGAGAAAGGAGGAGAGTGGAGGACTTGTCCCACATCCTCTCATTCTCTCTTGAGGGAGTAGGGTATATATATAAGAGTGAGTCTAGTATATATCATAAGACTGAGGATTGAGGCCTGGGCTTGGGCTTGGGCTTGGGCTTGGGAAAATGATCCCGATCTATCTTTTATACAAACCAACCCGTCCGTTTTAAGAGACACGTTTTTTATTTTCGAAAAATTTAGTCGCCCGCTCACTCGCGTTTTTATTTTTCGATTTTTATTTTTATTTTTATTTTTGTTAAAAAAATTTCATTTTTTTTTTGATGCAGAAAATACAGAAATTGAAAATGCGGAAATTGCAGAAATTGAAAAAACGCAAGAAATGCAAAAAATTGAAAAAGCACAGAAAATGCAGAAAATTGCAGAAATTCGAACTTGACAGAAAATTTAACACAGAAAACGCAGAAAATTGCAGAAATTGAAACTTGACAGAAAATGCAGAAAATGCAAAAACGCAAGAAATGCTAACTGTGCACTGCAAACCGGAAAACGTAGAAAACGCAAAAAACAGAAATCTCCACACAACTACACACACTCATTCCCTGCCTTTCCTATGATAGAAATTACACCACAAGAAAGCGTAAAGTGCTAATCGAGCTTAGTGTAGGGCATATACCCGGCAACGGCGCCAAAAATGTGCGCTCCTTGCCGCACTGTCGAAGCAAGGGACTTGCCAATACACCGTGTGCGAGCCACAAACGGCTCCAAGCACACAACAAGCCTAAACTAGCAAGCTCAAGAGAATAAAGGGTGTGTCACTCACCGCTCTACGCTCGCCTTTGTGGTGGATTCCTCGCCGCGATGAAGAAGCTGCAGTCGTGCCGCGCTCAACCGCTTCGCCGCCGTCGTGCCTTCGTAATGCTCGATCGCACACACACTCTCCCTCTCTCTCTCTCTCACACACACACACACACACAAGGAGGTGAAGAAGAAGAAGATGGAGATGGAGCAAGAGCACTCTTCTATTGCACAAATGAGAGAATGAGTAAAAATTAGGTTTAGTTGGCTTTTATAGGAGCTCACCCCATTCACACTTGGGCGCCCATGCTTAGCCAACTAACCCTAGCATGTTCGTGTTAGAGTGCGCCTCTCATCGGCGATCACTCTACCTTTCCCTATTGGACCGACAAGCCCGGTACCTGACTCTACCAAATACATAATACACGTCCATCGTAGGCGATAGGGTGTCCGTGTGCCGTGAGGGTTAACAATTCTAGAACACGCACATGGAGGTATAAGTGGAGGCAATTTTTCAGGTGATAAGACGGAAAAAATTTTCTTGACCGCAGGAATATGGTGGCCTACATTGCATATGGATGTTGAGGAGTTTGTAAAGCGTTGTGACGAATGTCAGTGCACCAAAGTGCCGATAAAGAGAGATGAGATGCCACTACGGCCAATGATGGGAGCAAGGGCATTTGCAAAATGGGGCATTGATTTTGTGGGGCCTATTTCACCCCCTGCATATCGCACCCATACCCAATATATCATTGTGGCTACGGACTATCTCCCAAAATGGACGGAAGCCAAGGCAACACAAAAAGTAGACGCAAGAACCACTGCATAATTTTTGTATGAGAATGTCTTTGTACGATATGGATTACCAATAGAAATTGTCAGTGATCGAGGAACACATTTTCTTAATGAAGTCATTGAATATCTGCTAGAGGAATTCATGGTCATACATAGAAAATCTGCTCCATATCATCCACAGGCAAATGGACAAGCTGAGGCCACAAATAAAACACTATGCACTGTTCTGACTAAAATTGTATCAGAGTCAAGGACAGACTGGGATCCGCAGTTGCACTCAACACTATGGGCATACATGGTAGCTTACAAAACATCAATCGGAACGACACCGTACAACATGGTGTTTGGTCTAAACGCTATATTACCCATAGAGTTTTTAGTTACGACTCTACGAGTAGCAAAACGCTTAGAATGGACAGGGCATGAGCTCTCTTCAAGAATAGATGATCTTGAAAAACTAGATGAACTTTGATTCAGAGTTGTAGCTTCAATCTATGCTAAAAAGAGAAGACAAAAAGAGTTTTTTGACAAGCATGCGCGCATGAAAGATTTCAAAATAGGTGATTATGTACTTGTTTATACCTTGAAGCAACATGCCAAGAAACTTAAAAAGCGAAGGATGGGACCCTTTGTGATTAATGACTTATCACAAAGTGGAGATGTCAAACTTGCTACATTAGCAGGAGAAGAAATGCCAAATTGGATTAGTGGGTGTGGATTAAAAAAGCATCATTTACCACTGACACAGGATATGCTTCAACAAATCCATCAAGAAAAACAATGAATGAAGGATAAACAGAGGGTACGAGAAGAAGCCCAAACAGAAGGAAAAGAACGCATTGCAAAAAGCATTAGGAGAAATATGAACCTTGCATGGGCCTTGTAAGGAATCCTAATTTTTAGGGATTAAGGCTAATGTTGTGTGGGGTTTAGGGGACAAGGGCATTGAAGAAGTTAGTTTTGAGTAGGCTTTTCTAGCCTTTTTTTTAGACAAATGTAGGATGTGGACCTAAAAGGTTGCTTTCTCTCTCTAGCCTTTTTTAAAGTGAAGGAAGCATAGGGGTGTGTCCACATCAGCAATTCCGTGGGTCAAAAAGAGTCAAAATTTGACTTTTTAAAAAAAAATTCATTTTTATTTGTTTTTTACTTAAAACTCCCTCCCAACATATATACATATCCAAAAATCATTTTTTGACCCACAAGCTTAGAAAGTCCATTTTTTCAAAAATCTTTTCCCCCAAAAAGTAATAAACATTTTGTTCTCTCATCCTCCTCCCTCCTCTCTCCCTCTCTACCCCTACCTTCCTCCTCCTCCCCAATCTCTCCCTCCCCTCCCTCCCTCCTTCTCTCCTCCCATCCTGCTCGGCCTCTCTACCCTTCCCCCTCTATCTTTTCATCATTTGCTTCCTCACGCAACAGCTTCCATGGTGCTCACGGACATCACAAATGGTTTGCTTCCACCACCACGTACTCCGCACACCAAAAGCATACATATTCGCTTACCCACGGCATTTGCACCGAAGACCACTAGTGAAGGTGATCAAAGGTCATCACAGGAACGTCGCACCGCTTGTGAGACCAATGTTGACATTTGGGTGGATGGCCATTTGCACCCTTACGATCCTATAAGCCGCTTCCATCCACTGTTTAATAGCCTTTCCACATTTCTTCAATTTCTTGGGAGGGGAGAAGTAGGCTTGTTAGGCTATTGCAAGTGGCTGTGTATGGGTGCAGGTGCTTCTTTGCATATGTGGATGCACGAATGTCAAGATCTTCACCTCAAGACGACGGCATTACAAGAGAGTGTTGCCTCTTCGGAGAGGGTAGTTAAAAGTCTTGAACAACAAATGCAAGAAAAGGAGCCCACATCCAGAAGCTTACCAACACCATCACATACTTGAAAGAAACACCCCTTGGTGCAAGGGAACGCAAACGCCCGTATTCATCCATTGAAACTCTTGCACATTCCGGAGGAGCACGCAAACGACGAGTTACAGCCACAAGGTGATTTGGTCTTTACTTGCATGTTGCATTCTTACTTCACACTATTTTCTAACATTTATGTTTATTTGTTGCTAGAAACTTCATCCAGGAGGCATGCGGTGGAACAAGCCAAGATAATCGAGTCAACCTTCTCACTAGTTGTCTCAATACCGAGGACGTTATTTCTATCTTACAATCACCTAGAGGTAAGCACATTAAGGATGCAGTCACCAAGGACCTTATGCGTAAATTAAGAAATGTGGTTAATGATGATGACGTTCAACAAGCTTGTGATGAGGCTGGAATCAGCACCAAAGCCTATCAGGCTATTTTTCAACTCCTAAAGGATGCCCTCAAAGAACATGGCATTGTGGAAAACCTATTTCCCGTTCCTCACAAGGTCAAGCTCGCAAAGAAGGCCACAAACGAAGATGTGTTCTCCCGCATTGGGACATACCTACACATTGAGGACACAATGCCAACTTCCCTTTATGCTTCGTGCGCAACAAAGACAAGGGGAAAAGGTAAGAAACAATCCATAAGACCTTCGAATAAGGGCTTTCCTTACACAATGTGGAACAATATTTTCGTGGATCTAAAAAGGCTTCAAGAAGCCATGCTTAGATTTTATGAGTTACCTGAAGAAGGTGACACACTTTACTTTTTTCTTTGGTATTATTCTTTTCATAGAAGCTGAAGTTTAAGGTCTTAGCACTATTTATTTTGTAGTGCTTGGCACAAAAGTCGCTTTTGTGCTGAAACTCGATGAGTGTCAAATAGTGAAAGGCCGAAGGTTAGAGAGGCTAAGTGTCACTCTAATGAACGAGGCCCTTCTGCAAACCAAGCGAAGGGATTCAGTCGAGCCATATCCCACCCTATCTTTTAGCGTGCAATCAGAGAAAGACATTTGGTGGTTGGGTGCTATTGAGGTGCCCAAAGAGACCAATGGAGTACTTTCGTGGATTTTTGAGAGAACTCCATGGATCACAGAAGTAATACACTCCCAAATTGCAGGTCAGAAGTTGGAGATTGAGGGCTTTGGTAGTTATGATGTGGAGTGGCACTTAGGTGGGGATTTGAAGACCATAAAGTGTTTGCTTGGATGCAAACAAAGGGCTTCTTCTCTCATGCCTTGTCCATTTTGCACTCGAGGGTACAAACCTAATGGACAAAAATCACATAAGAGCACTGCAAAGGCCAGTTACATGCTTCCATGACAAGGGCATGGAGAACAAGGGTTAGATTTTCATGATGTCGGAGATGAAGGTAGAGAATGGGAAGCGTCTATTCTGAGATGTCCCATGCTCAATGCCCCAGACCGTGATCAAAAGGACCACACTTGGAATCCAATCTTTCGATTTCCTCTATCGAATGTACATTTTTGTACATTACACGCATTCATGCGTATTTTTGATAGGCTATTGAAGCTCCACATTGACTATGCTTTCACAATGAAACCGTTGGAAAAGTCCTAGGAAGCGATCGAAAGAGTGGAGGTACTCTTGAATTCCATTGGCTATCATGGTGGAAATGTGTCTATAGTTGCTGCAAAGAACACAGGGGAGGCCCATGAAATTGCTCAACAAGTGTCAATGAGTGGACAAAAAGCTACACACTTTTTGAAGAAAGTTTCCCAAGGAAAGCCAAGTCGATATGATGCTCAAAGCAGCTCCAACCAGCAGGCAGGTAACCTTTGGGAGCTTTGGAAGGAGTTATGCAAAGCTACTACTGACAATGATTCAAATGGCGAGCTTGCAAACAAGCGCAAGCAAGTTTGGGCCCATTTTGATAAAATGGTCAAGCTTATGAGCCTTAACAACACAACAGAAGAACAACGGCAATCATTTCAAGAAGCTTTGGCGGATTTTACCAAGGTCTTCACCCTTTCTTGGGGTGAAAATAACATCACACATTACATGGTAAGTCATTCATGGTGTATTCATTACAAGGGATTGTTTTTATTTACTAATGTGGATCGTTTGCTCATGTGAACATCATATCTTGTTTGCGCATGGTGCATTTTTTATGCACAAGTATGGATCGCTTGAAATTTTTAGCACTCAAGGCATGGAGAAGTCCCATTATCGAGCAAGGGGAGTGTACTTCAAAAATACTCGACATGGTGGTGGAATGGTGCAATCCAATTATTTGGAGGAGATGTTCAACTGGTTTTTTCGCACAACATTTGCTCGTAAGCTCATAATGGAGCGTGCGCGACAATCTAAGATTGCTATTGAAGTGCGCAAATGGAGTCGTCAAGAGCATAGCAACAAGTGGAAAATGTCGCAAGGTCCCACCAAGCATGCTGCATGGCGGCGATGCAGAGTGCGACAAGGATCAAAGTGGATACTGCGCGAGTCACTAAACGTGAACGCAGGGTCCAACTCTTAGCGACATGTTTATTTAAAAAATAATACTTCTTTTAAAAAAAATAGTGTGAACAGGGCCCTTTTTAAATGGGCCCTTATAAATATTGCATGCTCTCATAAATCACTCATTTCTTAAGAACAGGTGAGCTCTTACCAACGAAATGGCGCGCACCAAACAAACCGCGAAAGAGCATCCGCCTACCAACAAAAACACCCTCCAAGGATGTGAGAAGCCGTCATGGCTTAAAGGCACAAGAAAACGGCCACGAACACCTGGCCGTTCCAAGAACTCTTCTGGTAGTGGGCACGGTGGTAGGGCATGAGAGTCATCAAGGACTGTTGAATCTCCACCTCCTCAAGATATAACACCTAGAAAGAGAATGAAGCAACGTGCCCAGCACTGGAGAGAAGCAGAGGGCCAGCAAACATCAGAGTCCGATAGGGAGCAGCCGTCACACCCCCAATCACAAGCAGGACCATCCAGGACTCGGGTGGTCAATACAGACACCGAATCAGAGAGTGATCCACCATGGCTGCGAGAAAACATACCGCGCACACACCGGGTGGCCGTTGGGGGGAAGACATTGCCTCAAGGCAAGGGAGCTCTCCCCACACGACAAGATCGGCAACCAAGGGAAGAGGAAGAATTAGAACAGGCTGCAGAACCAGCACCTAAGCATGTAAACAAACGCAAGTCTAAGTTTTTCAAGAAGCCTTCACGCCGTCCGCCAGCAAATGTGCAAGTGCCCCCAAGACAACCGCAGCGACGCCGAAAAATAGCAAGGGCATTTGCAGAAATCCGCCACTACCAGAAGACGACGGAGCTCTTGATTCGACGCGCCCCCTTTGCTCGCACTGTGAAGGAAGTGCTTCAAAGCTATGGAAATCAGTATAGAATGCAAGCAATAGCGCTAGAGGCTATTCAAGAAGCTGCAGAGGCCCACATCATTTCAGTGTTGGAAGATACCAACCTATGTGCCATTCATGCAAAGCGAGTGACAATACAACCAAAAGATATGCAGCTTGCACGATGATTGCGACGAGACTTCGAGCATTAGCCGAAGTTACCCCTCTTTTTGTATTGCACACCCTTATCTTTGTAATGATTTGACTTTCCAATGACAATATGATCAACAGTTGTGTCTACTCTGTCTATTATCTTTGTAATTTCAAGTTCTGTATGTAATTGTAGTCAATTTCAGTAAATTTGTGCATTTTAAGTAACCTTAGGGGTAGATAAGCCTACAAGGGGCAGAAAAAGGCCTGGCCACAAGGGCGCGCAAATGGCCCATCCAAAACTGATGGATGGGCCATTAGCGCGCCCTTGTGGCCATGCCTTTTTTTGCCCCTTATAGCCTTATCTACCCCCAAGGGTACTTAAAATAACCAAATTTACTAAAACCTATTGGTTTTGCATCAATATTTTATATGGATCCTTATGGACACCTTTTTTTGTTTGAATTCCTTATAGGATATCAAAACAATAACATATTGTGAAACCAAGTGTCCAATGTAATTTGACTTTTTGGTGCAAGGGTGTAGTAGGTAGAGCAAGTGATAGTTTGCTGGAAACTTCATTTTATAATTGATTTGAGCTTTTCAAGTGTCCTTGAGTGTGAACATATACTGAAATTGCCATAAAAAGGTTGCATTTAAATGAATGATGCAAAACCAATCCATTGCAATAAATTTGTGCTTTTTAAGTACCCTAGGGGGTAGATTGGCCTATAAGGGGCAAAAAAATGCCTGGCCACAAGGGTGCGCAAATGGCCCATCCAAAACTGATGGATGGGCCATTTGCGCACCCTTGTGGCCAGGCCTTTTTTAGCCCCTTATAGGCCAATCTACCCCCTAGGGTACTTAAAAAGCACAAATTTATTGCAATGGATTGGTTTTGCATCAATATTTTATATGGATCCTTATGGACACCTTTTTTTTGGTCATTTCAAGCTATGAATTCCTTATAAGATATCAAAACAAATAACATATTGGGAAACCAAGTGTCCAATGTAATTTGACTTTTTGGTGCAAGGGTGTAGTAGGTAGAACTAAAGCAAGTGATAGTTTGCTGGAAACTTCATTTCATAATTGATTTGAGCTTTTCTAGTGTCCTTGAGTGTGAACATATACTGGAATTGCCATAAAAAGGTTGCATTTAAATGAATGCTGCAAAACCAATCCATTGCAATAAATTTGTGCTTTTTAAGTACCCTAGGGGGTTAGATTATCCTGTAAGCTGCAAAAAATGCCTGGCCACAAGGGCGCGCAAATGGCCCATCCAAAACTGATGGATGGGCCATTTGCGCGCCCTTGTGGCCAGGCATTTTTTGCAGCTTATAGGCTTATCTAACCCCCTAGGGTACTTAAAAATCACAATTATACTCAATTTGACTTCAATTACATACCTTGAAATAACAAAGTCAAAAAACAATTCATATCACCAATTGAAACAATTTTCAAGATTGACAAATCAAATTGAAAAGAATTTGCAATATAGAGAGACAATTTCAAATATTTTTTATTCCTTCTAGCACGGTGATTTTACATCATGTATCTGAGGAGTTCATAATTTTTTTGACCATTTCCTCGCGCCTATTTTGCGCGTAAGGCAACTCCCCAGTCAAGAGGGACTGCACTATGGCATTTGGGTCAGTTGAGCCAATGGAAGCATCTATCCCTATCTGGGCAAGCACTTTACCACGAAAGCTAGTGCCAAACGCTGTGCATACAAGGGATCTACGCACTAGGAACACTTGATGCGCAGTTTGAGCAATGGTACTCAAACACAAAAACTTGCTCAAAGCTTTTAACGACCAAGTCATAAAATGGGCTTGGGGAGTAAATTCATTATGGATAATGGCCACATCGCCAGGGGGGAGTTGTCCGAGGTAATGCGCAAGGGAAGCTTGAGGTCCAAAGCCCGTCCGCTTGCCACCCGTCCTTGCAGCAAAATCATCAACCTCCACAACATCCTGTCATAAACCGATGAAGGTTGAGAAAAAAGACAACGAAGGATAAAATAGTAACATGAAAATTAGGTACAGTTTACCCTGCTCCTTGTCATCCTCCTCCCTGTTGCCCTTTGCATCCAAGTCAATGGTCTCATGCACCACAGATACAAGCTTTGGATCATCAGATGGGAGGTTGCATAATGGCATAGGCATCCTAGCAGCCTCACCCTTGGCTTGCATGGCTTGGAAATCTTCATCAGCCACGTGCAACTGCTCTGCTGCCAGGACCTCCGCACATACAACTGCAATAGTGTCAGCAACAGAGTCCCCATCTGGCAAGAGCTTGCTTTCTAGGGCATCTGGCGTATTGTCTAAGGGACATTTGCTGCTGTTGCATAGCACGCTCAAGCATTCATCCATGCGCAGGCCAAATGCTTTTTCCAAATCATGCAGGAACACAAACTCCTCCCTATCCACTAACACTGAGGAGAAGCGGCTAATTTCTACCTCTGGGATAGCCACATCCGTCAGTGGTAGTGGCACTGGAGTGTCACTAGGGCCAGCCGCAACTATGGATTTCTCAACCACTTCCTCAAGACCCCTAGGGTACTCCAGCTGGTGTGCTTTTCCTTCCGCTGCAGGGTTCATGGGGATAACCTGCTGCTCCTTGGTGTCCTTGATAAAGGACCCAACTTAAAGGTATGGTAAGCGGAGCTCCTCCAAATCAGGTTCCTCGCTCACCAAGAAGATAAATGTTGCGAGCCGAGAAAGGTACTCCACCCCCAACTTGCGCTTCTTGAGCGCTGACACCCCAGGGGCTTGCTCGTCCAAGTAATGGCCTGCATTGGTTGCAATTTCTTGGAATCGTTGCAACCGCTTGGCGAATGGACGATCACCTTTGTGTATATAGCGCAAAAGATCGCAAGGCACCCAGATCCCTGTATGTGGGGGGATAGATACAGAATATTTTATGATGTGCTCCTCCATGAACACAGAAATCTCCTCAAATGCATCCATGTGAAGGGCAACTGTGGCGTCAAGGTCGGGGAGACGAGTAAAAAAGGTGTGGAGGTCCAACTTCCCTTTGTATTTGGTGTCCTCGAGGAAGAGGATGAAGCGTGACAAAGGGGTGGATGTGGGTACAGATGTAGAGGCTGTGGCAGCATCCATGTTTAGCCTGGGGTGTGGATAGAGAGTGGAGGAGCTCAGGAGTTGCAAAAGTGAAAATAGTGAATGAGTTAGGTGGCCCCCCTTTTATAATGTACCCTTTTTTTAAGACATTAAAAAAAAAGGCACTTTCACCAAAAAATGATTTGTCATCCCAATGCAAAAAATTATATTCAAAGGCATGATTTGCCGAAGCAAATCATGTTGATTACAGCGGGGATCAATATGAAAATTGCAAGAGTTACAAAGTTATAAGATCGATAGCATAGTTCCATCTATCCCCCAGTCCTCCTCGACCTTCAATTTGTCTTCCATTCTCTTCCCAATCTGCGGACATTCATAACAATAAGCATCTAATGATCGACAAACCATGATGTATTGAAAATGTGGTGGAAGGATTCTCACCTTGTGACCTTGTAAACGAAATTGTGCTTGTTGAAGGGCCTCAAAACCCATAATAACCAAATGTTCTCGAACATTACTGAGAGTCCAATGCTTGTTCACTTGGACTGCCTCCAAAGCATCGTTGGGCATCTTCACTGCAATGTCAAAGCTTGCAATAGCGCCGTCTACACTCTGTAAGGGAGTCCACACTCCAAGCTTGCACATCCAACGATCATAGTGAAATCGTATGTACAAGGAGGTGCGGGATTTCAAATAGCGCATTCCAATACCTGAAGCTCCAACCTTACAACGGTACCGGTCCCCATTGTGCATGCCCTCCACAAAACCCCAGTCCTCTTCTAAAAGCCTTCCTAATTCCTCGTAATGCGCATCTTTACATACAAGCATTGTGGTAGTCTCCACAAATCCAAACTCTTTAAAAATGTGCACAAAACAATGAATAGGCAAACACCAGCTCAAGCCCACAGACCTAGAAGCTTTAGAGTATTTCAAAGAGTTTTGAACATCCATTATCATCTTTTGCTTGAAAGATGCTACCGACCACAAATCTGGGACCGGCCACTCCATACTTAATAAGGAAGTTACTTTGATGGGTTCAAGCGTTCCAAATGCTTGTGTAGAAGTAGGGACAATATAGGAGTGAGAATAGAAGAAAATCCTTCTTTGAGCCAGTTTGGTTGGGCAAAGATGCGGGAACATTATTGCTCCAATATCCGCATGTATAGCATTGAATGTGCCGGAGAGACTATGTAGTGGCTGCTCCTCCACCAACGTGGATGGAAATATGACTATAAATGCATGACAAATGTTAAGTATGAATCCATAATAACATTACACTGTGATTTCACACCTAGCTTTGTATTCTCAAAACATGTACTTACAATGTGTTGGAAATCGAGGTGGTTGTTGCAAGTGCATGGTTGACATTGAGAAAACATGTTGCACAATGGCTATGGTCCCCTTGTCTTTGCGGTTCTTGAAGCCAAGGAGCTTTCCTTTCCAATGAAGATCCAAGTTTGCACGATTCCGCACACGATGAGGGCCAACAGCAGATGGTTGCATGTATACCCAAGCACCTTTGGTGAACTCTTGTGGCACCCACTCATCATCTACACCTCTAGTGTTGTGGCATGCAAGTGCTGTGACCTCATCCTTTGGTCGCCTTTGCGAAGTAGAGTTGGCCATGGTTGAGCAAAGCAAACTAGGAGGAGGAGAAGAACCTTGCTTGTTGCTACAATGTAGGTGTGATAAAGTGATATGAGAAAATGGTCAACCCTTGTGGCAATGGGAGGAGAAGGTGGACAACCCTTGCTTGGTGTGGCACTGGGAGGAGAAGGTGGATAAGCCTTGCTTGGTGTGGCAATGGAAGGTGGTAGGGGAGGAAAGAGGAGCTTCCTTGCTGCAGCAATGGAGATGGTGTAAAGAGAGAGAGTGTTGGAGTAGAGGATGAGTGTGATGGTTGCAACCAAGGAGGGGTTGGAAAAGGGGTTCTAGAGAGAGAAAATCCCTTTTTGCCTAATAACTAATTTTGGGGGAGCTCTGGATAGCAAAAAAGGATTTTTTAAAAGTTTTTAAAAAATTTTGAATTTTAGGGTTTTTGGATGCACGTTTTGACTTTTTGAGATCAAAAAATGCTTTTTTGACCATAAAATAGTTTTAGGGGGGTTTTCAGAAGATGAAATTTGAGTTTTGAAATTTTTAAAAAATTTCAAATTTTTGGGATTTTTTCAAAACCGGATCAAAAAGGAGGGAAGTTGGAGGTTCCATATGGCCCACCCCCTCCCCCCACCCCACCTTCTCACTAGGTAAGAGCCCATTTAAGAAGTGTAAGACTACTTTGTCCCCCTACATTTTTGAGGGCATAGAGTGTGTCCACCACCCTCTTCTCATTGGCTGGCCTCTAATTAACCTTAATCCCAAAGGGCCCCTAGAGGGTTCATATTTTTCCTAATGGAAGGCTTCTACGACAACAACAACAATGTGGATCACCGTTGCGAATAAATGTTATTCGACTAACGAATTTTGGTGAAGACACAGTGGAGCCCATAATTGTAGTCAAAGTGGGTAGCAATCAAGTTGAATCGACAACATTGCTTGATTCTGGAGCTCAAGCAAATCTTATCTCTTACAAATTATACAAACAGCTCAAGCCCAAGGATCAACTACATCCTACTCCACAAGTGCTGGAAAGTAATACATCACATTCGCTAAAAACATTGTGCTAGACTATATTGCATGTACAAATACATCAATATATTTACCCACACAAGTTTTACGTGGTTGAGGATGAAATCACACTATACCCCATGTTGGGACAACCGTGGCAAAAAGAGTATAATGTGCAAATAGATTGGAATTCGGATGCAGTCAAAATTCAGCAGGCACAAGAACAACAGGTGGTAGCATTTTCTCAGCAACCCCGGAAGAACCAGATGGCAGCACCACGAGCACTAGATAAAGAACCAAAAGGATGGGTGCCACTAAAGTACAACACAATACCCATGGCGACCAACCAGAGAACTACCAACAATGTTCACTACAAACATAAAACAACACAAACCATAGTGAAACAATCAAGGTTAGAAAAATGCAAAAAACAAGTATGGGTGCAAAAGGATAGAGGTGACATGGCATACATACCGCAATACAACAGAAGAAGTCAACACAAGCACAGAGATCCACCAAAAACCAAGGGAATAAAAAAGATATGGATCCCAAAGAGAATACTCAGTAACAACTTAAAAGCGACTCGCATTTGGATCCCGAAACCAAAGCAACAGGAACTCCCTTCAGTACAAGCAACATCGGCATAAAGACATACACTACATATGAAACCGGCAAACTGATCTATGTGGATGCAGATCAACAACACAAAAATGACGACCACGAACATGGCCATAAACCTCCAAAAACCTCCACAACAAAGCTACAAATGGAAAGCAAAAGAGACAAAGTCTATGGCTGATTCCGCCACGACAATTCTCTCCAAGGAGACAACCATGGCCATATCAACAGTAGTGGCAAACCAAGCGACTTTTGCAAGAAAGACGATCAAACAGAGAGCTGTAGAGTTCCAAATTTTACTTGCAAAGAAAATCCGCCAATCAAATCAACAAAAAACAGGAAACCTCGACGTCGAATGCCAATAAGCATCTTGCTTATTCCCTCCTCTTGCACAACATTGATTTTTCCATGCATTGACTGAGTATGCATCATATAGGGCCACATTACACGGCCGAGCATTAGCACAATTTTTAACCCACGCACGGCACATACACCGAGGTGATACCTTATTGTCCGGGAGGACTCCGTCTAAGAGGGGGGGAGGCATTCTCAAATGCGGACCCAATGGTAAAAGGAGCAAAAAGGGCATGTTTTTCGACTATTTTAGAGGGTTGTCGTTTGATTGAATTTTTTTTTGGACTAATCTAAGTACATATGCCCTTATACAGCATGAATCTACAAGTATATGGGGCCAAACGCCAAATCAAGCCCCTAGGTGTGTGTATATAGGTAAAAATAACCATTTTTCGGACAAAATATTGGTAGAACAAAGAAATCCGGCCATAAAAATTTCATGTGAGTGTATATAGTGTTTTGCGGTGATGTTTTTGAGTTATTATGATTTTTGGGGATTTTTTGGGTTTAATTTGCTATTTTATTTTTAATTTTACTAATTATCGGCAGAAAAACTTCAAAAATACAAAAAGCAGGTGAAATACGGTCGTAATGAAAAACAAAAAATATGGGGATAATCGGTGACTAGAGGGCAACCTATGATACAATGGGGGTGCAATTATGTGAATGGAGCGGAAAGCGTGTTTTGGACAGATTTTGACCGAAACGTCAAATTTCTTGAAAACTGGGCAAATGGAGTCCAAATCAAGAAATTTCGAGCCTAAACCGTATCTCACGAGAAGTTAGGAGCACATGTCAAGTTTCATGGGAAGTGGTTCGGGGACCCCCATTATAAGATTTTTTCACTTCATTTAAAGCTCATTTCTACTATTGCCTTCTTGAGAGAGAGCTCTTGCCATCTAGAGCGAACCGGACTTCCAGCTATTTCTACGATGCGCACGACCACCCGACAGGCTCCAGACATGAGAGGTAGGCTCACCACCTTGAGCTTTTCGCGTATGTTTGATGTTTTGTCGCGAAAACTAGCGTAGGGTACACACGGGAAGCGAGCAGTAGAGACCTACAGGTAGAAGTGGCCACCTAAAAGCTAATCCAAAAGCAATAAGGCTTCATCGGCGGCTTACCCTAGCATAGGAGACCACTTTTGAATGCGCAAAGGTGGCGAAAAACCATTGGGAAAAACCCTAACAGCTAGAGCCCTGCAAGAGGCCACCAAATGGTAAATCGGTGGAAAGGCGCCCAAATGCTACCAAAACTCATGGGTAGGAGCATCTCGACATTCTCTTCAAGTCTATATAGCCCACATGGCCATAAGGCGACTTGAAGTGGCACTAAGCTTCAAAAACGACATCAGACACACAAAACGTCAACTAGCTCTCACAGCCAAACCGGATGTCCATTTGCCACCAAACTTCACGAGCGGCTTTCCTAGACCATCAACAACCAAGTCCTATGGTGGTAGACCACCACAAGTCATTGACGACATGTAAACGCGACCACGAGCGCTTCTAGAGCGACAAATTGCCAAACGGAGCTCCGTAGAAGCCAAAGTCAACAAAAACCATATGGCAAGGATCCCCAAGGAAATGTGAAGCTATGGAGACTAACATCAAGAAATTTCATCGCCGAAAAGCACTCCAAGAGTCAAAAAACGGCTCAGAGGCTCTGAAAGCCAAACAGGGAGTTTCTGTCTATCTATTTAACTTTTTTAGTGAAATAGGGCTTAAAAGGGACTCAGGGGGGCTCAGGGCAGGCACCAGTAGCACTTCTCATATAAATTTCATCAGGACACATCCTATGCGTAGGATGTCTCAAGGCCATATCTTGGAACCAAACTCAACATCTCATCTCATACACAGTTTCTACATAGCCTGTACATGCTAGCCACCAAGTTTCATCACATTTGGACAAAAGACGACCTCATATGCATTAGAAAACAGAAAGTCAGAGCATAGAGGCAATAATGGGTCATAGAACTACCAAAACTAGTCCAAATCACATGAAACTTGCACAATATACTCATGAGAACACTGCCAAGCTAACTGTGGGGTCAGATGTGAAAATTGATGAAATAGACATCCTACACGTAGGATGTCTAAATGACCTATTTGACCTCCAGCTGGTGTTTTTGAGTTCCAGATCTCTTTATAGCACCTTCATAAGCTCATGTATCAAATTTCAAGCCATTCCCGTCACATTTGGCCCTCAAAACCTCTAAGATGCACTTTTTTGAGCCTAAAAACACTACACATGCTCTTAACAACACCAATGCTTATCCAAATAAAAATCTAAGAGTAGGTCCATGTTCCACATGCTAAGCGCTACCCCCAGAACCAACTTCAAGTCATTCTGATAAAATAGACATCCTACGCGTAGGATGTCTCCAGTATGATATTGACCTACTGTGCAGGATCTGACTTCATGAGAGCCATTAACATGATATAAGAAGCCCATGTATCAAATTTCAACCCAATTGAATATCATTTGCCATTTTTTTAGGACATCCTACCCAATTTGTGATCCAAAAGCCTAAATCTACCCAAAATTGCACTTTTTGATGCCCAAACCCAATTCCAATGACATAGCCATGTTGCATAGGTCAAGAGCCACAAGCCTACCAAGTTTCACCAAAAATAGAGAAGGTAGACATCCTACGCGTAGGATGTCTACATGATTATTTTTTAGCCAGAAAGTTACTGTGAGCAAATGCGGAGTTTCCCTAGTTCCTTTTGAGTTTTATTTTCATTTTTCAAGTCATTTGGGTAGTCAGAACTCAGTTTATCAGCTAATATGTGAAAAACGCTAACTTTGGACTACTGAGTGCAACAAGATCCATGGCAGCTGCAAAATCACCTGCAAAGAAGAAGAGGATGACTATGAAGGACTACTTAGAAGAAGTGGAGCCTTTTGTGATCCCAGAGGGAACCCTAAAGCCCACAAGCACATGGATTCAAGATGATCTACTAGAGACCAATGATCTGAGAATCTACCAAGGAGTATTCAAAGATCCAGAAGGAAATGCAGTGGAGCTACCCATGATACCTCGAGAGCTCAATGAATTTGTCAGGAGCAAGATGGGAGATTACTTGGAGAAGCTGGATCTCCAGAACTACTTTGAAGCCTTGCCAGCAGGGATTGATATTAAAAGAGTGTGGGAATTTTTCACCACAATCAAAGAAGATGGAGTGACCCGAGTCACAAATCTACAAGGCAAGCCTGATACAATGATTGTAATCACAGAGAAGGTGGTGGCAGCCACACTTGACATCTCAAACAAAGGAGACAATGTAACAAAGAGGCGAGATGAAGACGTCAAGGTCTACTCGGAAAAGAAGAATAACTACACATTTGAAGATATTGCAAACCCGAAGGTGGCTATCATGAGTCAACTATACAATCAATACTTCCACATGTGTACAAAGCGGCCACAGAAATACAGGATGCCACCTGGAGCCATTGCCACCACTTTAACCTGGGCAATGCAGAAGAGCAAAGCAAAAGAGATAAATTATGCTGCTTACATCCACGACAATCTTGTGAAGATGGGGACCAAAAATCCCACCTATATTGTACCTGGTGAGCTGATAACAAAAGTTGTCTATGGAGCACTGCATGCCAAGGGAAACTAGCCTCTACCTCCCTCACAAAATGATTGGCTAAAGCTAAAGGAAGACAAGGAAGAAGAACCTCCCAAGGCACCCAGGGTAGCCACAAGGATGAAGTGCTGGTTAGAGACCGTGCTAGAAGAGCTACCAGAGTCATAGAAGGGAAAGAAAGAAAATCTACAAGTGCCAATCATGGAAACCAAGTCACAGAAGCAGGCGCACCTAGAAAGACTGATGGAAAGTTTCAGAGCCGAGAGAGCACTCAAAGGGAATCTGAGCGAGTTGTGGAATCCATCCCTTGAAGCTATGTCCGGATCATCTCGAAGGGTTCACCGGATCGGTTCAAAGATTATATCAAAAACTTTGAAATCTTAGATGCTACGGTAGAGAATATCCCGAATATCCCTTTTACAGAAGAAGAGGTGGACGAAGTGAGACGGCAGCTGCTAGTAGAGCCGGAAGGCCAAGTAAGAGAGAGAAAGACCAAGGCGGATCGAGATTTCAAGAAGAAGCCGCCAACTCCATCGTCAAGCCGAGAATCCAGCCTACCACCATCACCACCTCCTCTCAGTCCTTCACAAACCCAACAAAAAGAGGAGCTGAACAGACCCGAGGAACAAAAAGAGTCCAAGCAAGAGAAGAATAAAGAGGAAGAGCAGAAGGCAGAAGCTGAGCCAAAAGAGGAGAAGCCAGATCCAGAGGAAAGAAACTTTAGAATATTTCTTGATCTACTAGCTGCTGGGTACTCTCGAGAAGAGGCAGCTATTGTAGCCTTTGGGTTGGCAAGCACAAGACCCAAGGAACATATGTAGAGCCTTCGATTAGTAGAGTTGAAGGAGATGGCCACAGATACAGTGGACCTACAACCACCAACCAATGATGGGGATGTGGTAATTCAAAAACTAATCGGGCTTAGAGCAAGATCAATGGCCACTGAGAGTGAGATTGATAATCTCAAAACAAATGAAGTTCATATCAAAGCTGAAGTGGACTCATTGCAAAAAGAGGGCCAAGAGAACATAGAGAAACAAACAAAGCTGCAAGCCAATCTGGATGCGGCATTACAAAGATGCCAAGAGATGGAATGATAGAATCAGGCAGCCGAACACAAGCTTCAAAGAGCAGAAGAGGAATACAAGAAAATCAGCAAGTCACTGACAGATGCGGAGAAAGAGAGGGACAATCTGACACTACAACTTGCTGATGAGTCCAAAGAGGTGGAAACCTTGAGGAATGCCAAGGAAAAGGCTGAGATAGAACATGAGGCAAGCCAGGATGAAGTGATAGAGTTAAAAGACTAGATGAAAGTGAAAGATCAGACCATCCAATGGCAAAGGGCATCTTTGGCCAGAGTCCGAGCTGCTAGCTCGACTGGCACAACTTCAGAAAGTGATCTATATGAAGAACAGATGAAGAAACTCCAAAAGGAGTTGACACTAGAGAAAAGACAAACATAGATGCTGGCGGAGGGATCTTTTGTAATGCAAAATCGCTTGGAAGAAGAGAACAAGGCCATGAAAACTGAGCTAGAAGCCGTGAAAAAGAAGATGGACAAGGAATTTAAGAGATGGCAAACATAATACAAAGACATCAAGAGGAAGCTCGAGGAGGCGGAAAAAATCAATACAGATTTGAAAGACCTCCTAGTGAACATGGGAGATCAAGCGAAAGAGGCAAAGAAGGCATTTCAACAGCAGATAGATAAGCTGAAAGGCCAACAAAAGACGTAAGATCAACATGTGAGCACTGGACCAATATCAATGGAGGGCATTGGCATAGAAAATGTGTCAGATCCAGTGGACACCAATTTGCAAGAGGACATCCTTGTGGGACCTTCACAAGAACCCTAGGATTTGACACAAGAAGAAGAAGAAAAGCTACAGAAAGCAATAGAAGCGGCAATACAAGAGACGGCCAATAGAAGCATTGGAGTGGGAGCAGAGAGTGTTTAAATCTATGACCATTGAAAAGATAGATGTCAATATCATTCTACGTGAATGGCTACAACCTTCTCTCCCATATCCTCTTCTAAAGTATGAGGCTGCTACAAGCAACAAACGGATAAAAGAGGAGCCAATAGTGCCATTATACAAAGCACATATCTCCAAACCAGAAGGAGTCAAGCTGATCGTGGACTCTCAGTCCAAGTGGAGAAAGGTATGGCTCACCAAATATTCGCAATATTTAATTCATCTGGTAGAGGCGCCTAAAAGAATCAGAGACAACCTCAGTTTTCGCCCTCTACCAAGGATGAGGACATGGAAAGCACATGAGCTGTTGTAGAGAAGACAACTTACATGGCGCAATTACCCGAAGCTATCAGGCTTGAAGGAAGGTGAGAGAATGAGTGAGCAATACATGGTGAAAACCCTAACGGGCACCATTAAATTGTTCACTGGCTCGCTTGACCTATCGTGCATCATGCTTAGAAAAATCTTTAAAACCCTTCTAGCGGTTTTCAAAACCTTTAAACCTGGACAGGCAACGGACAATATCTTCTTCTTCCAAGATACATACAGATGTGCATACGATCTATCTGCTCAGCCTTCTCACGAGGTGATACATTCACTTTATTAGAGAATCATGTTTTTGCCTTTGTATCACTTCCAGGTCTTTGAAGAATCCTTCTACACAGGCTTCTTCACCATCAACACAGAGATATTCGGCTCGACATTACTGCCTCATCATGCGCGCTATGAGTCCCTGCTAAAGATGCACGAAAGCCCCAACTGAAGAAGCAGCTCTACTGCCATGTCGGGGACGACATGAACTAGGAGGGCGGGAGTGTTAGCAGCTGGACACACCCAACAGAGAATGATTGTTCGGTAGGATATTATTTTTTGTAATTATTCTTTTATTGAGAAAAACCATCATTTCACATTTGTAAATAGTGGGGTTTGCAGAAGCTTCCAGATTGTATCACATTTTTGACATTTAGATTGAGTGGATGGTTAAATTGGAACATTAGGGTTTGAGATTGTAAGGTATTTATACCACTTTTGACCTTGATGAAAAAAAAACCTTTCTCACTTTTAAAAAAGTTCTGTCTGTGTGAGTGAGTGTACTCTGTGTACGAGAGAGAGTGAGACTTTCATCTTGACGCTACGCGCGCACCGGTGGTCAGAATCGAGTGTGGAGAAGTGCAACGTGTTGCCCCCAAAGAGAGCTACGTGCCAATACCTACATTGCGTGTGTACGACCTGGGTTTGCAAACTCGATCCACGAGCTACATGTGGTGATTCAATGAGCATACGTTGTTTGTTTTCGCATTTCAATATATCCATGCGTTCGCAATGAGTAGAGCTACACATTAGGCACTTTAGTTTTTGAAAACGACGACCTCCAAATTCCAACCAGACATCCTACGTGATTTTGCACCAGGTGTTTAGAGTTGGGGTTTTGGTTCATGGACCTTAGGGAGAGCGACTTATTGGTGTTAATAGGGTTTCCATCAAGTTCTGTGGCCTTTCGAGAACGTTTGCTAGGTATTTGGCTCTTGAAAGCGTGGTAGGAAATCTCCTCTTATGCACTCCTGAAGGCTGTAGCTTAGACATTGGGTAGAGACCTCTGTAGGAAGTAGTCGAGATTCGGTCGAGTGTAGGTTGACACCCTATGCTTGCTTCCACACGCGTGCGGCTCAAGATTCATCCTTAGCTAAAAAATCTTGTTAGGTAAGTTCTCGCTGTGATAACGTCCATCGTGGCGTATCCGCCAACACCCACAAACATCGTGTGAAATTACAAGTGTTATCATGGCCAGGTGTTGAATGCACCTAACTTTACGACATGGTTAGAATGTCCAAGTGGTGGATCTAGGAGACACCAACAATTCAAACCGGAACTCAACACTTCATTACAATGGCCAAGTGGTGGATCTTTAATACACCTACTTCCCAATTCTTAGTCTAAATGGCCAGGTGGTGGATCTAGGATCTACTCATCCCACAAACATTGTGTAAAATTACAAGTGTTATCATGGCCAGGTGTTGAATACACCTAACTTTAAGATGTGGTTACAATGCTAAGTGGTGGATCTAAGAGACACCAACAATTGAATCCATATTTCAAGCATTTGTTTTTATAATTGCCAAGTGGTGAATGTTTGATGTATCTACTCCCTTTTTCTTAGTCTAAAAGGCCAAGTGGTGGTTCTAGGATCTACTCATCCCACAAACATTGGGTAAAAATTACAACTATTATGATGGCCAAGTGTTGAATGCACCTAACTTTAAGACATGGGTTAGAATGGCCAAGTGGTGGATCTAAGAGACACCAACAATTGGATCCACATTTCAAGCCTTCGTTTATAATGGCGAAGGGGTGGATATTTGATGCACCTACTTCCCAATTCTTAGTCTAAATGGCCAAGTGGTGGATCTAAGATCTACTGATCCCACAAACATTGTGTAAAATTACAAGTGTTTTGATGACCAAGTGTTGAATGCACCTGACTTTAAGAGATGGGTTAGAATGGCCAAGTGGTGGATCTAGGAGACACCAACAACTGGATCCACAATTCAAGCCTTCATTATAATGGCCAAGTGATGGATCTTTGATGCACCTCCTTACCAATTCTTAGTATACGTCGCCAAGTGGTGGATCTAGGATCTACTGATCCCACAAACATTGGGTAAAATTACAAGTGTTATGATGACCAAGTGTTGAATATACCTAAATTTAAGACATGGGTTAGAATGGCCAAGTGGTGGATCTATGAGACACCAACACTTGGATCCACCATTCAAACCTTTGTTATAATGGCCAAGTGGTGGATCTTTGATGTACTGACATGAGCAAAGTACGACATGGACCCCGATAGCCTCTAAAACGCCGGGAGCCGATGCACGCCGCAAGCCGGTCACAGTGAAGCGAATAGGGGGCACCACCTAGCTTTGAGTGGCTAGAACGCAGATAACGGTGATTTGAAATATCACGAATTCTACACACACACACACACACAAAGAGAGAGAGAGAGAGAGAGAGAGAGAGAGAGAGAGAGAGAGAGAGAGAGAGAGAATGGAGAGAATAGACAGGTGATGAAAGCCCTCGGGGGTGTGAGGGAGAACTATTCTCTTGCAATATTTACAACAACCTTATGTTCGGCGAGGTGGCACATCATGGTGATAGAGAGATAGTGAACCTACTTGGTGCATTCTCTAGAGATGATTTATTGACATGAAAACTTGCTGACATGAGTGTGTGTGCATCGACCATTGGAGTCGAGATGTGGACATAGCTTCCTCTGCATAGTACAAATTCCCAAAGAAAATTGCTACACTAAGTTCCTCTCTTGTGATGCAGATGTTGCCAATTCCTCCCATCAAAATAGTACCAAGTGTTGACCTCTCATGAACTTGCCCCCCCCCCCCCCCCCTACCCCCCCCCGATAGTGACCTCTCTGTGCCCTTTTATAGGTGTTGGTTGCTTTAGATTAGGATAATCTAGTGTGATTAGGGTAATCTAATCAGGGGAGAAAAAGCAAGGTGGTGGGCCCTGGGTGGTTCACCCTTGCTTTGTATTGGGAAATATTACAAGGGAAACCTCTAGGTGGGCCTTTGTGACCATCACCTAGAGAGATGAGAATTTACAAATTTGGGATTTTTACAAGATTTGGTTGAAATTGGGAAAAAAATGATGATAACCTACGGTTTTTACTGAAGAGGGCATCGTGGATGTGATGCTGGCAAATGGCGACCTTGCTGGTGCGTCTGTGTAGCGCGCTCATCACTTTCGAGGTCGGCCGGGGCATGCCTTCGGCGCCTTTGCTTGTTTTGGTGTCGGTGTCGCGAGATTTAGGTCGTCTTCCTTCTTGTCAATGTCGATGTCTTTTGGTTTTTCTTCTTCTCTTTTTTTAATGCTATGAGTATGCGTATATACATGCGTGTATATTTGTGTGTGTGAGTGTGAGTGTGTATATGTATGGATGTATGTATGTGCGTATTAGCATGTGTGTGTGTATATATGCGTGTCGACCAATGTGCGTGGGAATGGGGGGGACTATATTATGTATATATATATATATATATATATATATATATATATATATAGATATATATATTTTTTTTAATTTTTCGGTGGTTCTTATTGCAAAGAATGGCGTGGATGAGAGATGGGGAGAGTGTCTGTGCGAGGGCGCAGTGTGTGGGTAAGGGAGTGTGTGTGTGTGTGTGTGTGTGTGTGTGTGTGTGTGTGTGTGTGTGTGTGTGTGTGTGTGTGTGTGTGTGTGTGTGTGTGTGCGTGCGTGCGCAACGTCTACGGGCTGAGAGCGAGAGTGAGGAGATAGCGGCCTGCACAACACAGCGCGCGAGAGAGAGAGAGTGAGGGTGGGGTGAAGTGGAGAGGGAGGGAGAGGGAGATAGGGTGTGTGTGTGTGTGGCATCTTTTTTCCAATGCGCCCGCACGGGTTGGGTCCGGGAGCAAGAGAGAGAGCATGACCTGGGTGGCCCATATCCGACAGAGGATGCAAAAGGGGAGAGGGGGTATAGTCAACGGAAAAGAGGGGGAGGGTTTTAGGAGTTAGAGAGAGAGAGAGAGAGAGAGAGAGAGAGAGAGAGAGAGAGAGAGAGAGAGAGAGAGAGAGAGAGAGGGTTTCCTATATGGCGGGTTCCCACCGTGGGGGAGAGCAAGAGAGTGTGTGTGAGTGAGGGGGGGGGATAGGATAAGGAAAGAGTGGCTATGTGGAGGGGAGTGAATTGAGAGAGAGAGAGAGAGAGAGAGAGAGAGAGAGAGAGAGAGAGAGAGAGAGAGAGAGAGAGAGAGAGAGAGAGAGAGGGAGGGGAAGAGGGAGGGGGGGGGGGGGGGGGGGGGGGGGGGGGGGGGGGGGGGGGGGGGGGGGGGGGGGGGGGGTTAGGCCTGTGGTCCGCTAGAGTTGGGAAGAAAACAAGGGGGGGTTTATAGGGAGGAGAGTGAGGCCGAAGAGGGTGTGGACGAGAGGGGAGATGGGGTGGGTATAGTATGGCGGCCTGCTAGGGTTTCGATGTGGACGAGCAAAGAGAGAGAGAGAGAGAGAGAGAGAGAGAGAGAGAAGAGAGAGAGAGAGAGAGAGAGAGAGAGAGAGAGAGAGAGAGAGAGAGAGAGAGAGAGAGAGAGAGAGAGAGAATATTTGAGGGAGAGAGAGAGAGATAATATTTGAAATGCGTGGCAGACTGCCAGAGGGGTGTGACACTGGCATCCCATCTTATGCTCCCACTGGGCCAGGTGATGTAGCGGTAGAGTAAATGAGAGAGAGAGTTGGCGGAGCCAAGGAGTAGGAGAGAGAGAGAGGCTCTGTCTTCTGGAAATAATGGAGAGGTGTGGACAAATTGGTGGCACCCGGTTGGTGGTTAAGCCTAAAGGGTGGTGAATGGTCAAGAACTTTCCCCTTTTTATGGTTTTCCTTTGGTAATATGCTCTCCCCTTCTTGGGGTATGGTTTTCACGGTCGCGGTTTTGAAAACCGGCCGTCATTAGCCCTCCCCTTTTGGCTAGAGGCATTCATGTCTCTAGCCCTGACTTTGATTCTTCTTCAGCTGATCTGTAGGAGCCGATATCGAGTTGCCTTCTGAACTAGCCATTCTATTTGGCCATTGGTGAGATTTTTGGGATATTCATGAATCTGCAACAGGTTCGGGTGATAGCCTGTTCTTTGGAATAGTGTGGGCTGGTTAAATGGGAAGCCCATGGTTTCCAGAACCTTTTGCCAGTTTCCTCTTGGATCCCAAGTGAAGAATAGGATCATTATCTATAGTGTCCAAACAATAAAATTTGCATGCTAAATAGGACCAAATTTGTAACCACCAGTAGCGAGAGGAGAAATGAGCATCTTGGCTCCTGCAAAGAAAGAACTGAAAATTATGCCAAGTGGTGGATCTTTGATGCACCTACTTCCCAATTATTAGTGTAAATGGCCAAGTGGTGGATCTATGATCTACTCATCCCAGAAACATTGTGTAAAATTAGAACTATTATGATGGCCAAGTGTTGAATGCACGATACTTTAGGACATGGTTAGAATGGCAAAGCTCATCCCACAAATATTGTGTAGAATTACAAGTGTTATCATGGCCAAGTGTTGAATGCACCTAACTTTAAGACATGGTTAGAATGGCTAAGTGGTGGATCTAGGACACACCAATAATTCAAACCACAATTCAAGGCTTTGTTATAATGGCCAAGTAGTGGATCTTTGATGCACCTACTTTTTAATTCTTAGTCTAAATGGCCAGGTGGTGGATCTATGATCTACTCATTGCACAAACATTGTGTAAAATTACAAGTGTTATCATGGCCAAGTGTTCAATGTACCTAACAATAAGACATGGTTAGAATCGTCAAGTGGTGGATCTAGGACACACCAACAATTTGAACCACAATTCAAGCCTTCGTTATAATGGCCAAGTGGTGGATCTTTAATACACCTACTTCCCAACTCTTAGTCTAAATGGCCAAGTGGTGAATCTAGGATCTACTCATCCCACAAACATTGTGTAAAATTACAAGTGTTATGATGGCCAAGTGTTGAATGCACACCTAACTATACGACATGGTTAGAATTTCAAGTGGTGGATCTAGGAGACACAAACAATTGGATCCAAGTGGCCAAGTAGTGGAACTTTGATGCACCTACTTCTTAATTCTTAGTCTAAATGCCCAAATAGTGGATCTAGGATCTACTCATCCAATAACCATTGGGTCAAAAATAGAACTATTACGATGGCCAAGTGTTAAAGGCACCTAGCTTTAAGACATGGGTTAGAATGGCCAAGTGGTGGATCTAGGAGGCACCAACACTTGGATCCACATTTCAAGCATTTGTTATTATAATGGCCAAGTGGTGGATGTTGGATGTATCTACTTCCTTTTTCCTAGTCTAAATGACCAAGTGGTAGATCTAGGATCTACTCATCACACAAACATTGGGTAAAAATTACAAATGTTATGATGGCCAAGTGTTGAATGCACCTAACTTTAAGACATGGGTTAGAATGGCCAAGTGGTGGATCTAGGAGACACCAACAATTGGATCCACATTTCATGCCTTTGTTTATAATGGCCATGTGGTGGATATTTGATGCACCTACTTCCCAATTCTTAGTCTAAATGGACAAATGATGGGTCTAGGATCTACTCATCACACAAACATTGTGTAAAATTACAAATGTTATGATGGACAGGTGTTGAATGCACCTAACTTTAAGACATGGGTTAGAATGGCAAAGTGGTGGATCTGGGAGACACCAACAATTGGATCCACATTTCAAGCCTTTGTTATAATGGCGAAGTGGTGGATCTTTGATGCACCTACTTCCCAATTGTTAGTCTAAATGGCCAAGTGGTGGATCTAATATCTACTCATCCCACAACCATTGTGTAAAATTACAAGTGTTATGATGGCTAAGTGTTGAATGCACCTACTTTAAGACATGTGTTAGAATGGCCAAGTGGTGGATCTAGGAGACACCAACAATTGCATCCACATTTCAAGCCTTCTAATGGCCAAGTGGTGGATCTTTGATGCACCTATTTCTGAATTCTTAGTATGAATGGCCAAGTGGTGGATCTAGCATGCTAGATCCGCTCATCCCACAAACATTGCATAGAATTACAAGTGTTATGATGGCCAAGTGTTGAATGCACCTAACTTTAAGACATGGTTAGAAGGGCTAAGTGGTGGATCCTGGACACACCAACAATTCAAACCGCAATGCAAGCCATTGTTATACTGGCCAAGTAGTGGATCTTTAATGCACCTACTTTCTAATTCTTAGTATAAATGGTCTACTCATCGCACAAACATTGTGTAAAATTACAAGTGTTATCATGGCCAAGTGTTCAATGTACCTAACTTAAAGACATGGTTAGAATCGCCAAGTGGTGGATCTAGGACACACCAACAATTTGAACCGCAATTCAAGCCTTCATTACAATCGCCAAGTGGTGGATCTTTAATACACCTACTTCCCAACTCTTAGTCTAAATGGCCAAGTGGTGAATCTAGGATCTACTCATCCCACAAACATTCTGTAAAATTACAAGTGTTATGATGGCCAAGTGTTGAATGCACCTAACTCTAAGACATGGTTAGAATTCCAAGTGGTGGATCTAGGAGACACAAACAATTGGATCCAAGTGGCCAAGTAGTGGAACTTTGATGCACCTACTTCTTAATTCTTAGTCTAAATGTCCAAATAGTGGATCTAGGATCTACTCATCCAATAATCATTGGGTCAAAATTAGAACTATTACGATGGCCAGGTGTTAAAGGCACCTAGGTTTAAGACATGGGTTAGAATGGCCAAGTGGTGGATCTAGGAGGCACCAACACTTGGATCCACATTTCAAGCATTTGTTATTATAATGGCCAAGTGGTGGATGTTGGATGTATCTACTTCCTTTTTCCTAGTCTAAATGACCAAGTGGTGGATCTAGGATCTACTCATCCCACAAACATTGGGTAAAAATTACAAATGTTATGATGGCCAAGTGTTGAATGCACCTAACTTTAAGACATGGGTTAGAATGGCCAAGTGGTGGATATGGGAGACACCAACAATTGGATCCACATTTCAAGACTTTGTTTATAATGGCCATGTGGTGGATCTTTGATGCACCTACTTCCCAATTCTTAGTCTAAATGGACAAGTGGTGGATCTAAGATTTACTCATCCCACAAACATTGTGTAAAATTACAAGTGTTTTGATGACCAAGTGTTGAATGCACCTAACTTTAAGACATGGGTTAGAATGGCCAAGTGGTGGATCTAGGACACACCAACAATTGAATCCACAATTCAAGACTTTTTTATAATGGCCATGTGGTGGATCTTTGATGCACTTACTTCCGAATTCTTAGTATAAATGGCCAAGTGGCGGATCTAAGATCTACTGATCCCACAAAAATTGTGTAAAATTACAAGTGTTATATTGTCCAAGTGTTGAATGCTCGTAGCTTTAAGACATGGTTAGAATGGCCAAGTGGTGGATCTAGGAGACACCAAAAATTGGATCCACAATTTAAGTCTTTGTTATAATGGCCAACTGGTGGATCTTTGATGCACCTACTTCCCAATTATTAGTCTTAATGTCCAATTGGTGGATCTAGGATGTACTCATGCCACAAACATTGGATATAAATTACAAATGTTATGATGGACAAGTGTTGAATGCACCTAACTTTAAGACATGGGTTAGAATGGCCAAGTGGTGGATCTAGGAGACACCAACAATTGGATCCACATTTCAAGCCTTCATTTATAATGGCCAAGTGGTGGATCTTTGACGCACCCACTTCTCAATTCATAGTCTAAATGGCCAAGTGGTGGATCTAAGATCTATTGATCCCAAAAACATTGTGTAAAATTACAAGTGTTTTGATGGGCAAGTGTTGAATGCACCTAACTTTAAGACATGGGTTAGAATGGCCAAGTGGTGGATCTAGGAGACACCAACAATTGGATCCACAATTCAAGACTTTGTTTATAATGGCCATGTGGTGGATCTTTGATGCACCTACTTCCCAATTCTTAGTCTAAATGGACAAGTGGTGGATCTAAGATCTATTGATCCCACAAACATTGTGTAAAATTACAAGTGTTTTGATGACCGAGTGTTGAATGCACCTAACTTTAAGACATGGGTTAGAATGGCCAAGTGGTGGATCTAGGACACACCAACAATTGAATCCACAATTCAAGACTTTGTTATAATGGCCATGTGGTGGATCTTTGATGCACTTACTTCCGAATTCTTAGTATAAATGGCCAAGTGGTGGATCTAAGATCTACTGATCCCACAAACATTGTGTAAAATTACAAGTGTTATATTGTCCAAGTGTTGAATGCTCGTAGCTTTAAGACATGGTTAGAATGGCCAAGTGGTGGATCTAGGAGACACCAAAAATTGGATCCACAATTTAAGTCTTTGTTATAATGGCCAACTGGTGGATCTTTGATGCACCTACTTCCAAATTATTAGTCTTAATGTCCAATTGGTGGATCTAGGATCTACTCATGCCACAAACATTGGATATAAATTACAAATGTTATGATGGACAAGTGTTGAATGCACCTAACTTTAAGACATGGGTTAGAATGGCCAAGTGGTGTATCTAGGAGACACCAACAATTGGATCCACATTTCAAGCCTTAGTTTATAATGGCCAAGTGGTGGATCTTTGATGCACCCACTTCTCAATTTGTAGTCTAAATGGCCAAGTGGTGGATCTTTGATGCACCCACTTCTCAATTTGTAGTTTAAATGGCCAAGTGGTGGATCTAAGATCTATTGATCCCAAAAACATTGTGTAAAATTACAAGTGTTTTGATGGGCAAGTGTTGAATGCACCTTACTTTAAGAGATGGGTTAGAATGGCCAAGTGGTGGATCTAGGAGACACCAACAATTGGATCCAGAATTCAAGACTTTGTTATAATGGCCAAGTTGTGGATCTTTGATGCACCTACTTTCCAATTCTTAGTCTAAATGGCCAAGTGGCTGATCTAAGATCTATTGATCCCACAAACATTGTGTAAAATTACAAGTGTTATGATGACCAAGTGTTGAATGTACCTAACATTAAGAGATGGGTTAGAATGGCCAAGTGGTGGATCTATGAGACACCAACAACTGGATCCACCATTAAAGCCTTTGTTATAATGGTCAAGTGGTAGATCTTTGATGCACCTACTTCCCAATTCTTAATCTAAATGGCCAAGTGGTGGATCTAGGATCTACTCATCGCACAAACATTGTTTAAAATTACAAGTGTTATGATGACCAAGTGTTGAATGCATCTGATTTTAAGACATGGGTTAGAATGGCGAAGTGGTGAATCTAGGAGACACCAACAATTGGATCCACATGTCAAACCTTCTAATTGCCAAGTGGTGGATCTTTGATGCGCCTATTTTGTAATTCTTAGTATGAATGGCCAAGTGCTGGATCTCGGATCTGCTCATCCCACAGAACTTGTGTAGAATTACAAGTGTTGTGATGGCCAAGTGTTGAATGCACCTAACTTTAAGACATGGTTAGAATGCCAAGCGGTGGATCCAGGAGACATCAACAATTGGATCCACATTTCAAGCATTCATTATTATAATGGCCAAGTGGTAAATCTTTTGATGCACCTACTTCCTAATTCTTACTCTAAATGGCCAAGTGGTGGATCCAAGATCTACTAATCCCACAAACATTGTGTAGAATTACAACTGTTATGATGGCCAAGTGTTGAATGCATCTAACGTTAAGACATGGGTTAGAATGGCTAAAGTGGTGGATCTAGGAGAGACAAACAATTGGATCCACAATTCAAGGATTCAATATAATGATAACGTGGTGGATCTTTGATGCACCTACTTCCCAATTCTTAGGGTAAATGGCCAAATGCTGGAACTTTCATGCACCTACTTCCAAGTTTCTAGTCTAAATGGCCAAGTGGTGGATCTGGGGTCTACTCATACCACAAACATTGTGTAAAATTACAAGTCTTCTGATGTCCAAGTGTGGCATTCATCTAACTTTAAGACAAGGGTTAGAATGGCCAAATGGTGGATCTAGGGTACACCCAGAATTGGATCCACCATTCAAGCCTTCGTTATAATGGCCAAGTGGTGGATCAAGGATCCGCTCATCCCACAAACCTTGTGTAGAATTACAAGTGTTGTGATGGCCAAGTATTGAATGCACCTGATTTTAAGACATGGTTAGAATTCCAAGTGGTGGATCTTTGATGTACCTACTTCGCAATTGTTAGTCTAAATGGCCAAGTGGTGGATCTAGGATCTACTCATTCCACAAAAATTGTTTAGAATTACTAGTGCTATAATGGCGAGGTGTTGAATGCACCTGACTTTAAGACATGGGTTAGAATGGCCAGGTGGTGGATCTAAGAGACACCAACAATTCGATCCACATTTCAAGCCTTCGTTATAATGGCCGACTGGTGGATGTTTGATGCACCTACTTCCCAATTCTTAGTGTAAATGGCCAAGTGGTGGATCTATGATCCACTCATCCATCAAACATTGTGTAGAATTACAACTGTTAGGATGGCCAAGTGTTGAATGCACCTAACTTTAAGATATGGTTTAGAATGGAAAAATGATGGATCTAGGAGACACCAACAATTGGATCCACATTTCAAGCCTTTGTTATAATGGCCAAGTGGTGGATCTTTGATGCACCTACTTCCCAATTATTAGTCTCAATGGCCAAGTGGTGGATCTAGGATCTACTCATCCCATAGACATTGTATAAAGTTACAAGTGTTATTATGGCCAAGGGTTGAATGGACCTAATTTTAAGACATGGTTAGAATGCCAAGTGGTGGATCTAAGAGGCACCAACAATTGGATCCACATTTCAAGCATTTGTTATTATAATGGCCAAGTGGTGGATGTTTGATGCATCTACTTCGTTTTTCTTAGTCTAAAAGACCAAGTGGTGGATCTAGGATCTACTCATCCCACAAACATTGGGTAAAAATTATAACTGTTACGATGGCCAACTGTTGAATGCACCTAACTTTCAGACATGGGTTAGAATGGCCAAGTGGTGGATCTAGGAGACACCAACAATTGGATCCTCATTTCAAGCCTTCATTTACAATGGCCAAGTGATGGATCTTTGATGCACCTACTTCCCAATTTTTAGTCTAAATGGCCAAGTGGTGGATCTAAGATCTACTCATCCCATAGACATTATGTAAAATTACAAGTGTTATTATGGCCAAGTGTTGAATGGACCTAATTTTAAGACATGGGTTTGAATAGGCAAGTATTGGATATAGGAGACACCAACAATTGGATCCACAATTCAAGACTTTGTTATAATGCCCAAGTGGTGGATTTTTTATGCACCTACTTCCCATTTCTTAGTCTAAATGGCCAAGTGGTGGATCTAAGATCTAATGATCCCAGAAACATTGTGTAAAATTACAAGGGTTATGATGACCAAGTGTTGAATGTACCTAACTTTATGAAATGGGTTAGAATGGCCAAGTGGTGGATCTATGAGAAACCAACAATTCGATCCACCATTCAAGCCTTTGTTATAGTGTCCAAGTGGTATATCTTTGATGCACCTACTTCTCAATTCTTAGTCTAAATGGCCAAGTGGTGGATCTAGGATCTACTCATCCCACAAACATTGTTTAAAATTACAAGTGTTATGATGACCAAGTGTTGAATGCAGCTGACTTTAGGACATGGGTTAGAATGGCCAAGTGGTGGATCCAGGAGACAACTAACAATTGGATCCACATTCTAAGCCTTATAATGGCCAATTGGTGGATCTTTGATGCACCTATTTCTCAATTTTTTAGTATGAATGGCAAGGTGGAGGATCTAGGATTTACTCATCCCACAAACATTGTGTACAATTACAAGTGTTATGATGGCCAAGTGTTGAATGCACCTAACTTTAAGACACTTAGAATGACCAAGTGGTGGATGTAGCACACACCAACAATTCAAACCACAATTCAAGCCTTTGTTATGATGGCCAAGTGGTGGGTCTTTGATGCACCTACTTTCCAATTCTTAATCTAAATGGCTAGGTGGTGGATCTAGGACCTACTCATCCCACAAACATTGTTTGGAATTACAAGTGTTATCATGGCCAAGTGTTCAGAAAACACCTATCAAGTGGTGGATCTAGGACACACCAACAATTCGAACCGCAATTCAACACTTCGTTACAATGGCCAAGTGGTGGATCTTTAATACACCTACTTTTCAATTCTTAGTCTAAATGGTCAAGTAATGGATCTAGGATCTACTCATCCCACAAACATTGTGTAAAATTACAAGTGTTATGATGGCCAAGTGTTAATGCACCTAGCTGTAAGACATGGTTAGAATTCCAAGTGGTAAATCTTTGATGTACCTACTTCGAAATTGTTAGTCTAAATGGCCAAGTGGTGGATCTAGGATCTACTCATTCCAAAAACATTGCGTAGAATTACTAGTGTTATGATGGCAAGGTGTTGAATGCACCTGACTTTAAGACATGGGTTAGAATGGCCAGGTGGTGGATCTAGGAGACACCAACAATTGCATCCACATTTCAAGCCTTCGTTTTAACGGCCGGTTGGTGGATCTTTGATGCACCTACTTCCCAATTATTAGGGTAAATGGCCAAGTGGTGGATCTATGATCCACTCATCCATCAAACATTGTGTAGAATTACAACTGTTATGATGGCCAAGTGTTGAATGCACCTAACTTTAAGATATGGTTTAGAATGGCAAAGTGGTGGATCTAGGAGACACCAACAATTGGATCCACATTTCAAGCCTTTGTTATAATGGCCAAGTGGTGGATCTTTGATGCACCTACTTCCCAATTGTTAGTCTGAATGGCCAAGTGGTGGATCTTGGATCTACTTATCCCATAGACATTGTGTAAAATTACAAGTGTTATTATGGCCAAGTGTTGAATGGACCTAATTTTAAGACATGGTTAGAATGCCAAGTGGTGGATCTAAGAGGCACCAACAATTTGATCCAATTTCAAGCATTTGTTACTATAATGGCCAAGTGGTGGATGTTTGATGCATCTACTTCCTTTTTCTTAGTCTAAAAGACCATGTGGTGGATCTAGGATATACTCATCCCACAAACATTGGGTAAAAATTACAACTGTTATGATGGCCAACTGTTGAATGCACCTAACTTTTAGACATGGGTTAGAATGGCCAAGTGGTGGATCTAGGGGACACCAACAATTGGATCTTCATTTTAAGCCTTCGTTTATAATGGCCAAGTGGTGGATCTTTGATGCACCTACTTCTCAATTCTTAGTCTAAATGGCCAAGTTGTGGATCTAAGAACTATTGATCCCATAAACATTGTGTAAAATTACAAGTGTTTTGATGACTATGTGTTGAATGCACCTAACTTTAAGAGATGGGTTAGAATAGCCAAGTGCTAGATATAGGAGACACCAACAATTGGATCCACAATACAAGACTTTGTTATAATGGCCAAGTGGTGGAACTTTGATGCACCTACTTCCCAATTCTTAGTCTAAATGGCCAAGTGGTGTATCTAAGATCTACGGATCCCACAAACATTGTGTAAAATTACAACGGTTATGATGATCAAGTGTTGAATGTACGTAACTTTAAGAAATGGGTTAGAATGGCCAAGTGGTGGATCTATGAGACACCAACAATTGGAACCACCATTCAAGCCTTTGTTATAGTGGCCAAGTGGTATATCTTTGATGCACCTACTTCCCAATTCTTAGTCTAAATGGCCAAGTGATGGATCTAGGATCTACTCATCCCACAAAAATTGTTTAAAATTACAAGTTTTATGATGACCAAGTGTTGAATGCAGCTGACTTTAAGACATGGGTCAGAATGGCCAAGCAGTGGATCCAGGAGACAACCAATAATTGGATCCACATTCCAAGCCTTCTAATGGCCAAGTGGTGGATCTTTGATGCACCTATTTCTCAATTCTTAGTATAAATGGCAAGGTGGAGGATCTAGGATTCACTCATCCCACAAAAATTGTGTAGAATGACAAGTGTTATGATGGCCAAGTGTTGAATGCACCTAACTTTAAGACATGGTTAGAATGGCCAAGTGGTGGATGTAGCACACACCAACAATTCAAACCACAATTCAAGCCTTCGTTATATTGGCCAAGTGGTGGATCTTTGATGCACCTACTTTCCAATTCTTAGTCTAAATGGTCAGGTGGTGGATCTAGGATCTACTCATCCCAAAAACATTGTGTGGAATTACAAGTGTTATCATGGCCAAGTGTTGAATGCACCTATCTTTAAAACAGGGTTAGAATGGCCAAGTGGTGGATCTAGGATACACCAACAATTCGAACCAAAATTCAACACTTCGTTACAATGGCCAAGTGGTGGATCTTTAATACACCTACTTTTCAATTCTTAGTCTAAATGGTCAAGTGATGGATCTAGGATCTACTCATCCCACAAACATTGTGTAAAATTACAAGTGTTATGATGGCCAAGTGTTAATGCACCTACCTGTAAGACATGGTTAGAATTCCAAGTGGTGGATCTTTGATGTACCTACTTCACAACTGTTAGTCTAAATGGCCAAGTGGTGGATCTAGGATCTACTCATCCCACAAACATTGTGTAGACAAGTGTTATGATGGTGAGGTGTTGAATGCACCTGACTTTAAGACATGGGTTAGAATGGCCAGGTGGTGGATTGAGGAGACACCAACAATTGGATCCACATTTCAAGACTTCGTTGTAAAGGCAGACTTGTGGATCTTTGATGCATGTACTTCCCAATTCTTAGTGTAAATGGCCAAGTGGTGGATCTATGATCCACTCATCCATCGCGTTGTGTAGAATTACAACTGTTATGATGGCCAAGTGTTGAATGCACCTAACTTTAATATATGGTTTAGAATGGCAAAGTGGTGGATCTAGGAGACACCAACAATTGGATCCACATTTCAAGCCTTTGTTATAAGGGCCAAGTGGTGGATCTTTGATGAACCTACTTTTCAATTGTTAGTCTGAATGGCCAAGTGGTGGATCTAAGATCTACTCATCCCATAGACATTATGTAAAATTACAAGTGTTATTATGGCCAAGTGTTGAATGGACCTAATTTTAAGACATGGTTAGAATGCCAAGTGGTGGATCTAAGAGGCACCAACAATTTGATCCAAATTTCAATCATTTGTTACTATAATGGCCAAGTGGTGGATGTTTGATGTATCTACTTCCTTTTTCTTAGTCTAAAAGACCAAGTGGTGGATCTAGGATCTACTCATCCCACATACATTGGGTAAAAATTACAACTGTTATGATGGCCAACTGTTGAATGCACCTAACTTTAAGACATGGGTTAGAATGGCCAAGTGGTGGATCTAGGGGACACCAACAATTGGATCCTCATTTCATGTCTTCGTTTATAATGGCCAAGTGGTGGATCTTTGATGCACCTACTTCCCAATTCTTAGTCTAAATGGCCAAGTGGTGGATCTAAGATCTATTGATCCCATAAACATTGTGTAAAATTACAAGTGTTTTGATGACAAAGTGTTGAATGCACCTAACTTTAAGACATGGGTTAGAATATCCAAGTGTTGGATATAGGAGACACCAACAATTGGATCCATAATTCAAGACTTTGTTATAATGGCCAAGTGGTGGATCTTTGATGCACCTACTTCCCACTCCTTAGTCTAAATGGAGAAGTGGTGGATCTAAGATCTACTGATCCCACAAACATTGTGTAAAATTACAACGGTTATGATGACCAAGTGTTGAATGTACCTAACTTTATGAAATGGGTTAGAATGGCCAAGTGGTGGATCTACGAGACACCAACAATTGGATCCAGCATTCAAGCCTTTGTTATAGTGGCCAAGTGGTATATCTTTGATGCACCTAGTTCCCAATTCTTAGTATAAATGGCCAAGTGGTGGATCTAGGATCTACTCATCCCACAAAATTTTTTTAAAATTACAAGTGTTATGATGACTATTTTATGGCAAAACTACTCCCCTGTTCATGCTCGCAAGCGCCGCACAGACAACATACGTATTATCCGACGACACGACTTACCCGTAGGTGCACGTAGGGAATCTTGTTAGCTTGTCAGGCTGAGACCAATCTACACATATGCACTTTTATGATGCATTAATCACTAACCCTAGTAGAATGCACCCCACTCTATCCCTAAACGCTCACAACACCATTTACACCTCCAATGAACTCGAAATCGCATCAAACTTACTAGTCACCATCCTCTCAATAGGATATACTTACCTATAAGTCTAATCTCACCAGATTTGAACCCTAGTTATCTCAATTACAGTCGCGATAGACTCAGGTCATAATCCAAAAGTGGTCAAAACCTAAGTCTATGAATATCTATGTGTATCTAATCTCGTTCTCTTTCCATAGAGCACTTGATTGTTGAAAAGAGGCACTGTTTGTGTTACTTACAAGAAAAACAAGCTTGAGGGAGGGTCGATAGCGAACAACTTGAAAATATGAATGCGTGGCGTGGGTGTGTAGCTCTAGGAGAGAGTACCGCGATGATGTGGTCACGTTGTGAATCTGGTGAGGGAGAAGCGCGTGGCAAAGAGAATAGGACACTCACTCTCTCTCTCTCTCTCAGACTCGCACGACACAGGATTAATAATCAAAAATTTTATCTTAAGAAATGGTTCTAAGGTGACTTTTATACTTGAGTCACCTTAGCTCAAAAATGTACATGGGGTTCTCTTCCTCATAATTACAAAGTGGGAACAATTATGGGTCCTGACTGACTGATTAATCTTTACATAACCTAGACAAGTGGATCAAAATGATAAGACTTCTTTGACGTAAAAATGGGAATTTGATAGGCTTTACAAGGTGGGCTCATTACAACAGCTGGACAAGTTGGGCTCCAACACTCCCCCCTTCCTAATTCATGTTTACCACGACATGTCGTCTTTGTCTTCAGTGTCATTGTCCTCCTTCTTGGTTGATTTGATGTAGAAACGCATCATATCGCATAGACTCGCTTGCCATTAATGGGCCAAAATTTTTGGATTTGTACATAAAGAAGCTTGTGTAAAATGCTTCTTCGAATGTTTGGAGATGGTAGCTTGGAAGAAACATTAGCCGTCTGAAGTAGGCATACAACACTGGCTCTGTAGGCGGCCCACTTAGATCATATGACAGCTCTGAGATGCTTCTTTTTGTATTCATATACTCGGAAGTCCAGCTTTCTGAGAACACTGTGAGACAAGCCAAAATGGTTCGAGCTATTTTACATAACATCTTGCAGGATAGGTCGGGAGAGCCTCCGAATTCTGCGATGGCGCCCTGAAGGGTTTTCACC
Organism: Adiantum capillus-veneris; assembly: GCF_014529385.1. Taxonomy (NCBI): domain Eukaryota; kingdom Viridiplantae; phylum Streptophyta; class Polypodiopsida; order Polypodiales; family Pteridaceae; genus Adiantum; species Adiantum capillus-veneris. Next base: position 141,431 of record NC_140956.1, read on the forward strand.
ATGTAAGAACCGGATATTCTCTCTCCCTCTGTAGGCCCTGGCAATACTGGATAATTCAGCCATGTAGGATTTCTGCTTTGTAGTGCCTTATGTTGGCTGTAAGTGTACGTTCGGGGCGTTGGGCAAAAAGTTCTATCATTCCTCAGCTCAGGCGGTGCGTTGACTAAGTGGATCAGGTTATTAGGGTGATCCAAAAGCCATTGACGCCTCCACTTTGGCTGGCTGTCTACTATCCTGTTTTGCTATACCCGATCCTATAATTCTCCTTCAAACACTAGCACTTGTTCTTCTTTTGCAAGCTGCCGTTGATGTGTCAGAGTTTCGTATTTCAGCAGAGCATAGGGTAACATATGGGCATTCCATTCCTCCCGTAGCTCTGCTGCTGTCCTGCCCGATCTGGAGAGCCCTTGTAGCATCTCCTTTTCTAGTTGCATGGCCTTGTACCACATCATCTCTGATTGCTTTTCCATTTTCTCGGCCAGCTTCTGCTCTTCCAATCTCGTGACTGAATCTTCGTCTATTTCTTGGTCATTGGAGCCAAGTTGATCAGTCTGTGTATCTGGGGCCTCCTGATCATCTGATTCTTCCTCGTAGTCATCTTCACCCCCATATATTTCGGTGAGTCCAGTCAAATCCGTGGCTGCTTGCTCTAGGTGCACTCGTACCTGTCCTTGGTGTTGCCTTGCAGTTTGTAGAGTTGCGATTTGCGCAGCCATTGTTCTATTATTGATTTTGAGAGCTTGAAATTCCATCTCTTTTTGAGCTGCAGACTCCTCTAACTCTTTTACCTTGGTGTGCAAATTTTCATTTTCCTCCCTGAGCGATTTGGAAACAATGCTTTCTATTTCACTGTCATGAGCTGGTCCTTGTTGTTGTTCACTTTGTAAGTCCGAAATTTGCCTTTGTAATTGATCCTCTGCTCTAAGCGAACTTTTGGCTATCATTAAGCGCTGTTTTCTTTCCAACTCCAGATCTCTCTTCAGTGCAGCCACTTCTTCTTGCGGGTGGACTACCGGTGTTGTTGGTAGCGACATTTTTTGTTTCTTTGCTCGTTCTATTTCCCTTGCTTGCATATCTGTTACTGCCCTCAAATCTTTGACTTCAATTTGTAAGTCATCGATGACGACTTGCAAACTTCTGACTGTCTCCAGCGCTTCTTGCTTTTCTTTTTCCAACCTTTGGATGTGTTCATCTCTGTCACTGACATATTCAAGGATTACATTGATTGTATCTTCACAAATGGCATTGAAATCTTCAGACTCCTGTAAATTTTCCTTGAGGAGATTTACTGTGCTTTTGAGCCCCAAGATCTCAGTATCTCTGATGCTGATCAGTTTTAGAGTGTCATCTCTTTGCTCCTGCAGTCTCAGAACTTCTTGATGGGTTTTTTCTAACTTCGTTTTGTTGGACCTGTTCTGATCAGCTAACCATTGACTGTGCAGTCTTGTTCGGTTTAGTAGGGTCTCCATTGACTGTTATAAATCTTCATCTATAGTAGCTTCCAGCTCAATTTCTGGAGAGGAGGAAGCTTTTTCTTTTGTCTGATCCACATCTTTTTGCTTGCCTTTATCAATTTGTGATATGGTTCCAGTGTTTTGGTGACCATCTGTTCTTTCTTCTTCTTCTTCTTCTTCTTCTTCACTGGGTGCTGTATGAACTCTCTCATCACGATGTGAGCTCTCTGAATGCGAAGGAGAGTCAGCAGGTGGGGTTGATTTCCTCTCACTTGTCTCTGGCCTTGGAGATGGAGGTGGTGTTTCTTGATCTCGTGAAGTTGGCCTCAACTGATCTCTCAAAGTTTGAAGATCCTCCTCTTGTAGTAGCAATTCTGGTTCGTCCCTAGCATTTCTTTCTTGGATGTACCTCTCCAACCAGTCCAACTCAAAAGCTGTGTTGTTCTTATTCTTTGTTCTCAATGTGTAAGTGCTACTAGAAGGTTTCCAAGTGGCGCCTACATCGCCTGGTAGAGATCTCTCGAGAACAAATCCTTCTAGCATTCTTTCCATTTTTGCTACCTTCTGCAACCTGGTGTTGTTTTCCATTTCCGCTTTCCGCTTCTTTCGTCGGACATCTTCCTCTTCAGTTATTCTTTCTTCTTCCATCTTTTCTTGTGTACTTCTGGTTACTCTTTCCAGCCTGCGTCCTCCAATGGTGTTAATAGAGGCCGGTACTTTCCTTTGTGATCTGTCTTCGATATTCTCTCTTAATACCAGCCAGTCGTTCTGATGAGGAGCAGGTGGCAACTGATCTGCCGCACCTATGGCCTGGTATATTACTCTCGTGAGGACTTCTCCTCCTGCAATGTAATTTGGTATGTCCTTCCGTAGCTTTGTCACTTCTTCAAACGGATATGATGCGTGATCTATATAGAACTCATGTGTCATTCCCATAGCCCATGTCAGTGTTGTTAAGATGCTCCCGTGTGGTGTAGTGTATCTTGGCGGTCTTTTGCTGTAGCTCAACAAACACTGATTGTATATCTGTGTCAGTTCTCTTACTTCTGGGTTTGCTATGAGTTCGAAAGAAGGCAGTTTGGACTTTTGCAAGTAGACTGTGAGGTTTTTCCTTCTTTCTCTCATGTTGGCTCCTTGATCAGACAATTTCAATGCCTCCTTGATGATCTCCTTGGTGATCTGGATCTCCATCACTTCATTATCCATGCCTGCCACTCTGCAAGTTCCATCTTCTTGGATAATCTCAATTAGGTGTTGTACCCTCTTGAAATCTATCCCCACTGGTGGTAGCGAGACAAAGTTCCACAAGCCAACTTTTTTGAGACATGACCTTTGCGGTGATCTTTTCAGGTAATTTTCTGCCTCCTTGGGGATCATCACTGTATCCACTAAATTTCTTTTGTCATCCACGTATGAACCTTGATAGATTTGAAAGGCTACTGCCTGTTGCACGTCTGCAGGTATCCAGGTGGCCGCTGGCTTTAGTGAATTGGGTAGAAGTGCATAGGGTATTGCACCTTCCATTTCCAGGTTCTTACATTTTCTTTTTCCTGGAGAAGCATCCATGGATCCTGTATTCACAAATAACAATTAATGTACAAACATAGTACTTCTCTTCTAAATTGATTACCACTTAATCATGCATCTAGATGAGCCTTTTTAATCCCAAGATGAGTTAAGGTAAAATGTTATCAGATAGACAAGCTCTTCCATTGTGCGACTCTGACGGCTTCAAATTAATGTTGTTGGTGAAGGAGAACAAGTCCAAATGCCTTGAAATTTTGTGTGGTGTATGTTCATAGGGCATGTAAGGTCACCCTATAGTCCCAAACTGAAAATCAGTTCATTTGCAATTTCTGCCTAGTCTATCACGATAGACTGGCCATCTTTTGACAAGGGTCCTATTTTGCAGTTGTGACTCCACTAGTTGGTTTCTCATACCTTGCACATGATCTGGTCCCAATTCCACCTCAAATGAATGTCAAGTGACCCCTTTTTGGATCAACTCCCATTTTTTCCAGACTCCTTCCAAGGAGATGTTGGTCTATCTCCTTCATTTTGTGTTGTTTTGGGTTCAAACTTAGTGGGTAGTCTTCTTGCATCATGCTGAAGCCAACTGTTAATTCTAATTTTTGATATGATGGCCTAGTATCACTCTGCTTAGTCTATTCCGATAGACTGGAACTTAGTGTCATTTTGTCATCTTTTGGCTATGTGATCCTCTATCTGCCTTCTCCTAGTTGATGTAAGGTTGCCTGACCTCTCACATGTGAATTTTAACTGTTTGCCCTTGAGATGTCTTGTTCTGACTCTGAGTTGCTGTCATGTCTATCTCGACTTGCCATATGAGTCCATCCTGTCACCAAATTTGGTGTACTGCCTCCATATGCTTCCCCAAGTCTATCTTGTGAAAATTTTGAAAAGCCTTTCCCCCAAAGATTATAATAGTAAGTCTATCGCGATAGACTAGGTTACTTGGCTAAAAGAGATCCATTTTGCACTTTGATTTGATAATGGTGGTTATTATTCCTTGTTAGTACCCCTCATGAAGTCAAAATCAAAATTTTACTTGTCTAATTGTAATAGCAAGTCTATCGCGATAGACTAAGTACCTAGTCATTTTTACAAATTTTTTGATGTTAGTTGACCACAATGGTGTTAGTAGGCTCTCGTAGACACACACATCAAGTTTTAATCAATTTAGAAGAGTGTACTCCCTGTTTGCAGCATTTAGCTGGTTCTGGAGTCGAAGTAGACCACTTAAGTGATGGTCGCCGTTCCTTTTGGTCATTGTATGACTCCGGCTGTCTTTTATTTCCTTTTGACCTTCCGTCAGAGCAGTCAGTTGTTGTTTTGGTGTTTACATCACCAAGAACGACCATTTGGAAATCTTTCTGGCCTGTTGCTGGCATTTGCCCTAGTGGAAGAGCTTTTTCTTGAGTGGACACATTCCAACTCGTAGTTGACCTCTTTTGGATGTACGTTGTTAAATTTGGTGTCATTTTGTCACTTGGTCGGCCCGTTAGAGTATCGTGACGCTTTGCGCAGTTTCCGTCAGATAGGGACTTTAGGCTCCGTTTTGACGAACTTTTTCATGGTCTAACCATTAGTCGGTTTGTCGAGGTTATTGGCTTGCTGCCTATGAGTTTTGGCTCATTTCCGATCACTTTGGTTCAGGTGCCCTTTTGCAGATCCTATGAAATTAGGGTTTTTTGGGCGGCTTCCTTCACGCTTTCCAAGGTCATAGGCTTGATCCCTAGGCTATAGGCATTGTGCCTTTCAATTTGGTTGCATTTGGTGGCCTCTAGGTCTTCCTAACAACCGGTCTACCGTATGTGTGCACAGGTTGTGATCGTGATGCTGGCGAGGTTTTGCGACTAACTGAAGTAAACAACACTTAGAGTCAGTGTTGACGAGCATACCTCTTATATCTGATGTCGATCTGGTGACCGTGCGCGATGGATGAGCTCCTGGAAGTCCCAACTGCTGTAGGGAGCTCTCTCTCTCTCACAATGGAAAATGACTCAAATGAGAGATTTCTAGCCTAGCCTCTCTATATGTGATCGAGACTCCGACACGAAATTTTCCCATCTTTTACCTGTGGCCATAAATTTTTGCGAGATGCGGTTTAGGCTCGCAAATTTCCTGATTTGGACCTCGGTTGCTCCAGTTCTACAATTTTTGCAGATTTCTCCTGTTGGAGGTCCCGTCATGACGGTGGTCATTTTTGCCCTATCACCTTTGCAGTCCCTATTTTTTCTGTGTCTTCTTTACCTTGCTCTGATTAGGCATCTCTTCTGTTGTGTTTCCATCTGGATTACGGATTTTTTTCTATATTTTTTTCTAGAAAATGGCTAAAATAAAGCAAATAAATCCCAAAATAACCCGAAAATAGCAATTCTAACCTATAAAAGTACCGATGAGAAGAAAAACACTTTGTAGCTTACTTTTCTTTTGTCTATGTACATTCTCACTCATAATCGTCAACCTTGGCCTATTTTTTGCTGTTTTTCGACGTTGTTTTTTGCCAGATTTGACTCTCTTTATAGTATATACACATCCCTAGGGGCTCATATATGATCATTTGGTCCCCATTTCTAATTAATTACAAGGGCATATTCTTTTTCCCAAAATCACACAATAAAAACGCAAAAATGGTTGAAAAATTAATCACAAACATTGCCCTCTAATATATGACGTGAGTCCGCATTTGGAATGCCTCGCCCCCTCCTAGTTGGAGTCCTCCCGGACGACAGGGTATCGTCAAGGGTATGTGCTGTGCATGTGTGTGAACTCGTGCTAATGTAGGCCTTGTAATGTAGCCCTATATGCATGTACAATCAATGCATGTATAAAGAATTTATGCGGTGTAAGAGGAAGGTATAAGCGATTCGCTTAGTGGCATTTGTCGTTGAGGTTTCATATGGTGGCCTGAGTTGGCTGGCAGATTTTCTTGCCAAGAAGAAGTTGTAAATCTGCCGCTCTTTGTTTGATTGTTTTCCACTGTTTTTGAATTGGCGTATGTGGATCCTTTGAAGTCGATATTGTTGTATATTTTGTTGCATTTTCTGGTGGAACATTCTTTGTTTTCCATTGGATGACTTGGGTCTTATAGATCCTTGTAGTTATTGTTGTAGATTCTGCTTGTTTCCTCGTGCTGATTGCATGATTTGGCTTGGCAGTGATAGTTGTAGATAACTGCTTGTGGGTCATCTTTGGCCTCCATACTTGTGTTGTTGGCACGTTCTGAATTGGTAATTTTGGCCGCCATACCAATATAGTCCGTTGCGTATTCAACTGATTGACTATGGTTCTTTGAAGCTTTGCTAGCTTTTGGTGTTTTGTCTGCTCTTCTGCCTTCTTTTTCATAGGAATTAGGCTGTCTTGCCTTATCCAAACTTTATATTTCCGCTTTTGATGGAATTGTGACTCGGCTAGATCTGTACGCCGTACCCAAACTTGCCTGGTTCTCTACATGGTTGTTGATTTTTGATAATACGTTTCTGGACATTTAAACTCTGTTTGTTGTTGGTCAATGCCTTGCGGATGTATTGACTCCTGTCTCCTCCTTGACATGTATTGGTCATATGATAAGAAAGGTTCTGAAAAGTTTTCATTTCGGAACAATGCTTCATTAGTATCCAAATCAATGAATACCCTGTTAGCTTTCATCCATGACACTGCTAAGATACACGACGTTGTTGATCTACTTGGTGGCAATACATGGAACTTTGTAGTGTACGGGTGTGCCTGCACTGTGATTGGTAATATAATAGACCACAACGTGGTCACCTCATCACCCGATGCTACTTTCAACCGGTGTGTCTCTGGGATCGTCCTCATTGGTCCAAGTTTCTGAAAGAGCTCAAAGCTGATGACACTCATTTTTGCTCCAGTGTCAAGCAATGCATAGATTTCAACTTGTTATGTGCCTGCATAAGCTTTTATGTAAGGACTACACCACGTCTCTTCCAACTTGTCAATGGTGCTATCGTCCTGATCCCTAAAGTTTGTTATGGTCTTTTCTAATTCTTCGCTTTGTATATCCGCTTCGATTTTTTGAAATGTCGAAAGAGGATATTTGTCAGTCATCGTTGGGGTGACCATGTTTATTGTCCTGAGAAACTGCTTTCATTTAGCAATGCTTTCCTTGGCTTCTTGTTGTGCCTGGTCCTGAATTCTTTATTGTTCCTGTCTATAGGCTTTTCCATAATGCAATTGAAACAACATTTCTGGTGTTAAAGGTAGATGATATTTTTTTAAACGACATCCACTAATCCATTTCGGCATTTCTTTTCCATCTAGAGTCGACAGTTTTACTGCTCCGCTGGACGATATTTCTTGGACCAAATAAGGCCCCATTTCCCGTTTCTTTAGCTTTTTGGCATGGTGTTTAAGGGTGTATACTAAGACATAGTCGCTCGTTTTAAAGTCCTTGTTCTTGACATGTTTGTCAAAAAACTCTTTCTGTTGTCTTTTTTTTGCATATATGGCTGCTACAGCATTGAGTCGTAACTCATCTAATTTTTCAAGGTCTTCTAACCGTTCTAAAAGCTAATGCCCCGTCCAATCCAATTGTGTGGCTACCCTTAGTGTGGGAATCAAAAATTCAATAGGCAATATTGCATTTATCCCATATACCATATTAAATGGCGTAGCATTGAGTGTTGTTTTATATGCAACTCGATATGCCCACAATGCCGAATATAGCATTTGATCCCAGTCCGTTCTTGTTTCACTAACCAGTTTTGTAAGAACTGTGCACAATATTTTGTTTGTCACTTCTGGTTGACCATTGGCTTGTGGATTGTAATGGAATTTGCCTATTCAATTTGAGAGTAGCGGAAATTAATGAGAATACTTTCAAGAAATGATTTTGTGAGCATAGCGGGTAGACATAATTGAAGATAGCAACATAATCATAGCAATTAGTTAACTTGGCATACACAATACTTTTGCAAGAGAGAGAATTTAGAGAACATGACAACAGTTGAGGACCGGATTTATGTAGATCCGGTCCCCCCTCCAATAGGTATTTGTATTATGATTTCTCCCATAAAGAGAGACTTGTTACAATACATTCTTTGTGTTCCTTGTGACCTAGGTGAAGCAATGAAGATGGAAAGCTTCATGCATAACCATCATAGCATAACCTAAACTTGAAGAAAGCTTTAACTATACCAAGCCTCAGTCCCAAGACCTCAAACACCTTCGAAGGTGGAGAGAGCTAGCAGGGAATGAGGGTAGGGAAGAGGAAGAAGAAACTTTTAATACGAGAAAGAGCTAGTTCCTCACTTATCATAACTCTTGAGCTAGCATACATAATAGCATAGTAATGAAGAAGAAGGAGATGACAAGCTCAAGCATTGAAGCATGGCTCTTGGTTGGATTTGCACTCCATAGCCAAGAGTAATGGTGTAGGCTCTCAACCTCTACTTGCTTGGAGAGGGAGCTCTTGCCCTTTGCATAGCACACAATGAGAGTGTTTGTGAGTGTGTGTGGGTGAGTATACCCCCTAAGCACCCCCCTAGCTTGCTTGGGTCGACCCCCCCTTGTAGCTCATGCTTGAAGCTCATTGGACCCTTCCAGGCCTAGCCAATCACAAGCAGGAGCCATTACATGCAACAGGGGTAGCCTTGGGACAAGTGTCCCCCTTTCCCCTTTGAGAGAGAGGACTTGATAAATGCAAAATCAATTAATTAAATATCCTAAATTATCATCGGACCCCTTGGGTGGCCAACCAATAGGCTTCAGGCACACCATGAGGGCAACATGAGGAGGAACTTGACAAGTGTCCTTGCTGCCTCTTCAAGCTGGGGCTTCCCTTGTGTTTGTGTGTGTGTGTGTGGTCTCTCTCATCCCCCCCCCTTGTAGGCTTGCCCCCCTCCTTGTAGGGATCTTTTTGACTTTGGATGAGCAAGCCCCTTAGTCATCAAGCATGACTAAGAACTTGAAGTAGGGGGTGTTCCCACAAGCATCTCAGGCAAGCTTCTCAAGGCACCTCAAGCACCTTAATCATGCACCAAGTCAAGCACCTCAAGCATGGAGCCAGTCAAGAACCTCAAGAATCTTAATCAAGCACCTCAAGCAGGACAAGCACCTCAAGCACGACAAGCACATCGAGCTTGGGCCGGGTTCCCACCTCAAGCTCAGCCCTAGCTTACCTAAGGTCAAAGGACTTTTACACACATTATTGGAGGTCTTCAATGAAGCTAACCCTAAAGTCTTATGCTCCATTGGTTAGCCTTGCTCTTGATAGACCATCTCCCATTTGGGCCCCTTTACTATTGGCCCCGTGTTGAGATAGATCTATAAGCACATATCTATATCTTAACACTTGTTCCCGTTTATTCTCCCACATTAAGTGATCAATTTAATATGAGAAAATCATTTGGGTTGGTTAGATATTAGATTTTATGACATTACCTCTCTCTTGAAATCATAGTCGTCCTCGACTATGAGTTAGAAGAGATAAAGCCTTAGTCATTAGTCAATCGTACTTAGCGGGTAGAGGATCCCTTTTTTACCCTACGACATCTTTCCAAGATGGATGACTAATCCATTTGGTGCTTGGGAGACATAGCTGCCGCAAGCATGTTTGCTCTTTAGTCCATTTCATTCTCTCAAAGTAGAGTGATAAATTCTACTTGTTGTTTGAGAGACGTCGTCATCACAAACATGATTCTAAGCATGCATACTAGTTAAATTTGTGCACAATTAAAAAGAGGACTAGTCTTATAAGACAAAAACATGAGTCATTTAAAAGAAATTTGTACATTTGCTTACTCTAATGTAGCATTGTAAGCATTGACAAGGTTCATACTATCCTTAAGTTGTACTCCTTGCATCCATTTAACATCTTCAAAAGGATAATTTTTGAGCTTAATAAGATACCGTCGGATTATCTTACCATGTCGTAGTACCTTGTCTTCATGCCGAAGGACAGCTTTGGGTTGTAGCACCTCTTCTTGGTCTTCGACTTTGGGAGGGTCTTCAATAATTGGTTCAATTGGTGGCTCTCCTTTGTAGGGCTTAAGTAGGCTTACATGAAAGGCATTGTGGTTGGACTTATTTTGACCTTGGACTCAAGCACTTCACAAATTGCACTTTTCTATGGCAATTCACAACTCAAATGCACTTGACGTGACGCAAATTTGATGACACTTCATTTTAAACTTGTGAATATCAGTCGTACCTCATGACACAGTCACTTTACCCTAGGCCAATGGTTATATCTCTTCTTGGCCTTGTTAGGTTCACTTAGTGTTCTCTTCTGACAATCACTTGTTTCTTTTTGTTGGTTTTGGTCGCAATTTTTATGTTTTCTCAAGTGTTGGATGATAAATTTCAATGTCTACTCTTTTCACCCCCTTCAAGGGTATATGGTGTGGGTTTTGCTTTCAAGGTATGCAAACAGCCTTATTGTTTCTTCTTTTTGTTTGTTTTTACGTTTTTACAGCGTTTTTCTACTCTACTTCTACACAAGTATAACAAGCACTCAAAACCAAAAACCATAACTCCACATTATCCTACTTAACTAAATCTAACTAGTCATAGACCCTCGGCAAGACATAGGCTTCTTGGCTATCCACTAGACCTCAGGATACTCTATCCTGGATCTTGTTCTAAAAGTTCAAGCTCTCTATAGTCAAAACTAAAGTAAGCTAACCATCACACGAGTGACGTAGATCTCCCTACTTAAGGTCTTGTGTCCCCGGCAACGGCGCCAATGTTTTATGAAAAAATTACTCCCCTGTTCATGCTCTCAAGCACGACACAGACAATATACTTATCATCCGACGACACGACTAACCCGTAGGTGCACATAGGAAATCTCGTTAGCTTGTCAGGCTGAGACCAATCTACACATACGCACTTTCATGATGCATCAATCACTAACCCTAGTAGAATGCAACCCACTCTATCCCTAAACGCTCACAACACCGTTTACACCTCCAATGAACTCGGAATCGCATCAAACTTATTAGTCACCATCCTCTCAATAGGATATACTTACCTATAAGTCTAATCTCACCAGATTTGAACCCTAGTTATCTCGATTACAGTCATGATAGACTCACAGGTCATAATCCAAAAGTGGGCGAAACATAAGTCTATGAATATCTATGTGTAGCTAATCTCTTTCTCTTTCCATAGAGCACTTGATTGTTGAAAACAAACACTGTTTGTGTTACTTACAAGCAAAACAAGCTCGAGGGAGGGTCGATCGCGAATAGCTCAAAAATATGAATGTGTGGCGTGGGTGCGTAGCTCTCGGAGAGACTACCACGATGATGTGGTCACGTCGTGAATCTAGTGAGGGAGAAGCGCGTGGCGAAGAGGATAAGACATACTCACTCTCTCTCTCTCTCTCTCTCTCTCTCTCTCTCTCTCTCTCTCTCTCTCTCTCTCTCTCTCTCTCTCTCTCTCTCACAGACTCGTACGACACAGGATTAATAATCAAAAATGTTATCTTATAAATGGTTCTAAGGTGACTTTTATACTTGAGTCACCTAAGCTCAAAAATGTACATGGGGTTCTCTTCCTCATAATTACATAACCCAGACAAGTGGATCAAAATGATAACACGTCTTTGACATAAAAATGGGAATTTGATAGGCTTTACAAGGTGGGCTCATTACAACAGTTGGACAAGTTGGGATCCAACAATGACCAAGTGTTGAATGCAGCTGACTTTAAGACATGGGTTAGAATGGCCAAGTGGTGGATCCAGGAGACAACCAACAATTGGATCCACATTCCAAGCCTTCTAATGGCCAAGTGGTGGATCTATGATGCACCTATTTCTCAATTCTTAGTAAGAATGACAAGGTGGAGGATCTAGAATTCACGCATCCCACAAACATTGTGTAGAATTACATGTGTTATGATGGCCAAGTGTTGAATGTACCTAACTTTAAGACATTGTTAGAATGGCTAAGTGGTGGATGTAGCACACACCAACAATTCAAACCACAATTCAAGCCTTCATTATAGTGTCCAAGTGGTGGATCTTTGATACACCTACTTTCCAATTCTTAGTCTAAATGGCCGACTGGTGGATCTTTGATACACCTACTTCCAAATTCTTAGTGTAAATGGCCAAGTGGTGGATCTATGATCCAATCATCCATCAGACATTGTGTAGAATTACAACTGTTATGATGGCCAAGTGTTGAATGCACCTAACTTTAAGATATGGTTAAGAATGGCAAAGTGGTGGATCTAGGATACACCAACAATTCGAACCACAATTCAACCCTTCGTTACAATGGCCAAGTGGTGGATCTTTACTACACCTACTTTTCAATTCTTAGTCTAAATGGTCAAGTGATGGATCTAGGATCTACTCATCCCACAAACATTGTGTAAAATTACAAGTGTTATGATGGCCAAGTGTTAATGCACCTACCTGTAAGACATGGTTAGAATTCCAAGTGGTGGATCTTTGGTGTACCTACTTCACAATTGTTAGTCTAAATGGCCAAGTGGTGGATCTAGGATCTACTCATCCCACAAACATTGTGTAGACAAGTGTTATGATGGTGAGGTTTTGAATGCACCTGACTTTAAGACATGGGTTAGAATGGCCAGGTGGTGGATTGAGGAGACACCAACAATTGGATCCACATTTCAAGACTTCGTTGTAAAGGCAGACTTGTGGATCTTTGATGCATGTACTTCCCAATTCTTAGTGTAAATGGCCAAGTGGTGGATCTATGATCCACTCATCCATCACGTTGTGTAGAATTACAACTGTTATGATGGCCAAGTGTTGAATGCACCTAACTTTAATATATGGTTTAGAATGGCAAAGTGGTGGATCTAGGAGACAGCAACAATTGGATCCACATTTCAAGCCTTTGTTATAATGACCAAGTGGTGGATCTTTGATGCACCTACTTCCCAATTTTTAGTCTGAATGGCCAAGTGGTGGATCTAGGATCTACTCATCCCATAGACATTGTGTAAAATTACAAGTGTTATTATGGCCAAGTATTGAATGGACCTAATTTTAAGACATGGTTAGAATGCTAAGTGGTGGATCTAAGAGGCACAAACAATTGGATCCACATTTCAAGCATTTGTTATTATAATGGCCAGGTGGTGGATGTTTGATGTATCTACTTCCTTTTCCTTAGTCTAAAAGACCGAGTGGTGGATCTAGGATCTACTCATCCCACAAACATTGGGTAAAAATTACAACTGTTATGATGGCCAACTGTTGAATGCACCTAACTTTAAGACATTGGGTTAGAATGGCCAAGTGGTGGATCTAGGAGACACCAACAATTGGATCCTCATTTCAAGCCTTCGTTTATAATGGCCAAGTGGTGGATCTTTGATGCACCTACTTCCCAATTCTTAGTCTAAATGGCCAAGTGGTGGATCTAAGATCTATTGATCCCATAAACATTGTGTAAAATTACAAGTGTTTTGATGACAAAGTGTTGAATGCACGTAACTTTAAGAGATGGGTTAGAATATCCAAGTGTTGGATATAGGAGAAACCAACAATTGGATCCACAATTCAAGACTTTGTTATAATGGCCAAGTGGTGGATCTTTGATGCACCTACTTCCCAATTCTCAGTCTAAATGGCCAAGTGGTGGATCTAAGATCTATTGATCCCACAAACATTGTGTAAAATTACATGGGTTATGAAGACCAAGTGTTGAATGTACCTAACTTTACGAAATGGGTTAGAATGGCCAAGTGGTGGATCTACGAGACACCAACAATTGGATCTAGCATTCAAGCCTTTGTTATAGTGGCCAAGTGGTATATTTTTGATGCACCTACTTCCCAATTATTAGTATAAATGGACAAGTGGTGGATCTAAGATTTACTCATCCCACAAACATTGTTTAAAATTACAAGTGTTATGATGACCAAGTGTTGAATGCACATTCCAAGCCTTCTAATGGCCAAGTGGTGGATCTTTGGTGATCCTATTTCTCAATTCTTAGTATGAATGGCAAGGTGGAGGATCTAGGATTCACTCATGCCACAAACATTGTGTAGAATTATGAGTGTTATGATGGCCAAGTGTTGAATGCACCTAACTTTAAAATATGGTTAGAATGGCCAAGTGGTGGATGTAGCACACACCAACAATTCAAACCACAATTCAAGCCTTCATTATAATGGCCAAGTGGTGGATCTTTGATGCACCTACTTTCCAATTCTTAGTCTAAATGGCCGACTGGTGGATATTTGTTGAGCGCTCGGTCAACAACATAACATAACTCAAGTTTCGTACCAAAGTCTTATCTTTTGCGAGTTATGAAATGCTGCGGATTATGGCTATAAACGTCATTTGTAATGAGTAGTTATTCTAGTTTCAGAAGCCGTGGTGTAATGGCACTTCCAGATTGTAAATACACAGCCATTTGACCTTTTCAACCCCATTTTTGGTTAAACCTAAGGTAGCCTTAGTATATAAGGTACCTAGGTCATTTTGTAAGGAAGACTTTAATCATAATCAAAACTTAGCGCTGCCATCTACTGTGTGTGAGAGAGAAAGAGAGTGAGCGTGAGCTTCATCCTCTCGCTATGCCCGGCTCGCCCAACATATTGGAGATCCGACTGCACCATTGTTGTAGGCTCGAGGAGAGCTACGCGTCGACGCCAAGCATTCCACACGAGACGAAGCGCACACGCCGACGCATCTACGAGCTATTTGTGGCCGTAAGTGTATCAAACGATGTCTGTTTTCTGCGTGCTAGTAGTCTATAGAATCGTGGTGACATAAGCTACGCATAGGTACTCATAAATTTCAGTTTAGGGCACTTTCAAAATTCTGTTCTGTCATCCTACGCGTTTTCCACAGGTGGGTTTAGAGTGAGGGTTTTGAGTGTAGAAGCTTAGGGACATGTGTATCCTAGTGAGGGGATGGTGTTCCTTAATTTTCATACGAATCTGGCATGATTAGGTGAGTTGCCTTCAGTATGTGTGTATGTGGCTAGGTGGTGTAGTTGAGAGCAGTGAGGTTTTTGATTGTGTTTTAGTTGGCCTTCCTGAGTGTTGTATGTGTAGGATGGTCTCAGCCTGACAAGCTAAAGAGATTTCCTCCGTGTGGCTATCGTGTCATCTGTGTCCTCGATTAACATTATGTTGATCTAGGTAGTGTTTGCATGCACTTCATGGGTGTGTGAGTCGCTTCCCCCTCCAACATTGGCACCGGTGCCGGGGACACAAGGACCTAAGTAGGTTTCCTACTAACACTCGTGTGATGGTTGCTTGATTTAGTTTCGGCTAAAGAAAGCGTTTTTCTTAAGTGGGTCCGGAAGAGGATATTCCGCGATCAAGTGGATAGCCAAGAAGCGTGTGTCTTGCCGAGGGTCTGTGACTAGATAGGTTTAGTTAGGATCTGTGGATTAGAGTAGTTGTTGGTGGTCGAGTGATTTGTGAGGTGATAAAAGCCTTTACTAGTCCGTGTATGGCAGTGAAGCGTTTTTCTACTCATAGATGCAAAACCCCATATGATTTGTAGGAGTTGCTTTAGGTAAGTGATCCAATTCTGATCTAGAGCTATTCAGCATTGAATGATTTGCTAAAGTGCTTGATTGCATTTGAAATCACGAAAAAGTGTGCTTTTGAGGGTAAAAATGCATTAAACAAGCTTTTGTGGATATTTTTGTATGACTGACTGATGTTGTGCATATAAAAGAGCATTTGCAAGGGTTCTGTGAAGAAAACCTGCAATTTTGTAAACATAGACATCCTACGCATAGGATGTCTCAAGGGGGTTATGGAAACCAAATTTGAAAATTCTGAGTTGACCAGTGTGTTCAGAGGGTAGGTTTTACCCTAGTAACATATTGACTTGGGTGTTTTTCCCTATTTTTGTTGACCAAAAGCCAAAAGGCGGAGTCAAAAAACGTAAAATTTCAGAAAAGGCTTTAATTGAGTGATTTTGCCATGTTTTTGCAATTGTTAAGCATACTTGCTCTTACTGAGAGCATAAGGAAGCATCAGGGACACTTCAGTCTCAAAAAATCAGCAGTAGACATCCTACGCGTAGGATGTCTACATGGTGATCTGGTGGAAATTTTGAAAATCTGAGGTTACCAGTGTGTTTAGAAGGTAGGTTTTACCCTATTTTCACATGGAAAGTGGAAATTTGACCAAATTTTGACAGATCAAAGCCAAAAGACGAGAAGTGCCAGACATCCTACCCAAATTGTGCCCAAGTCATAATTTTTGAGACCAAACCATAGAATGACTTCAAAGGCATGTTCTAAACGTTGTATTGAGTGCATGTGATAAATTTCATCTCCTTTGGGTCAGTGAAAGTGAAGATTGAACAGACTTTAGCATTCTTGACTAAAAAAGGCAAGGATAGCTAGTTTTGGGGTCTTTTGACATCCAAATTAAAATATAAGCATAGCATTGGGTTGCTGACATCAAGGGAAAGTTGTGGGACAAGTCTGGGGTCAAACAGACCAAAACGACATCCTACGCGTAGGATGTCTCCAGCTTGATTTAGGACTCCAAACCAACCTATGAGCATACCACACTGATCAACACTTTAAGGAGAGTCTGTGGTTCAAATTTGGGGCAATTCTGAGCAGTTAGACATACTACGCGTAGGATGTCTAAGGCATGATTTAGACCCCAAAAATCTCCTGTGACCATACCATGCTGTTGTATAGCCTTAGGCAAGCCTCCTAGGCAAATTTGGTCTAATTTGGAGTTGATTTGACTTAGGAATTCATCAGAACAGACATCAGGCTTCTAAAGAAGATTCTTGATCATTTGACCAACCTATAGGTGTCAGAATCAAAAAGTAAAAAGAGCTGTGAGATCAGCACATCAAGGGGAAGCTATAGTGCAAGTTTGAGCTGAAACCGAGCAAAAAGACATCCTACGCGTAGGATTTCTTCAGCTTGATTTAGGACTCCAAACCAACTTATGAGCACACCACTGTGATCAGCACATCAAGGAGAAGCTGGGGTGAAAATTTCAAGTCATTCTGAGCAAAAAGACATCCTACGCGTAAGATGTCTCAAGGCCATTTTTAGGTCCAAATCAACCTTTGAGCATACCATTGTGTTGCTGGACTTAAGGAGAGTCTCTGGACCAAGTTTTGTTAGATTTTGAGCATATAGACATCCTACGTGTAGGATGTCTCCAGGCCACAGGTTTAGAGTCCAACTGTACTTTTGACCATACAGGAGTGTTCACAGTGTCATAGAGATCCCAAATCTTCTTTCAAAATTGAATTTGGACTCATTTTGACCATTCTAAACTGCATTTCACTATTTTGGCCATAACTTTCACAAACGGTATCGGATCGGAAAAGTTTTTATATCAAAACGTAGCCTGAGAGCGGCTCTACAGATCTTATAGCAAAACATGAACTAAATGCATGCCAACGGCAACCATTTATTTCAACTTTGAAAAAAACATCGTTTAAGGCCTCAAAATGCATCCGGAAGTTAGGGAAGTCTGAAAGCGACAATTTGCAATAATTGTGACGAAACGGTTGCGGTTTTGGACATAGTTTTGACTTTTCCCTAACCAAAGCACTTGAACACAGTGGACTAAGCCTACTTGAACCAAGAAAAATCTCTTAAGCCGAGAAATCATGTCTACCCTAGATTCAAACGCAGCTTACACAAGCTTGGAGATCCCGACGATAGAGGAATATCCTCCTACAATGGATCTTCCAAACTTGCAATTGATAAAGATTCATCTTGTTGAGAGAGTTTCGATGATTGGACATGAGAGTGAAGGACTATATAGATACATTGACGACAATGAGGTCAATCTTTATAGGTGCTCAGATCCATACCTAGAAGAGATAACATATTACAAGCTCTTATATGTCTACACATACGGAGTCGACTGTCAATGGAGATCTATAGTTGTCGACAAGTATGGACGAGAATACAGAGTTGTAGAAAGCACAAATCCACAGATTGTTCTAGAAAGAGGTGGATATTTGGTCAATGAAGGACCACAAATGCCTCCACCAAACACGAGAATTCCTATAGGAATTCCAAGAAGAGAGCCACCAGGATTCCCTTCAAGAGAGATAACGAGAGAAGGATTGGCAGAATCTCTGGTTAGACTTGTAGACAATCGACGAGTTAGACCATCCCAAGTCCAGAAATGGGTAAACAGAAAATACTCTGGAGATAAAGATCTGAGAGATCACGTAACGGCTTTTAGAAGAGTGATTAGGGCAGAGGAAGTTTCAGATTTTGCGACAGAGTTTGCGGGATTTGGATTGACTCTAGAAGATGATGCAGCTACATGGTTCGACTCGGTGGAAAAATGGGATTTTGAGACCCTAGATGAGCTGTTTGAGGAGTTTATTGAAGAATTCTCACCAAAAGGCATTGCTGACAACACGGTCTCACAAATCCATAGATTCAAACAGAAAGAGGATGAATCAGTACGCAAAGCATCATTACGGCTCAAGAGATGTGTTAAGCTCTCTCCAAGAGCGGAATTACTTACGCAAGAACGACTGATGATGATCTTTATCCAGGGAATGAGACATGAGGGCGTTCAAAAGGATCTGCATACGATAAGGAGGATGACGCTAAATGAGTTGATCAAAGAAGCTCTTTATCTAGTGGATAACTGTGAGGCATACAAAGAAAAGGACTTAAAGAGTCAAGGAGATGACACATCCTCTCAGCACAGTGTTTCACAGATAAGTGAGTCCATTGCCAAGCCAACGACACCTATTGATCAAGAAAGGCTTATCGACGACTTGGTCAAGAGGTTGATTCCTCTTGTAAGGTCTGATTCGGGAGAGCCAAAGTGGTGTGAAATTGAGAGAAAATGGACGAACCATACGAGGGAAGAGTGCTATTATAGCATGGAAAATGCTAGGGAGAGGTATGTACAACCTGTTCTAGAAGCACCTACTCCACCTAGATACATTACGGGGAATGTGCCAAGACCAGTAGGAGTTTTAAGGCCACAGCTTGTCTTAGGACAACAACCTCCGCTGCCAGGTGCTAGAATGCTAGTAGACATGAGATACATGCCAATGATGGAAGAATCAAATAAACCAACGCCAGTACCAGCTACAATGTGGTATAGAAACCAAAGTGAGTACTACCCTTCGGAGCAACAAAATGTGAGAGAAACACATGGAGTGGTGAGGCCAGTACAACCTCCACCTCCTGGGTTTCAGTCGAAAGAAAGAAGGTATGAAATGGACGAAAGGACATTGCGATTCATTGAAAATAGCGGCTTATCTAGGTCAAAGCATGCTTATAGCCAAGAGGAAATGCTAAAAGAATCTCCTCAACCAGAGACAGATTGTCACACAAGTCGTGACAACCACTTGGTCTAACAATGTCCTCATACGGAGATCACTGAAGTAAATGCCTATTGTCTTGAGTGTGGCATCACTCACTTGATCCCCGATTGCCCGAAAAAACCAAACCAAATCAGGATAATCACGACAAATGTATCAAGGGATTGTTCAGCTACCTAGTAGCTCAGAAAATGAAAATGTTGTACCAATGCAAGTGGTTACGAGAGCACAAGCTCAAAAGAAAGCTGATGAGAATCCAAAGACAAAGAACACGGAAAGTGACACGAGTCCAAAGACAGATGATGGACCAAAGACAGACGCACCTAGTCAGAAAACCAAGAACAAACGAAATAGTTGGAAAGCTAGAAATACTAGGATGAAAGCATGCAAGGAACGAGAGCAAAAATCCCTAGCTGAGAAGCTTACCGAAGCTCAGGAGAAGATAAAACAACATGAGGAAAAGGAGGCACCTTCTCTAAAACAGATGGTTAAACCTCTAGAAGAACCATCCACGGATGAGAAACCGAGAAGTGCTAGTTTAGGAGGATCTGTGTTGGCAGAGAAGGTTAATGAGACATTAGATGCCCTCTTGAAAGCCTATGATGTGGGGCTCAAAAACAACCAAACCAAAGAACACAGATGGATGACATATCCCTATACGGAACTAGGAAAGAAAAGGTTTGAAATGGGGCAGAAAATGATTCAAATAGCCCAAGCTTTACTAGAACCACCAATTGCAAAACCTGAGGACGTGATCCGTGTCATGCCTACACAAGTAATCCCACCAAACCAGGAACTAAAAGAGCCAGATTCTAGTCATAAGCACAGGCCAAACCTCAAAGACCCAGCATTAGAACCAAGGATAGTACTGAATACCACGGATAACTCTTCCGAGGGATTTCACCAAGCTATACCTGAGGATTGTAAAGAGGTAGATGGTCTTGACGAATTGTGGAAACAAGTCAGAGAGGCCAATGAAGCTGATGACCTAAGAAGACGAGTAGACAAGACTGGTGATGAACGAGGAGTGTTTCTACCACCAATAGAGGAATTTGAGACTGGATCTCAAATGAATCTAGACGTGCGATCGTATTGGGGCGAAAAGGATCTGTACAATCTATGGATAGTCAACCCAATTCGCTAAGAACACTACCGTCCTACATGGGAGAGTACGAGACCAAGTCAGATGTGGTTGCAGTCCCATCACAGAGACTGTCTCCCAACAAGGCCATCGATTCAAAGGGGCTAGTAGATATTCTGTCTACCCCAGTAAACTATACAATAATGCCAGCCGAGTTGCTCAGAATAAGACCAAACATGTGGGCTAATGTGGTTAAATGTCTAGAGAAATTTGGTGTAAGAACCCCAATGACTCAAATCGAGGAAGGCATCAAAGAGCTTGAAATGCCTCAACTAAATACTAGGCTAGTGCCATTAAACAAGGTAGGCGAGTATTACGAGGGAGAAGATGGAAACACCACCCTTCCTGTGGAATTCAATGGTGTAAAAACCATGGCAATCCTTGACAGTGGAGCTAGTGTGGCCATTGCAACCAAAGAGGTTTGGAAAAATTGGGGAAAACCTGCCTTGAGATCCACACGAATGACCCTGCAGCTTGCAGAGGGACACAAGGAAAAGCCCCTAGGACTAATAGAAAAAGTACTTGTTACTTCTTGTGGCATTGAATATGAACACACTTTTGCTATTGTTGACTTTGGCAAGAAGAACAACTATGACATCATTCTGGGAAGACCATTCATGCGACAATTGAAAATGGTCCAAGATTGGGGTTATGACCATATATACCTGAGACATATGGAAACCATAACAAAGGTAAACTTGAGGGACCATAGGTATAGGGATGTGACGAGAACACCGGTTGAGGAGTTTGATTCCGCCACAATAGCAGGATCAGAACTTCTAGCTTGGTTAGATAAGCCTAAAGAACTGTGGATGTGTGGATCTTCACAATGTGGTAGCTTGAAACATGAGGAATGTATCCTAGAATGGGTTATAGAGGATATGGACTATATCCCAGAACCATTTCCTGAAGAAAAGTTAGAGCCTTTTGGATGGGAACACATCTTGGCTACTCTGGACGTGTGCGCCGTGGAGGATGCTCCCACAACAAAGTTTTGTGATGAAAATGGCTATGATGTCGTTCCTTATTTTGCAGTGAGTGTAATCCAGGAAAACGAAGAGATCCAGACATCAACAAGCTCTCGAACTAAGGAGCAAACAAAGAAATGTGGAGAATCAAAAGATGAAGAAGACGACGAGTTCTATGACTCTGTAGAACACTTTGAGCTTCCAGAAGATCAACGACCTGGGAATCAATGTCATCTTTACATGAATAAAGTGCATCAAAAGTGGATTCCAAAGTCCTCGGTGAAGACACAGCCACCACAATCATCCTCATACATGGCTCCTAATAAGGAGGCAAAGACCCAACTGGGAGGAAGACGACCAGAGCAACGAGCTAACAATGCTCTAATCAATGGGCTAGAAAAGTCCTCCAAGAAACTACCACCCACTAGCAAACAGACAGTAACTTTCCACTACCAGCCAAAAAATCAAGGGAAAGTACAAGAAGTCAACCTTGCTGAGGATAGTAGCGATAGTGATGAATCTTACGACATCCCCTATCATCAACTCAGGCCATCACTATCACCAACCCCTTCATCAACAACCATGATAGGTCAAAAGAACAGGACAACAAGTTAAAGCCAAAAAGCTCGACAAATCTGGATACCACAGATCTCTAATGACAAATCACAAGATCCAAGACCAAAACAAAAACAAGGAAAGCGTGCACGAACGGGTAAGAATATCACAAAGTCGCAAGCTTTCCCAACTCAGGTTTGGGTTCCAAAGAAGTTGATTCAAGCACAAAAAAGTCAGGAATTCATTTGGATTCCAAAACAACCACAGTATCAACTTTCAAAGCCTGAATCCCGTCACCAACCAAGCGTACAAGGGTTGAAGCAAAGACCACTGTTGACTCACACAACAAAAAGGTGGATCCCAAAGAAGTCTCTTCAAACACAAACGAAGCACGGGCAAGTATGGGTTCCCAAACGAGCGTCAGCAACAAAACAGCCAATAATCGCAAAGAAATGGATCCCAAAGAAGAACAACCAAACTGCTGTCAGTGCATCGCCGCTTGAATTCTTACAATTCTTCCTACGATTACAATACAGTTAGAAGAGAGCAAGTCGCTTCAATCAAGCAACGATACAGGAGCTTCAAAGACCATTACATTGCTTAGAATAGGAAGTCTCGCCAACAAATGCCAATAAGCAAATTTCTTATACCCACATCTTGCACGACATAAATATTTTCCATGCATTGAATGTGTATGCATTATAGGGATACATTACAAAGCCTGCATAGGCACAACTTTTAATTGCCCAAGCACAACACATACCCTTTGCGATACCCTGTCGTAAAGGATGACTCCAAATAGGAAGGGGGGAGGCATTCTAAATGCCGACCTAATATTATGACTATTAGAGGGCAATGTTTTGTGAGATGCATTGAATTTTTGCATTTTATTGTGATAATTTTTTGACGAAATTTAGAGTATATGCCCTCATAGTAGTGTTACACAGGAGTATGGGGACGAAATCCATATATGAGCCCCTAGGGACATGTGTATAGTGTACATAGCATTTAGATTTCTATTTGAATGATTTTTCTTTTGTTGAGTTGTTTTAAGATTTTCTTTGTTTATTATTAAGAAAAAATTAAAAAATCCATAATCCACATGAAGAAAAGACTGACGAGAGGCCTGAGCACTACAAAGAGAAGAAGGTACAAGGAAATGATGAAACTTCACGAAGTATGTCTCAGCAGCCACTACAACAGCCGAAGAACTTGTCACAAAGTAGTGTCAACATGCAACCGAGAAGTCATAAAAGTTAGAGTCGAGCATCTAAGCCACAAAATGAATGAGTTGTTAGTCCCAAAGCTTCAAGTAATATTCTCTGTGGTCTAAGCGTCTTAGCTATTCTAGGTACTGCTCAAGCTGGAAGAGTTGAGCATATTTATGTTGTGTCGCTCATGCTAGTATAGGTGAGCAAAAGAGTCGAAGTCTAAGTACTTAAGTATGGGGAAGTGAAGGAGAAGGTCCAAAAGACACTCACGTACTGAGCACTGTGAGATACGAGTGGAGAAACTTCTACATCGAAAACCCTTCTTGGAAAGGTGGAAGCTATTGAGACATCTTTTGATGTCACATGTGCTACATTTATTCCTCGAAACACCCATCATCTCCTTCTTTCACATTGCATGCTTTTGTTGACAAATTTCTTATATGCATATAGAGTGTCCCATAATTGGCACTTGCATCATGCACTCTTTCCGTGCTTCACCCAAGCACTCACCTTTCATGAACATGTACTTCACGTTCAACTGATCAACTCCAATAAGAGCGTATACCAAAGGCATTTTTTTCCCACCGGGTTTTTTCCCTTTGGTCATCCAAGTTTTAGACCCTAATCTAAAGACACCTATCACCATCCTCTTGTACATATTCCTTCTACATCAACAATAAGGAAATGCTACCCAAATCAATTGACAAATGAATTGGAGCACCAATTTCAGCATACTTCTCCTCAATGGCGAGTCGAAGAATGGCCTACAATGACAAAGCTGCAGACAACACTAACGACATGCTTGCATAGGAACAAAGAAGTTACCAATGAAGAAGAGCAGACATAAGAGTGATCAGAGGATCTCAAAAGATGAATGGTTATGATGATAGATGTCCGCTCTAATGGATCATAGTTCTTGTTGTGGTTCGACAAAGATACAAGCAGTGCAACAGATGAAGCCAAAACAACAGCAAAGTGTTGACCGCTGGGTCAACAACACAACATAACTCCTTACAAAGTTGTCATTGGCTCACAAGATCAGAAAGCCAATCACTCAATTCTACAGATTGTAGAAGTTGTTTCTTAGAATCACAAATACTCCGAATTGACAGATTTGCTGGAGCAAGTGATGGATGAGCTTTCCCTATCCATGATGATAAGAGTCAAGTTAAACGACATTGGGTTCTTTTTGAATTTAGATATGGCAGTAGACCTATAATGACAGAAACAGATGCTGTAGCTCGGAGCGTGGATGTGAAAGACATAAAGTTCGTCATCAATTATGATTTTCCTGAATCATGCGAAGACTATGTACATCGGATTGGACGAACAAGACAAGCTACTGCAAAGGCTATAGTCTATACTTTCTTTCCAACAACAAAACGACAGCAAAGACCACATCGCCATCGAAAATCAGGTCATGTCGGGGACGACATGAACGCGGAAGGGGGGAATGCTGACCAGTGGGTCAACAACACAACATAACTCAAGTTTCGTACCAAAGTCTTATCTTTTGCGAGTTATGAAATGCTGCGGATTATGGCTATAAACGTCATTTGTAATGAGTAGTTATTCTAGTTTCAGAAGTCGGGGTGCAATGGCACTTCCAGATTGTAAATACAAATCCATTTGACCCTTTCAACTCCATTTTTGGTTAAACCTAAGGTAGCCTTAGTATATAAGGTACCTAGGTCAATTTGTAAGGAAGACTTTAATCATAATCAAAACTTAGCGCTACCATCTACTGTGTGTGAGAGAGAAAGAGAGTGAGCGTGAGCTTCATCCTCTCGCTACGCCCAGCTCGCTCAACACATTGGAGATCTGACTGCACCATTGTTGCAGGCTCGAGGAGAGCTACGCGTCGACGCCAAGCATTCCACGCGAGACGAAGCGCACACGCCGACGCATCTACGAGCTATTTGTGGCCGTAAGTGTATCAAACGATGTCTGTTTTCTGCGTGCTAGTAGTCTATAGAATCGTGGTGACATAAGCTACGCATAGGTACTCATAAATTTCAGTTTCGGGTACTTTCAAAATTCTGTTCTGTCATCTTACGCGTTTTCCGCAGATGGGTTTAGAGTGAGGGTTTTGAGTGTAGAAGCTTAGGGACAGGTGTATCCTAGTGAGGGGATGGTGTTCCTTAAGTTTCGTACGAATCTGGCATGATAAAGTGAGTTGCCTTCCGTATGTGTGTATGTGGCTAGGTGGTGCAGTTGAGAGCAGTGAGGTTTTTGATTGTGGTTTAGTTGGCCTTCCTGAGTGTTGTATGTTTAGGATGGTCTCAGCCTGACAAGATAAAGAGATTTCCTCTGTGTGCCTATCGTGTCATCTGTGTCGTCGATTGACATTATGTTGATCTAGGTAGTGTTTGAATGCACTTCATGGGTGTGTGAGTCGCTTCCCCCTCCAACAATATTTGATGCACCTACTTCCCAATTCTTAGTGTAAATGGCCAAGTGGTGGATCTATGATCCACTCATCCATCAAACATTGTGTAGAATTACAACTGTTATGATGGCCAAGTGTTGAATGCACCTAACTTTAAGATATGGTTTAGAATGGCAAAGTGGTGGATCTAGAAGACACCAACAATTGGATCCACATTTCAAGCCTTTGTTATAATGGCGAAGTGGTGGATCTTTGATGCAACTACTTCCCAATTGTTAGTCTCAATGGTCAAGTGGTGGATCTAGGATCTACTCATCCCATAGACATTGTGTAAAATTACAAGTGTTATTATGGCCAAGTGTTGAATGGACCTAATTTTAAGACATGGTTAGAATGCTAAGTGGTGGATCTAAGAGGCACCAACAATTGGATCCACATTTCAAGCATTTGTTATTATAATGGCCAAGTGGTGGATGTTTGATGTATCTACTTCCTTTTTCTTAGTCTAAAAGACCAAGTGGTGGATCTAGGATCTACTCATCCCACAAACACTGGGTAAACATTACAACTGTTATGATGACCAACTATTGAATGCACCTAACTTTAAGACATGGGTTAGAATGTCCAAGTGGTGGATCCTTGATGCACCTACTTCCCAATTCTTAGTCTAAATGGCCAAGTGGTGGATCTAGGATCTACTCATCCCACAAACACTGGGTAAATATTACAACTGTTATGATGACCAACTGTTGAATGCACCTAACTTTAAGACATGGGTTAGAATGGCCAAGTGGTGGATCTTTGATGCACCTACTTCCCAATTCTTAGTCTAAATGGCCAAGTGGTGGATCTAAGATCTATTGATCCCATAAACATTGTGTAAAATTACAAGTGTTTTGGTGACGAAGTGTTGAATGCACCTAACTTTAAGAGATGGGTGAGAATAGCCAAGTTCTGGATATAGTAGACACCAACAATTGGATCCACAATTCAAGACTTTGTTATAATGGCCAAGTGGTGAATCTTTGATGCACCTACTTCCCAATTCTTAGTCTAGATGGCCAAGTGGTGGATCTAAGATCTTCTGATCCCACAAACATTGTGTAAAATTACAAGGGTTATGATGACCAAGTGTTGAATGTACCTAACTGTAAGAAATGGGTTAGAATGGCCAAGTGGTGGATCTATGAGACACCAACAATTGGATCCACCATTCAAGCCTTTGTTATAGTGGCCAAGTGGTATATCTTTGATGCACCTACTTCCCAATTCTTAGTCTAAATGGCCAAGTGGTGGATCTAGGATCTACTCATCCCATAAACATTGCTTAAAATTACAAGTGTTATGATAACCAAGTGTTGAATGCAGTTGACTTTAAGACATGGGTTAGAATGGCCAAGTGGTGGATCCAGGAGACAACCAACAATTGGATCCACATTCTAAGCCTTCTAATGGCCAAGTGGTGCATCTTTGATGCACCTATTTCTCAATTCTTAGTATGAATGGCAAGGTGGAGGATCTAGGCATAATTCATCGCACAAACATTGTGTAGAATTACAAGTGTTATGATGGCCAAGTGTTGAATGCACCTAACTTTAAGACATGGTTAGAATGGCCAAGTGGTGGATGTATCACACACCAACAATTCAAACCACAATTCAAGCCTTCGTTATAATGGCCAAGTGGTGGATCTTTGATGCACCTACTTTCCAATTCTTAGTCTAAATGACAAAGTGGTGAATGCATCTGATTTTAAGACATGGGTTAAAATGGTAAAGTGGTGGATCTAGGAGACACCAACAATTGGATCCACATGTCAAGCCTTCTAGTTGCCAAGTTGTGGATCTTTGATGTGCCTATTTTCTAATTTTTAGTATGAATGTCCAAGTGCTGGATCTCGGATCCGCTCATCCCACAGAAATCGTGTAGAATTACAAGTATTATGATGGCCAAGTGTTGAATGCACCTATGTAACATTTTAATGGCCTATAATCTTATGTGTAGCGGAAATTAGCATGAACATAGTGGGCATTTCATTAGAATAAATTCCTAATGAGAATTACAAGAGTGCTTGGGTGGAGAGAGCAACAAAAAGCATAACACCTAGTTAGATAGCATCGACAATACTTTCAAAAGAGAGAGAAATTAAGCTATTGACAACAGTTGAGGACCGGATTTGCATGGAGCCGGTCCCCCCTCCAAAAGGCTTTGTATTATGGTTTCTCCCATCAAGAGAGACATTGTACAATACAATTCTTTGTGTTCCTTCAAGACTAGCTAGTGCAATGAAGATGGAAGCTTCATGCACCAAGCAAAACACTTAATCAAACACAACTTGAATTATCCCCGTTCTCAGACCCAAGACCTCACACACCTTCGAAGATGGTGAGAGCTAGCAGGGTATGAGAGTAGATTGAGAAGAAAAAGAAGTATCTTACGAGAAAGAAGTACATCTCCTCACATAATCACTCATATTAGCATAGCTTAGCTTAGTAATTAGCTTGGTAGAGAAGATGAGCATGCATTGAAGCTTGGCTCTTGGTTGGATTTGCATCCACATGCCAAGAGAGTGTTGATGTAGGCTTCTATCTCACAAGCTTGGAGTAGGTGATGAGCTCTCCATTAAAGCTTGGGAGGAGATAGAGTATTTTCCCTTCACACATGGTCAAGTGTGAGAGTGTGTGTGTCAATGCCAAGCAAAAATCAGCCCCCCCTCTCTCTTGGGCGAGCCCTAGCTGCTAAATAAGTCTGGCCTTTGCCTCATTGGACCTCCCCAGGTCAAGCCAATAGGAATTAAGCAGCATAAGTGATAGCCTTTAGACATGTGTCCCCCTTTCCCCTTTTGTGAGAGTTTTAGGTAATTAAATAATTAAACTAAACTCTCATTGGACCCCTTTGCCTCCTGGCCAATAGGAATCAGGCAAGCCATGGGGCTCCTGAATGCTCATTGGACCCCTTGGGAGACTGCCCAATAGTCTTCTAGGAGACTTAATTCTCATTGGTTTCTTTTACTAAATGTTTTTAAATTAATTAAACTAGATTTACTCTAGCTTAATTCTCATTGGTCCACTTCAAGGGTCTTCCAATAGGAATTGGGCACACCTTGTGGGCATCTGGCCTAGGGAGCTGACATGTGTCCCTCATTCCCTTTGTGTAAAGGGAGCCTGTGTGTGTGTGTGTGGCTTTCTCTCTCATCCCCTAGCTTTGGGGCTCGCCCCCTCCCATGTAGGGATGTAGAAAGACTTTTTGGGCACACACTAAGCATCCAATTTTCCCTAGGGTTGACCTTTGGACACAACCTTTGAATTTTGGAACCTTAGCATTTTGGAAGTCTTAATGGGCTGAACCTTATGGTCTTTTTGGCCCATTGTTTCACATGGCTCTTTTGCAGATGGCCCCCCCTTTGGATCCCTATTTTCCCTCCTTTGGATCCCTACTGTGGCCGGTCTGCTAACTTAACCAATATTCTAGCTTTTTCTCCCTTGGCACTTCCCCACATTAAATGATCAGTTTAATATGAGAAAATCATTTAGGAGAATTAGATATTGATTATTATGACATTACCTCTCTCTTGAAATCATAGTCGTCCTCGACTATGGTGTAGAGAAGATAAAGCATATGCATGAGTCCTTTTCTTAGCGGGTAGAGGATCCCTATGTTACCCTACGACATCATTCCATAATGGATGACTAGTCCATTTGGCACTTGAGAGCCTGAGGCTGCCGCAAGCATGTCTGCACATTAGTCCTATCAGTCTTCCATAGTAGAGTGACAAGCTCTACTTGGTGTTTGGGAGACGTCGTCTCCGCAAACTTGATCTAAGCATGCTTAGTACTTCATTTTTGTGCACAAATAAAGAAAAAGAGAGTCTTATAAGACAAAAATTTTTTGTTCATTTTTAACATTTTGTACATTTGCTTACTCTTGGGAAGCATTGTAAGCATTGACAAGGTTTAGGTTATCCTTTAATTGTATGCCTTGCATCCATCTAGCATCTTCAAAAGGATAATTCTTAAACTTAATAAGATATCGTCGGATAGTCTTACCGCCTCTTAATACCTTGTCTTCATGTCGGAGAATGGACTCGGGCTGCAGCACCTCCTCGTGGTCCTCGATCTCCGGTGGGTCTTCAATAGTTGGTTCTTGAGGTGGCTCTCCTTTGTAAGGCTTTAATAGGCTCACATGAAAAGCATTGTGTATGAGCCAATGATTGGGCAACTTAAGTTGATAGGCCATCTCATTGATTGGCCTAAGAATTTGGAAGGGACCATAATACCTTTTTGCTAGTTTAGCATAGTACTTTTGGTGGCCCGTAGGATTCTTTCCCGTCGTGTGCCTTAATCGAGCCTTGGGAAACTTTAACAAGACCCAATCGTTTTCTTTAAAGGCTTGGGCTTTTCTGTGCTTGTCAGCAGCAGCCTTTTGCCTTTGCTGTGAGATAGAGATAGCATCCTTAATTTTTTGGAAAGATTCTTGTAGGTCTCGGCTATACTCATCTGCAGCGAAGATCTTCCCATGTACCTTAAGTAGCAAGGGACTTTTTGATCTTCCCTCAATTACCTCGAAAGGTGCTTTTCCTGTAGAAGTATGTACAGTGTTATTGTAAGCATACTCTACTAAGGGTAAGTACTTCTCCCATTGGGATCTTTGATCTACTTCCGTTACATAGGCTTTTAGTAGATCAAGAATGGTTAGGTTAGCTATTTCACTTTGGCCATCAGTTTGTGGATGATAGGCCGAAGAGAAGTTTAGCCTTGTTCCTAAATTCTCAAAGAGACCCTTCCAGAAATTACTGGTCATTCTAGGGTCTCTATCCGACACTATGGACATTGGCAAGCCATGGTACTTGAAAATTTGTGAAATGAAGAGGGTTGCCATTTGATGGGCTTTGATAGTCTTTTTGACAGGTATAAAATGAGCTTGTTTACTGAACCTGTCTACTATCGTCCATATTCCCGTATTCCCATGGATAGACTTAGGCAATCCAAAGATAAAATCCATGGATATGCTCTCCCAAGGTGAATTAGGGATTGGCAATGGTTGAAGCAATCCAAGTTGCTTCCCTCTATCAAATTTTGTCTTTTGACATACCACACATTTGGAAACATACTCGTGTATGTTCACTTTCATGGTAGGCCAATAGAAATATGTTTCAATTCCCTTTAGGGTAGACTGAATCCCTCTATGCCCCGCATATGGGGGAGCATGAGATTCATACATTACTTTCTCACGTAGTGAGTTAGTAACGCATAGTCTATTGCCATAGAGAAGATAACCATCTTGTAAAGTAAATGGTTCTTCTTTCTTCCCTAATGCAAGGGCTGAAATCACATCTCTAAAATCGGGATCAATAGCATACTCATCTATCATTGAAGATAGATCATTGTGAGTTGCTATGGAAACCGCATTCACTCTCGGGCGTCTTGAGAGTGCATCGGCTACTTGATTATGCTTGCCAGCAATGTGAGCAATATGAAAATGAAATTGCGAAAGGAAATTTGCCCACCTCATTTGTTTGTCGGAGATCTTGGTCTGCGTCATGAAGTACTTAAGACTTTGGTGATCTGTTCGCAGAATGAAAGGAGTCCCCAATAAATAGTGCTTCCATGAGTCTAAGGCATGTAGAACTGCAAGGAGTTCTTTTTCGTATATGCCTAGAGCTTGCTCAACAGGGTCGAGCCTTCGACTCTCATAGCCTATGGCGTGCCCTTCTTGGAGCAAAACAGCCCCAAGGCAATCACCACAAGCATCACATTGGACCTCAAATGGTTTTGAGAGATCCGGTAGTGTAAGCACAGGTTGAGAGATAAGCTTTTCTTTAAGCTTTTCGAAAGCATTGTTCTCCTTAGCAGACCACGTATACCTAACATTTTTTTTTGTTAGGTCATGTAATGGTCCCGCAATTTGTGAGAACTTTTCTATGAAGCGTCTATAGTATGCACACATACCTATAAAGCTTCTTAGTTCATGAAGATTCCTTGGTTTAGGCCATCCTTTTATTACCTCTAACTTGGATGGATCCATTTGGATTCCATCTTGAGAGATAATGTGACCTAAATATTGAATCTCTTGCAAGAAAAATTCACTTTTCTTTCGATTAACATAAAGTTTATTCTCTCTTAAAACTTGAAATATTACCTGGAGGTGTTGCTTGTGTTCCTCCAATGAATTAGAGTAGATGATAATATCATCAAAGAACACTCCAGTGAAGGTTCGATGAGGCCAGAACAGCTTCTCCATTAAACGGTTAAATGTGGCTGGTGCATTAGTCAAGCCAAAAGGCATGACAATGTACTCGTAAAGACCAAATGTAGTACGAAATGCGGTCTTTACAATGTCTTGATCAACTATCCTTATTTGATGATAGCCACTTTTTAGGTCAATCCTACTGAAGTAGGTCGATCCTTGTAGCTTATCAAATAGGTCTTCTACCCGTGGAACGGGAAACCTATTCTTGATAGTGATCCTATTTAGTGCTCTATAGTCGACACACATACGATATGTGCCGTCTTTCTTTTGCACTAATAGCACAGGTGAGCAAAATGGAGATGAGCTAGGCCTAACCATGCCCTTCTCAATTAACTCATGCACTTGCCGCATAATCTCCTCTTGTTGAGCTTGAGAAACTCTATAAGGAGGTTTGTTAGGCGGTGAACTTCCTGGAAGAAGTTCAATTGCATGGTCGTCATTACCTCGTTTAGGAGGTAGCTCACAAGGGATGTCGTCAATAAAGACATCTTGAAACCCCTTGAGAAAATTGGATAACTCTAATTCCTTTTGGTTGCTTTTATTTTCTTTTGCTAAAGCATTAGGTTCATTTTGAGAATCTTTAACAAAAATCATGTACACGGAAATAGAGCTCTTTATTGACTTGTTGAAAGCTGGTGTATATACAATGGGGATGGTGTTACCCATCTCCTTAGCATCTATATACATGTCCTTTTCCCTGAACTTAAAGGAGATTCTCCTTTCAGGAAATTTAACATCGGCAGCCAGGCGGTCAAACCATGGTGCCCCTAGGATTACATCCTCATGCTTGAGAGGAGAGATAAAGAAGTCCTCTTTGTCCACATAGCCTTGGACATGAAGCCTCAATTTCCCGATTAAGGGAGTGACTGAAGCTTCTTGCCCCTTGAAGGCACTGTCTGCGGGTAGGATATCTCCCATCTCGTAGGATTGTATGCCTAGCTTGGTGGCTAACTCCATAGATATGAAATTGTGAGTAGAACCAGGGTCAAAGAGAATAAAAGCATCATGTTCTCTTACCTTTCCCCAAGCATGGCATAGAGAAGATCCTTTGTGGTGAGTTTGGTGAATCTCCTCCTCTTGGATTTCAACCAAAGAAGCTCTAGGAGGATCTTGGCGGTTGTTCTTTTGGGGACAAGCGCGGTATGCATGCCCTTGTTCGCCGCACTTGAAACACCGGTTATCTTTACGATA
This sequence comes from Adiantum capillus-veneris, assembly GCF_014529385.1. Classification (NCBI taxonomy): domain Eukaryota; kingdom Viridiplantae; phylum Streptophyta; class Polypodiopsida; order Polypodiales; family Pteridaceae; genus Adiantum; species Adiantum capillus-veneris. The sequence goes on from NC_140956.1 coordinate 174,374, forward strand.
ACGCTCAAGCTCTTCAGGAGAGAGTTTATTCTTTCCTTTGTAAACTCCCTTCTCTTTGGCTTTGTTGGAATTGCCCTTAGGAGACTTTTGGACATTGTCCTTCCCCTTAGGCTCATTGGAACCCTTGTTTTCCGGGGGCTTATTATTTCTTTTACCCCCCGTTTGGAAATTGATTCGCGAGGCCACCATAGTATGGTGTATTACCGCCGATATGGTACGTGGCCTTTGGGAGTTGACATACTCCGCCATTTCTTCGGTTAAGCCCGCACAAAATTGTTGCTTTTGCTCTCCAAAATCCAACTTTTTGAAGACAGTGGCTTTGAGTTGTAGGTCCCAAAACTTGTCTACATATTTGTGGATGGATTCATTTGGAGAGAGCTTTAAGCTTCGCCATTCGGTGAGTACTTTGTCTTTGGCATCGGTGGCCAAAAACTGCTTCATAATGGAAGCTCTTAAAGCCTTCCATGTTCGTGGAGCTTCACCGTTGGCTCGTAGGCTAGACCACCATTGTCTGGCGGACTTTTGAAAGTGCATAGCTACATGGCGTAGCTTTGAGGACTCCGTGAAGCCCTCATCTCCAAACGCCGCATCGAATTGCTGGATAAAGGCCAAAACTTTGTCTGTAGCACCAAAGGTGCCATCATAGGTAAGGAAAGAGATGCTCTTCCCTCCCTCTTTGAATTTCTTCAGCTTGGACGACCTCTTCCATGCGGCATAGGATTTCCTATGGCCTCTTCTTTTTGATGGTTCAAAAGTTGCACCATCACTTGCTTCAGAAGATGAAGAATTTGAAGAAGGTGGAGAAGAGGGTGACCTCTTTCTCGCCTTTTTCTTGTCTTGATCTTTGTCGTCTTCACCATAGCTTTCATAAGAGGAAGAGGATGAAGAAGATGGAGAAGAGGGTGTCCTCTTTCTCGCCTTTTTCTTCTCTTGCTTTTTATCATCCCTCTTTGAATTATGGCGTGGAGAAGAGTGTAATGGTCTTCTCCGCTTTGGTGGTGATGGAGAGCGTTTAGCCCGCCGTCTTCGTGGAGCCATCTCCGCCGAGGTGACGGGAGACTCGCTTCTTTCTCGTTCCTTCGGTGGAGGCTCTTGAGTTCTCCTTTGGGAAGGAGATGCATCATCAAGAAGTAAGTTCTTGAGCCCTTCATATGGATTCTCTTCTTCTTCCCGAATCGGAGAGAGACCTCTTTTGGTAGTCTCACAAGGAGGCTTCCTAGGTGTTCTCTCGTCATGGTGATGAACTTGGAGAATCCCGTGAGCACGGAGCTGCCGTTGCACTTCACTTTGGAGAGATGGATTGCCCATGGCTTGTTGAAGCCTAGAAACAAGATAGTTAACAAGCATTGAAGCATCATTAGTAGCTTGCTCATGAGCAAAATCAAAGCTATCAACATTAATTTCACTCTCTTTACTATTGTCAGCCATTCTAACAACTTTTAGGTGTAAACTTTTTAGGTGTACTTTGGCACTTCAAGCCCTAGTTGCTACTCCTCTTTACCCCTTTAGAAAAAGCACTCAAGCTACTGTACCCGCGGCTCGAATACCATTAATTGCAAGGAATAGAAGAGAGGGTCTTTCGACACCAAAACAGCACCGGCTCCTGTCAAGCTTCTAATAGCTCAATAGTGGTTAAGCCGTAGGCAAGCCCCGTAGGACTCCACTATTAAGACCATAGCTCTCGACGGTGATGCCCCGTTAACTGCACAAAGGCAGGCGCACTGCAAGGCTGAAAAATCCCTATTCTACTTATTCACAGGCAATTAATAATACCAACCATTTGTAGCTAGCTTGAGGACCTCCCTTCTTGAGCAAGAAAAGAGAAACCTTGAGCTCTGATACCAATGTAACATTTTAATGGCCTATAATCTTATGTGTAGCGGAAATTAGCATGAACATAGTGGGCATTTCATTAGAATAAATTCCTAATGAGAATTACAAGAGTGCTTGGGTGGAGAGAGCAACAAAAAGCATAACACCTAGTTAGATAGCATCGACAATACTTTCAAAAGAGAGAGAAATTAAGCTATTGACAACAGTTGAGGACCGGATTTGCATGGAGCCGGTCCCCCCTCCAAAAGGCTTTGTATTATGGTTTCTCCCATCAAGAGAGACATTGTACAATACAATTCTTTGTGTTCCTTCAAGACTAGCTAGTGCAATGAAGATGGAAGCTTCATGCACCAAGCAAAACACTTAATCAAACACAACTTGAATTATCCCCGTTCTCAGACCCAAGACCTCACACACCTTCGAAGATGGTGAGAGCTAGCAGGGTATGAGAGTAGATTGAGAAGAAAAAGAAGTATCTTACGAGAAAGAAGTACATCTCCTCACATAATCACTCATATTAGCATAGCTTAGCTTAGTAATTAGCTTGGTAGAGAAGATGAGCATGCATTGAAGCTTGGCTCTTGGTTGGATTTGCATCCACATGCCAAGAGAGTGTTGATGTAGGCTTCTATCTCACAAGCTTGGAGTAGGTGATGAGCTCTCCATTAAAGCTTGGGAGGAGATAGAGTATTTTCCCTTCACACATGGTCAAGTGTGAGAGTGTGTGTGTCAATGCCAAGCAAAAATCAGCCCCCCCTCTCTCTTGGGCGAGCCCTAGCTGCTAAATAAGTCTGGCCTTTGCCTCATTGGACCTCCCCAGGTCAAGCCAATAGGAATTAAGCAGCATAAGTGATAGCCTTTAGACATGTGTCCCCCTTTCCCCTTTTGTGAGAGTTTTAGGTAATTAAATAATTAAACTAAACTCTCATTGGACCCCTTTGCCTCCTGGCCAATAGGAATCAGGCAAGCCATGGGGCTCCTGAATGCTCATTGGACCCCTTGGGAGACTGCCCAATAGTCTTCTAGGAGACTTAATTCTCATTGGTTTCTTTTACTAAATGTTTTTAAATTAATTAAACTAGATTTACTCTAGCTTAATTCTCATTGGTCCACTTCAAGGGTCTTCCAATAGGAATTGGGCACACCTTGTGGGCATCTGGCCTAGGGAGCTGACATGTGTCCCTCATTCCCTTTGTGTAAAGGGAGCCTGTGTGTGTGTGTGTGGCTTTCTCTCTCATCCCCTAGCTTTGGGGCTCTCCCCCTCCCATGTAGGGATGTAGAAAGACTTTTTGGGCACACACTAAGCATCCAATTTTCCCTAGGGTTGACCTTTGGACACAACCTTTGAATTTTGGAACCTTAGCATTTTGGAAGTCTTAATGGGCTGAACCTTATGGTCTTTTTGGCCCATTGTTTCACATGGCTCTTTTGCAGATGGCCCCCCCTTTGGATCCCTATTTTCCCTCATTTGGATCCCTACTGTGGCCGGTCTGCTAACTTAACCAATATTCTAGCTTTTTCTCCCTTGGCACTTCCCCACATTAAATGATCAGTTTAATATGAGAAAATCATTTAGGAGAATTAGATATTGATTATTATGACAACCTAACTTTAAGACATGGCTAGATGCCAGGTTAGAATGCCAAGCCGTTGATCCGGGAGACATCAACAATTGGATCCACATTTCAAGCATTCATTATTATAATGGCCAAGTGGTAAATCTTTGATGCACCTACTTCCTAATTCTTAGTCTAAATGGGCAAATGGTGGATCTAAGATCTACTGATCCCACAAAAATTGTCAAAAATTACAAGTGTTATGATGGCCAAGTGTTGAATGCATCTAACTTTAAGACATGGGTTAGAATGGCCAAAGTGGTGGATCTAGGAGAAACAAACAATTGGATCCACAATTCAAGGATTCGTTATAATGACCAAGTGGTGGATCGTTGACGCACCTACTTTCCAATTCTTAGTGTAAATGGCCAAATGGTGGAACTTTCATGCACCTACTTCCCAGTTTCTAGTTTAAATGGCCAAGTGGTGGATCTGGGGTCTACTCATCCCACAAACATTGTGTAAAATTACAAGTCTTATGATGGCCAAGTGTGGGATTCATCTAACTTTAAGACAACAATTAGAATGGCCAAATGGTGGATCTAGGGTACACCAAGAATTGGATCCACCATTCAAGCGTTCGTTATAATGGCCAAGTGGTGGATCTAGGATCCACTCATCCCACAAACCTTGTGTAGAATTACAAGTGTTGTGATGGCCAAGTATTGAGTGCACCTAACTTTAACACTAGGTTGGTAACCTAACAGGACATAAAAGTGTCCTTTCAGGGTTTTGAAAAAAACATCCAAAACCATAGTAGATCCATTCATTTTGTAAAATCCTTTCATGAGGTTATAGTTCAAGGCCTACTACACATGGAAAAAATAAGAAACTTGTAAAATTTCTCATCTTTTGGTCACACCAAGCCTCCAAAGTTGATGGACCAGTACATTTTCATCAAAACAGTCATTTCTTACGTTTTGTTGCATAAAAATAAGATTAGGGATTTTTGTAGGACTTGAGATAAATTCCCTAGTTAGCTTCAATGGGTTGGTGATCAGAACATATGATTTCTTCTCAGTCACTATTTTTTTTTTTTGCCAAAAGAAATAGGTACCAAAAAGTTGAATTTTTACCATTCTACAAACCTATCATCAAATTTTCTATAGCCACGCTCAATACAAATAATATATGCATGCTTTCTTAGTTCCCTATATTCCTTTAGGTTCATAGGGAGCCATGGAGAATGTCAAAAGAATAATACATCTCTTACCAAGGGGAATCTTTGGGACAAAGATGAAGTACTAAATACAGCAAACATGAAAAAACTTGGTTCAACATTATGAGTTGTAGAATCCCATAGAAACTATTCAATATCTAGCCAAATTTGATCCTTATGATTAGATATGGTTACTACCTACAAAATGCATATAGTTGTCACAAGAAACTAAGAATATTGAAAAAGCTATACTTGATATACTAGAATGTTTTGTTTTCTTCTATAATTGAAAAATTCAACCATCGTTGTCTACTATGCAAAATAGGGTATTAGGTGCCCGAAAACTCAAGGAATATTAGCTTTATGTTACAATATGCGACATAGAAAATCAAAACTGCATTTGGATATTATGAAAGCCACCAAAAAAATCATAGAAGAGCTAAAATTGGCTAAAAAATAGGATTTGACAATTTTTTGTAATTTGGTCATAACTTACAACTTTGGTCATAATTTGGTCATAACCTACTTTCCAAATCTTAGTCTAAATGGCCAGGTGGTGGATCTATGATCTACTCATCCCACAAACATTGTGTGGAATTACAAGTGTTATCATGGCCAAGTGTTGAATGCATCTATCTTTAAGACAGGATTAGAATGGCCAAGTGGTGGATCCAGGACACACCAACAATTCGAACCACAATTCAACACTTTGTTACAATGGGCAAGTGGTGGATCTTTAATACACCTACTTCTCAATTCTTAGTCTAAATGGTCAAGTGATGGATCTAGGATCTACTCATCCCACAAACATTGTGTAAAATTACAAGTGTGATTATGGCCAAGTGTTAATGCACCTAACTGTAAGACATGAATAGAATTCCAAGTGGTGGATCTAGGAGACACCAACAATTGGATCCGCATTTCAAGCATTCATTATTATAATGGCCAAGTGGTAGATCTTGATGCACCTACTTCCTAATTCTTAGTCTAAATGCCCAAATGGTGGATCTAGGATCTACTCATCCAATAACCATTGGGTCAAACATACAACTATAACGATGGCCAAGTATTAAAGGCACCTAGCTTTAAGACATGGGGTAGAATGGCCAAGTGGTGATGCTAGGAAACACCAACATTTGGATCCACATTTCAAGCCTTCGTTATAATAGCCAAGTGGTATGTCTTTGATGCACCTCCCAATTCTTAGTCTAAATGGCCAGCTGGTGGATCTAAGATCTATTAATCCCACAAACATTGTCAAAAATTAAAAGTGCTATGATGGCCAAGTGTTGACTGTATCTAACTTTAAGACATGGGTTAGAATGTTCAAGTGGTGGATCTAAGAGACACAAACAAGCCTTTGTTTATAATGTCCAAGTGGTGGATCTTTCATGCACCTACTTCCCAATTCTTAGTCTAAATGGCCAGGTGGTGGATCTAAGATCTACTGATCATACAAACATTGCGTAAAATTACAACTGTTTTGATGACGAAGTGTTGAATGCACCTAACTTTAAGAGATGGGTTAGAATAGCCAAGTGGGTGGATCTAGGAGACACCAACAATTGGATCCACATTTCAAGCCTTCATTATAATGGCCAAGTGGTGGATCTTTGATGCGCCTACTTCCCAATTATTAGTCTAAATGGCCAGGTGGTGGATCTAGGATCTAGTCATCCCACAAACATTGTGTAAAATTACAAGTGTTATCATGGGCAAGTGTTGAACGTAGCTAACTTTAAGACATGGTTAGAATGGCCAAGTGGTGGATCTACGACACACAACCAATTCGAACAACAATTCAAGCCTTCGTTACAATGGCTAAGCGGTGGATCTTTAATACACCTACTTCCCAATTCTTAGTATAAATATCCAAGTAGTGGATCTAAGATCTACTCATCCCACAAATGTTGTGCAAAATTACAAGTGTTATGATGTCCAGGTGTTGAATGCACATAACTTTAAGATATGGGTCTAGAATGGCCAAGTGGTGGATCTACGAGCCACCAATAATTTGATCCACATTTCAAGCCTTCGTTATAATGGCCAAATGGTGGAGCTTTGATGCACCTACTTCCCAATTGTTCGTCATAATGGCCAAGTGGTGGATCTAGGATCTACTCATCCCACATACATTGTGTAAAACTACAAGTGTTATGATGACCAACTGTTGAATGCACCTAACTTTAAGACATGGTTAAAATGAACAAGTGGTGGATCTAGGACACACCAACAATTCAAGCCTTTGCTATAATGGCCAAGTGGTGGATGTTTGATGCATCTACTTTCCAATTCTTAGTCTAAATGGCCAGGTGGTGGATCTAGGATCTACTCATCCCACAAACATTGTGTAAAATTACAAGTGTTATCATGGGCAAGTGGTTAATGTACCTAACTTTAAGACATGGTTAGAATGGCCAAGTGGTGGATCTAGGACACACCAACAATTCGAACCACAATTGAAGCCTTCGGTACAATGGCTAAAAGGTGGATCTTTAATACACCTACTTCCCAATTCTTAGTCTAAATGGTCAAGTGATGGATCTAGGATCTACTCATCCCACAAACATTCTGTAAAATTATAAGTGTTATGATGTCCAAGTGTTGAATGTACCTAACTCTACTGATCCCACAAACATTGTAAAAAATTACAAGTGTTATGATGGCCAAGTGTTTAACGCATCTAACTTTAAGATATGAGTTAGAATGGCCAAGTGGTGGATCTAGGAGACACAAACAATTGGATCCACAATCCAAGCCTTCATTATAATGGCCAAGTGGTGGATCTTTGATGCACCTAGTTCCAAATTCTTGGTGTAAATGGCCATGTGGGGGATCCATGATCTACTCATCGCACAAGCATTGTGTAAATTTAGAAATATTATATTGGCCAAGTGTTGAATGCACCTAACTTTAGGACATGGTTAGAATGTCCAAGTGGTGGATCTAGCAAACACCAACAATTGGATCCACAATTCAAGCCTTTGTTATAATGGCCAATTGGTGGATCTTTCATGCACCTACTTCCAAATTCTTAGTGTAAATGGCGAAGTGGTGGATCTATGATCTACTCATCCCACAAACGTTGTGCAAAATTACAAGTGTTATGATGTCCGGGTGTTGAATGCACCTAACTTTAAGATATGGGTTAGAATGGCCAAGTGCTGGATCTAGGAGACACCAACAATTGGATCCACATTTCAAGCCTTTGTTATAATGGCCAAATGGTGGAGCTTTAATGCACTTACTTCCCAATGGTTAGTCTGAATGGCGAAGTGGTGGATCTAGGATCTACTAATCCCACAGACATTGTGTAAAATTACAAGTGTTATGATGGCCAATTGTTGAATGCACCTAACTTTAAGACATGGTTAGCATGGACAAGTGGTGGATCTAGGACACACCAACAATTCAAATCCCAATTGAAGCCTTTGTTATAATGGCTAAGTGGTGGATGTTTGATGCATCTACTTTCCAATTTTTAGTCTAAATGGTCAGGTGGTGAATCTAGGATCTACTCATCCCACAAACATTGTGTAAAATTACAAGTGTTATCATGGGATGGTGTTGAATGTACCTAACTTTAAGACATGGTTAGAATGGCCAAGTGGTGGATCTAGGACACACCAACAATTCGAACAACAATTCAAGCCTTCGTTACAATGGCTAAGTGGTGGATCTTTAATACACCTACTTCCCAATTCTTAGTCTAAATAGCCAAGTGGTGGATCTAAGATCTACTCATCTCACAAACATTGTGTAAAATTACAAGTGTTATGATGGCCAAGTGTTGAATGTACCTAGCTTTAAGACATGGCTAGAATGTCAGCTGGTGGATCTAGGAGACACCAACAATTGGATCCACATTTCAAGTATTCTTTATTATAATGGCCAAGTTGCGGATCTTGGATGCACCTAGTTCCTATTTCTTAGTCTAAATCCCTAAGTGGTGGATCTAGGATAGAACAATTACGATGGCCAAGTATTAGAGGCACCTAGCTTTAAGACATTGGTTAGAATGGCCAAGTGGTGGATCTAGGAGATAGCAACAATTGGATCCAGATTTCAAGCCTTCATTATAATAGCCAAGTGGTGGGTCTTTGATGCACCTACTTCCCAATTCCTAGTCTAAATGGCAAAGTGGTGGATCTAAGATCTACTGATCCCATAAACATTGTCAAAAATTACAAGTGTTATGATGGCCAAGTGTTGAATGCATCTAACTTTAAGATATAGGTTAGAATGGCCAAGTGGTGGATCTAGGAGACACAAACAATTGGATCCACAAATCAAGCCTTAATTATAATGGCCAAGTGGTGGATCTTTGATGCACCTACTTCCCAATTCTTGGTGTAAATGGCCATGTGGTGGATCTATGAATTACTCATTGAACAAACATGTGTAAATTTGGAAATATTATGATGGCCAAGTGTTGAATGCACCTAACTTTAGGACATCGTTATAATGGCCAAGCGGTGGATCCAATTGGATCCACAATTCAAACCTTTGTTATAATGGCCAAGTGATGCACCTACTTCCCAATTCTTAATTTAAATGGCCAAGTGGTGGATCTAAGATATACTAACAATTGGATCCACAATTCAAACCTTTGTTATAATGGCCAAGTGATGCACCTACTTCCCAATTCTTAATTTAAATGGCCAAGTGGTGGATCTAGGATCTACTCATCCCACAAACATTGTGAAAAATTACAAGTGTGATGATGCCCAGGTGTTGAACGCACCTAACTTTAAGATATGGGTTAGAATGGCCAAGTGGTGGATCTAGGAGACACCAACAATTGGATCCACATTTCAAGCCTTTGTTATAATGGCCAAATGGTGGAGCTTTGATGCACCTACTTCCCAATTGTTAGTCTGAATGGCAAAGTGGTGGATCTAGGATCTACTCATTCCACAGATATTGTGTAAAATTACAAGTGTTATGATGGCCAACTGTTGAATGCACCTAGCTTTAAGACATGGTTAGAATGGACAAGTGGTGGATCTAGGACACACCATCAATTCAAACCACAATTCAAGCCTTTGTTATAATGGCCATGTGGTGGATCTTTGATGCATCTACTTTCCAATTCTTAGTCTAAATGGCCAGGTGGTGAATCTAGGATCTAGTCATCCCACAAACATTGTGTAAAATTACAAGTGTTATCATGGGCAAGTGTTGAATGTACCTAACTTAAGACATGGTTAGAATGGCCAAGTGGTGGATCTATGACACACCAACAATTCAAACCACAATTCAAACCTTCGTTACAATGGCTAAGTGGTGGATCTTTAATACACCTACTTTCCAATTCTTAGTCGAAATGGCCAAGTGGTGGATCTAAGATATACTCATCTCACAAACATTGTGTAAAATTACAAGTGCTATGATGGACAAGTGTTTAATGTACCTAACTTTAAGACATGGTTAGAATGCCAAGTGGTGGATCTAGTAAACACCAACAATTGGATCCACATTCAAGAATTCGTTATTATAATGGCCAAGTCGTGGATCTTTGATGCACCTACTTCCTAATTCTTAGTCTAAATCCCTAAGTGGTGGATCTAGGATCTACACATCGCACAAACATTGGGTAAAAGTTAGAACAATTATGATGGCTAAGTGTTAAAGGCACCTAGCTTTAAGACATTGGTTAGAATTGCCAAGTGGTGGATCTAGGAGACAACAACAATTGGATCCAGATTTCAATCCTTCGTTATAATAGCCAAGTGGTGGGTCTTTGATGCACCTACTTCTTAATTTCTAGTCTAAATGGCAGTTAGCAGCGTCTAATAGTTGCACCAATTATGCACCAAGCTGTGGATGTGCCATAGTGCACAATATTTACTTTTCATTGTATATGGCTCGGGCTCATTTAGGAGTTCCAAAGTTGTATGAGTTTAGGCTAGAGAGCTCACTTTATTCCATAGTTGAATGGTTTGAGGCCCAAAGCTATAAAAGAGACCTATGCTTAATGAGAGGTCATTCTGGAGTGGTCCTTTTAAAAAATCTCTCCCTAGAGTATCTCTTGATGGCCTAGCCTTTGAGCTTAATGCCCATGCTTAGAAGGCTAGTGCTAATCACATGTAATTAGTGTAATCCTCTCTTAATTAATCTAGTCTTCATTATGTTGTCAATCATGTTTCTCTACTTTTCTTCATTGTTTTGAAGTGTTGATCTTTTCTAATCTAACTCTTACTTGTGCTAAGCTACTCCGATTAGTGGAGTCCTTATCTAACTCTCTCGATTAAGTGGAGTGGGTGTACTCGTGATTGAGGGATTAGAGTTGTCCTATAATGGTGTGCTTGTGTGTGTGTAGGTTTAAGAAGCCTTGAGATTAATTTGATTATGTGTGCTTGATTTGAACACCATGATTGGCATGGTTGGGGTGGCCGACTTGAATGTGATCTTGTGTGCTTAATCGTCAATGCATGTAATTAGAGTTGTGCTTGAGAGACTCCAAGATTAGTGTATTTCACTTCGTTGCTTGATATGTGTAGATGATTTCTTGTATTGATGCTTGATGTGCGATTAGCATTAGTTGATTTGGGATGATTTCTATTTGCATTGGAGGATGCACGCTCTTGAATCCTCTCAATCTTTGCATCCGATGACGCTCTCGCACATTCTTTGTGTGATGCGTCCAAGCCCTAGCCGGGTCATGCTCTCTCTCTCTCTCTCCGGATTGATAGATTTTGTGGGAGATTGCCTATACTATGGCGAGCCTCCAACAATGGCCAATTGGTGGATCTAAGATCTACTGATCCCACAAACATTGTCAAAAATTACAAGTGTTATGATGGCCAAGTGTTGAATGAATCTAACTTTAAGATATGGGTTAGAATGGCGAAGTGGTAGATCTAGGAGACACAAAAAATTGGATCCACAATTCAAACCTTCATTATAATGGCCAAGTGGTGGATCTTTGATGCACCTACTTCCTAATTCTTAGTCTAAATCCCTAAGTGGTGGATCCATGATCTACACATTCCACAAACATTGGGTAAAATTAGAAATATGATGATGGCCAAGTGTTGAATGCACCTAACTGTAGGACATGGTTAGAATGGCCAAGTGGTGGATCTAGCAGACACCAACAATTGGATCCACAATTGAAGCCTTTGTTATAATGGCCAAGTCGTGGATCTTTGATGCACCTACTTCCCAATTCTTAGTGTAAATAGCCAAGTGGTGGATCTAGGATATACTCATCCCACAAACATTGTGCAAATTTACAAGTGTTATGATGGCCAGGTGTTGAATGCACCTAGCTTTAAGATATGGGTTAGAATGGCCAAGTGGTGGATCTAGGAGACACCAACAATTGGACCCACATTTCAAACTTTTGTTATAATGGCCAAGTGGTGGAGCTTTGATGCACCTGCTTCCCAATTGTTAGTCTAAATGGTCAAGTGGTGGATCTAGGATCTGAAGGGGATCGGGGAGCACCACAGACTGAGAGTGAGAGAGAGAGAAGGAGACACACGACACAGATATGGGTGGGGAGACTCCAAAGAGTGAGCAGCCCCCTATACACTTATGCTATGTATAAGGTATACAAGTCAGTGGGCGCCCAGACTCTGGGCGGCCGGGCAAGGCACAGGCGCCTATACCCCAACAACCTCCCACTTAAAGGCGACTGTGCCTTTAAGCAAGAGAACCTAGTCTAAAGACTACAAAAGCCGAGAGAAAACCGCTCTCAACCGATGCCCACTGGCTGGCTGTGATCGTGTGCATCCGGCTGTCCTGCTCCCGTGTAAGTCCATACACCACCAGACGTACCGCACACGTACTGCAAGTATGTACGCAATACCTGCATATCTCCCTCGTGCACTATGCCATCATCAGTCAACAAACGACTGACAACCCCAACTGCAAATGCTCCCACTGCAGCTGCGATATCCGGTCTCAAGATCAGCATCTCATACATGAGACCACCGAATGCCGATGCAATGCTAGCGGGCCCTGCTAGCTCTACGGAGCATGCATCAACATATATGTCCCTGGCAATAGGCATCTCGGACTGACAAGGCATGTCAGCCACATGCATCTTACTTGTTACGACATGTGCGCTATGTACCAGATTTGACAGTGAGTTTGATCTCGATTGGTCAGCTAAGAGATTGTGGATGTCAGATTTCGCTACGAGAGCGAGATTTTGTGATGCATTTGGGTTCGCTAGTGATTGCGAGAGGTGCCAGGAGTGGTACAGGTTACCCATTGCATGTGGATCACGCGAGAGACGGTGTTGTCTCTGTGATCATGCAGCCAGGTAGACAGCGAGAGAGCAGGCGAGTCTCTTTTGCTCATGGGTTGCAGGATACTTTGCATGGAGTGCAGAGTAGTGAGCTCGTTGTGCACACAGTTGGGGCACGACTTGAGCAGTCACACAGAGAGGTGACAAAGTCAGACATGCATGCTTTGCTAGTGACTGAGCAAAGCAGAGAGTCAGTTGTGCGAGATACTTCTATGCAGGATAGACAGGTAGAGCAGTCTTGCTCTAGTGAGTCACGACAGGAGGACGTTGTGCAAGAGTCTATGCATACGGAGTTAGAGCATGAGAGCTCTAGTGAGTCACAGCAGATTGAGTGGTCATGTTTGCAGTGGATGATTGCAGAGGAGGCTGAGATGTCAGCGATTATGCAGTCATTCCTTTCTATGCTCGGCAGTGAGCATGGGGATATAGTTGTGCAGGATATGTCTTCCAGCAAACACCTAGAGCAGCTGGTTTGCTCTGAGGTTGCACGACAGGTTGATGCGTCTTTTGCGGACAGTCTTGGGGCCCGAAAAATGACCTGCGGAAATGAAAATCTGCATTCTTCCTGCAAGTATGGCTGCAAATAACCATACACACTTGCAATACACTCTTCCCTCAACCTTGGAAATTCTCCTCAAGCTTCCATGAGCACAGATCTGGTGTTTGCTCACCGATCTCAAGCTTCCACCGAAAGCGAGCTCACCATAGCCGAAAGCTCACTTCTCTGTAGCACTCCATCTGTCGTGAAGCCAAAGCTCTGATACCAATTGAAGGGGATCGGGGAGCACCACAGACTGAGAGTGAGAGAGAGAGAAGGAGACACACGATGCAGATATGGGTGGGGAGACTCCAAAGAGTGAGCAGCCCCCTATACACTTATGCTATGTATAAGGTATACAAGTCAGTGGGCGCCCAGACTCTGGGCGGCCGGGCAAGGCACAGGCGCCTATACCCCAACAGGATCTACTCATCCCACACACATTGTGTAAAATTACAAGTGTTATGATGGCCAAGTGTTGAATGGACCTAACTTTAAGACATTGGTGAGAATGCCAAGTGGTGGATCAGGAGGCACCAACAATTGTATCCACATTTCAAGCATTTGCTATTATAATGTCCAAGTGGTGGATGTTTTATGTATCTACTTCGTTTTTCTTAGTCTAAAAGGCCAAGTGGTGGATCTAGGATCTACTCATCCCACGAACATTGGGTAAAAATTACAACTGTTAGGATGGCCAAGTGTTGAATCACTAACTTTAAGACATGGGTTAGAATGGCCAAATAGTGGATCCAGGAGACACAACAATTGGATCCACATTTCAAGCCTTTTTTATAATGGCCAAATGGTGGAGCTTTGATGCACCTACTTCCCAATTGTTAGTCTGAATGGCCAAGTGGTGGATCTAGGATCTACTCATCCCACAGACATTGTGTAAAATTACAAGTGTTATGATGGCCAACTGTTGAATGCACCTAACTTTAAGACATGGTTAGAATGGACAAGTGGTGGATCTAGGACACACCAACAATTCAAACCACAATTCAAGCCTTTGTTATAATGGCCAAGTGGCGGATCTTTGATGCATCTACTTTCCAATTCTTAGTCTAAATGGCCAGGTGGTGTATCTAGGGTCTACTCATCCCACAAACATTGTGTAAAATTACAAGTGTTATCATGGGCAAGTGTTGAATGTACCTAACTTTAAGACATGGTTAGAATGGCACGGGAGTGGATCTAGGACACACCAACAATTCAAACCACAATTCAAGCCTTCGTTACAATGGCTAAGTGGTGGATCTTTAATACACCTACTTCCCAATTCTTAGTGTAAATGGCCAAGTGGTGGATCTAAGATCTACTCATTCCACAAACATTGTGTAAAATTACAAGTGTTATGATGGCCAAGTGTTGAATGTACCTAACTTTAAGACATGGTTAGAATGCCAAGTGGTGGATCTAGGAGACATCAACAATTGGATCCACATTTCAAGCATTCGTTATTATAATGGCCAAAGCTTATATGAAACCCTAAGAGATAAGGTGTCCTTTCACACCAGATGTCCAGGGGGAAAAACCCAGTGGGAGAAAAGTGCCCCTGGTGAAGCGCGTATACACACTAACACTACTACATGTCTACAAATCCCCCCTGTAGTGATAGTGTGAATCCATACAAGGTAGCAGATCATCATGTGTATGAGAGTAAGCCCAAAGATTTTCGAAAAGCTTCAAAATTTTCTCGTGATAACGCCTTTGTAAATAGATGTGCAATGTTATCCTGTGTAGGACAGTAAGATAGTGTGATCTCCCCTGCATGTAGCCTTTCCCTAACATAGTGGTAGTGAACCTGTATGTGTTTTGTTCTTGCATGAAATATTGGATTCCTTGCAACTGCCATAGCACTCTGACTGTTAGTGAAAATGGTAGTGGGTGCCTGTTGACACTCACAATGATCTGCCAATAGCCTACGTATCCATACACAATTAACTGTTGCCGTGAAAGCTGCCCTGTACTCAGCTTCACAAGTTGATGTAGCCACTGTGGTTTGCTTCTTGCTTAGCCAAGATATACATGCATTTCCCAAGAAAAAACAATTGCCACTTGTGGAATGTCGTGTGTCAAAATCACCAGCCCAATCTCAATCGCTGTAACCAAGAAGCTGCATAGAACTGTGCTTTCCATACATATCCCCCCTTGGAAAGAACATGGAAAGATTAGGGGTACCTGAAAGGTAACGAAGTATGCGCTTCATAGCCTGCCAATGATGTATACCTGGACTGTGCATAAATCTGCTTGCTTGTGAAACCCCAAATTGAATGTCTGGACGAGTGTTGCCTGCCAAATATATCAAGCAACCAACCGCTGCTGCATAAGTATGTACATCAAAAGGTTCTCCAGCATCATGCATGCTCAACTTTGATCCAGTTTCTACGGGTGTAGAGATTGGCTTACAATTTTGCATACCAAACTTGTCCAAAATTTTATGCAAATATTTTGCCTGCAACATGTATATGCCATCCTCTGATTGCACAAACTGAATACCCAAGTAATAATGTAGCAAACCAAGATAAGACATCTCAAAGGTTTTTCTCAAAGAATCTTTAAACGCTTCAATTTCATCTGCAGTATTGCCTGTAAGAAGCATATCATCCACATAAAGTGTTAGCATAATGAGAACTCCATCTCTCTTTTTGACATACAAAGTACTTTCTGTTGGACTATTCTGAAATCCCTGGCCAATCAAATAAGTATGTATCTTCTCATACCATGCTCTTGGAGCCTGTTTGAGACCATACAAAGCTTTACGCTGATGCATGGTTTTTAGGACCCCTTCTGAAGATGCAATAAAGGCACAGTCAGTTGTTGGGGAGATGAGGATACTCTAGTCCAAGGGATCTCGAAAGAGAAGAAAAATCTACTTCACAAGCACCAAAGAGTAAAAAGTGCCATGGACAGAAGATACGTGGGAACGAGCTCTTATGCATGCCTACAACCTATATCTTACAGAATAGCCCATTCCAGGTGTGAATTTCTAGTGAAATTTACACGAGGATGTTCGTGTGGACTCACAGCACAGCATACTCCGTTTTCACTTTTTTACCGACAGTAAATATTTTTCACCTACATGGTAAATACAAATCACTTTTTACCTACAGTAACTTTTTTTACCCATGGTAAATATTTTTTACTGCACCATAAGTATTTGATAGGTAACAGTTCACTGTTACTAGAAGCAATGATTGGGCATCAACAATGCAGTTACAGGAGGAGAAAAGGGGAAAATCTTATGGTAAAGGTGAGTCAACAGGGATAAAGACTTTTGAGTTGAAAAGAGACATGCTGATTTTTTCAAAGAACACATGTCAAAAGAAGCCATGGTTGAGGATGTTTTGAGAATTTGATATTCAGGAGGACCCAGCAGGTCCCCCCCTGACATGTGCAGAACCTCCAGTTTCAACAGCCACCTTACCTGCTCTTAAATGCTGGTCAATGCCTTATCCCCATGTGTCACAATCAGAAAAATCAGCATTTACCCTCCCCTCTCACATCACTCTAGAGAATATCTTGATGGTGACATATCAGGTGACCTCAATCTGTTGACCACCCTAAGCAAAAAGTAACCCCAATCATCGGATTTAAGCATGTTTATCCCTAATCCTAAACCCTCTCAGAAACCTATATAAGGAGGCCTTCTCTCACTCAAAACCAACACTTCGCCCACTTCACCAAGCAATGAAGCTATGACGACATTGCTCACAACGAGGAGCTATGGATGGAGCTCTACTCTCTCTCCCTCTCTCTCTCTCTCCCTCTAGTATGCTACATTACTAGCCCTAAAACCTAAATAAGGAGTCTTCTCTCATGTTCCATGGCCACCATCCTCGCCATCATTCTCTAAGGTATTGATGTGTTGCTAGTAGGATCATATCTACTTGCTAGGTTGATTGTTTTTGACAAGGGATTATGCCATCCTTGGCTTGCTTCTCTATATCCTTGTTATGTATGATCAGATGCCGTTGTATTGTTAAGCTGATGTCTTGTGTATATATATGCTACATAAGGTCCCTAAGCTTCGTTTCTATGTGTTTTGCCATATGTTTTGATGCCATCATAATGCCAAAAGTCTCACTTGCCTATGTGCTCTATGTGTGAGGTCCCTAAACCTCTTAATTTAGGGTGGTGCCCCCTTTGTTTTGTTCTTTGCTTGTTTGCATGAGGCGTGGTTTGTGGAGTGTGCACGAGTACAGAGGCCACCCGATTGCACTGCTCTTTTTCGTGCTATCAACACAATCTACATACCTTTTGCTCCTGACCTTTTACAACAAAACCACTTGGTTGACTTACATAAACTTCTTCCTGCAAATCACCATTCAAAAAAGCAGTTTTGATATCCAACTGATGCACTTTCCAACCATGATGAGCAGCAATTGCAACTAGTGATCTAACTGTGGACGCACGAGAAGTAGGAGCAAAGGTTTCATCATAATCTATGCCTTTCTGTCGCGCATAGCCTTTTGCCACAAGCCTTGCTTTGTACCTGTCAACAGTACCATCTTGTTTCCTTTTTACCTTAAAAACCCACTTTGTACCAATAGGCTTTTTACCTGTAGCCAAGTCCACTAGATCCCATGTATGATTCTTATGAATAGAATCAATTTCTTGTTGCATAGCATCTTTCCACTGAACACACTCTAAAGCTTGTTCAAATGAATCAGGCTCATCTACATCACAAAGAGTGCTAAAGCAAGCCAAATCTACTTGCTCTCTGCCAAAAGTAGTACCAGCACGTGTTTTTCGTGGCAACGGTGCATCCAACTTGCTATCCTGCAAAGTTTTCTGAACCCATTTAGGCAAGGTTCTTTCTTCCCTGAGAACTTCTTGCTCTTCACGCACAATTTCCTCTACATCATGAGGTGTCACATGCTGATCAAAAGATTGATCAAGATTATCAACCTGTTGTGATTCTTGATTCTCCACAAAAGAAGGAAGCAAACCTTCAAATACATCATGTGTCTGCATATGAGGTACATCAAAAGCAACCATAGATTGAGTAGTAGTTTCTGCAAAAACTACATCACGACTTTCAAAAATCTTGTTTGTAGCAGGATTGTAAAGTCTATAACCTTTACTTCCACTACTGTACCCCACAAATATACATTTGATTGCCTTATCATCAAGCTTCCCACGTAACTGTTGAGGGATGTGAGCATAAGCAAGACAACCAAAAACACGAAGATAACTGACTGAAGGTTTTCTGTCATACCAAGCTTCATATGGAGTAATGGTCTTCAAGGCACGAGTAGGACACCTGTTCAAAACATGTGCTGCACAAGCAACTGTCTCCATCCATAGCTTATGAGGCAAACTCTTAGCCTTGAGCATACATCTAGCCGTCTCCATTAACACTAGGTTGGTAATGGGACACTTTTATGTCCTGTTAAGTGACCATTTTCCTTGAATTATGTCAAGAGTTTCAAAATGGATTTTGAGGTGCTATCTGTCTAGAAAGTTGTCTCATGAGCTGAAAAAAACTCGACATTTTTTTGGAATATCAATTCCATCTTTAACCTTGTCCTTGCACAACATTTCACAACCTAAACTGTGTGAAAAAACGGGTCCTGTTTTTGGCTTTTTTCAACTTTTTGCAGCTATACCACTCTAGAATTCATGTTTGTGAGGTCTATAATGCTAGAGAACTATCTTTAGTAGTCCTCAACATGTCATGATGCTTCTAGGGAGAAATAAATGCTAAAGTTGTAAGTTATGACCAAATTACAAAAAATTGTCAAATCCTATTTTTTAGCCAATTTTAGCTCTTCTATGATTTTTTTGGTGGCTTTCATGATATCCAAATGCAGTTTTGATTTTCTACGTTGCATATTGTAACATAAAGCTAATATTCCTTGATTTTTGGGGCACCTAATACCCTATTTTGCATAGTAGACAACGATGGTTGATTTTTGCAATTATAGAAGAAAACGAAACATTCTAGTATATCAACTATAGCTTTTTCAATATTGTTCGTTTCTTGTGACAACTACATGCATTTTGTAGGTAGTAACCATATCTAGTCATAAGGATCAAATTTGGCTAGATATTGAATAGGTTCTATGGGATTCTACAACTCATAATGTTGAACCCAATTTTTTCATGTTTGCTGTATTTAGCTCTTCATCTTTGTCCCCAAGATTCCCCTTGGTAAGAGATGTATTATTATTTTGACATGCTCCATGGATCCTTATGAACCTAAAGGACAATAGGGAACTAAGAAAACATGCATATATTATTTGTATTGAGCGTGGCTATAAAAAATTTGATGATAGGTTTGCAGAATGGTAAAAATTCAACTTTTTTGTACCTATTTCTTTTGGCAAAACAAAAAATGGTGAGTGAGAAGCAATCATATGTTCTGATCACCAATCTATTAAAGTTAACTAGGGAATTTATCTCAAGTCCTACAAAAATCCCTAATCTTATTTTTATGCAACAAAACGTAAGAAATGACTGTTTTGATGAAAATGTACTGGTCGATCAACTTTGGAGGCTTGGTGTGACCAAAAGATGAGAAATTTTACATGTTTCTTATTTTTTCCATGTGTAGTAGGCCTTGAACTATAACCTCATGAAAGGATTTTACAAAATGAGTAGATCTACTATTGTTTTGGAGGTTTTTTTCAAAACCCTGAAAGGACACTTTTATGTCCTGTTAGGTTACCAACCTAGTGTTAAAGACCTGTTCTTCCTTTCTGCAACACCATTCTGTTGTGGTGTGTATGGCATAGTGCAGTGGTGTTTAATGCCTTTCTTTCCTAAAAAATCCTTAAATGCACCTGACATGTATTCACCTTCTCGATCGGTACGAAGAGTCTGTACTTTGCAACCTGTTTCATTTTCAACCATGGCGACATAATGTTGAAAAACTGCAAACACATTTGACTTTTCTTTGAGTGGATACACCCAACAAAACCTGGAAAAGTCATCAATGAAGGTCACAAAATAAAGGCTGTTTCCTATAGATGGCGTCCTCATAGGACCACATACATCACTGTGTACAAGCTGCAACTTTCCTGTCCCTTTAACTGAACCATCCTGCGAAAATGCAAATCTGTGCATCTTTCCAAGAACGCAGCCTTCACATACATGTCTTGGTGGCATCTCCAATAAAGACAAATCATGCACCATATTATGACGTTGTAAAGTCATCAAACTGCCATAACCAACATGCCCAAATCTAGCATGCCACAACTCAGCATCCTGCATGGCCTGAGTCTTTATTTCTGCAATACATACTTGAATCTGCTTTTCATAACGATCTAGCACAAATAGTCCATTTTCCAGCGTACCTGTAGTGAAAAGAGAATAACCATTCTCTCGATCTCGTACAACACATCTATCATCCTCAAAAATGACACGAAGACCATTTTTTGCAAGAGAGGATACAGACAACAAATTCTTCTTGATCCTTGGAACATATAAGACATCTGGCAAGCATAAATCTGAACCATCTGAAATGGTAATCAAAATCTTACCAACGCCTTTGATTGGATAAGAAGCATTATTTGCATATGTCACCTTCTTTCCTGTTGGAGCTGCATCCAATGAATAAAACAAATCCTTCCTTGAAGTAATATGCCTGGATGCACCACTATCAAACTACCAAATCATTTGTGTCTTGTCAACACTGTAAGCAGAAAAATCTGAACATACTACGAAAGCATAAGAATCCTGCACAAAGTTTGCAGACTCTTCTTTAGCTGTAGAAGAATCACCAGAAGCTGAAACAACCAAACTTGACTCTTTCTTCTTTTCTTTAGCAATTCGCTTTTTACACTCACTAATGTAGTGACCAGGTTTCTTGCAGTAGTGACATTTACCTTTCTTCTTGGACTTGTCGGAATCACCTTTAGACTGCTCTGAAGACTGTCCTGCACCAGACTTGGAGTGATGAGCACTCTCCTTACCCTTGTTTTTGTTCTGTACAACAAGAGCATGATCCATACCATCCACCTGTAAAGACTTGTTCTTACGTGATTGATCCTCCTGAAATAGCAAAGCCACTAACTCTTCAAAATGAAGAGGCTTAGGATTAGCTCGCAAAGACAGAGTCAAAGAAGTCTGAAAAGTCAAATAAGATAGTGGTAGTGAATTGAGTGTTTTGGAAACCAAGTCCTTCTCTAGAATCACTTCATCAATGCTAAGCAATTGCTCTTTAAGATCCTTGATTTTTGTAAGATGCTCGACGATATCGTCACCTTCGTCCATCTGTATTTTGTCAAGTTGTTTCTTCAAAAACTCTATTCTGGCAGCGTTTCTTCCTCCAAACATAGCTTGCAGAGTGTTCCAAGCATCCTTAGAAGTTCTGCAAGATCTGATATGTGGTGTGATTGTCCTCTTTATGGTTAAGGCAATCACAGCCATAGCTTGTGCATCTTTAGTATCCCATCTCTTTTGCTCTGGAGTGACTTGTGAGGGTCCTGCACCAACAGCTGCACCACGACCAGGCGTGGCAGGTGCAATGCTACCTGGACGAGCTTCATCTCCAAATACATAATCCCACAATCCTTTACCAACCAAAACATTTTTGGCCATAAAAGACCAAAGAGAATGGTTGGTACCATCCAATTTGTCTTTGGATGTAAACGCACCAAAAATCTCTTTCTCCGTAGATTGAGCCATACTGTGGATGCACACAAGACAGCAAAAGAACCTCCAAGAGATTCACAAATCTCCTCTCCAATCCAAGAAAAACTCTACACAAAATCTCAGCACAAAGCTAAGACAAGCTGCTTCCCAAAAGAATTGTTTACCTGAAGAAAATCTGTCAAAAAGCACACCCTCTTGATCTAAACGCCTCCGAAAATTAACTTCTGCTACGCTGCTCAGAACAAAATTATGAGGGCTCAAACGGCTTCGAAAGGGGGGTGAAACCATAGGTCACCTTTTCAAAATACTCTCAGAATGTCGAGGATGCTCCCATGAGCAAATTTTCCGAAAACTGCCTGAAAACTGCGATTGCACGCGCGGACGCGAAAACGCAAGTAGAGGCTCTGGAAATCACCTTGCTCTAATACCAATTGTTGAAGATGATGAAACAGGAAACAGAAGGAAGACAGCAACTCAGAGTAGGAAGAAGATGGAGAAGGAGAAGACACAGAGCTTGTGTACGAGATCTCTGTAGTCTCTCTCTCTGTATTAGAATAATAGAGTATATAAACTCAGAGCTACAAAGCTTATATGAAACCCTAAGAGATAAGGTGTCCTTTCACACCAGATGTCCAGGGGGAAAAACCCAGTGGGAGAAAAGTGCCCCTGGTGAAGCGCGTATACACACTAACACTACTACATGTCTACAGCACCTACTTCCCATTTCCTAGTCTAAGTGGCCAAGTGGTGGATCTAAGATCTACTTATCCCACAAACATTGTCAAAAATTACAAGTGTTATGATGGCCAACTGTTGAATGCATCTAACTTTAAGATATGGGTTAGAATGGCCAACTGGTGGATGTAGGACACACAAACAATTGGATCCACGATTCAAGCCTTCGTTATAATGGCCAAGTGGTGGATCTTTGATGCACCTACTTCCCAATTCTTGGTGTAAATGGCCATGTGGTGGATCTATGATCTACTCATCGCACAAACATTGTGTAAAATTAGAAATATTAGGATGGCCAAGTGCTGAATGCACCTAACTTTAGGACATGGTTAGAATGGACAAGTGGTGGATCTAGCAGACACCAACAATTGGATCCACAATTGAAGCCTTTGTTATAATGGCCAAGTGGTGGATCTTTGATGCACCTACTTCCTAATTCTTAGTCTAAATGTCCAAGTGGTGGATCTAGGGTCTGCTCATCCCACAAACATTGTGCAAAATTTTAAGTGTTATGATGGCGAGGTGTTGAATGCACCTAACTTTAAGATATGGGTTAGAATGGCCAAGTGGTGGATCTAGGAGACACCAACAATTGAATCCACATTTCAAGCCTTTGTTATAATGGCGAAGTGGTGGATCTAGGATCCACTCATCCCACACACATTGTGTAAAATTACAAGTGTTATGATGGCCAAGTGTTAAATGGACCTAATTTTAAGACATGGTTAGAATGCCAAGTGGTGGATCTAGGAGGCACCAACAATTGGATCCACATTTCAAGCATTTGTTATTATAATGGCCAAGTGGTGGATGTTTGATGTATCTACTTTCTTTTTCTTTGTCTAAAAGGCCAAGTGGTGGATCTAGGATCTACTCATCCCACAACCATTGGGTAAAAATTACAACTATTATGATGGCCAAGTGTTGAATGCACCTAGCTTTAAGACATGGGTTAGAATGGCCAAGTGGTGGATCTAGGAGACACCAACAATCGCACTCACATTTCAAGCCTTTGTTGTAATGGCCAAGTGGTGGATCTTTGATGCACCTACTATTACCATATACATGTGGTAGTGATGTGTGTGAACACATTAGGACCGCCAGGGTATTTTTTCCCTCTTTAGGAGGTTTTCCCCCCCGAGCATTGTATATATGCCCTTCACTCTAGGGCTATCTATCTTTCCATTGCACACTAAGTCATACACTCTCTATTGTGTGCCTTGAGCTTCCTTCGTCTTCTCCAAGCTGTGTATGTTTCTCTGCAACCCTAATTCCAACAATTGGTATCAGAGCAGGTTGCGTCCTCCTGGGCTTAGTTGCCAATTGCTCCAGTAAACACTTGCTCACTTTCTCCGATTTTAGTGAGCTTTGGCGGGCGTTCGTAGGTCAACAAATATTTTTGAGAAGCTCATTGAGCTTGGTCTGCTCAGATTTTTGATTTTGGCTCATTTCGGCCTCCGTTTTCACTACAGGCTACTAGTACTGCACAGGCTATTTCGTCATTTTGTGCAGAATTTCTGCTAGTGCCGTTTTTTGCATAGCAGGTGCCTTATAGTCTTCTACGGTTTGTGCTATATAGCACGTGTTGTTCCTGCTCCGTTTCTCCTATTTTCGGGTAGTTTTCACATTAGGTGCAGCATTTACCATGGCTCACAACAACAACACAGATGTGTTCAAGATGTTTGCTGCTGAGGACAGGTTTGATGGGGAAAATTACCCTATGTGGTCTTATATGATGCAACATGTTCTTGTGTCAAAGGGCATGTGGAACATTGTGCAGGGCATTGATGTACGTCCTGGTTCTGAGGATGTAGGCGATGTTGAGGATGTTGTAGGTCTTGCTACAAGGATTGTTGCTATTAGAGTTGTTTTCCTACTGCAGAGCAAGCTCGTTGGGATGTTAAGGATGCGTAGGCTCATGCATTGATTGCGTTGTCTATAAAGCGCACCATTGTTCCTCACATCCGTTCAATGAAATATACAAAACAGGCTTGGGATATTTTGGCTGGTATTTATGCAAGTCGCAATGAGGCTAAAATTGCTTTGCTGTGTAAAGAGCTAGAGTCAAAGATTATGCATGAGGAAGATGATATGGACACTTTTCTTGCTAGTGTCAAGGATATCAATGAGCGGCTTATTTCTGCAGGTGAAGTCATTTCAGACAATTCACTTGTGCTGACTGTTGTTGATGCCTTACCAGATTCTTACCAGACTTTTGCTAGTACTTGGAGACTTATGACACAAGGAAATCCTAAAGTTGTCAAGTTTGATGCATTATGCACATTGTTGTTGCAAGAGTCACTTTCCAAAAAAAACGAGACTAGGTAGCTTGCAGTTGAACAGGCTTTTATTGCTTCTCAAAGAAAGGGTGGTAACAGCAATGCAGCCACTTCTTATGGTTTTGCTGCAAGTGGCAAAACTTCTGTTCCTAATGCTTCTGCTGGCAGCACTTCGTTTGGAAATTTTGGTGATAAGGGAAAAAGGAAGATGCGTTGCCATTATTGTAAAGCTAATGATCACTTGATCAAGTCATGTCCTAAGTTGAAGGCCAAAGAGGCTAAGAAGAAAGAGGGTGGTTCCACTGCAAATGCTGGTTCCACTACAAATGCAGCCATTGTTGAGTCTTCTGTGAAAGGAGACTGTAATGCTGATGTTGATGCAGAATGGGCTTTTAGTGCAGAGTGCACTTCAAAATCTTGTTGTCCACGATGCATGCTTGTCAGTTGCTGTAGATTCACATGTGTGGTATTTCGACAGTGGTGCTACGAAGCACATTACCTCACCTCGTGAATTGTTTACCCCTCTCGAGTCTGTCCCTCATGGGAATTCAGTCAATTGTGCCAACAATGCCTCTTATCCGGTTCAAGGAGTTGGAAAGATTGTGATTACTACTGCTAATGGCAGTTCTTTCACACTTGTTGATGCACTTTATGTACCTGAGATCAAGAAGAATCTCTTGTCTGTATCCGCACTTGCTAGACTTGGACTTGTAGTCAAATTTGTGGATGACAGATGTACAGTTCATGATCTCAGTTTTGGTGATGAAATTGTTGCATTTGGCCTTTTGTGCCGTGGGCTGTATAAGCTCACTTTGTATAACAAGTGTGGACAAAATTTTGCAAATGCTGTTGCAGATTCAAGGGCTATTTCAGATGCAAAACTTTGGCATGCATGTTTTGGTCATCTGAATTTTGCCAGTTTGCTGCGTTTGCAAAAATCTGATATGGTTGCTTCTTTGCCGCCTCTTGAAGCACCTGTCAAACATGTTTGTGAAGGCTGTATTTTGGGTAAAATGCAACATTCTAAGTTTCCAAAGGATGGTTCAGTTCGGGCCACATGCAGGTTGCAGCTTGTGCATAGTGATGTTTGTGGGCCCATGCAAACTCCATCCTTGGGCCTTACCTGTACTTCGTGACTTTCATTGATGATTACTCCAAGCATGCATGGGTATTTTTGCTTAAAGCAAAGTCCGAAGTTTTTATGTGCTTCAAACAATTTCTGGCTATGGCTGAAAATGTCTCAAAATGTACTATGGGCACTCTCCATTCTGATCGAGGGAGGGACTATATGTCTCATGAATTTAATGCATTTTTGGCTAGTTGCAGGATAAAACACCAATGTACAGTGCCTTATACACCTCAACAAAATGGTGTTGCTGAGAGGAAAAACAGGTCACTGACGGAAATGGCACGATGTACGGTCAAAAGTCAAGCTTTGCCGCATTCTTTTTGGCTTGAGGCCATCATGTGTGCCACTTATGTACTTAACAGGTGTCCTATGAAAGCTTTGCAATATATTACTCCATATTAAGCATGGCATGATAGAAAGCCTTCTGTTGAGCACATGCGTGTTTTTGGGTCTTTAGCATATGCTTTGGTGCCACAAGTGCAGCGTAGAAAATTGGATGATAAGGTTGTCAAATGTATTTTTGTTGGTTATAGTGCTGAAAGAAAAGGTTACAGATTGTATCATCCGCAAATAAAACGTATTTTGGTTTCTCGGGATGTAGTGTTTGTGGAAGATTCTGTTCAGCCCTTGCTGTGATGTACTAGAGACAGTAATGTAAGCTCACGGGACATTTATGACACTTTGTTGACTCTTTTCAATGCTGGAAATACGAATGTAAGTTCTAATGAGGGAAATGTATAGCCTATGGGGGTTTCTGAAAATGTTCTAGATCAGCCTATTACTGATGCAGATGTACATGATGTACTTGATGAGGAAAGGGCTGAAAATGAGCAGGCTAGAGGTATGCCAAAATGACTGGTGCACACTTTGCATGACAGTAAATTGGATGCACCTTTGTCTAGTCGTACTCGTTGAGGCTCTCGCCATGCATCTTATGCATCAGATTGTTATGCTTTGGCTGTGTCTAGCTTACATGATGTTGAGGAGCCTCTATCTTTTGATGAAGCACAGAATCCAAAAAATTGGATGGCTACCATGCAATCAGAATATGATGCACTCGTAGAAAATGACACATGGACTTTATGTGATTTGCCTCTTGGAAAAAAGGCCATTGGTACAAAGTGGGTTTACAAGTTGAAACGCAAGCCGGATGGTGAGATTGATCGCCATAAGGCTCGACTTGTTGCAAAGGGTTATGCACAGCAAAAAGGCATAGATTATGAAGAGACTTTTTCTCCCACTTGTTGTATGACTACTGTGCGTTTTCTATGTGCATTGGCATCTCATTTTGGTTGGGATGTACATCAATCAGACATTGTTACTGCTTTCTTGAATGGTGACATATTTGAGGAAGTTTATGTAATGCAACCTCACGGTTTTGTCATAAAAGGACAAGAGGACAACGTGTGCAAATGTAACAAGGCTTTGTATGGGTTGAAGAAATCTCCTCGTGCTTGGTATGAGAAAGCTGACACTCATTTCGTCAAACAAGGATTTCGTAATAGTCCAACAGAAAGCACATTGTATGTAAAGCGTGAGGGTGATGTACTTCTCATTGTGGTTCTTTATGTTGATGATTTGCTGATCACTGGACCAAATGAGAGACATATTGCTGAATTTAAGGCTGATTTGAATGCTACGTTTAAGATGAAGGATTTGGGGCTGTTGCATCATTACTTGGGTATACAGTTTAAGTAGTGTGATGTGGTATTGACTTGTGTCAGAAAAGTTACATAGAGACATTGCTATGTAAGTTTGGACTTGAGGATTGCAAACCTATTGCCACTCCCATGGAAACAAGTTTGAAGTTGAGTCTACATGATGCTGGTGATCCTGCTGATGTCACTCTTTATCAAAATGCTATTGGCTGCCTCATTTATGTATAAAGACGAGGCCGGATATTCAGTTTGCAGTCTCACAGGTTAGCAGATTTATGCATAGCCCAGGGTCTAAGCATTGGTAGGCTGTCAAGAGGATTTTTCGCTACCTTAGTGGCACTTTACATCTTGGCTTGTTTTATCCTAAGGGGGGATCATTGCCGCCAGACTTACATGCTTTTTCGGACTCAAATTGGGCTGGTTGTTTTGACACGCGAGTGTCCGCAAGTGGTTTTTGTTTCATGCTTGTCAGTTCATGTATATCCTGGTTGAGCAAGAAGCAACCTACTGTGGCCACTTCGAGTTGTGAGGCTGAGTACAGGGCAGTCTTCACAGCTACGGTTCAGTGTGTATGGCTCAGACGCCTTATGGCTGATTTGGGTGTTGGACAGGACACTGCCAACACTATCTACACTAACAGTCAAAGTGCATTGGCAATTGCGAGGAACCCAGTTTTTCATGCTCGCACAAAGCACATTGAGATGCATTACCACTATGTCAGGGAGAGGCTCTCAGTAGGAGAGATCAGCTTGGGTTATGTGCCAACATAGGACAACCTTGTAGATCTTTTCACAAAGGCATTGTCTCGTGAGAAGCTTGAAGCCTTCCGCAAATCTTTGGGCTTACTCCCCTTTGTGGACTGATCATGTCCTTAGGGAATGGCACTTACCTTTACTCATGTGATAGCTCTTATCCACCGCATCATTCTAGGGGGGATTTGTTACCATATACATGTGGTAGTGATGTGTGTGAACACATTAGGACCACCGGGGCATTTTTCCCTCTTTAGGAGGTTTTTTCCCTCGAGCATTGTATATACGTCCTTCACTCTAGGGCTATCTATCTTTCCATTTCACATTAAGTCATACACTCTCTATTGTGTGCCTTGAGCTTCCTTCTTCTTCTCCAAGTTGTGTATGTTTCTCTGCAACCCTAATTCCAACATCTACTTCCCAATTGCTAGTCTGAATGGCCAAGTGGTGGATCTAGGATCTACTCATCCCACAGACATTGTGTAAAATTACAAGTGTTATGATGGCCAACTGTTGAATGCACCTAACTTTAAGACAAGGTTAGAATGGACAAGTGGTGGATCTAGGACACACCAACAATTCAAACCATAATTCAAGCCTTTGTTATAATGGCCAAGTGGTGGATCTTTGATGCATCTACTTTCCAATTCTTAGTCTAAATGGCCAGGTGGTGGAATATCTAGGATCTACTCATCCCACAAACATTGTGTCAAATTACAAGTGTTATCATGGGCAAGTGTTGAATGTACCTAACTTTAAGACATGGTTAGAATGGCCAAGTGGTGGATCTAAGATCTACTCATTCCACAAACATTGTGTAAAATTACAAGTGTTATGATGGCCAAGTGTTGAATGTACCTAACTTTAAGACATGGTTAGAATGCCAAGTGGTGGATCTAAGAGACACCAACAATTGCATCCACATTTCAAGCATTCATTATTATAATAGCCAAGTGGTGGATCTTTGATGCACCTACTTCCTAATTCTTAGTCTAAATCCCTAAGTGGTGGATCTAGGATCTACACATCCCACAAACATTGGGTAAAAGTTAGAACAATTATGATGGCCAAGTGTTAAAGGCACCTAGCTTTAAGATATTGGTTAGAATGGCCAAGTGGTGGATCTAGGAGACAGCATTGGATCTAGATTGCAAGCCTTCGTTATAATAGCCAAGTGGTGGGTCTTTGATGCACCTACTTCCCAATTCCTAGTCTAAATGACCAAGTGGTGGATCTAAGATCTACTAATCCCACAAACATTGTCAAAAATTACAAGTGTTATGATGGCCAAGTGTTGAATGCATCTAACTTTAAGATATGGGTTAGAATGGCCAAGTGGTGGATCTAAGAGACACAAACAATTGGATCCACAATTCAAACCTTCGTTATAATGGCCAAGTGGTGGATCTTTGATGCACCTACTTTCCAATTCTTGGTGTAAATGGACATGTGGTGGATCTATGATCTACTGATCCCACACACATTGTGTAAAATTACAAGTGTTATGATGGACAAGTGTTGAATGGACCTAATTTTAAGACATGGTTAGAATGCCAAGTGGTGGATCTAGGAGGCACCAACAATTGGATCCACATTTCAAGCATTTGTTATTATAATGGCCAAGTGGTGGATGTTTGATGTATCTACTTCCTTTTTTCTTAGTCTAAAAGGCCAAGTGGTGGATCTAGGATCTACTCATCACACAAACATTGGGTAAAAATTACAACTGTTATGATGGCCAAGTGTTGAATGCACCTAAATTTAAGACATGGGTTAAAATGTCCAAGTGGTGGATCTAGGAGACACCAACAATTGGATCCACGTTTCAAGCCTTCGTTTATAATGGCCAAGTGTTGGATCTTTGATCTACCTACTTCCCAATTCTTAGTATAAATGGCCAACTGGTGGATCTAAGATCTACTTATCCCAAAAACATTGTGTAAAATTACAAGTGTTATGATGGCCAGGTGTTCAATGCACCTAACTTTAAGACATGGTTAGAATGGCCAAGTGGTGGATCTAAGAGACACCAACAATTGGATCCACAATTTAAGCTTTTGTTATAATGGCCAAGTGTGGATCTTTGATGCACCTACTACAATACTTGGTTAGAATGGTCAAGTGGTGGATGTAAGGTCTATATATTTCACACACTTTGTTTAGAATAGAAAGTTGTTGGATGTAGGAGAAACTAACCATTGCATCCACCTTGCAAGACGTGCTTAGAATGGCCAAGTGGTGGATTTGAATTGAAACCACCTTCAAAACTTGCCTAAGTGTTGGATCTAAGGTGTACATATTGCACACAATTTGTTTAGAATAGAAATTTGGTGGATATAGGAGAAACCAACCATTGCATCCACCTTACAAGACGTGTTTAGAATGGCCAAGTGGTGGATCTGAATTGCAATCACCTTCAAGACTTGGTTAGAATGGTGAGGTGGTGGATCTAAGGTGTTCATATAGCACACATTTTGTTTAAAATGGGAAGTTGGTGGATGTAGAAGAAACCAACCATTGCATCCACCTTGGAAGACCTAGTTATAATGGCCAAGTGGTGGATCTTGGATGCACCCACCTTCAAAGAGTTGACTAGAATGGCCAAATAGTGAATCTAGTGTCTACCTATCCTACATACTTTATTTGATGATTCAATGTGATGGATCTAAGATACACCAACAATTGTACCCACCTTTCAAAGACTTGCTTAGAATGGCCAAGTGGTGGATCTTTGATGCAACACCTTTCAAGGCTTGGTTAGAATGGCCAAGTGGTGGATCTTTGATGCACCATCTTTCAAGGCTTGGTTAGAATGGCCAAGTGGTGGATATAAGATGGATACAATCTTGAAATGTATTTCAAATGGTTTAATTTAAAGGATTCAATATAACCTACCTTGAAAATTTTATTCTAGATGACTTATGGGATGTAGGATACACCTACTTTGGCTGTCAAATGTCTAAATTGGATAGATTTGGTTTTAGAATCTAGAAGTCTTGAAGAGTGTAATTAAAATGTTATGTGTCAATTAAGTTTTGTACGCTTTCAAAGCATTATGACATTCAATGTGTCATTATAGATTCTAACTAGTTATTTGTGTTTTCTTTGATTTTAGAGAAAAAATGATTCAAAAACAAAAATCAATGACGGTTCCTGTTAATGTTGACTTTGCAAGTGACAATAAGAGAAGATGATACTTAGATGTTTATGGAGTGCAAGGTGCACAATTTCATAAAGTGCATGTCTTTGTGGCTAGTGACAAAGATGAAAATAGATTTGATGATTTAGGGCAGGTAGTCTTTGCAAGTGTTTCAACAATTGAAGGACATCCTGACATTGAGTGCATTAACATCATACCTCGAATTACTGAGTACCAACTATTGGAAAATTCCTATGTCGTTGAAAAATGGTCAAAGACAAGGAAGAGACAATGTTTTCACGAGGTTGGGATGGTAATGAAGATTTATTTGATATCACTGCAGCTAGGCTACAAGATGCAATTATTGTTGCTTTAGTAGGCAATCAAGTGAAGAATAAGAAATCAAATAAGAAGACCATAACCAAAAAGGCAAGGGGTGTTACAACAGCTAGTGTTGCAGATGTAGATAAGGCCATTTTGAGATCAAAGGACATAAGAAATCAATCCTTATTAAGGTTTGTGGAGCCAGATTGCTTAGAGAACGAGGTCTAAAACGCAAAGAAGAGTGCTACATGAGGCATGGAAAAGTATTTGACAACCTTCCCTTTCAAGTATAGGGAACACAAGATTCCCGTCACTAATTGCTTACTTGCTCCTAATCATTATAATTGTCATCAGCTAAATCCTGATCAAGTACAAAATTGTATGCTCTTCTTTGGAGCAAGTGCAAATCGGCCTTCATCATGTGCTTATTTAATTCCTGTAAAGAATTGTGGTTAAAAGTTTGGAGTTCCAATGACACGTATTGAGGTAGAAGAAGAAAGACTTGTTGAATACAAGTTTTGGATCATTGATGGACAACACTCAATTTATGCAACCAAAATGCTAAGATTTCAATAAATGAAAAAGGATGGTGGCTCCTCGGGGAGTTCACTATGTGTAAAACTACCATATCATGTGCGTTCAAGACATGTTTGTGAAACCCCTTATCTGTGAATTTTGTTAGAAATATAATGTACCCTTTTATTTTAAAATCTGTAAGTTTTTTTCAAATTTGAAAAAATAATGCCCTTCTGCATATATATTTCTGTAAGTTTCAAGAACTTTAAATACCCTTCTGTTGAACTCACGTGATAGGTTACGGGGGTGGCTCCCAGGATCTAATACAAGTTTATGAGAAAATAAAGGCCACGATTGTTGTAGATCTATCCCCACAAGATACAACAGCCATATCAGGCATAGAAAATGAGGAGGCCAAGGTGCTATATGTTAAGCAACCAGCTTACAATGATATTCTCAAGCATCTTCGCAGTTAGTGGATATTTCAAAAACGCCCATCACGTCTAAACATTAGAGAAAAGGAAGGTGCAAAATCTCGCACACCTTGGGATGTAAGTTTTCTTTTTCTTTCTCCCTCATGATTATATAATGAGAAAACAACTAAAATTATTATATTTAATTTGTTTTGGATCATGCAATTCACCCGTTTATGAGGTAAATGGGCCCGGAATTTGGGAAACAAGATCCCTCCATCCATGTTAAAGAAGGACCATTTTGTGGCAAACCTAAAAGAAAGTCTAAAGTTAAAATTTAAGCTAAAAAGGCTCGCCACCTTCGAAGAGGCAATCACCATTGCTAGAAAGAAAGAATGGAAAGCTCAAAGTCTTAATGAATACAGGAAAGTGGCCCCTGAGCAAAATAATGGTAGCCAAAAGGAGGAGAATTAGGCAGATGTTGGAGGCCAACCTATTCAAAGGGCTGCTAATACCGAACAGTTGCAACGGAATATGGAAGACATGATGACCATGATGCATGAATTACGCCTTAGTGTTCTTGGTGGTGGAGGTGGTCGTGGTCGTGGACATGGTAGAGGAATGGCTCAGGCATGTGAGGCTCATCCTAATGCTAATGCGGGTCGTGGACAAGGTGGTTTTGAGCCGTAGAGAAGGTTCATTCCTACTTGTTATAATTGTAGTGAGCTTGGTCACATCATCACTTATTGTCCAAAGACAACAAGGATGGGAGGGGATATGTTTCCACTTCCTCAACAGATTCCTAAAAGAGCTAATGATTATGCCTTGGATATACAGGGAGATCAAGGTACTTGACAGGGAAAATCAAGCCTCGACCTCTGGTGGTCATGTGGGTATTGTGCAGGTAGAAAAGAAAGACGCAGATGTGTTGCCAGTAGGCAAAAGAGAGAGGGAAGGCTATACAGCACCAGGGCCTCGTAGAAAGAAAGGGAAGGAGAAGGAGGGTGAAGATGCGAAAGCCAAGAGAAAGAGAAAACCTCGTATACAATTTGAAGTGGCAGATTTGCCTTTGGGATAAGGCCAAACAGCTTACAGTTTAAAGAAGGCATGATTGGGAGGAAAGTAGATTGTACTTTGAACATTTGATGAATATGGTGCCCAAACTTAAAAGGCAGTGGAAGTCATTAGTGAATCCAAAAAAAGAGTTGAAGCATGGACAAGTGAGAGTGCTGTCTATGGGAGAGTTACCCGACATCTTTCCCTTGGTGGACGGTTGGCACAAAGGTGTGGGCATGGGAGAAGCCTACATTGATGGAGGTGCTCAAGTTTGTGTGATCACACAGTCATGTGTCGAGAGACTGGGTCTCATTACATGCAGAAGCTCTGGGTTTTGGATTCGCCTGGCAAACCATGCTCAAGTGAAATGTTTGGGAATGATCAAGAAGTTAAAAGTCGAAGTGTTTAACGTGAAGGTTATGGTAGGCTTTCATGTTATGCGAGCTGGTCTAGGAGCCTTCCCTCTCATTTTGGGACAACCTTGGTTGAGAGCTGTGGGTGCCGTGCAAGATTGGCGCAAGGGCACAATTGGTGTGCATGACAAGAAGGGTGAAAAGAGAGTGTTTGATATGACTACCAAACATCTTGTGGCACTTGAATATGTGAGTGAGAATAATGAGTCCAAAACTACCAGTGATGATAGTTCTGAAGACTCAAAAAGTAGCACTACTTTGAGTTCTAGTGATGAGGGTGAAATGTCATTCTTGTTGTTGGGTGAGGAACAAAGAGAAGTCAGTGAGGTGCTGCAATTGTTAGGGAATATAAATGCTTCAAGCCGTTTAGAGAAATTGTAAGAGTTGATGCAGCCATAATAGGAATTGCCAGTGAAGAAAGAGTCATTTCAAAATATGTTGAGTACTGATTTGACACAAGGAGAAAGAAGGGATTACTTAGCAATGTTGGATAGGTTTCCAAATCTTTTCATTACCTCATATCAGGAAATAAGGGTTTTGTTGGGGATCCTGTGAAGATCAAGCTAGTTGAAGGGGCAAAGCAAATACGACAGAAAATTAAGAAGGATGGGTAAGGAACGGATGAATGCTTTAAAGGAAGAAGTAGATAAGATTTTGGATGCAAGGTTCATTGTGATAGTGGATAATGATGAATGGGTGAGCCCTGTAGTAGTCACCCCAAAGAAAGATGGTTGTTGGAGAGTTTGTGTTGATTACAAGCCACTAAATGCGGACCAAGAAAGATCCTTACCCTTTGCCTTTTATTGATCAATTGCTAGATGCAATGGCTGGTTTTGAGAGATACAGTGTCTGTGATGGGTATTCAGGATACTTTTAGCTTATCCTTGCTCCTGAAGACCGAAAAAAGACTACTTTTATCACGCCATGGGGTTGTTTTTGCTTTTGTTGCCTTCCTTTTGGGTTGACAAATGGACCAGGAGCATTTGAAAGAAAAGTAGATTGGGTCCTTACCCCATTCCTTGGGAAGTTTGTCAAATTGATAGATAATTTTTGTGTATACAGTTCAGGGAAAGAGCATGTTCAAAATTTTGAAATGACTTTTTCCAGGTATGATGAATGCGGGGGTCAGCTCAATCCTTAAAAATGTCATTTGGCACAGCCACGGGTGAGGCTTCTTGGGCATGTTATGTTAGAAAATGGGATTGAAGCAGATCCAGAGAAAGTAGAGGCTTTGCTGTTACTGTCATCTCCAAAAGATACTAGACAGTTGGCCACTTTCATACAAAAAGTTAAATATCTATCTCGCTTCATACCCTTGGCATCATAGCTATTATATCCATTGTAGCAAACAATCAAGAATGATCCCTTGGAATGGTCTCATGACTGTGACGAGGTTTTTGACAAAGTTAAAGAGGTTTTGAGTATGTTACCTATTAAGCAAGCTCCTGACTGGGAAAAAGAGTTTTATGTCAACCCATCAGTGGGAGATGATTTTATTGGAGCTATGTTATTGCAAAGGGGGAAGGAATCTCTTTATATGAAGCATGTTCATTATGCTAGCAGAGTGAAGACTCCTCATGAAAGAGATTTTTCTGAAATTGAATTGGTGATGACCAATATGGTTTATGCTTGCAGGCAATTCAAACACTATTTTCTGAAAAAGTCATTCACCTTTCTTACTAGCTATTCATTGCTTCCCCAGTTGTTCAATAATTCAAATATATCAAAAACAGTAATGAGATGGGTTATTGAGCTCCAAGACTTTCAATTCACTTTTTTGGTGGAAGAAAGTACTCGGGCTACCTTAGCAGATCTTCTCACCTATAAGGATACTCCGGTTTTGGTCAAAGAAGAGGTGGTGCGGAAAAAGGTAGTTGAGACTCCTGCCATCTCTAATGCTTCATTGTTGTACTTTGATGGTTCTTATCAAAAAAGTCATGATGTTGATTTAGGAGGCATTGCCATTTATGATGCACAAGGGAAGCTTATGAGAAAGCAAGGGTTGAAACTTGATGCAAAGAGTAACAATGAAGCAGAATACATGGCTCTTGAAAGTGGTTTGCATATTTGCTTACAATTGGGAAATAGACGCTTGCAAATTAAGGGAGATGCTTTGTTGGTTATGCAGCAAGTGTTGGGAGTATGGAAGAATAAGAACCCTAAACTGAAGAATTTATGCTTCAAAGTGAAGGCGTTTCTCAAAAATCTTGAAGCATGGAATTTGCAGCATATTGAGAGGTCTCTAAATGAAGAAGCTCATGATGCTGCTCAAGAGATGATTACTTGTGCGTTTGTGGTAAAGGCAGATGCCTCTTTATCATAGGAGGAAAATTTAATCAAAGGAAGTGCATTTTTTGTTGACAGGTGTTCTACCTGAAGGTTTACCATCTTCTAGAAAGTATACGTTTATAACAAAAGCCAGGAAATACAAAATGCTTGATCATGTGCTTTACATGAAAGGAGGTGATTTGGTTTTGCGTCCTGTGCCTTGGAAAGAGGAAATTTAAAAAATCTTGGAAGAAAATCATGAGGGGTCTTGTGGAGGTCATTTTGCTATGAAGATCATGTTGCATAAGGTCTTGCAAGAAGGTTATATATGGCCGAGTATTCAATGGGATGTTAATCATTGGTGCAAGTCATGTTTGCCTTGTCAAAGGATGGGAAAGAGAATTTTGAAGCCTGAGTTACGAAAGACAATTTTAGCTTTTGATGTGTTTGAAAAATGGATTCTTGATGCTATTGGACCCTTACCTATGACTAGCAAGAGAAATGCTTATATTTTGACAGCAGTGGATTATTTGTCACGATGGGCAGAAGCCAAGGCTGTCGAACAGATTACCAGTAAAGAGATAGGAGAATTTGTTTATGAGTA
Source organism: Adiantum capillus-veneris (assembly GCF_014529385.1). Taxonomy (NCBI): domain Eukaryota; kingdom Viridiplantae; phylum Streptophyta; class Polypodiopsida; order Polypodiales; family Pteridaceae; genus Adiantum; species Adiantum capillus-veneris. Next base: position 211,670 of record NC_140956.1, read on the forward strand.
CATATGTTGTAAATTTGGTGTGCCACTAGAGCTACTTTCTGATAGATGACCAGGATCTAGAGGAGAATTGTTTGATTTCTTATACGAAAAGCTCAATATACAGCATAGGTGCAATTCTCCCTATTATCCACAATTCAATGATCTTAATGAAAGGTTCAATGTAAAGTTGGTAAAGATCTTGAAAAAGATGACGTAGACACATGGGAAGACTCGGGATTGAGAGTTGCTTGTACGTTATGCGCCTATAGAATTGCTATCAAAACGAGCACAAGATTTTCCCATTACCACTTGCTTTATGGCAAGGAAGCTTTATTGCCAATTGAAGTGGGAATTCCTGCTCTCAAGTTGTTGTCATTGGAAGATGAGGAGCAAACAAATGCATGGCAGAAAAGGTTATTGGATTTACAATGCTTGCAATTGGATAGAGTTTTAGCTTTGAGCTACTATGAAGAAGTGTCAAGGAAGGCTCAGCTAAAAGCCAATGAGTGCGTGGAAGATAAAATTTTTGAGAAGAGTGATTTAGTGTTGAGAATGGCACATATTAGTTGGCAGACTTAAATGGTGCACAACATAAGTATCATGTTAATGGTTATAGATCGAAGAAGTATCTGGCACGTTTAATGAAAATTGTGACTGATGAAATGCTATCAATAGAAGGAGACAATATGGAGACATCTTAAAATGTGAATGAGGTTTCTGGGGATGAAATGCAGTAGTTATTCACCTTAGGGACCTCTGCTTGTCATGAATGACTAAGCAGGCAAGGGGGGGTTGGCAAGCTATGTCAGGCATTTTTTGGATAAGCATGAAGTTACTAGGTCATGCAAAAAAGCTTGCCCACTAGCCTCATGTATTTATGTGTACATAGCCCTGCAAGTTTTGGAAGTGGCCTTGTAAAAATTCATGTACAAAGGTGTGATTTTTACCAAGATTGAGTTCTGATGTTTTGGGTCATTTGAGACTCCAAAATATGGTATTTTAATAAGTATTTTCAGCCGTGCTTTATAGCTTGTGAATCGGACTTGTACATCATGAGTTATGAGCATCCGAAGCGTGCGGTCTCAACTTAGAAGATGATTGCAGGTGCATGCGAGAAGGGAAACTAGGCCAACTTGGGGGTCTAAGATTAGAAATGCTGAAGTTTTATATTTTTGGAGATAGCCGAGGTGATGTGCTTCGAGCCGTGTGTTACGGTGCGTCATTCGATGACCGGAGCAGCAAGGTATGCCTCGGGGAAAATTGTCCGAGAAGTCCTCTCATGCTTTGGGAGAAGATGGGAATTTTTGGGGAAGTTGGGAAGCTTGTGGAGAGTTGCCATGTGGAAATGGAATAATCCCACATGGGGGGGAGAAAGTGGAAATTGAAGGCTAATATAAGGGGGGGAGTGGGTACCCCCTAAGGGTGTATCAAACGAGCAAATGGAGCTCACTCGCCTAGCCCATGAGGGCTCATGGAATTTGGGGAGGAAAGGACGGCCATTTTGAGTCCCCCTTGCATGGACAGGTGCTTGGCCATTTTTTTGGTCCCCGGACACTTGTCCCCACCCCATTCCTTGGTCAAATGGTCACCGATACCTCATTTTTTAGCCAAAAAAGGCCAAAATTGGACCAGTTAAAAGGTGCCCGAGGAGAGGATCATGTCGGCTAAGAGGAGAGAGAAAATCCTTTGGGATAAGAGTCAAAATAATCCCATTTTTAATAGCTGCAATTCCCTGCACATCTTTTTGGCTAACAGAGACTAGCTTTTTGGGAGCTTTTGAGAGATACCCCAACTTCGAAAGCTTGTAACTCTCTCGTTTGTTGTCAGAATCAAGAATATGGATACTCTACGGAGGTCTACATGAAACAAGATTCATATTTATGGTCTTGATTTTCAGAAATTTTAATCATGGTTTGGGTTAGGGATGTTTCTCACCCGACTTTATAGGTGTTTGACATAAATTGTTTTCTACAGCTTTATGGTGTTTCGTTCTGATGGTTTGGTGTGTGCAAGGCTATAGAGGTTCTTGTTTTCCATCTTGTTTGCATGATAACAAAGGTGATAAGTATTTTCATGATACTTGGAAGAAGTTGTGCAAGATATCTCCAAGGGCACCTAGGTACTCACTTCTGGAGGATCCAAATGTCAATTGTGTGGACGATGAGATATATATTATTGGTGACGTAGAAGATGAAAATTTGGCAGGATATATAAATATTACTCATGGTCTAAGTATGAGCCCAAATGTATGTTATACTTTTGATCCCAATTTTCCACCTTGGCATAAGAAGATCTTCTCGCAGAATATGAATTTACATGACATCACTCAAATCTCATGAGATAAAAAGTCCCTTATATGAAAGTTATTGATCATCTATTTGAAACCAACTCATTATTGAGTATGTATCACGATAAACGCCATGAGTTGTGATGGCATTACCATGTTATGCAATTGATTTCATACAAAAATCTGTTCCTAAAGTAATATCCATAGAATTTCACAAGATTTTTTGAGCTAGCATAATAATGCTCTATTTCAAAGTTCATGTATCATGTTAAACATAATCCATACAAAAATTTGTATCTCATTTTACATATATTATCAGAGTGTAAACTTATGGATTAGCAGTTTATATAATAGTTCATTTTGAATGCATTTTTTATTTTGTACTGTTAAGAATACCCCAATAGTGGATTCTGGATGTACCAAACCCATGTAAAACTTGTTAGAATAGCTAAACATTAAGTAAAGGATGCACTTTTCCATCCATACCTTGCTTAAAGTGTCTTGATGGTGGATCGAAAATTTCCTTGCTCCTCTCAAGGACTTTTTTAGATTGGACAAATGGCGGATCTAGGATGCACCATATTTACACAATGTCTTTTGAATGGAAAAGTACTAGTTTATTGTTGAGTGCACCAACCACCCTTCCACAACTTGTTTGGAATGTTTGCTTTAAGATGCTACCACCTTCCAAGACTTGTTTAGAATGGCCAAATGGTAATTCTAAGTTTCACTCATTTGTCTTTTGGTTACTTAGAAGCACCAAGTTATGAGTATAAATTTCACCTTCCATTCTAATAGCTATTTAGAATGACCAAGTAGTGAACCTCATTTGCACATTTCCTTTAAAATGTGTTTCAAATCATGAATTCATGGTATATGAAGCATCTTGCCTTCCAAAACTTGTTAAGAATGGGTTTCTCCACTAGTATGGATACATTTCCTTGCCCTATCTTGACATCACAATGAGTGGAATCTTCATTGGTTCTACACACACAACTAACACAAAAAAATTCATTGTCAAGTACCATGTGCACTTTGTTTTGCAGATTCGAAGTCCATCCTAAAACTGAAACAAGGTTAGAAAAATTGAAGCTTAAAACAACAATGGACAGTGGACTATAGGTTAGACAAGTGATGGAGATTGACACCAAATAATCCATGATACTTTAGGTTGAACACAAGTGGTGGAGATTGAGACTAAATAACCCATGATACTTGTGGTTAGGCATACAATGAAGCTTGAGAGCAATGAATCATTGACACTAGGGATGATATACTAAAGATAAGATAGAAGCTTGTGGCCATGCAGTGTGTCTATCTCTACTTTTATGATTCAATGGAGCCTATCTTGGACGAGTGGCAAAACTAGTGACTCTCTACACTTGAATGGGACATAGCTTGGACAAGTGGAGATTCTATGGATCTCCATGCTTCAATAGAGCATATATATGGTAAGTGATGGATCTTATGGTCCCCTATGCTTGAATGGAGCATAGCTTGGACAATTGGTGGACCTTATAGCTCTCTATGCTTCAATAGACCATAGATTGAACAAGTGGTGGACCTTGTAGATCTCTATGGTCAACTATAGATTAGCTTGGATAAGTGGTGGACCTTGTGGTTGTATGTCATAATAATCAATATATAATTCTCCTAAATGATTTTCTCATGTTAAGCTGATCATTTAATAGGGGGAAGTGCCAGGGGAGAAGAAGCTAGCATATTGGTTAAGCTAGCAGACCGGCCACTGTAGGGATCCAAAAGGGGGGCCATCTGCAAAAGATCCATGTGCAACAATAGGCTCAAAAGACCCTAAGGTTCAGCCCATTAAGACTTCCAAAATGCTAAGGTTCCAAAATTCAATAAACACTAGGGAATCCATCCACAAATACGTAGACAAGTTTTGGGACCTACAACTTAAAGCCATTGTCTTCAAAAAGTTCGATTTTGGAGAGAAAAAGCAACAATTTTGTGCGGGCTTAACCGAAGAAATGGCAGAGTATGTTAACTCCCAAAGGCCACGTACCATATCGGCGGTAATACACCATACTATGGTGGCCTCTCGAATCAATTTCCAAATGGGGGCTAAAAGAAATAATAAGCCCACGGAAAACAAGGGTTCCAACGAGCCTAAGGGGAAGGAAAATGTCCAAAAGTCTCCTAAGGGAAACTCCAAAAAAGCTAAAGAGAAGGGAGTTTACAAAGGTAAACACAAACTCTCTCCTGAAGAGGTTGAGCGTTATCTCAAGGATAACCGATGTTTCAAGTGCGGCGAACATGGGCATGTGTATCACGCTTGTCCCCAAAAGAACAACCGCCAAGATCCTCCTAGAGCTACCTTGGTTGAAATCCAAGAGGAGGAGACTCACCAGACTCACCACAAAGGATCTCCTCTATGCCATGCTTGGGGAAAGGTAAGAGAACATGATGCTTTTATTCTCTTTGACCCTGGTTCTACTCACAATTTTATATGTAGAGAGTTGGCCACCAAGCTAGGCATACAAGCCTACAAGATGGGAGATGTCCTACCCGCAGAAAGTGCTTTCAAGGGGCAAGAAGCTTCAGTCACTCCCTTAATCGGGAAATTGAGGCTTCATGTCCAAAGCTATGTGGACAAAGAGGACTTCTTTATCTCTCCTCTCAAGCATGAGGATGTAATCCTAGGGGCACCATGGTTTGATCGACTGGCTGCCAATGTTAAATTCCCTGAAAGGAGAATCTCCTTTAAGTTCAGGGAAAAAGACATGTATATAGATGCTAAGGAAATGGGTAACACTATCCCCATTGTACATACACCAGCTTTCAACAAGTCAATAAAGAGCTCTATTTCCGTGTACATGATTTTTGTTAAAGATTCTCAAAATGAACCTAATGCTTTAGCAAAAGAAAATAAAAGCAACCAAAAGGAATTAGAGTTATCCAATTTTCTCAAGGGGTTTCAAGATGTTTTTATTGACGACATCCCTTGTGAGCTACCTCCTAAACGAGGTAATGATGACCATGCAATTGAACTTCTTCCTGAAAGTTCATCGCCTAACAAACCTCATTATAGAGTTTCTCAAGCTCAACAAGAGGAGATTATGCGGCAAGTGCATGAGTTAGTTGAGAAGGGCATGGTTAGGCCTAGCTCATCTCCATTTTTCTCACTTGTGCTATTAGTGTAAAAGAAAGACAGCACATATCGTATGTGTGTCGACTATAGAGCACTAAATAGGATCACTATCAAGAATAGGTTTCCCGTTCCACGGGTAGAAGACCTATTTGATAAGCTACAAGGATCAACCTACTTCAGTAGGATTTACCTAAAAAGTGGCTATCATCAAATAAGGATAGTTGATCAAGACATTGTAAAGACCGCATTTCGCACCACATTTGGTCTTTACGAATACATTGTCATGCCTTTTGGCTTGACCAATGCACTAGCCACATTCAACCGCTTGGTGGAGAAGCTGTTCAGGCCTCATCGAACCTTCACTGGAGTGTTCTTTGATGATATTATCATCTACTCTAATTCATTAGATGAGCACAAGCAACACCTCCAGGTAATATTTCAAGTTTTAAGAGAGAATAAACTTTATGTTAATCAAAAGAAAAGTGAATTTTTCTTGCAAGAGATTCAGTATTTAGGTCACATTATCTCTCAAGATGGCATCCAAATGGATCCATCAAAGTTAGAGGTAATAAAAGGATGGCCTAAACCAAATAATCTTCATGAACTAAGAATCTTTATAGGTATGTGTGCATACTATAGACGCTTCATAGAAAAGTTCTCACAAATTGCGGAACCATTACATGACCTAACAAAGAAAAACGTTAGGTATACATGGTCTTCTAAGGAGAACAATGCTTTCGAAAAGCTTATCTCTCAACCTGTGCTTACACTACCGGATCTCTCAAAACCATTTGAGGTCCAATGTGATGCTTGTGGTGATTGCCTTGGAGCTGTTTTGCTCCAAGAAGGGCACGCCATAGGCTATGAAAGTCGAAGGCTCGACCCTGTTGAGCAAGCTCTAGGCATATATGAAAAGGAACTCCTTGCAGTTCTACATTCCTTAGACTCATGGAAGCACTATTTATTGGGGACTCCTTTCATTCTACGAACGGATCACCAAAGTCTTAGGTACTTCATGACGCAGACCAAGCTCTCCAACAAACAAATGAGGTGGGAAAATTTACTTTTGCAATTTCATTTTCATATTGCTCACATTGCTAGCAAGAATAATCAAGTAGCTGATGCACTCTCAAGATGGCCGAGAGTGAATGCGGTTTCCATAGCAACTCACAATGATCTATCTTCAATCATAGATGAGTATGCTATTGATCCCGATTTTAGAGATGTGATTTCAGACCTTGCATTAGGGAAGAAAGAAGAACCATTTACTTTACAAGATGGTTATCTTCTCCATGGCAATAGACTATGTGTTACTAACTCACTACGTGAGAAAGTAATGTATGAATCTCATGCTCCACCTTATGCGGGGCATAGAGGGATTCAGTCTACCTTAAAGGGAATTGAAACATATTTCTATTGGCCTACAATGAAAGTGAACATACAAGAGTATGTTTCTAAATGTGTGGTATGCCAAAATACAAAATTTGATAGAGGGAAGAAACTTGGATTGCTTCAACTCTTGCCAATCCGTAATTCACCATGGGAGAGCATATCCATGGATTTAATCTTTGGATTGCCTAAGTCTATCCATGGGAATACGGGAATATGGACGATAGTAGACAGGTTCACTAAACAAGCTCATTTTATACCTGCCAAAAAGACTATCAAAGCCCATCAAATGGCAACCCTCTTCATTTCAGAAATTTTCAAGTACCATGGCTTGCCAATGTCCATAGTGTCGGATAGAGATCCTAGAATGACCAGTAATTTTTGGAAGGGTCTCTTTGAGAATTTAGGGACAAGGCTAAACTTATCTTCGGCCTATCATCCACAAACGGATGGCCAAAGTGAAATAGCTAACCTAACAATTCTCGATCTACTAAAATCCTATGTAACGAAATTAGATCAAAGATCCCAATGGGAGAAGTACTTACCCTTAGTGGAGTATGCTTACAATAACACTGTACATACTTCCACGGGAAAAGCACCTTTCGAGGTAATTGAGGGAAGATCAAAAATTCCCTTGCTACTTAAGGTACATGGGAAGATCTTCGCTGCAGATGAGTATAGCCGAGACCTACAAGAATCTTTTCAAAATATTAAGGATGCTATCTCTATCTCACAACAAAGGCAAAAGGCTGCTGCTGACAAGCACAGAAGAGCCCAAGCCTTTAAAGAAAATGATTGGGTCTTATTAAAATTCCCCAAGGCTCGATTAAGGCACACGACGGGCAAGAATCCTACGGGACACCAAAAGTACTATGCTAAACTAGCAAAAAGGTACTATGGTCCCTTCCAGATTCTTAGGCCAATCAATGAGATGGCCTATCAACTGAAGTTTCCCAATCATTGGCTCATACACAATGCTTTCCATGTGAGCATATTAAAGCCTTACAAAGGAGAGACACCTCAAGAACCAACTATTGAAGACCCACCGGAGATCGAGGACCAAGAGGAGGTGCTGCAGCCCGAGTCCATTCTCCGACATGAAGACAAGGTACAAAGAGGCGGTAAGACTATCCGATGATATCTTATTAAGTTTAAGAATTATCCTTTTGAAGATGCTAGATGGATGCAAGGCATACAATTAAAGGATAACCTAAACCTTGTCAATGCTTACAATGCTTCCCAAGAGTAAGCAAATGTACAAAATGTTAAAAATGAACAAAGTTTTTGTCTTATAAGACTCTCTTTTTCTTTATTGTGCACAAAAATGAAGTAGTATGCATGCTTAGATCAAGTTTGCGGAGACGACGTCTCCCAAACACCAAGTAGAGCTTGTCACTCTACTATGGAATATTGATAGGACTAATGTGCAGACATTCTTGCGGCAGCGTCATGCTCTCAAGCACCAAATGGACTAGCCATCCATTGTGGAATGATGTCGTAGGTAACATAGGGATCCTCTACCCGCTAAGAAAAGGACTCATGAATATGCTTTATCTTCTCTACACCATAGTGGAGGACGACTATGATTTCAAGAGAGAGGTAATGTCATAATAATCAATATCTAATTCTCCTAAATGATTTTCTCATGTTAAACTGATCATTTAATATGGGGAAGTGCTAGGGGAGAAAAAGCTAGAATATTGGTTAAGCTGGCAGACCGGCCACTGTAGGGATCCAAAGGAGGGAAAATAGGGATCCAAAAGAGGGTCCATCTGCAAAAGAGCCATGTGCAGCAATGGGCTCAAAAGACCCTAAGGTTCAGCCCATTAATACTTCCAAAATTCTAAGGTTCTAAAATTCAAAGGTTGTGTTCAATTGTCAACCATGGGGGAATTCGATGCTTTGTGTGTGTCAAAAAAGTCTTTACAATCCCTACTTAGGAGGGGGCGAGCCTTGCTTGTAGGGGATGAGAGAGAAAGACACACACACACACACACACACTCACACAAGCTCCCTTTACACAAAGGGAATGAGGGACACATGTCAGCTCCCTAGGCCAGATGCCCACAAGGTGTACCCAATTCCTATTGGATGGCCTTGGAGGTGGACCAATGAGAATTAAGCTAGAGTAAATCTAGTTTAATTAATTTAAAAACACTTAATAAAAGAACCAATGAGAATTAAGTCCTCTAGAAGACTATTGACAGTCTCCCAAGGGGTCCAATGAGCATTCAGCAGCCCAATGGCTTGCCTAATTCCTATTGGCCAGAAGGCAAAGGGGTCCAATGAAAGTTTAGTTGAATTATTAAATTACCTAAAGCTCTCACAAAAGGGGAAAGGGGGACACATGCCAGAAGGCTATCACTTGTACTGCTTAATTACCATTGGCTAGGCTTGGGGAAGTCCAATGAGAGTAGAGCATGAGCAAATAGAAAGAGGGGTCGACCAAGAGAGAGAGGGGGCTGATTTTTGCAAGGCATTATCACTCACACACACACACTCACACAATCTCATGTGTGAAGTAAAGAAGACTCTCTCTCCTTCTCAAGCTTTAATGGAAAGCTTACCACCTACTCCAAGCTTGTGAGAAGGGAGGCCTACACCAACAACTCTTGGCTTTGTGATGCAAATCCAACCAAGAGCCAAGCTTCAATGCATGCTCATCTCCTCTACCAAGCTAATTACTAAGCTAAGCTATGCTAATATGGGTGATTATGTGAGGAGATGTACATCTTTCTCGTAAGACTACTCCTTCTTCCTCTCAATCTACTCTCATACCCTGCTAGCTCTCACCGTCTTCGAAGGTGTGTGAGGTCTTGGGTCTGAGACTCGGGAGAATTGATGTTGTGTTTGATAAGTATTTTTCTTAGTGCATGAAGCTTTCATCTTCATTGCACTAGCTAGTCTTGAAGGAACACAAAGAATTGTATTGTACAATGTCTCTCTTGATGGGAGAAACCATAATACAAAGCCTTTTGGAGGGGGGACCGGCTCCATGTAAATCCGGTCCTCAATTGTTGTCAATAGCTTAATTTCTCTCTCTTTTGAAAGTATTGTTCATGCTATCTAACTAGGGGTTATGCTTTTTGTTTCTCTCTCCACCCAAGCACTCTTGTAATTCTCATTAGGAATCTATTCTAATGAAATTCCCACTATGTTCATGCTAATTTCCGCTACACACGAGTTTTTAGGGCATTGAATGTTACATTGTATATGCTTCAATAGGGCATAGTTTGGACAAGTGGTAAACCTTATGGTCCTCTACGATTGAATGGAGCATAGCTTGGACACATGGTGGAACTTATGGCTCTATATGTTTCAATAGAGCTTAGATTGGTGAACATTGTGTCTCTCTATGATTGAATAGAGTAGAGCTTGGACGAGTGGTAGAACTCATGAATCTCTATGCCTGAGTAAATCATAGATTGGACAAGTGGTGGTGACTATATGGTTCTATATGCTTGAATGGATCATAGCTTGGAAAAGTGGTAGACCTTATTCTTGAATGATCCTCTATGTTTGAATGGAGCATAGCTTGGACAAGTGGTAGAAATTATGGTTCTCTATGCTTCAGTAGAGCCTAAATTTAGTGGTGGACCTTGTGGCTCTCTATGCTAGAATGGAGCTTTGCTTGGACACGTGGTGGACCTTGTGGCTACCTATGGTAGAATGGAGCATAGCTTGAACAAGTGTTGGATTTAATGGATCTCTATGCTTCACTAGAGCATAAATTTGACAACTGGTAGACCTTATAGTCCTCTATGCTTTAATGGAGAATAGCTTAGACAAGTGGTGGAACTTATGGATCTATGTCTTTCAATAGAGCAGAGATTGGACATGTGGTAAATATTATTTTGTATTTCATATAAGTTGTATCAATAGAAGACCTCTTTTTTATACTCATTCAATAAAAATATTCATTGAACAATGTTGTTGTCATATTAGCATGGAGACTCATACAAGAATATGCCATGTTGGTGTGATACTGGCATGGGAATTCATATGCATGTATTCATGCACAAATAAAAAATTTCTTATCTAAATCAATTAATTTTGAAAAATATGCAGCATAACCCATTCATTTAGAACATAATGTCAAAATCGCAACTCTTCATCATAAAATCTATTATTGACATTGAAATTTTCTTTATAGCAACTGGTGTTTTCTTGTAAATACACATAGAATAGCATTGACACAAGTAACATGAAATTGATTAAATAGTTTAGAATGGCCAAGTGGTGGATCTAAAAACCCCTTTTTTATAGAATGTATAAAATTAGGATGAATTAACATAAGTATAGCTGAATACCTAAATGTCTTATCCTCATGAACATGTTCTAAAGAATATATCTATGTGCATAAAGTGGCGTATCACATGGTATTGTAGAATGTAATATATGTGATCTTGAAACTTCTTGGTGTAGTTCAAGAAATATCTAAAAACGAAAAGTGAAAGCGATATCTTAAACAAAACTAAATTTTTTTGTTTGTTAATGGTCAAATTACCTATATTCATAAGAATTGAAAGTGATCATTAGTCTTGGGAATGGGGTTTTTCTCACTGGAAACCTTATTTAGAAAAACCCTATTCCCAAGACTAATGATCAACTTAGAAATATATATAGGTACTCATTTTAACATATCACTTTGAGTGTAGCTTGGAAAATAAGTTGACTTTGTATTCCTCCATAGGTTAAGGGAACCTATCTTGGACAAGTGGTGGGATTTATATTCCTCCAAGGGAGCCTAGCTTAGATAAGTGCACCATGAAACCAACACTCTTATGATGCAACCAATCATATGATAAATGTTTTATGTATGCTTGATGCCTCAAATGAAGAAATCCTAGATTAGCAGTGGACTTTGCTTGGATGAGTTTGAACGTCATATAAAAGTAGGTTGTTTTCCTCAATTTGGGTCCTAGCTTGGACAAGTGGTGGACCTTCAATAAGGTTAGGTACTCATTTTGAGCTTAGTTTGGATAAGTGGTGGGCCTTGAAAATTCACCTTGAGATAAATCATAGGTAGGACAATAAGGTATACACAAGATAATAACCGGAATGCACTAGTATTTTAATGGTTCAATTGACTAAATCCATGAAATTTCATGTCCAATTTTACTCTCAATGTGTAATCTACGTGTATAAATTGGAATAAGACCTTAAGCAAATTAACATCTTTGACCAAGATCTCATTACTTTATACGTGATATGGTGAAAGTTGTCTAACCTAGGAATTGGGATTTTCCCACTTTACCTAATATAGTCTTCTAATTCTGTTTCCACACTATGATCTCGGTGAAAAATGACTCCAATTAGCACTTTATAAGTCCAAATCACTCCAAATTTGAACTAGGGTCTTAACATACCATGTTCCACTCTATGATCTTGTCAAAACCTGAAAAAAATATGTTTTTTGATGCAATGATAATAATCATGATTATTATCTACGTGACAACATTTGCAAGTTTATTCAAATTTTTTGTATCAGATGTTTAGAAAAAAGTGTTTTAAGACCTATCCCAAGGTTTCATAATTTTTGGATCAGTTCTGCTTATGTTCACTCAATTTTGTGTGTAATCCAAAGGTTTAAGTACATTCAGCTTGATTTTGACCCTGGAATACACTCCAAACTTTGCAAAACTTTCCCCAAATGTTAGTAAATTATCAGGACAATGTTTTCCCAAGTCTAATTCCCCTATTTTGCAGCTGAAGATAATAATCATGATTATTATCTACTGGCCTGTTGGAGCAAGTTTTTGAACTTTTGATATTGTCCAGGTCTTCTGCAGCCTAATGCAACAATATCCAAATTTGAATGCAAAAATCACTAAGGAGATAATAATCTTTGTTTTGGCCAAACCTTAAAATCTTTCTTGAAAGTTGGATTTGACTTACCACAGCTTCTCCAAAGCTTTTCCAAGGCCACTTATGACTCAGAATGATGATTTTTGACCTCTCAAACTTACCTGTTAAATTCCTTGAAATTACGCAAAGCAACTCGTTGATGACACTTCAGAGGGTAAGATAGGTTGGAATTCCACCTTGATTTCTACTTACCCTACTCCTAGTTAAATCAGAAAATGGTAGTAAAAAGTGTCCAACAACACTGGTTTTTTTGTTGTTTTCTTGTTTTCATGAAGAAGAGCATTAACCTTCAGTCTCTGACATAGTCTAAAGCATTAACCCCATACAAACATCCTAATCTAATCCTAAAAGGTCCTTGGCAAGTACAACTAATCCCAAGAATCTTCTACACAACTGAAGTTGACTCACTTCAACCGTGCGGTTTCTAAATGTTGTTTTTTGGCTCTAGGCAAATGGATCTAGGCAAACCTAGAGGAAGTCCTTAGACAATAAAATCTTTACACTGAGGTTTTTCCCTAGTTTAGGTCACCTTGTCCCCGGCAATGGTGCCAAATGTAAGCTCGTTGTTTGCCAAGCCTCTCTATCTTATTGCAGTAATTGCAAGAACCATGTACATATATGTCATACCATGGGATGGAGTCGACTCAACTAGTGCATGGAGTCTACAAGATGTTGTCAGGCTCTTGGAAAACACACTCAATCCTTACCTACTCAAAACCACACTCAACTGCATGTCAGGCAGCAAAAGCTAGTAGTCACATTGCAAGTAAATCACATCGATTCACCAAGCAAAAAAAGTCTAAACGCAACCAAACTTATAGAAAGGATTTCCAATGTCTAAGAGCACATCCTTATGGCCTCAAATCCTCCTTTTGACCACTTGCCAAAAATGCAATTATTATCTATAAGACAAATTTGACCTAACTATTTTCGGTCCCGAATACAATCATAAGCTTAGCAATGCAGCCCCAATACCCCTCCTATGCTAAAAGTTCATTTTAGATACCTAAAACTTGAGTCATGATTAGATTAAGAAGAGGATAAGTCATAGAATAATCCCCGGGGAGGTCACCTAATAAAAATGTAACCTATCACATGAGTTCAACAGAAGGATATTTAAAGTTCTTGAAACTTACATAAATATATGTACAGAAGGGCATTGTTTTTTTAAATTTGAAAAAAAGTTACAGATTGTAAGGGAAAGGGTATATTATATTCCTAAAAAAATTCACAGATAAGGGGTTTTACAAACATGTCTTGAATGCACGTGCTATGGTAATTTTACACATAGTGAACCCCCCAAGGCATAATCATCGATTCATCGCAAGAAACTTACAATGTCACAGAGAGCTTTTACCTGCAAACACAATGGAATAGATGAAAATCCAAACAAACCATTTGTGAGGGAGGTACAAGCTCGAGAAGAAGAACGAGAGTACACAGTACATAGAGACAGCAACGTAAAAATATTATCCAAAAGAACTCCTTGTTTTTTACATAAAGTGGCTTTTATACCTTAGCCAAGGTCTAAAAATGTCAATCTAACTCATCTCTAGGTAGAAAGGGACTAGGAAAACTTAAATGTAATAACAAGCTAGAAGCTCATAGCTTTGACTACTGGCTTTATAATCATGTGAAGGAGTATCAAAATTGCATTTAGCTTAAGACAAAATTTGGCAAAAACTAAAAGTCATTACAATAATACGTCTCAATGGGTGATTTGCTAATTTGTTAGCCTTGCTGCTAACATCCTTCAACCCCTTGTTATTGTCAACAATAGGCTGCTCCTCTTGAAAATCTACTCCTTCATTGTCGAAACCAATGTGCTGCACATTTTTTGGGACACCCTCTTCTACTTGTGCTTTGATAGAGAGTATTGGCCTCGCATGGAGATCTTCTACCTGTCTCCCATACATCTTCAAGCACGTATCCTTTAAAGAAAAAGAAGATACACATAATAGGAGCATGAACTTTATCTGGTGTTTGAAAATGTTCCCCTCTTTTGACCAAGCGCATGTGCAACACGCCCATAAGCTCTCGAGTTTGTACACAGTGTGCACTATCTCAGGGTTTGAGTCACTTTGTACTAGTGCATGGGAGCCGTCATCCCAGCCATCATAGAAACATGCTCATCGGGAATTTTGATTGCCCTCTCAAAAGAATTTTCCTCAAGATTTTCAATTGCATTGTTGCAAACAAAACCTTTATCCTTCATCATTTGAACGTACCAATAAAAAGGAAGAGCCAACGAGGTTAATTTGTGCAGCAACCAATCAACTCTAAATCAAGCCATCTTTCTTGATCATGAGCTTCCAAGAAATTTGGACTTCAACACACCATAGTAGGCTTCAATGTCCCCATTTGTGTCTTGTCCAAAATGTGGGAGCGTCCTGACTGCATGCACCCACATGTCTACAAAACAAAAGCATATATCTAGTCAAGCCAAGAAAGGAGAATAAAATGTTTCTGCATGACCTAAAGCCAACGTACATAAAAGTTTTTGGGAGCAAGTATGTTTTGAAGTATTCAATGAATGCCTCCTCCTCATGGTACTCAAGGAAGAAGGAAGCTAGCATGCCCTGAATGCACTCTTGTGTTTCCACCTCAGACATACTTGAAGGCCCTTGCATATGCATGATGACTCCAAGGCTTTTAAACATGGAAGCCCTAGTTGGCCAGCCTTGTACCTTCCTAAAAAGATGCTTAATCCAACATCGGCGCACATGCTAGAAGCACAAGTAGATAGGAATATCGAAGACGTGCCTATACTCACATTGAAAAACAATGAGCAATGAAAGACAAGCAAAAAGAGTACATATATCTACATGAGGGATGAGTAATACTTAATTGCACTAATTTTTATCTCTACATCATCCACCATGAAAGTAGAAGGTTCCCAACATTTATGGTAATCTAGTATAGAATCTCTAAATTGAGACAGCCATAAACATGTCACCTCCAGCATGAGACTTGAAGTCAATACCCAAGCTATGAGCGTGCCATTGCAATGGGCGTCGAAAACCAAGATAGTGTACAATTGGAACTATAACAAAAAAGGTGCCCATTTCATTATGCCAGTAGTTAAAGGATATGCATGGCAAGAATGGAAAACAAAAAACAGTTCAAAGGAGGAAGATTTTTTATGTGTAGATACAATTGAGCTTGGGTTGACACGAATGGGCCAAATAGCTCACACCATATGGATGAAATATACTAGATACAATCATAAATTTGAGAAGAGGCTTCGCTCAGAAGAGAAACTTACACAATCAAAATAGCAAGAAAACACTGAGTAATTTGGCAAAATGGACAGCACCATTGCATTTGGAACGGCCAAAAACCCCACTCTACAATATCAAAGTGCTCAAATCCGAGTTGGGATGAGTAGTTTATGGTCAAAACAGGCTCCAAAAACAGCAAAAATTGAGTAGCAGCTCTTCATCCTCTTCTCTCCATGTTTTTCTGGTTTTTTTCATAGTTTTTCTAGTTTCCACTTTTCACTTTATCCCTTGGGAACCTTTGGCCTTTTGATTGATCTCAAACGAACCTCGGATAGGCCAAAAAATGGCAACGCAGTGCGTTTTTGCTACCTACTACATCCATCCGCACACCTGGCACTCAACTTTTCCCAATAATTCATCTCGCAATCACGAGAAGTGTCTCCTAAATATAGTTCTCATGGTGACCTTTTTGCATTATTCATCACAAGAAAACACTCCCATTGTGTCCTCACTTATCCACGTGCAAGTCTTAATCCCATTCGACCTCTTGATGCCACTGGATGTTATCTGACAAACCTGCTTACCTCATGGCGTGATCCCGTTGATAGCTTCCTTGAGAAGTTTTATGCTCCACCAAATGCTCATTATTATAGAGGAACACATTGATATTGGTGTCAATGAAAATCGATGTACTATGTACACGTTGTCCTACCTATACACATGTGGTCCCCACGTAACCACCTGGCTCTGGACAATGGGCAATTCTTTAATCAATGCACCATGCATGTGTATTTACATATGCACAATCATTTCTTCCAAAAAACTCCTAACATAATTTGCCCATCCCCTCTTGCAAGATCTTTTTCAAGGTGATCTTTAAGAAAAATGTCCTCCACATGCGCCTTCACGATTCTCTTCCAACACTCTATAAAGCTCCTCTCGCCAACGTACACATCTCAACATGAGATCAGCCCCTTTCATGTACAATACATCACCAATCAATTTGTACTTGGATTATCTACACATAAAACCATACTACTTAGACTTTTGAATGTCCTTTGGAATGATTCCTGTTAGCAAAAACTCCTCTTCTTGAGCCAAACTTCCCCGGCCATGATAAAGAGGTAAATTGGTCCTTAACACAAATAGCTCCCTAATCATGCTTTGAGTTGCTTCATGTGCCTCTCCATTTAGAGCACGTTCAATGTGTTTGATGCTCTATGCTTTGAACTTTTGTAACAGGCCTTTGATTTTGAAACACATTTCCTTCAATGAGGTGTTTTTGCTCTTCCACACACCCAACACGTGCTTCACAACTAACAAGGCGTCACCTTTTATGCTCAACCTTCTAATCCCATGCTTTAAACAAATGTGTAATCTGGCTTCCAAAGTAGCATATTCAGCCTCATTGTTACTATGAGCATCCAATTTGAACCCTCTCTTGCATACTAGCTTCCCCTCTAGATCGTAAAGTGTTATACCCCATGAAGCCGCATCATGGCTCTTTCTATATGAGCCATCAAAGAACAATACATGTGCATTGCTGATCTGTGGAACTTTTTCAACTACCCTTCTCACCACGTCTTCCTTAACAAGAAGGGGATTCTCCTTGTAAGTCAACAGATCAGCTAGGGTAGCTCTTGCACTGTCTTCCACTAAAAAGAGAACTCTAACTCTTGCAACTCAATTACCCATTTCTTGACCACATTTGACATGTTAGTGCCATTAATTAACTATGGCAAAAAGGTGTAACTCATTAAGAAAACAAAAGGTCGTGGAACCAAGTAATGACGAAATCATCGACAAGCAAATATTACATTGGCCATCACTAGCTCTACTTCCAACAATTTTATTTCTACTACCAACTTCACTCGGCTTGCACAATACACTGGCTGCATGGTTCCAATGGCATCATCCCCTATTTATGGATGTACATAAAACACTTGCTCCCAACCATGAGCCTGCCTGGCTGACAACCCCCCTAGCACCTCTTGAAACAATTGTTCACACTTGCCATCACATTGCAATGGATCATGCTTTGCCACTTGTTGTAATGGATAAAGGAGCTGTGAAGACAGTGGAATAAATTGCACCATGTACTTCACTTTGTGTATAACGGTTGCCAATTGCTTTGTACTCTTAGGTGATGGAAGAAGAATAATAGACTTAACCTTGTCTAGATCAGCCTCAATGCCATTTTATGAAACCATATGGCCCAATAAGTTCACCCTTCGCTGTTCTAGATTACATTTATTTGGATTTAGTTGTCCTCCACATTCATCTAATCGAGCTAATACCATCTGCAGCTACTCATGGTGTTCAACCCTACTGCTGTAGACACAAAAGTTGTCCATAAAATCTTTAACACAACTACCAATGAATGGTGACAATACCCAATTTTCTCTCTCTTGATAGAAGGATGGTCCATTTGACAACCCAAATGGCAATATCGTGTAGCAATAACAACACCATGGCATAATGAAAGTTGTCTTTGTTCGGTATTTAAGAGCAATCTTCAATTGAAATATCCTGAAAAACCATGACACACACTGTACCTCTCATAACCTGCCACTGAATCCAAGATCTGATCAATGAATGGAAGAGGGTATGGGTCCTTCTTAGTGGCTGCACTTAAGGGTTTAAAATCTACACAAATCCTCCACTTTACATCTTTCTTTGGGCTGACCACTATTGGACTCCCCATTCTATGGTCTACACTAAGGCTATGAACCTTACCTTCAATAACTTGTCCACCTCTTCCCGCAAGGCTTCCATCTGCTCTTGACCCATCCTTATTAGCCTTTGCCGCACTGGATTAGCACCTTCCTTCAGCTCTATATGCATCTCTTCTCCTTTGAACCCTCTAATATCTTCATATGAAGTAATAAAAAAATCAAAAAAACTAGCCAACATGTGCAAATATATCTCCTTCTCCATAGCTGAGAGGTCTCGATTGATCATTTGTGTCATTAATTCCTGCTTCTTTGACAATTCAACTTTGGTATGCATCAGCCCTTCAACCACTTCATAAGGCCCTTCACTTTCATCTTCAATATCATTTGCAAATGCAACTAAACGAGACTCATGGATTTCTTTGCCCATCAGAAGAAATGCAACATCAACATCCTCATCACTGCTGGTAGTACTATCACTGTCCTTGTCAGACACTGTCGAATAGTCTTCATCATAGACTCATCCTCATCTTCATAAAGTTCCTCCAATAGTTTCCTTGTGTCCATATTATATAGCTTGGAACCTATCTTTCCATAGAGGCTAATCGTACCACGTCCCCAATCTTGAACAGCTCCCACTGCATGTAACAATGGTCTACCCATTATAATAGGATATGCTCCCTGCCCCGCTGGCATCACATGAAAATCAACCACCACCTTTGCATCATACGCCTCCAATTCCAAGCTCTTTACAACACCCAAACATTTTACTTTTTGATGGTTTGCTAGTTTGATCTAAAAGCTTGACACCCCAGTCACTATAAGGCCCATCTTCTCAACGCATGAGTGTGTTATGACACACATTTGGGCTCCACCATCAACATAACTTTGTCCAAAAATTTTCCTTCTATGCCACACATCTACTATTGGGAAAATGTCTGGTAGCTCATCCATCACCAACACCTTCACTGAACCACTCTCTGGTTATTTCTCCATTGGGTTAACCATCCTTTTCCAGTATCGCTTTACCTTAGGCACCATCTCTATAAACTGCCCAAAAGTAACATCTACTTTCCTGCTTGTTAGATCCTCCTTCAAGTCATAGCTTAATTGTCGATCTTCTAGTGGAAAATCTAAAACATGAAACTTGTGACGAGCTCTTCTTTTCCTCTTGGCCTTGACATCCTTGTCATCATGGATCTTTCCCTTCTTCTTATTAGGATTTGCACCATTTCTTCCTTCCTTATCCTGTGTGGTCCTCTTCCCAATAGGCATCACTAATGTATCCTCCAACTTTGCTGTCTTCTCCAAGGTGACCACACTTAGCACTTTTGTCTTTCCCTTTTCCTTTTGGGTTAATCTACTGGTTCCTTCTTCTCCCTTAATTTCAATTCCATAATCATTTGATGTAGTTAGCACCTGTCTTGGCAATGGATACATGTCTCCCCCCATCCTTGGTGGCTTATCACATTGTGGGCTAATGTGGCTCAACTCTCCACAATTATAACAGGTGGACCTCTGCCTTGAGACCCTACCATTGCTTTATCCAACACCATTCCTGGGTTTTTCTTCACCTCTTGGCTGATTTGAAAACCTCACACAAGCTTGACTGTTTCCCACATTACCTAGCATGTTTAGGCTAATATTCTTTGTTAAATCTACCACTTGCCTCATGTCTTGCCTTAGTTCATCATCTTGCACTGTTGTAGTGACCACTGCTGGTATAACTTGAGGAGTAATAGAAACCAGTGGTTCATGATGAACCCTTGGCATGCAACCTTGAAAATAAACCATAGGTTGAAACTCAGACCTCCTGGGAAAAGACTCTACTCCTAGTTGACTCATTCTTCTCAGCTTCCACTCTTTGTTCCTCGCTACATCTAGTGCATCTTCATATGTCCTACGCTTCTTTAGCTCCACTCTCCAATGTATATTCTCCCAAAGACTAGCCAAGAACCTGTCCTTGTTCATCATGTCAGGTGGGGCTCCCATGCCATTGAAAACTTACGTATGTACTCACACCTTCCCTTTGCATCAAACCCTGTACTACTTGCCACACTTTGTCAGGATCTTCTGTCTTCACAAACTCCACTTCCAATCCATGCCTTAGATTGTCCCGACTTAATCTAACAGGTGGATCAACTTCACGCAACTCCTCTTCAAATGCTTTGGACCAAACTCATGCATCCCTCTTCAAACAAATTTGGAGAAGACGTAACATCTGGGCAGTATCATGAATCTAGTTGCTAATGCAGGCAACCTTCATCTATTCCAAAAAGTCTTCCACATCTTCATCACTTCTTCCATGAATTTCCTGGTGAGAGAAAGCCATGTCTACCCAAGTTTCAATGCTTTGAGAACCCCTTCTAGCACATGTGCAAGAACCCAAAACTTTTTACTGTCTCAATCCCTAGAAACTTCAATGGAGCTCAAACTTTTAGAAAAGGATGAACACATGCACATCAAATGAGTTTTCATAGTTAATCATCGGAATTACAACAGGCAAAGGAGATTCTAGTATCTCTCTTAATCTTCTTGGCCCAAACATAAAGACTATGTGCTGCTGGTTAAAATTTTCATGTCCACATGAACATTTATCTAGATTCTTTGTGCAAAATGAAAAGGAGTGAACTGAGGTCCATCGTGATTATCAATTAAAGGTCGACCAAGCAGCTCCCATCTAAGCACACTTGACTAATCACCCTCTGATTTTACCAAAATTTCAGCAGCATAACAACATAAATGGCTCAAAAGACCAAAAAACTAGCCATCACAACTGGAAAAAATTTTGGTAGAGTTTCCCCAGAATTAGAGCAGTAAAACCCAAAATAAAGACTGTATAAGTATGCATAACCTACCAACAATTGCACCCAATCATCAAGTAGGAACACTAGTACATAGCCTATGACGAGGTCCCGGAAAGGGTGCTCTAGCCACCGTATCACCAAAATAATCGCACACTTGAGAATCCCCCAGCTCAATAAAACCTCACCACGACCCTCTCACAAAGGTTTATGCAAATATCGTATAGTCAAGTCTCTGAAATGACTATCTTCCAGACCAAGTCTTAGAAATGGCTGGGACTGCCAAATAAAACCAAGTATGGCTCCACAAAGTCGTACAATGGTAGTATCCAGAAGTGACGTACAATACTAGACAATACGCTCAAATTGGCACCAAATGATGCATACCCACGACAACTACAAGTGACCACTTGCAACTGTACTTGTATCCTGTAACTTGTAATGTATAAATTGTAATCTTGAATCTGTAATTTTGAAGCTGAGGGTACTTAAAGAAGTTCCTCCATGTGGGCACCCAAAGAATTTGAGCGAGATGGAAACACACACAAAGACTCTATAATCACTCGACACACACTCTTTGGATAATACACACACACACACACACACACTATGGGGCACCACTCGGCTTACACACCCACATGACCGAGACAACGAACACACGGATGGAGTGAGAGGAGAGAGACTATCCATTTTCCCACTCAACATAGACATAGAGACACACACATACATGCACAAAAGAGCTCAAACAAGGAAGATTTGTGATGTGTAGATACAAATGAGCTTGGGCTGACACCAATGGGGTAAATAGATCACACCATATGGATAAAATATACCAGATACAATCACAAATTTCAGCAGAGGCTTCACTCACAAGAGAAACTTACACAACCAAAATAGCAGGAAAAAAATGAGGAATTTGACAAAATGGACAGCACCATCTTGTCTGCAACTGCCAAGAATCCCACTCTACAATATCAAAGTACTCAAATTCGAGCTCGGATAAGTAGTTTATGGACAAAACAGGCTCCAAAAACATCAAAAATTGAGTAGCGGCTCTTCATCCTCTTCTCTCCACGTTTCTCTAGTTTTTTTCTCTTTTGTTTTAGTTTCCACACTTCACTTTATCCATTGGGCACCTATGGCCTTTGGATTGACCTCAAATGGACCCCGACCATGCCAAAAATTGGCCATGCAGTGTGTTTTTGTTACCTTTCTACATCCATCCGCACACCTGGCACTCAACTATTCCTAATAATAAATCCCGCAATCCGCGAAGTGGCCCCCAAATATAGTTCTCATGATGACCTTTATGAATAATTCATCACAAGAAAACACTCCCATTGTGTCCTCACTTATCTACGTGCAAGTCTTGATCACATTTGACCTTCTAACACCACTGGATGTCATCTGACACACCTGCTTACCTCATAGCATGATCCTACTGTGATAGCTTCCTCGAGAAGTTTTATGCTCCACCAACTGCTCATTATTATAGAAAACCACACGGATACTGGTGACAATGAAAATTGATGTACCATGTACACGCTATCCTACCTGTACACATGTGGACCCCATGTAACCACCTGGCTCTAGACAATGGGAAATTCTTTATTCAATGCACCATGCATGTGTATTTACATATGTGAAATCACTTCTTTCAAAAACCTCCTAACAATGACGACGAGCTCTAACTTGGTCAGTGTGGCTTGGCTAGTGTGGACCTTGAAGCCACGCTGAAAAGGAGGCCAACTTGCCACGTTGGCACGCTAGCCAAAATTTAACCAAAGCCTTCTTCGCTTGCAAGTGCAATTACTGCACTCGCCTTTATTGTAAGCACACAAAGCCTCCATAGTCACCATGCCGGCCCCATAAATAGCATATTGGCTTATAATGGTTGAATCAAGCTTCTTTTTTGGACCGTTATTCACACATCGACATATCATATCCAGGAATCTCACTTGCTTTATTGAACATCTCAAGAGCTGCTAGCACCTGAGCTACATCTTTTCTCATCCTAATTGCTTGGGCACCCTACTAGCCTGGAAACCTGAAGGCACAAGATGCTTTGTAGTCCGTAAACAAAGTACCGGTAGAAAGATCTTCTGTAACTGCTATACTCATGGAAATCCTAGGTGATTTTGCGGAGTTGTAGAGAACTAGTGGAAACCTCAACTTCCATTCTTTCTCTCTCTTTTAACTCTTACATACAATTCAAGGCTATCATTGCTATCGATGATCCCTATATATTTTAATTGTTAATCCATCATGATGCCATAAGTCCTGTACGATCACACACCAATTGCATGGATGTGAAAGTCCTCCTCTTTTTGTGATCTTGGATACTCCTCAACCACTAAGTCTCCAGGGAATTACTCAATCATTATCTTCTTACGGATTTCATTCAACCCCAATGTACAATATTGCATTATATCATTCCATTCTTGTTATTGTAATGTTGAATTGGCATTCACGCCCATCCAAGTAGCATTATATTCATTGTAGTTAAAATCTTTGATCTCATAACCGCTCTCAAGCTTAACATTATCTATAACGACCCCGCTTGAAATTAAGATGTTTACCATGAACATAGCACTTCTAAGAGGGTTTTTCTTCTATCAGTTTTCTCTCAAGCACACCTTTTCTAATCATCCTCAATTGAAATGCTACCTGAGTTGCTCCAAAAGATCTAGATGAAAAACTCCATGTTGTTTGTCTGTGATTGTTGTCTTTGGTACCAATTTTGTTCTTGTCCATTGTAGTTTGAAATTAATAAATATAAATTTCAAATAAAGTTCAGGTGAAGATGATGCAAACCTTCCTTGCACATTACTAATAGGTCAATTTTGCATCTCTTGCACGTTTTCTTTCACAAGTCAAAGTGTGATCTGCCT
Organism: Adiantum capillus-veneris; assembly: GCF_014529385.1. NCBI lineage: Eukaryota > Viridiplantae > Streptophyta > Polypodiopsida > Polypodiales > Pteridaceae > Adiantum > Adiantum capillus-veneris. The sequence continues at coordinate 235,893 of NC_140956.1, forward strand.
TGAAAAAAATAGACCAAATTTTCAAAATATGTAAATTCTCTACAATTTGAAAGGCAAGGGTACCTATCAAACATCAGCCCTGAATTGATCTTTAAGGACTATTGGAATAGTGGCTCCAGTATTTCAGCTGCTTTTGATACACGACCTATAAAGTCAAGTGTTGTTGACAACACTAGGTTGCAATTCACAGCAGCTACACTCTAGACAATACGGTGCTATTAGTAATCAATTAGAGGCCTACAAGACTTTCAAATTAGGAAGTATTAATGTGTATCGCACAAAGAGAATACTTTCATAATTGCCTCAGATTACCTACATAGCAATTTTAGCAAGATCTTATTGAACCTTGTCCATAGTCATTTTCTTTATGATTCTTGACTTATTATGGCATGATTTTAATGATCCTTTTTCAATGAGCATGCAACTGTGCATGTATGTCACACGTGTCAATGCAAGGAACTTGCCGAAACACTGTGTGCGAGCCACAAATGGCTCCAAGCACACAACAAGTCTAAACTAGTAAGCTCAAAGATGGTGATGGTGTGTCACTCACCGCTCTACGCTTGCTATCGTGGAGGATTCCTCACCGCGAAGAAGAGGGAGATGCCGCTATGCCACGCTCAACCGCTTCGCCGCTGTCGTGCCTTCGTAATGCTCGATCGCACATACACACACACACACAAGGAGATGATGAAGAAGAAGATGGAGATGGAGCAAGAGCACTTTTCAATTGCACAAATGAGAGAATGAGTGAATTTTAGGTTTAGTTGACTTTTATATGAGCTCGCCCCATTCACACTTGGGCGTCCATGCTTAGCCAACTAATCCCTTGAATGTTCCAGTTAGAATGTGCCTCTCATCGGCGATCACTCTTACCCTTTTCCTATTGGACGGACAAGCCCGGTACCTGACTCTACCAAGTAAATAATATAGCGTCCATCGTAGGTGATAGGGTGTCCGTGAGCTGTGAAGGTTAACATGCCCCCCTTTCTGACGTAGATTCCATCCTCGAAAGCTATTGAGTTGAAGCTCGTTCATTGAGGTGGAAGAGCATTTGAGATGAATGTCCTTAGCCTTCTTCAGTCACTGCAAAATCAAACAGCATTGGCACAGTAATTGCATTCTCATATACAATTAGAAAGCATATGCAGTTTTAGGCAGATAAATTGATTGGTATCATAATTCTAAACCATTAGAAAGCATATGCAGTTTTTAGGCAGATAAATTGATTGGTAGCATAATTCTAAATCATTTGTCAGCAATAAACATTAAATTTCAATATAATCAAATGCATAAACAGTTGTAAAGGTAAAAAATTTAACAAGTCTGGGGTTGCTAATTTAATGGTCGAAAGGCACTAAAGATCGACTATTAATACCATGGGTAAGCTTCTCAATTCTCTGATCAATTAAGTTGTTTAATCGCGAGAGCCAAGTATTTCATGTCCGAGGGCTGACTAGAGGCTATACCTAGAAGACCTTGTAGTTAAGCTACGATAAAAGGAATTTCTCATGAAATCATCACTTGAGTGATTACCTTTTCTGTGACCCCCCAAAGTCTTTTCACAGTGATTCCATTTTGATGTGTGTGCTTATTTTGTATGCCTTGGGTTTTTTGCTTTTCAAGGAAAAGCGCCCACACTAGGAAACTCTAGGGATCTAGTACCATAGGCGATACGTGTGAGTGAAGTACCACATCAAGCTGAGATTTCTCTTCCAGCTAAAGATTTTACATTATGGCACTTTGATGTTTTTTTTTGTTTATTCGTTTTCAGCATTTTAATTTTGTTATAACTTTGGGGGGTCATATAACACTGTTACACCTCCCCAGGCTCATCACACTAGTAAACTCCCTTTATAATACTTAAGCTAAAGGTCAATAGGGACTACGCCCACTAGAAAGCCCTAGTACATTTCACACAAAGCTTCCTAAATTGGATTAAGAACCTAAGTAACCATTAATTATTAGGAAGGCATTCCCCATTCACAGGCAAGCACCGAAAAGACCATGTGAAACATTTGTGAAAAGTAATGAGGGTACCTCTCACCCAAGGCATGAGTGGATGACTCTAGCATACTAGCCATATCTGTACACACAAATAAATGATGGTTAGAGTGTAAATATTACAAGTATCGTGTTCTTGTGCATAATATGTTTTTATGATTTTGTGCTATGGCTCTTGCTCTTTTACTTTTTTATCTTGTTTTTGTGAGTATAAGGATTTATATATACATTCCCTAAGATTGGAGATTAGGAATTCAGGGAGAAAGGTTGAGAGGGGAGTGAGTGAATGATGACTGTCAGCAAACACTCCCCCCCTTCCTTGGGTAGATCATACCGTATGAAATGATGTCGTCACCCTTTGAAACCAGTTGTTCCAAGTTGTTATAGGTGAAGGCATGAGTGGATGACTCTAGCGTACTAGCCATATCTGTACACACAAATAAATGATGGTTAGAGTGTAAATATTACAAGTATCGTGTTCTTGTGCATAATATGTTTTTATGATTTTGTGCTATGGCTCTTGCTCTTTTACTTTTTTATCTTGTTTTTGTGAGTATAAGGATTTATATATACATTCCCTAAGATTGGAGATTAGGAATTCAGGGAGAAAGGTTGAGAGGGGAGTGAGTGAATGATGACTGTCAGCAAACACTCCCCCCCTTCCTTGGGTAGATCATACCGTATGAAATGATGTCGTCACCCTTTGAAACCAGTTGTTCCAAGTTGTTATAGGTGAAGGCTTTAACCAATAGTTTTCGACCGCCCTATGCATTTCATCTAGCTGCAAGGTACTCTCCCATGATTTTATTTACAACATTGTTGTAGGTGGTGAACTTACAACGGGAGGTGCAAACTATTTCTTGCTTGTATGGATATGTACAATGGTAGGTGGAGGTTATGTCGAAGCTTCTATTTCCGTATAGGAACTACATGAAGAGAAAGAAGCTTCATTTGATTTCCCTGTTTCCGAGCTAGGTGGAACAAATCGTTCTTTCTTTGGTACCCAAACTAGCTCTAGAGCGGGTGTGTAACATTCCGTGATTTTTTCCTTTCCGCGATCTTCAATTTGTTTTGGAGCCACAGGATTGAGCTCACATGGGCCCGGTGACAAGTAAGAGCACAATTTACGTTTTGACACCCAGATTTGATCATTTACTTCATAGTAGCCTTGGGCTTCCAATAGTTTTTTAGGAATCCAACGCAACGTTTCTTTACATTTCTTGGGGTGAATGGGATGTCTCTTACCAAACTCCTGTCTTTTAGCACTGACTATGGTTGCTAAAGAAGATTTAGGGACCCACTTGTATGTTTTCTTTGTTATATTGGGATGGGTCTTGTGTGTCTCAAGCTTTATTTCAGCTACATCAATTGAATCTCTAGAGAGTTGGGCTATGGGGACATATGGTTCAACCTTTGGGACATGCAATGTTTTGGGTTTTATTTCCTTAAGAGACAATATCTCAGGGACTATGGCTTGAGTGGCAGGGCTAAGAGTTGGTTTCTGTGTTGTGACACCCCCTATCCCCCAATCAATAGTGCATTTGGTGGCTATCATCCACGTGCGTCCTAGATTTATATTACCCTCCATAGTTCCAACAGGCATGACCAAAAAGTGTTGAGCTACAACCCCATTGTCATAATTGATAGAAGTGTGCCATATTCCAAAAACCAAAGTTTTTTTCTTGTTGACACCCTTGACTTGGATAATACTCTCAGATAGAGGTGGCTTCGCTAACTGACACCACACCCCATATGATAGCAGATTATATTTAGCACCCGTGTCTAATAAGGCGTTATATAGCACTTTTCCATAGGCGTTGTTTAGCTCAATAGGGTATCGTAGAGGTGTGTCAGAGTCCAACCAATCCTCGTCGGTTTCAACGTGGAATGCATGTGTGACTCCAAGGTTAGCCTCTGCTGTAGATTTCTTTTCATTTATCCTAGCACGCACATTTGCTCGATATCGTCATCTCTTATATGACCTTCTTTTCTTGCTGAGGTTATGATTTTGGGTTATGTTTGAACCAGACCCGCTTGATATGTCTTCGCTTGTACCTTTTTCACTCTTGGATAAATCACCATAGGCTGTTGTACTAGGCCTTGAGTGTTTAGTTTCTTGACTTGATTCATTGGTCATTTCCTCTAGCCTTGAATCAATCTCTCCCTAAGATTCCATTTCTGAGGTATCATTAGTTTCACTCTTAGGTAGGTCTGCCTCTCTTTTATCGTCAGATGTTATATACGCTACACCTGACATGTTTACTAGTACGATTTGCGGGGTCTTCTCTCTCTTATTTACATCATTAGCTCCATGTTCGGAGCGAGTGGCTCTACTAAAGGTTTCCTTCAAGCGGCTAAGCACGCTCGGCCCGAACCGTGGGTCCATGGCATGCATGCCTTGCTTGAGCTATCAGGATTAGACATTGGGAAACCCTCCATGACGGCATAGTCAGAGAAAGAGTCACTAGCCGCTATGTTCGGGTCTTGGTTTGTACTACCTTGGGTCCCCGCCGAGGGCCCCGAACCTAAGGTAGGTGGATAATGAGAACTCGTGTATACTTCGCCTCTAGCACACGACCAGAGCGCAGATGCATGTGCCTTTGGCACCCTACAAGCGTCGGCGAATAACCTCGAAGGTTAATTGCTTACTTTTTTAAGCGTCCGTTTTCACTCGTGTTTTTACATTTTTAATGTTTTTTAATGATCGGTTTTTTTATTAAAGTGTGTGATATCTCAAAACGAGCGTATCACTCAGAGAGTTGTGGTGTGATTTACAACACAATGTCCGGTCACCTGAAGCTCCGTTGGTCCTCAAAAAAGTTGATTTTTAGCTACGTGTGAAGCTAAAATTTGTAATTTTAAAGTGCGATAGATGCCTAAGCCTGAGCGTGAGCTTGGGCTTGGGTCTGGACTTGGGTCTGGGAGATATTCCCGATCCCGAACCTACCTTTTTTTTTTAAATTTATTTTTTTTAAAAAAAAATTATTTATAAGGATAAGGTCACCGCAGCCTACGCGAGAGCACACACACACTCTACCTACCTACTTCCAACTAATACACCTAGTGTTACACACTGACACACTCTATTAGCTCTCACAAATCTACTTCCTACTTACTGTACATTACATTACAAAGAACTAACAACCTTAATACTAACACCTTACATAGAGAAAAAACACAGTATCTTTGAAAACTCCATGAACAAAAAAATTACACAGTAGTAACAAAAAATACTTCTTCTCAACACACACACCCTCCTTCCTTACCTTTCCTACAATTGAAATTGCACCACAAAAGAAGCATAGAGTGCCATTCAAGCTTAGTGTATGGCATTCCCCGGCAGCGGCGCCAAAAATGTGCGCGTATGTCGCACGTGTCAATGCAAGGAACTTGCCGATACACTATGTGCGAGCCACAAATGGCTCCAAGCACACAACAAGCCTAAACTAGTAAGCTCAAAGATGGCGATGGTGTGTCACTCACCGCTCTACGCTTGCTGTCGTGGAGGATTCCTCGCCGTGAAGAAGAGGGAGACGTCGCTACGCCGCGCTCAACCGCTTCGCCGTCGTCATGGCTTCGTAAAGCTCGATTGCACACACACTCCCTCTCTCTCTCTCACACACATACACACACACACAAGGAGATGAAGAAGAAGAAGATGGAGATGGAGCAAGAGCACTCTTCAATTGCACAAACGAGAGAATGAGTGAATTTTAGGTTTAGTTGACTTTTATATGAGCTCACCCCATTCACACTTGGGCGCCCATGCTTAGCCAACTAATCCCTTGAATGTTCCAGTTAGAGTGCGTGTGTCATCGACGATCACTCTTACCCTTTTCCTATTGGACCGACAAGCCTGGTACTTGACTCTACCAAGTAAATAATACAACGTCCGTCGTAGGTGAGTATACCCGCCTGTCACGTGGGTGACCCGGGTTTGATCCTTGCAGTGGCGCCAAAAAATGTGCGCATACGTCACACGTATCAATGCAATGAACTTGCTGATACACTGTGTGCGAGCCACAAACGGCTCCAAGCACACAACAAGCCTAAACTAGTAAGCTCAAAGATGGCGATGGTGTGTCACTCACCGCTCTACGCTTGCTGTCGTGGAGGATTCCTCGCCGTGAAGAAGAGGGAGACGCTGCTATGCCGCGCTCAACTGCTTCGCCGTCGTCGTGCCTTTGTAATGCTCGATTGCACACACACTCCCTCTCTCTCCCTCTCACTCTCTCACACATACACACACACACACAAGGAGATGAAGAAGAAGAAGATGGAGATGGAGCAAGAGTACTCTTCAATTTCACAAATGAGAGAATGAGTGAATTTTAGGTTTAGTTGACTTTTATATGAGCTCGCCCCATTCACACTTGGGCGCCCATGCTTAGCCAACTAATCCCTTGAATGTTCCAATTAGAGTGCGCCTCTCATCGGCGATCACTCTTACCCTTTTCTTATTGGATCGACAAGCCCGATACCTGACTCTACCAAGTAAATAATACAACGTCTGTCATAGGTGATAGGGTGTTCGTGAGCCGTGAGGGTTAACAGCAACATGAAATTCCCACATCCTTCTCTCATTTTAACAACATTAAATTTTACGTTATATTGAAGTTTGATTCTTTTATTTAGAACAGGTATCGAATTCTATTTATAAATACTCCTACTTTAATCTTGACTTTGTGATCTCTTTTTGAAATTCCTCATTAACGCTAAGCAACGCTATGTGATTTTTTACACGACTTCATTCATAAATTGATGCTATAAACGGATATGAATACATTTGTGAGCTTACAAATTGTGGCACTTACAAATTTATGGAGATTTTTTGGCTGTGTCCTATTTAAAATGCCTCATTGATATATTTTTCTAGTTCATTACATTTAACCTTGTTTAGTCCACAAAAGTTTACTATACTTCAAGTGTCTATCTTGACTCACATTACCCCAATGACTTTATTGCTGACCTTCAATTTTCATAACTTGTTAGCCTCTAGTGATTCACAAAGACCTATGTGGAACATAAGGTGAGCTACCTACTTTCTTGACCTTAATGCATGCATATCATCACAAATACGCACATTTAGAGAGCAGCAAACATGTTACTCCTTTCCTCACTCCACATTAACACCTCTCATTCTTACATTCACTTTGTATTGCACACGATTCATCTAAGAGTAATATTGTTTTTCTTTTCATTATTTGCAAGTCATACCTGCCATCAAAAGATGTGTTCGCCAATATCTTTAAGTTTTTTTAATTGTGTCGTATATAGTCTTGAGTATGACAAGTCCTTTGTCTAAAATTAATCTCACTATTTAGTTTTGAATCTCTTGTACATTCATATTGCTTTATAGGTTAAATTACACTACTACTCTTTTCAAGTATTTCTTGCACGTATACTAATTTCCATTCAACTGCATGGCCGGTTAAAGTGACACATTCAACCCTCATTAACTATGCTTTGGTATTAGTTTGCTAGTTGCAACTCTCTCTAGCTTCTACATGAACCCCCTGATCCAAATTATGACTCTTTCGATTATAGCTCTCTCCACACATACACACACAGCTGAATACTCAAACATTGCTAAGGTCATGTCTTCTAGCTACTTGCACTGTATGAATTTTTTATTGACATGATTTATCATTAAGCTATGGAGCTACTCATATGACCACAAGGTGCTCTATGATCGTGCACAACAATTTGTAAATATTTTGCTACTCAAACATACTCCAATTTGGTCTCAAATGGTCGTACATATTTTATTTTATGCCTCGCCTTGTCCATTGATCACATGCACATAGATTTTCCAATTAAGGCAGTGTGTAAGTGTTCTTCATGATGCAAATTCACCAATTTAGGCATCACACTAATAAACAATTGACTCATTAGTTTAAATACTTTTAGTGTAGATTCGTCGATTTTGGCAGCACAAGTGCATATTTGTTGATTTAGGTAGCGTGATTCATTGGTGTCGATTCGCCAATTTAGAGACACCAGTTACAAAATCATGCTGCAGTGGCTGGCCACCACTACACTTAGTGTGATTTGGTACCCGGGTATGGAAATCAAAGTGATTTGGATGTGGATTTGAAGTTGGATATGGATTCGGTTAGTGATGATTTTATGTCAACAGTCTCTACGAGATTGGACTTGATATTTGCGAGAGTTGATTACTTAACGATGACTAAGCTAAGTGCTTATTATAAAACAGAATGCAAATTAGTGCTAGTGCAAGAAGGGCCACTACCATTACTTTACATCTAGGTAATCCCTTTACCAACTGCTTCCGAAAAAAAATGAAAATTAATGCTAGTGAGGATGGTCCTAACTTGAGATTGCAAACTTTAAAAGTATAAAAGTGCCTGCCACCAAGGGACCAATACTACCACAATCCTCACCTAAGAGAGATAAGCAACACAAACATGGAAAGTGCACACATGAGGCAAGCAAAAAACAAAGGCTACCAAAACCACAGTCTTTAGTGCAAAAGATAGCTTTGAAATGAGCTCCGGGCTCCCCACGACAAATGCCACAAAAAGATCTTCATAACTGTGGCCACTTTGGATTCCAAATTTTTTTCTTGATTGTCACCCATTGATCTTCTGGACCATTGTTTCCTTCACTATTTATTTAGGGGGGCAAACTAGTCAGGTTCATGCATTAAAACTTGATATATGCCCTTGGTAAGCGGTTCAAAGAATTGTCTACACATGGGCCATTTATAGGCTTTCCACTTGAAGTTTGATTCACAAATAAGCATCAAAATATTATCCAATCTTTTCACATCTCTACTAAACATCAATTTTTCATGCCATTGAGGTTAAACTAGGTAGCCAATATGTTTGAATCCTTCTAGCTCTTGCTGTTGTCATTTCATAAGTGAATCAACGCTTGGAGTCCTTTGTTATTCATTTTTCTTGCAACTTCTCTCGAATAATGTTTCAGAGGTAAGTTGGCAGCTTTAGAGCGCTAAGGGGACTAGTGTGTGATAGAGTTCTAGAAGTATTTGGTTAATTCTCCCCACTCCAAAAGCTATGTTCTTCTATTGCACTTTTGCACTAGCTCGCCTGTTGTGCCACAAAATCTTATGAAAGACCACCTAGAGGCTAAGAGTTTGTCGTGCATCGCTATCCCTTTCCACTGGTCACATTTTGAGAAAATTTTTTGCCTTGTCCATCATATATCTTCTCATAATAGCCTAGACTTGGTCTTGATTGGCAATTGAGACAAAAAATTTGTCACACAGGGCCTCAGCATGAACAAAAGGGTTGAGGATTTTGAGGCCACCTTGTTCCAGTGATCGGGCAACTGAGTCCCATTTTTCCCCGCTGCCATGGCATTGAGCCATTGGTGTTGTTTTTCCACAAGAATCTTTTCATTGGCTTTAAGAATTCTTTACAATTACATTTGGAAATCTTGAGGAGCGGCCTAGTAAAGGCAATATATGGAAGCATAAACAAATTGATCACTTTTATTGGGCTTAAGAATGGAAGTAACACAAAATCCCACCTGCTCATTTTCTTTATGACCTTTTCTAGGACCCACTAGAATCTTTGCTTGTGCATTAAACCCATCCCCATGGGGGCTCCCAAATGTTGGAATATCTTTTCTTTTGAAACAATTTCTCCTGCCCATACATATAGGTTGAATGAGTTGTTTTCAGACAAGGAGATCAATCTTGACACCTCAACATTGCACTTCAACCCTAATGCTAAGGAAAATGTTTGCACAATCTCCAGAGCCTTCATAAATACTTGAGGGAAGGCTTTCAAAAAAAGGAGGTATCTATGAGCAAACAATTTTGCTAGGAGCTGGTTGTTGCCTGGCAAGGCCAAACCTTGGATTTCCCCATGCGCAACAATGGCTTTGAGCATCATAATCAAAGGATGTGATCTAATGGCGACAAAGGGGCCATGGGGGCACCCCTGCTTGATGGGTCTTTTAACTTTGAAGGACTCCACAATTCTATCATTCAACAAGATCTCTAACTAGCTACCAACACCGAGAGTGTAAATCAATCAACAGAGGCAATAACCAAAGGCCAATGATTTCATAAATTGATCTTCCTTTTATAAAATCGTGCTGATGAGGGGAGATGAATTTTTCTTGAAGGGGGGCAATTTTGAGGGCAACCGCCTTGGCAATAGTTTTATATGCCACAAACATCATATAGTTATGGGATGCCAATGCTTTAGTTGTGTGCATCAGACCTATAGACAGCTAGTTATGGGATGCCAGTGCTTTAGTTGTGTACATCAAAAATGTTTCGGTTTAGGCTTATAAATCCCTCTCTTTACACTTGAATCCATTGCCCCATTGTAAGGTTTCAGTTTCTGAAACCTTAAAGGTTGTATAATGCTTAATCAAACTGATATGATTATTGAAAAAGAAATGTAGAATTGTCCGACCATGGCAAATATTGGTATTTTTGGAATCTTAAGCACAACAAACCCCGGGCTAGAATTTTTCAGAATTGAATTCCGATAAAAACTGGCATAGTTATGACCCCTGGAAGTTTACACTGTGAATTGAGTAAAATAGAAAAATTGAAGGGTTACAGTAATCATTTAAGCATAGACTTTATTAAGGGTCTCCCAGATATTTACAAGATATTTACCAATTAAGCAAAAAAAGGTCAAATTATAGCAAAATTGACATTTTAAAAGTTGGCAGGCAATGGGAGGGTCATCACTGACCTGCTAGGGACTCATTTAGCAGCAGGGGGCGTTTTTTGACCTGTAGGGGACTGCTTGAACTGCAAGCAACTGCCTTTTTCAGCCGGTGAGAGCTTATGAGTTCCAGAAAACTATAAATAGGACCTCTAGCTTCACATTTTACACAGACTCGGAGCCTTGTTACTCTCTCTCTCTCATCTAGAGAGAACACTACACAGAAATCATTAGAGATGAATCTCTAATTGATTAACCCTAACGGTAATTACCCTAATCCTTCTTAATTAGCAAGGTTAGATTAAGATATTTGTTAATAAATCAACGATTAGGCCTATGTATACTCACAAAACCTCTCTTAATTAATTAATCTCTGCTGATTATCATAATTAAGCTTAGTAATATTAAGTTAATTAATTATCCTATCATATTAGGGCTGAAATTAGCCAAATTAACCATGAATTAATGGTAAATATATTAATTAAGATTAGATCAAGTTGAAGTAATTACAAGAGATGCATTAGATAGTTATTAATCTAGAAAAATTATCCTATAGTTTTTTGAGTAGTTTTATTAATTAAATAGTTAGAATTACTCTATTTTTGAGCAATTTAACACTAGAATGGTAACAGGACACTTTTACGTCCTTGGGCACTTTTGTGTCCTGTTAAGTGACCATTTTGCTTGAATTATTTGAAGAGTATGAAAATGAATTTCTAGGTGATATATATCCACAAAGTTGCCTTATGAGCTGAAAAAAACTTAGCATTTTTTTTTTAGTATTGCTCTCACCATTAACCTTACTCTTGCATAACATTTTTGAACCTAAACTGTGTGAAAAAACGGGTCCTGTTTTTGGCTTTTTTTCAATTTTTGGCAACTATACCACTCTAAACTTCATGTTTGTGAGGTTTAGATGGCTAGAGGTTAGGCCTTCATAGTTCTCAACATGTTTTGATGCTTGTAGGGAGAGCTAAGTGTTAAAATTGAAAGTTATGACCAATTTACAAGAATTGCATAATCCTGTTTTTTGGCCAAAATTAGCACTTTTATTATTTTTTGGGTGGCTTTCTTGATATCCAAATTCAATTTTGATTGTGTAAGTGTAATGTATAACATAAAGCTAATCTTCCTTGAGTTTTGGGGGACTTAATATGCTATATAGCATAGTATACGATGATGGTTGAGTGTTTTGATTGCTGAAGAACGCGATACATTTTAGAGTAGCAAGTATAACTTTCTTAATATTGCTAGTTTCTTAGGCCAATTGTGTGTATTTTGTAGGTAGTGACCATATCTAATCATAGACTACAAACTTGGCTAGATATTGAGTAGTTTCTATGGGTTTCTAGAGGTCATAATGCTAAACCCAGTTTTTTCATGTTTGCTGTATTTAGCACTTTATCATTGCTCCCAAGGTTCCAATTGTAAGAGATCCATTATCCTTTTGACATGCTCCATGGCTTCTTTTAAATCCAGAGGCCCAAAGGGAACTAAGAAAACATGTATATAGTATTTGTATTGAGCGTGACTATAGAAACTTTGATGATAGGTCCGCAGAATGGCAAAAATGCAACTTTTTTGTACCTATTTGTTTTGCCCAGAAAAAAATTAGTGAGGTAAAATCAACCATATGTTTTGGTCACCAACCCATTGAAGTTAACGGGGCATTTTATCTAATGTCCTACAAAAATCTCCACTCTTATTTATATGTAATCAACTATAAGAAATTGCTGTTTTGGGCAAAATGCACTGGTCCATCAACTTTGGAGGCTTGTAGTGACCAAGGGATGAGAAAAATTACAAGTTTGTTATTTTTTCCATATGTAGTAGTTATTGAACTATAAGCTCATGAAAGGATTTTTCAAAATGAGTGGATCTACTATGGTTTTGGAATTTTTTCCCAAAACCCTGAAAGGACACTTTTATGTCTTGTTAGGTTACCATTCTAGTGTTAAATAGGGGAAATTAGTAAATTGATTTTAATTGCTACGATATATTTGTCAATGGTTAATTAGGTGTTAAGGAACCTATGATAATTAGGATAAGCTCACATAATTAATCTAGCTAATTAATTAGGCAGAATTACTATGTTTTTTTAGCAATTTAAATAGGGGAAATTAGTAAATTGATTTTAATTGCTGTGATATATTTATCAGACGTTCATTAGGTGTTAAGGAATCCATGATAATTAGGATAAGCGCAGATAATTAATCTAGCTAATTAATTAGGCAAAATTACTCTATTTTTGAGCAATTTAAATAGGGGAAATTAGTAAATTGATTTCAATTGCTGTGATATATTTATGAGTGGTTAATTAAGTGTTAAGAAACTCGTGATAATTAGGATAAGCTCAGATAATTAATCTAGCTAATTAATTAGGCAGAATTACTCTATTTTTTTAGCAATTTAAATAGAGGAAATTAGTAAATTGATTTATATTTATCAATGGTTAATTAGGTGTTAAGAAACCCGTGATAATTAGGAAAAGCTCAGATAATTAATCTAGCTAATTAATTAGATAGAATTACTCTATTTTTTGAGAAATTTAAATAGGGAAAATTAGTAAATGGATTTTAATTATTGTGATATATTTATCAGTGGTTAATTAGGTGTTTAAAAACCCGTGATAATTAGAAGAAGCTCAGAAAAGTAATGTAGCTAATTACTTTAGCTGAAATATCCTGTTTCTTAAGCAATTTAAATAGGGGAAATTAGTAAATGAATTTTAAATGCTACGATATATTTATCAGTGGTCAATTAAGTGTGAAGAAACCTGTGATAATTATGATAATTTCAACTAATAAATCTAGCTAATTACTTAAAACAGAATTACTATGTTTTTTGAGTAATTTAAATAGGGGAATTTAGTAAATTAATTTTAAATGATATGATATATTTATTAGTGGCTAATTAAGTATGAAGAAACCTGGGATAATTAGGATAAGTTCAAATAATAAATCTAGCTAATTACTTAAGCAGAATTACTCTGTTTTTTGAGTAATTTAAATAGGGGAATTTAGTAAATTGAATTCGAATGTTGTGATATATTTATTAGGGGTTAATTAGGTACTTAAGAACTCTTGATAATTAGAAAAAGCTCAGATAATTAATCTAGCTAATTACTTTAGCAAAAATACTCTATTTTCTAGACAATTTAAATAAGGGAAATTAGTAAATAGGTTCAAATTGAATTGATTTATTTTCTAGAGGTTAATTAGATGTTAGATAACTTGTGATAATTAGTCTTATCTCAAATAATTAGTTTACCTAATTATCTTAGTGAAATTATGTTGTTTTTAGGGATAAACTAAAGGGAAAAACTAGTAAATCATGTGCTATAATGACATGCTATTTATTAGAGCTGTATTATAGGGTAAAGAGGCCGTGATAATTATGCCAAGGTAAGAAAAGTAGTATAGATATTTATGTATGTCAAATTATACTATTTCTAGCTAAAAACTAAAGAGGGAAATTAGTAAATCATGTGCTATAATTACATGCTATTTATCAGAGTTGTATTATAGGGTAGAGAGGCCATGATAATTATTCCAAGGTTAGAAAAGTAGTATAGATATTTATGTAAGTCAAATTATTCTAATTTTAGCTGAAAATTATAGATGGAAATTATATAATTAAGTTGGAAAATAATAAGATAATTACCAGAGGTCAAGAATATACTTCTCTACTTGTCGTTATTATACCATAGTTAATTAGTGAGGTTAGTAAACTAAAATTGACCAAAAATCCTATTTTTAGCAAATGATAAATAGACTTTGTGGTTAAAAGTTTTTAGAAAAATTATAGTAAGTGTAAACCTATGATATCAAGTTAAGGAAATGAAATCTTTAAGAGAAATTAAATACAGTAAATATTAAGCCCAAAATAAGTAGATTATTAGCTTAAAAGTTGATGGGAAAATTAGGAAAAAGATATAGAAAATTATAAGAAAGTTAGGAGAGCTTAGAAAACCCTTAGGGAAGCGGTGGAAAAAGTTATCATGCTTATATAGACAAATAAGAAATTACTAGGTCAAGAATTTATCAATTAAGACTATAAATTTAACCTTGGATGGGTTACGGTTGAATACAAAGGTTAAGTTTAGATTTTGAATTATTTACCTAATGATTAGACGACCTTTTTATAAGGATAAGAAGTTATGGCACAAGAAAAAGAACCCGAGTAAATCCTACATCTGATGACGTAGCTTCAAAACGAACTAGAGTGTGGCACGACGACGAAGCCAGGCCTAGTAGTAGGCCTACGGAGGAGAGTCTTCAGGCGCCAGCGCAACAGCAGATGGCCAATCAATCCCAGGTGGGTGTCCCATTATTCAATTAATTCTTTAATTAGTTTAAGTTCTTTTATAAGTTAGCATTGCATACGTAAGAAGGATAAACTGGCTGAAAACAGAAGGTAACTTCCAACGTGCATTTGTTTATAATGTAGGAAAGAATTGTTTGGGTTAAAACTGGTTGAATTAGGAAAGATATGTTTGATCATCCTTAAGACAGCTTGTCTCAAGACACCTCCGACTCCTTAGTATAAATTGATGATAATGATTGGCTTTCTAGCCACGGATAAGTCGGTTACCCCCATGAACGATGAGTTTCTACTCCGTGTCATGTCTTGATGTTTCTACATAAATTAGGATACCGTTTTTTATCCTAGGGGAGACGCCCGGTTTTATGGGCAACTGGTTTGGTGTATGGGCACCCGGAACCTTGGGTGGGGCTTTATCCACTCCGGATTTGAATAAGGAATGGGTGCCATTTTTCACCCTTAGGTGGTCTTGAGACAAGACGAGTACTGGTCATGGTTATTAAGGATAATGTTTTGATTGGCAGTACCCTGTCTTAAGTTTAAAGATGTCTGTTTGCTAAAAGAATTCTTTCAATGTTGTCTTCAAGGAATTACCATGATGGAACGTTAAAAGAAACCATTATTTTAAATGTTAAAACAATGTGATAATAAGATAACGAATCTTGTGTGAGTGCGGAGTGGTAAGTGGGGATTGACTAAGGTTGTCAATCATGGACGGGTGGACTTGATTAGTCAGGTAACTATCCATTCCCGCGCACTAAAACATTTTAGAAACTTCTCACTTGGAAGAGGAATCCACCAACGGCTGTGCCCTCACATATGTTAGGGGGAAAACAGCGTTGGCTAAGGAAACCATAATCTGAATGATGAAGTTATAGGGCCGGAATAAGAATTTTTTTGTAGGCCGTTTGAATACATTGTCCTGTTTCTGCTGCGAGACAAGACTAGGTCTGCTTCTAAGGCTATAGACCCAAGCCATTGTCAATGGTAAAGGTCTATTGCTTGGATTTTTCTTGTTTAGAGACTCCGATTTTTATAAGGCCTAGAGACCTGTCAAGGATCCCATCCCGATCTTGGGGTAGTCGGGGTTGGGGACATTACAAGTGGTATCAGAGCATGTGTTAACTAATGTCTTGGACCGACGGAAAAGTTTAAAGCGTTAAGTTGAAATAAGTGATCTTTGACAAATTCAATTAAAGACGTATTTAATTAAAAAGAGGGAGTGAAAGGAAAAAGAGAATTATCCCTATCCTTGCAAGAAAATTTCCATCAGGCCTACTTCAAATTCCAAGATTTCAACATTAGGTTTATGAGGGCTTGCCTATCCCGAGACTATTCAATGCGAAAAAGCGTGATGAAATGGCTGGATAATAGATTTTCTACTCGTGAGATAATCCCATGAGTAGTCCATCTTGGGAGAAAATGAAGCCGGCAATCAAAGAACGTTATCTCCCTCCTGCACATCAGGCTATCAAAATGAACGTGTTCTTTGGTCTACGACAACTAGGACTTTCGTTAGAGGAGTACTACATTAAGTTCATGTCTTTACGACGCTATGCTTCCCGGATGACCATGGAGCAACAAATTGCCCGTTCCTGTCAAGGCCTCAACAAACCCCTGAGTACACGTCTCGAAGCCATGAGGCATACATCAATACATGATGCCTTCTCAGGGCTAAGCCTCTTGCAGCCGAAGGAACCAACTCTATAAGGAACTATAATGGATTTAATAACTTTAGAGGAAGAGGCAAGGGAACTTTCAACCAAGGATACCAACAACGTGGACTAGCTGCAGTAGTAAACCTGGAGCAGACCGTCCCAAACATTAGGTGCTATAAATGCAATCAAATGGGGCACTATAGAAATAACTGTCCTGAAGAGCAAAACCCTCCTCAAAATCAAGGAGATAATATAAGAGGAGGTAGAAATGGAGGACGAGGTAAAGGAAGAGTAAGAGGAGCCAAATTTTATGCAATCATAGGAGAACCAACCCTATGAATAAAAAAGATAAAAGAGCCACTCGCTTGGCCCTAGTTAGCAATCTTAAAGCTTATAAACCACTATAAATCAATAATGTAAAAACTTGAGTTACTTATATATTGTAATGGTATACATGATTTTCTTCTCCAAATTACTTAATGAATCTAAAGTTAAGTTAGTATTCAATCAATAAATTAAGGATTGATCTAGCAAATGAGACAGAGGTTCCCGATAGTATGAAAAGAATTTGAATTTTGAGAATGAGATAGTTATCAAGAAACCAACTCACATTCTTTGTGCACACGATAGCCTTCCTTGGAAAAATAACATAGATTTGAAAGTATTAAGGTACGAGACTAATAAGAAGTCCAAAAGAACTCTTGGTATGATACTTCTTAAAACCCTTTACATATTGTCGGTCAACTAGGTTAGAGCACAGAGGGGGTATCTCTGGTGCAATAGTGGAAGCTTGTGCCGAACGCAAATTGCTCAGAATGGCAAGAACACGCCGAGCGTTCAAATTGGCAAAGCTGAAATACATGATACTTGTCGAACGTTGATTGCTCTGAATGGTCAGTTAGACCGAGCGTGTTCATGTTGATAAGGTGGATATATGGATCTTTATGGGATTGAATTAACCTGGATTTTGAGAGGATACAAATGGTTTGTAAAGGTTTTTAAGATGGGTTCAACACTAAGAGTTTCTTGAGGAAAAATTGGCTAGCAAGTAACTCCAACCAGAAACTAGAAAGAACTCTTAGAATAATCAGTAACATTTGGTAAAGTGGAAAGGTTATCCCTTCGAAGATGCCACTTGGGGAGGATGAATTTTTCTTCTCAAATATTTTCCCGATTTCGGTTGAGATGAGGACATCTCAAATTCTTAAGTTGGGGTGATTGTAAGGTTTCCAATTTCTGAAACCTTAAAGGTTGTATAAAGCTTAATCAAACTGATATGATTATTGAAAAAGCAATGTAGAATTGTCCAACCATGGCAAATATTGGTATTTTTGGAATCTTAAGCACAGCAAACCCCGGGCTAGAAATTTTCAGAATTGAATTTCGATAAAAACTGGCATAGTTATGACCCCTGGAAGTTTACACTGTGAATTGAGTAAAATAGAAAAATTGAAGGGTTACAGTAATTATTTAAGCATAGACTTTATTAAAGGTCTCTCAGATATTTACAAGATATTTACCAATTAAGCAAAAAAAAAGTCAAATTATAGCAAAATTGACATTTTAAAAGTTGGCAGGTAATGGGAGGGTCATCACTGACCTGCCAGGGACTCATTTAGTAGCAGGGGGCATTTTTTGACCTGTAGGGGACTGCTTGAACTGCAAGCAACTGTCTTTTTCAGCCGGTGAGAGCTTATGAGTGCCAGAAAACTATAAATAAGACCGCTAGCTTCACATTTTACACAGAGTCGGAGCCTTGCTACTCTCTCTCTCATCTAGAGAGAACAGTACACAGAAATCATTAATCTCTAATTGATTAACCTTAACGGTAATTAGCCTAATCCTTCTTAATTAGCAAGGTTAGATTAAGATATTTGTTAATAAATGAATGATTAGGCCTATGTATACTCACAAAACCTCTCTTAATTAATTAATCTCTGTTGATTATTATAATTAAGCTTAGTAATATTAAGCTAATTAATTATCCTATCAAATTAGGGCTGAAATTAGCCAAATTAATCATGAATTAATGGTAAATATATTAATTAAGATTAGATCACGTTGAAGTAATTACCAGAGATGGATTAGATAGTTATTAATCTAGAAAAATTACTCTATTTTTTGAGCAATTTAAATAGGGAAAATTAGCAAATTGATTTTAATTGCTTTGATATATTTGTAAATGGTTAATTAAGTGTTAAGCAACCTATGATAATTAGGATAAGCTCAGGTAATTAATATAACTAATTAATTAGGCAGAATTACTCTGTTTTGTGAGCAATTTAAATAGGAGAAATTAGTAAACTGATTTCAATTGCTGTGATATATTTATCAGTCATTAATTAGGTGTTAAGGAACCTGTGATAATTAGGATAAGCTCACATAATTAATCTCGCTAATTAATTAGGCATAATTACTCTATTTTTTGAGCAATTTAAATAGGGGAAATTAGTAAATTGATTTCAATTGTTGTGATATATTTATGAGTGAATAATTAGATATTAAGGAACCCATGATAATTAGGATAATCTCAGATAATTAATTTAGCTAATTAATTAAAAATAATTACTCTGTTTTTTTAGAAATTTAAATAGGTGAAATTAGTAAATTGATTTCAATTACTGTGATATATTTATTAGTGGTTAATTAGGTGTTAAGAAACCAGTGATAATTAGGATAAGATCAGATAATTGATCTAGCTAATTAATTAGGTAGAATTACTCTATTTTTCGAGCAATTTAAATGGGGGAAATTGTAAATTGATTTCAATTGCTGTGATATATTTATTAGTGGTTAATTAGGTGTTAAGGAACCCATGATAATTAGGATAAGCTCAGATAATTATTCTAGCTAATTAATTAGGCAAAATTACTCTGTTTTTTGAGAAATTTAAATAGAGAAAATTAGTAAATGGATTTCAATTACTGTGATATATTTATTAGTGGTTGATTAGGTGTCTAAAAACCTGTGATAATTAGGAGAAGCTCAGAAAAGTAATTTAGCTAATTACTTTAGCTGAGATATCCTATTTTTTGAGTGGTTAATTTTAAATGCTATGATATATTTATCAGTGGTTAATTAAGTGTGAAGAAACCTGTGATAATTAGGATAAGATCAAATAATAAATCTAGCTAATTACGTAAGCAAAATTACTCTGTTTTTTGAGTAATTTAAATAGGGGAATTTAGTAAATTGAATAAAAATGTTGTGATATATTTATTAGAGGTTAATTAGGTAATGAACTCGTGATAATTAGGAAAAGCTCAGATAAATAATCTAGCTAATTACTTTAGCAGAAATACTCTATTTTTTGGACAATTTAAATAAGGGAAATTAGTAAATAGGTTCAAATTGAATTGAGTTATTTTTTAGAGGTTAATTATATGTTAGATAACATGTGATAATTAGGCTAATCTCAAATAATTAGTTTAACGAATTATCTTAGTGGAATTACCATGTTTTTAGGGGTAAACTAAAGGGGAAAAGAAGTAAACCATGTGCTATAATTACATGCTATTTATTAGAGCTTTATTATAGGGTAAAGAGGCCATGATAATTATGCCAAGGTTAGAAAAGTAGTATAGATATTTATCTAAGTCAAATTATACTATTTCTAGCTAAAAACTAAAGAGAGAAATTAGTAAATCATGTGCTATAATTACATGCTATTTATTAGAGCTGTATTATAGGATAAAGAGGCCGTGATAATTATGCCAAGGTTAGAAAAGTAGTATAGATATTTATTTAAGTCAAATTATACTATTTATAACTAAAAACTAAAGAGCGAAATTAGTAAATCATGTGCTATAATTACATGCTATTTATCAAAGCTATATTATAAGGTAGAGAGACCGTGATAATTATGCCAAGGTTAGAAAAGTAGTATAGATATTTATGTAAGTCGAGTTATTCTAGTTTTAGCTTAAAATTGAAGCTGAAAATTATATAATTAAGTTGGAAAATAATAAGATGATTACCAGAGGTCAAGAATATCGTTATCTACTTGTGGCACTTATACCATAGTTAATTAGTGAGGTTAGTAAACTACAATTGATCAAAAGTCCTATATTTAGCAAATGATTAATTAAAATAAATAGGCTTTGTGGTTAAAAGTTTTTAGAAAAATTATAGTAAGTGTAAACCTATGATATCAAGTTAAGGAAATGAAATCTTTAAGAGAAATTAAATGCAGTAAATATTAAGCCTAAAATAAGTAGATTAATAGTTTAAAAGTTGATGGGAAAATTAGGAAAAAGATATAGAAAATTATAAGAAAGTTAGGAGAGCTTAGAAAACCCTTAGGGAAGCGGTGGAAAAAGTTATCATGATTATATAGACAAATGAGAAATTACTAGGTCAAGAATTTATCAATTAAGACTATAAATTTAACCTTGGATGGGTTACGGTAGAATACAAAGGTTAAGTTTAGATTTTGAATTATTTACCTAATGATTAGAAGAACTTTTTATAAGGATAAGAAGTTATGGCACAAGAAAAAGAACCCGAGCAAATCCTACATCTGATGATGAGGACGTAGCTTCAAAACGAACTAGAGTGTGGCACGACGACGAAGCCAGGCCTAGTAGTAGGCCTACGGAGGAGAGTCTTCAGGCGCCAGCGCAACAGCAGATGGCCAATCAATCCCACGTGGGTGTCCCATTATTCAATTAAGTTTTTAATTAGTTTAAGTTCTTTTATAAGTTAGCATTGCATACGTAAGAAGGATAAACTGGCTGAAAACGGAAGGTACCTTCCAACGTGCATTTGTTTATAATGTAGGAAAGAATTGTTTGGGTTAAAATTGGTTGAATTAGGAAAGATATGTTTGATCATCCTTAAGACAGCTTGTCTCAAGACACCTCCAATTCCTTAGTATAAATTGATGATAATGATTGGCTTTCTAGCCACGGATAAGTCGGTTACCCCCATGAACGATGAGTTTCTACTCCGTGTCATGTCTTGATGTTTCTATATAAGTTAGAATACCGTTTTTTATCCTAGGGGAGCCGCCTGGTTGTATGGGCAACTGGTTTGGTGTATGAGCACCCGGAACCTTGGGTGGGGCTTTATCCACTCCGGATTTGAATAAGGAATGGGTGCCGTTTTTCACCCTTAGGTGGTCTTGAGACAAGACGAGTACTGGTCATGGTTATTAAGGATAATGTTTTGATTGACAGTACCCTATCTTAAGTTTAAAGATGTCTGTTTGCTAAAAGAATGCTTTCAATGCTGTCTTCAAGGAATTACCGTGATGGAACGTTAAAAGAAACCATTATTTTAAATGTTAAAACAATGTGATAATAAGATAAACGAATCTCATGTGAGTGCGGAGTGGTAAGTGGGGATTGACTAAGGTTGTCAATCATGGACGGGTGGACCTGATTAGTCAGGTAACTATCCATTCCCGCGCACTAAAACAATTTAGAAACTTCTCACTTGGAAGAGGAATCCACCAACGGCTGTGCCCTCACATATGTTAGGCGGAAAAAAGCGTTGGCTAAGGAAACCATAATCTGAATGATGAAATTATAGGGCCGGAATAAGAATTTTTTCGTAGGCCGTTTGAATACATTGTCCCGTTTGCGCTGCGAGACAGGACTAGGTCTGCTTCTAAGGCTATAGACCCAAGCCATTGTCAATGGTAAAGGTCTATTCCTTGGATTTTTCTTGTTTAGAGACTCCGATTTTTATAAGGCCTAGAGACCTGTCAAGGATCCCATCCAGATCTTGGTGTAGTCAGGGTTGGGGACATTACACCCATCTACCAAGTCTTGGTAGCCATACGTGTGATGGGGATTTTGAGATCATCCCAAAACTCTCGAAGAAGATTGGTAGTCAAACCATCCCAGCCAGGGGACTTCTCTTTGTTGAGATCTTGCTGTGCAAGCGAGCACTTGTCTTCACAAAAGGCCATCTTAATAAGGTTGGCTTCAAATTGGGAGATCTTCTTGTTGAAACTCACGATCAAGGTTGCTCTAGATTCATCCACTTCCTGAGAGCAGACTTTAGGTTGGCCAATGATCTGACTTAAGTAATCAAGCATTAGCTTACTCATTTCATCGTGGTCTTGTATCACATTCCCGTCAACATTAGTGAGCGAGTGGACAAGACCTTGACTCTTGTTAATTTTCAAGGCCATGAAGAAATGTGCTTCATTAGAGGACTACGAGTAAATGGAGGTCTCCCTGGATAATATTCTTACCTTCTTGACCTCCTTGAGCTATTGTTCTACCAGATCAGCTTTTGCTTCCATCCACCTCTTGTGTTCTTCTTTGGAGGCCAACCCAGCCACTCTTTTCAAAGTTAAATGAGCCACACCCTCTTTGAGATGTTTTAAGCACTCCTCTTCAGATTTTGCATCCTAGGACTTCTTTTGACCACTTTCTGAATACTCCTTGCAAAGAGATCCCAAGCTCTAGGATTCACTAGATTACCATCTTTATTGAGCTTAGCCAAAGTTTTTTTGATAAGGTTATAAAATAGGGGTTCTTTGAATAGGTGTGCCCCTATGATAAGCATATTTCTAGCGCTTATTGGGACTTTCCACTCCCCATTGACTTTTTTGAGTTTCATGTATTTGGGCAAGTGGTCTAGCAAGTAGTTTGTTGACAAGACATTCATTTCAAGCAGCCATAGGATCCAGTCAGCTTGGTGAAAACATTAATATTTGTCAAGTCGGTAAGTTGTCTATGCATATCAGAGGCTTGTGTACGTGAATCCCCGTGTGTTATTCTAGGGGCCCACCTCTCACAAGTCCATGATGACCCACTTCTCACCTGAGCTTGGCCATTTAGTTTTTTTTAATCCTGCCAGCACACTGGCGAATCATATTCTATCCCTGCTCTTCTCCACCATATTAAATTCCCCCAGCAGTAGTCACTTTCCTTCAATAGGGGTATCTCTAAGATACATCCACAATTTGGCTCCGTCCTTAGCTTTGCATAGACCATAGGTGTTGACTATGGTGAAAGGATAATCCACCCACATGATTCTCACTCCTAGGACTCTCATAGAGGGATGATTCAAGACCACTTTGGGCTCAAGGTCCTTGTCCATGATAGAGAGAGGATGCCACTGTTGCTACAAACAAAAAGATGGTGTCCCTACAAAATACATAAGATAACATGCTACGAGCTATAAATCAACATATCTACATACATGGCACACCACACATACACACGATCAAGGAAAGTGCATGAATCTGAAAGAGATAGAGAGTGTGAGAGAGCATGAAAGCATGTGCAACTGCACCTTCTAGAATGGAGTGCTACACAGGCATGGAGAGAGGAGAGATGAGAAAGGAGAACATGAACACAGATGCTTGGTGCAATCTCCTCCTATGCAAGAGTGAGCATTTTCCTCTTGCACGTATTTATTTATAGATTTTTGAATGCTCAAAATGAATACATACTGGCCAATTGGACATTAAATGGTCATAGCTCATAAAGAGCACTTAAATAATAAAATTTCCATCAATGTAATATTCTTTTGCATACCCCATAACTCAGTCATACTTTTTCAGCCTGTCAACTGCATAAAATATCAAAATATCACACTACAAGAGGCTATTCATATTAGCGACGCTCAGCGACGCTCAAAAAAAAAAATCCCGACGTCGCTATGAGCGTCGCAAATTTACAAGTAAATTTGCGATGCTCATAGCGACGCCGGTTGGGCTAAAAAAATAACAGAGAGCGCTAAAAAACTCAGATCTCAGATCTGAGTTTTTCGGCGCCCTCAAGCAAGGAGCAGGTAACGCTCTCCCTCTCTCTCTCTCTCTCTCTCTCTCTCTTTCTTCTCCACACACACACACACACACGAGGAGAGGAAGGAGAACCAAGTATGCTCCTTCCCTCTCCTCACTCTCATGTTCCCTTCCCCTCTTTCTCTCTCCCTCTCTCTCTCTCTCTCTCTCTCACACACACACACACACACACACACACACACATAGTGTTTTTGAGAGAGAGAGAGAGAGAGAGAGAGAGAGAGAGAGAGAGAGAGAGAAAGAGTACAAACATAAACAAAAACGCACACACATACATAAACAAAGAATGCACACACACATTGAGAGAGGAAAAGAGAGAGAGAGCATGCATAAACAAAAAACGCACACATTGAGAGAGGAAAAGAGAGAGAGAACATGCATAAACAAAAAAACGCACACATTGAGAGAGGAAAAGAGAGAGAAAACATGCATAAACAAAAAAACGCACACACATTGAGAGAGAAAGAGAGAGAAACTAATTTAACGTCGTAGGAAACTAATTAAAATTAAAAGACCTAAAGATCTAGCCGACGAGGAGTTGAACTCAAGACCTATTATTCAAGAGGGAAATGGCATAACCAATCTATCATACTTGGCATGGGTGATAGAAAGGTTATACCATTTATCTCTTTTTATTGGCACACACATCCACACACGCGCACACACACAAGAAGAAGAGAGTTATAACGTCATAGGAAACTATCCTAAAAGACGTTAAAGATTAGGTTAGATGTAGACTTACGTTAAATTAGATTTAGGTTTATTTAAGTTAAATTAGATTAGATTTAGGTATATTTTTAGTTAGATTTACGTTTATTTACGCTAGATTTAGATTTATGTTATATTAGATTAGATTTAGGTCTCCATAGACTGCGATGCCTGCATGAAGCGGGTGAAGAAATCCCTCAATGGAATATAGGGTATTGCTGCCTTCACTCATGGTGGGCTCCGTCGATCCAAAAGTACTGGTGAAATGTCTTCAGAAGATAGGGAAGAAGGTGGATCTTCAGGGCGGCAAGAGTCACTACATCCCCAACAATGACCATCTAGACAACCTCTAGTCATTCAACAACAACTTCAAAGTTAGTAACAAGAGCAAGAACGGTCCAAAGGGCCAATTGCTGTCGTCAGATGTGGATGGAGATGAGGCAGCGTCACCGCCGGAAGTTAACTCTCACATCTTTAGTGATGAGAATGCCAACTCTTGCCGAGTTATGTGAAAAATTATGTGTTAAATCAGTTTTAAGGTTCTTATAATCCCTATTAGTTTAGTTCTTTGTTTTTAATATAACATAATTTACGTTAGATTTAGATTTATGTTATATTAGATTAGACTTAGGTTTATTTAGGTTTACCCACACACACACACACACACACACACACACACACACACACAGAAGAAGAAGAGAGTTTTAACGTCGTAGGAAACTATCCCAAAAGACGTTAAAGATTAGGTTAGATGTAGACTTACGTTAAATTAGATTTAGGTTTATTTTTAGTTAGATTTACGTTTATTTAGATTTACGCTTATTTACGTTAGATCGAGTCCACGCAAGAATTACTTACGGTTTAGGGTTTAGAGTTAGACGAACAGTGAAAAGATCTACTGTGAAAAGATGTTAAGATGCTGTGAAGTGCTACAGTGAAAAGATCTACTGTGAAAATATCTACTGTGAAAAGATGTTAAGATGCTGTGAAGTGCTACAGCTAGAGAAGAGGCAAAGGGGTTTTGTCCACTACATGCAGTATCATGTACACGTGGGTCTGTAGATTTCTTGTATCCACAAATATAGGTATTGACCAATAAAGACGAGATTATAACCCGGTGGTTCTGATCTCCGTGCACCTCTAGACCGAGGTGTGCGGGGATTGGACATGACTAGAGAATGTGAGGTATAGAGAGAGAGAGAGAGAGAGAGAGAGAGAGAGAGAGATAAGACGAAGAATGCCAATAGAATATTAAATTTTTTGTCCAGGTTATAAGATTTTTATCCTCATTATGAGTAGTGACGAGGATGTGGGACCGTCCAACCGAAACACCTATCTCTCAACGAGGGTCTTATGTCCTTGTAATCAATGCAAGCATGCTGTGCGACGGACAGGACGTGTTTCTTTGCAGCACGTTCGCGAATTTGGCGAGTTCGATCCATCTGTTATAGATCGAGTTGTTGCCAATTATAACTCGTTGGACTCTGATGCTGTCCAACAAGCAGCAATCTTGCAACCCAATAGACGTGTTTGCAGGCGCTTTGGTCAAGCAGCATATGTGAGGCCACAAGATGTAGCCTCTGACAGCTTGGGGGATGATCATGCAGAGCACATTCCCAACGAGGCAATGTTTGAGCCTGAGATTGATGAAATGATCGAGACGATCATGGATTTAGAAAGGCTTATCTATGATGATATGAAAAGTGAAGCCGATACGCCATTGTATAATGGAGCACGTATGTCTAGATTGAAAACACTCCTGGTTCTTCTCAACATGCAGGAAAAGTTTGGATGGAGTGACACTAGCGTCACAGCGCTTTTCAGGTGATCTATTACAATTAGTTTACTTTAATAAAACTCTAAATGTATAATGATCTGATAGATTTTCACACGACTGTATCGTATTTTTATGTTGTGTAGATTGCTTAAAGAGCACATACT
Organism: Adiantum capillus-veneris; assembly: GCF_014529385.1. Classification (NCBI taxonomy): domain Eukaryota; kingdom Viridiplantae; phylum Streptophyta; class Polypodiopsida; order Polypodiales; family Pteridaceae; genus Adiantum; species Adiantum capillus-veneris. The sequence goes on from NC_140956.1 coordinate 262,967, forward strand.
ACCAGCTGACAATGTGATGCCAGATTCCCGAGATGAAGCAAGAAAGATTTTGCGAAACTTGGGGATGGATTACAATTCTATCCACGCTTGTCCTAATGACTGCATTCTTTTCAGAGGGGAATACATAGACATGGAGAAGTGTCCGAAATGTGATTCCGAAAGATATCGAGTAGATCTCCACGGGACAAAAATTCCACAAAAGGTTTTGCGAAATTTTCCTCTGCTTCCTCGCATCAAGCATTTCTTCGAATGTAAGTCCATGGCCGCCCTAGCATCATGGCATGAGGAGAATAAATCTTCGGATGGTGTGCTACGAATTCCTGCAGATTGCGCAGCCTGGAAACATATATATGGAACATGGTCGGATTTTGCCAGGGAAGCTCGAAATTTGCGCTTAGGCCTGGCTATGGATGGCGTAAATCCATTTGGTCAAAGATCAACATCTTACAGTGTATGGCCCGTTGTCATCGTCAACTACAACATTCCCCCATGGTTGACTACGAAGAAGGGGCACCTATGGCTAAGCTTGATTGTGCCAGGGCGATATAAAGTGGAGAATATGGATGTGTATCTTCGTCCACTATTGGAAGAGCTACAACAATTGTGGATTGGCATAGAGGTGGTGGATATGAGCCGACACACAGGACGACAGAATGCTTTGATCAGAGGCATTCTAATGTGGACCATGCATGACTATCCCGGGCTAACAGGATGCTCAGGTGATCTATTGACACTCCTCACTCAGACACTGTAAATCTTGTTTTTTCCCATAGTTAATCTATTATCATGTGTATACATGCAGGGCTTCAAACAAGAGGATACAGAGCATGTGTCACATGTGGACCTAGACTGAATGCACGTAGGGCGCCCTCACTGAAGAAGAAAATCTACGAAGGTCATCAAGCGTATCTTCCAGAGAATCATGTGTTACGCGACGGCTTTTGGGAAGAGAGCTACCAAGGATGTCTGCACAAGCATGGTTAGGGCAGAAGGAGATGTGCGATGACGGATTGCCTCCAGGGATGAAGAGACTATCTCTATGGTACGAGTTACCATACTGGCCCCGACTCATGATCAATCACTTGCTCGATCCAATGCACATATTCAAGAATGTGGGTAATCTACTATGGGACCATCTGACCGGCAAGAAAGATACTTTGGGAGCCAGAGTTGACCTTAGAAATGTGGATCGTATGGAGAAATATTGGCCGCAAACAGCGTCTGATGGATCGATAAAACTCTCTTAAGCACCATGGATTTTCACAGGAGCCCAAGAACGCAAAGTAAAAGAGACCATTCGATCTTTGCGGACCCCCACTGGCGTAATGCACTCGCTCCGAACGTGTTTTACTAAAGAAGGAAAGCTTACCGGTTTGAAGTCACACGATTGGCATAAAATGTGTCAGGTACGTTCATAGTGGACTTTAATATCATTGCATAAAATGTGGACTTTAATATCATTGCTGCACATACTTTACAGTTTATTTTACCGGTTTCCATTGAGGGATGTTTGTCTCTCGACATCCGTAACACAATCTACAAACTTGCAAAGCCGGTGCAATGGATCTCACAAAAGGAGATCAACGTAGACTCCATACCATTCGCCAAACTAAATGCTGCGGAGCTTGTGTGCATGTTTGAGAAACATTTTCCTACTACCATGCTAACCATTCAGGTGCATCTTCTTGTTCACATAGTTGATGAGGTGGAAATAGCTGGCACAGTTCATTCCAAATGGATGTTCTTCTTAGAACGTTTCATGAAAACGCTTAAGGGATATGTGCATCAAAAGGCATGTCCGGAGGGTAGCATGGCAGAAGGTTGGTTGGTATCAGAGTCCCTAGTGTACATTGGAGAGTGGCTAGATGGATTTGATAAAGCTCGGGACAAGCTATGGCGAACCATAGATGATGAGCGCATATCTGGGATTGTCATGTGCAATCTCGGTGTTGAGAAGAAGATGACGGAAGATCTAGAGGCTAAAATCAACCGATTTTGCATGCTTCACAATCCAGTGATGCAAAAGTGGATTTCACAATATGAGGATGCAAAGCAAGAGTGACAAAGGGCACGAATCGAGTGGAGACGGAGAAGACGACCACCGATGCACTATCCGACGGTTTTGGAGAGCCTACCAACATTCATGAGCTTAAGATGGTTGCAAAACCAAATGAAAAGCGCACAACAATGCGGTGACGAAGTGACTGAGGAAGAGTGGGAGTACTCTCGGGGTTGCGTGACCAAGGTAAGTTTGCAATGAACGACTAGCTAGTGACTTTATTTCTAAACGTTTGAACGGCCACTCATAATCTATGTTCGTTGTAGTATAAGTCATACACAGCAGCATGGTATAAAGGTCGACATTTTAGGGTGGAACGGATCGACAAAAAGCGTTTTACTCAAGATTGTGGAATCATGGCAAAATTTGAACAGTCTAGTCGACGACGTTCCTCTGATGCAGATCCTGGGGTGGCGGAACTCACTTACTTCGGCACGCTACAAGAGATTTTGAGGATCGATTACAGAGGATTTTTTGTCGACTTGTTCGACGTACAATGGTTCAAGATAATCATGGAGGGTCGCAACGCTACTGTGCATAGAGGAGAGTCTGGTTTTCTTGAGGTGGATTCTACTAAGAAATGGACTGACCTAAGAGACACTTTCGTACTACCCGAGCATTGTGAACAAGTAAGTATGTAAATAGTTAACATCCCCCTTTTACAAGTTATGTGCTTGAAAGCTCTCATGTAAGTTATGTGGCTCTGGCAGGTAATATTTCATCCTACAAAGTCTACATCAAACTAGTGGTACATCATAGAGGTAGCCCCTCATAGTGCAAGGACGTATGAAGGCTACCATGTGCCATTCACAACGGCATCAATGGAGGAGATCAGAGAAGATGCTCAATTAGAAGCCGCTGCGGTGGTGCCAGACGAACATCAAGATGCTACTACTCTATATGGGGTGCATGCAGAGGAGCTACAAAATGAAACAGAGGATATGTGTTTAAACGGAGAGCTCTATATAGATATAGGAAGCCTATACTGAGTTATGCGAGGATGAGAGAGAGATCTCTTAAAGCCACAAATATTGTATTTGAACAATTTTGCTCCGTGTTGTAAAAGCTTTGGCTCTCTAAGTACCTTCCATGGTGTATAACGCTCTTTTCTACTCGCGCTCACATCTTTTGATTGAAAATTCTGAGTTTTCGACTTGCCTCTTCTATCACTCAATTCATTGCGTCATTGTATTTATATGCGTCATTACGTCATTGTATTTAATGGTCTTTGCGTCATTGTCTACTCTATTCATTCAATATTAAGTTTAAATATTCGTGTGTTTAATGCAGGTATGGATGATGAGGAGTTTCTTTCTTCTTTGTCACCGCAGCAGAGACAGTGGTACGTGGAACGTCATCGCTCTGGCGCATCATCATGCGTTCCTACTCCATCCGCATCTCCCTCTCTTTCGGAGCATTCGGCGCGCTCCAAAGCTTCGGCGTCAACGAGACGAGCTTCACACTCGTCTAGACACCGGCGCTCTAGTGGTGGCGGTGGCGGTTGTTGTGGGGATTCCGCCGCCAATGCCTCCACACCGCCTCGTGTTCGACGAGGCTCTTTACCCTCCCCTTCTTTGCCCGTCCCCACACCAGCCACAGCATCGCCATCTACGCCAGGTTTTGCGCGGCTGACTGTTCCTAGCAGCTACACACTTCTACCTACTCTGCCAGGAGCCACCCCACTCGACACTCCTCGCTTCGGGGCCCAGACGCCGGTGGAAACACCTGACGTCCGTACCCCCATCGACACGCCGCTAGAGACCCTTGTCGGGACACCCAGGTTCACGCGTCACCGGCCAGAGGGCTTGCCTTACTCCGTCGACTTTAGCGGTGGCATCATCATGGATGATGACGGCAAGAAGGTGATCTCGCGCATGCGTGGTCTTTGCTCTCAGCTGTTTAGACACTACATACTAAACAAATGGAGTGAAGTACCAAGTGATTTAAAAAACAGAGTCATCAGCATACTTCATGATGAGTTTCCCGTTCCAACACGGGATCAGCGCTTCAATGAAGACCTGATGAAGATTCGAATGCGCGAATACTGCAAACACAAGCGTTCCGAAGTGCAAAAAGCAATCAAGCATGGGTGGAACAGGCCAGATTGGCTGGCCAAAGAAGATTGGAAGAATGCGAAGAAAGCAGCGCGCGAGAATCCCGACAAGTGGAAGCAACAAAAGGATGCAGCCAGAGCGCGAGTAGAGGCAGGGAGCTCGCACCACTTCGGGAGTGGTGGATGGGCATCATTTGAGGCCGATTTTGTAAGTGTTTTCGCATTGCTCTTTATGTTCAATAGTTTAGGGTTTATGAGTTTTTTAATTGTAACATAATGAAATCTTTGTATGTTTTGACAGTGGTCGATGACAGGACGTGATCCCACACCGTACGAGCGCGAGTACGCAGGCAGGAAGGGCTTAAACGCCCTGATGGACATTCTCAGTTCTCGCGGCGGCATGGTTAGTATTAGGGTTTACTCTTTTCTATTTTTTGTATTGTTTTATAAATGTCGTTATATGTTTATACTTACTGAAAGCTGTCTTATTGTCTTTTTTTGCAGAATCCGACAGATACGCCGCTTGGACGCGATGAGACGTCTGACTAGACGACGTCACTTTAGCCGTAGCTAGATAGCATTAGTTTAGGGTTTCTCATAGCTTATGTATCATGAGACGGATTTTATACGTCTTTTTGAACCATGTATATTATTACATTTGTCACCGCAATTCATTTTGCCAATCAATTCTTTATGCCTATGATGTTGTACAATTGTCATTATTACATTTGCCAATCAATTCATTTTGCCTATGATGTGTACAATTGTCAATTTTATGCTTGTCAATTTTGCAAACAATGCGTCTTGTGGGTGACTATTTTGGGTCTATTATCTACCCTTGCACTTTTTTTAAAAAGTGAATCAAGTACAATATGGTTGATGGGTGGCAGGGCATTCAATGCCCTGTCACCAAAAACAATTTCTCTCGGGCGTCGCTATTTATGTCTCTGTAGCGTCGCTATAGACTTCTGTGTAAACGTCGCTATAATCGTCGCTATGAGCGTCGCTATATAGCGACGCCTATAGCGACGCTCTCGTAGCGACGGTTTTAGCGACGCCGGGGGTTATAAAAACCCAGTGTATTTCCGTCGCTAACAGCGTCACAAGAGCACACAACCTCTTGTAGTGTCAATTCCATTACATACATCTCCGTTAGAAAGCAATTGTTCTTAGTTGCGAAGATAAGAATCTGCAATGGTTAGTAGTCTATGTCACAAGAATCACATATTAAAAGAAAAAGTCATAAAACTAAACAACATTGCTTATTCTTGCATATTATATTTGTCAAAAGAGAATGTTAAAATTATTTGTGAGAATTAGCCTGTATAAAAATGTATAGACTTAAAGAGAAAAGTTTTCTTATGCCTACCATCATCCACATATTACATATTCTAGTGTCCCATACCACGAGAATATGTAGTATATGCTATATCATATACATCAAGATATCATTGGTCACATCCATCATTCAAAAATCAATTCTTATAATTGTCAAGTCCAATCCCATGAATATTGTTGACATCAGATGAACCAAATGGAAATCCAAATCCAAGTCCATATCCAAATCACTTTCATTTCCATACCCGGGTAACAAAATCACACTATGTGCAGTGGTGGCCAGCCACAATAGCATGATTTTGTAATCGGTGTTGCCTAAATCGATGAGTCTACACCAATAAGTCGTGCTACTTAAATTGGCGAAGCTGCACTTGTGCTACTTAAATCGATAAATCTGCACTAATATGATATAACTATTGAGTTTGTTGTCTATTGGTATGCTCCCTAAATCGGCAAATCTGCACTAGGATGAACATTGACACAGTGCCTAAATCGGTGAATCTGTGTGTACATGACAAATGGACAAGGTGCTAGAGAAAAAAATAAAAAATAAAAATTTACTACCATTTGATACCAAATTAGAGTATTAGCAAAATGATTATAAACTATTGTTCACTTTCACAAAACACCTTGGGTCATATGAGTAGCTGCATAGCTTAATGACAAATCATCTCAATAAAAATTTGATACGGTGCAACTTTAGAAGCCATGATGCTAGATGGGTTTAATTGCACAGCTTATAAGACAATGCAGGTAAAAATATGGAAAGAGGAGTGAGGTGTTAGAATGGAGTGTAAATAAATAGAGTGCATTGAGAAATTTTATACATGTATTGTTCTCTTTTTAAATGGGAGAAGTAGATACATCCAAGGGTTGGCCCAATTGTATACAAGAACGTTAGCATACTTAACGAATGAATTGCTATGTTAGAAATTAGGCTGGACACACTATAACACGTCGTGCAAAAATTGGCACAAATAAATAGCTTCTTTAAAAAGTAAATTTTCCTAGAATAAGCATCATAATAAACACCGGTATCGTAGCGTCGGTATATGCACCGGTAGAGAACGTTGAAATACACGTTGTAATTGTATGCGTCAAAATACACGCTGTTATTTATATAGAAATAAACGCAGTTATCGAAGCCATACATGTTTTTATATATTGACGCTTGTTCCAAGGCCCATACAACGCATGTACTGAACTCTGTTCCGACGATCAAACCTGCAAAAAAAAATTTGGGCAGAGAGGGCTCGGAGTTGGTGCTGCATGTATTGCTACAACAAAAAATAACCCTCTCTGCCCAAAGGAAGAGTGATAAGTAACCGCACTCCACCTACAAGTTGATGCTAAAGAGCGAGCGTACACAGATTAGCAAAACTGTAAAAAGAATAAAACCACAAAATCAAAAGCTTAATCATGACAAGTTCTCAAAAGCATAACCATAACGTCGACTCCCAAACCATAGGCACAATGGCATAAAGATTTTATAGCCATAATTCAAACATGATTTGAAAACTGCAAAACCATAAACATACTATCATCCCACAAACATTGTGTAAAATAACAAGCGTTATAATGGCCAAGTGTTGAATGCACCTAACTTTAAGACATGGTTAGAATGTTCAAGTGGTGGATCTAGGAGACGCCAACAATTCAAACAACAATTCAAGCTTTCGTTATAATGTCTAAGTGGTAGATCTTTGATACACCTACTTCCCAATTCTTAGTCTAAATGGCCAAGTGGTGGATCTAGGATCTACTCATCCCACAAACATTGTGTAAAATTACAAGTGTTATGATGGCCAAGTGTTGAATGCACCTAACTTTAAGACATGGTTAGAATGACCAAGTGGTGGATCTAAGAGACACAAAAAATTGGATTCACATTTCAAGCCTTTGTTATAATGTCCAAGTGGTAAATCTTTGATGTACCTACTTTCCAAGTCTTAGTCTAAATGGCCAAGTGGTAATTCTAGGATCTACTCATTCCGCAAACATTGTGTAAAATTACAAGTGTTATAATGGCTAAGTGTCGAATGCACCTAGCTTTAAGACATGGTTAGAATGTTCAAGCGGTGGATCTAGGAGACACCAACAATTCAAATCATAATTCAAGCCTTTGTTATAATGGCCAACTGGTAGATCTTTGATGCACCTACTTCCCAATTCTTAGTCTAAATGGCCAAGTGGTGGATCTAGGATTAACTCATCCCACAAACATTGTGTAAAATTACAAGTGTTATGATGGCCAAGTGTTGAATGCACGCCTAACTTCAAGACAAAGACATGGTTTGAATGACCAAGTGGTGGATCTAAGAGACACCAACAATTGCATTCACATTTCAACCCTTCGTTATAATGGCCAACTTGTGGATCTTTGATATGCCTACTTCCCAATTCTTAGTCTAAATGGCCAAGTGGTGGATCTAGGAGACACCAACAATTGGATTCACAATTCAAGCCTTCGTTATAATGGCCAAGTGATGCATCTTTGATGCACCTACTTCCCAATTCTTAGTCTAAATTACCAACTGGTGGATCTAGGATCTACTCATCCCACAATCATTGTGTAAAATTACAAGTGTTAAGGTGGCCAAGTGTTGAATGCACCTACCTTTAAGACATGAGCTAGAATGGCCAAGTGATGGATCTAGGAGACACCAACAATTGGATCTAAATTTCAATCCTTCGTTATAATGGCCAGTTGGTGGATCTAAGATCTACTCATCCCACAAACATTGTGTAAAATTACAAGTGTTATGATGACCAAGTGTTGAATTCACCTAAGTTTAAGACATGGTTAGACTGGCCAAGTGGTGGATCTAAGAGACACCAACAAATGGATCCACATTTCAAGCCTTCATTATAATAGCCAAGTGATGGATTTTGATGCACTTACTTCCCATTTCTTAGTATAAATTGCCAAGTGGTGGATCTAGGATCTACTCATCCCACAAACATTTTGTAAAATTACAAGTGTTATGATGGCCAAGTGTTGAATGCACCTAACTTTAAGACATGAGCTAGAACGGCCAAGTGGTTGATCTAGGAGACACCAACAATTGGACTGACATTTCAAGACTTCGTTATAATGGTCAAGTGCTGGATCATTTATGTACCTACTTGTCAATTCTTAGTCTAAATGGCCGAGTGGTGGATTTAGAATCTACTCATCCCACAAGCATTGTGTAAAATTACAAGTGTTATGATGGCTAGGTGTTGAATGCACCTAGCTTTAAGACATGTGTTAGAATGGCCAAGTGGTGGATCTAGGAGACACCAACCATTGGATCCTCATTTCAAGCCTTCATTATAATGGCCATGTTGTGGATTTTTGATGCACCTACTTCCCAAGTCTTAGTCTAAATGGCCAAGTGGTGGATCTAGGATCTACTCATCCCACAAATATTGTGTAAAATAACAAATGTTATGATGGCCAAGTGTTAAACTCATCTAAGTTCAAAACATGGGCTAGAATGGCCAAGCGGTGGATCTAGGAGACACCAACTATTGGATCCACATTTCAGGCCTTTGTTGTAATGGCCAAGTGGTGGATCTTTGATGTACCTACTTCCCAATTCTTAGTCCAAATAGACAAGTGGTATATCTAGGGTCTACTCATCCCACAAACATTGTGTAAAATTACAAGTGTTATGATCGCCAAGTGGTGAATGCACATAACTTTAAGACATGGTTAGAATGGCTAAGTGGTGGATCAAGGAGACACCAACCATTGGATCCTCACTTCAAGCCTTCATTATGATGGTCAAGTGGTGGATCATTGATGTACCTACTTCCCAATTCTTAGTCTAAATGGCCAAGTGGTGGATCTAGGATCCACTCATCCCACAAACATTGTGTAAAATTACAAGTGTTTTGATGGCCAACTGTTGAATGCACCTAAATTTAAGACATGGGTTCGAATCGCCAAGTCGTGTGTTAGCGGGTCACCACGATAGACGTCTGCAGCATAGCTTTCTAGCACTAACATAATGTCAATACTCAAGGAAAGTGACTCGGATGGGACACGGAGACTCTATGAGATCGTCAATCTCACGAAGTGAACCTTAACAAGAAAAAACGCTAGCTCACAAGCAAACCAACACTCAATGATCAGGGAAATCTGCCTATGTCCTTTCTCACGGCTCTCGATCATCACGCCATTTCGGCACTCAAACGGACTCAAAATGCAACGAAACTTTAGGAGGAGGTCTAGGACACCTAGGGGCATTATCCTAGCAAGTCTGGTCACAATCTGACAAGGTACCAAAATCACAATCCATCATGAAAAAGGTCCTGAAAATTGCAACAGATCGATCCAAAACTATTGTCCTATGGTCTAAGAACACTCTCATGGTCAAAATGACTAAAAATAGTGATTTAAGCATAGTCGTGAACCACAACAAAATTGACAATGCTTACACAAAATTTAAAGAGCAAAGAAAGAGGAACACAATGCAAGTTTTGGATTTAAAAACTGATTACCCATTCATTAAATCTGATGATTACAAGGTTGACCAGCTCGTAGCTTGAGCGTATGTTTTTTGAGCTCATTTCTTCTTCTAAAGATAAGCCTCCTCTTCACACTAAAGTTATTGACCTTTGTACCTAGGGCATTCTAAATGCCCAGTGGCCGGTTCACATGGACTTTTACAAATGTCATGACAGCATTACAACTCAAGGAATTGACTCACTACTCTGGAATCACAATTACACAACATATTACTACACTAGCTCAAAAAACTAATAGAGTACAAATGTGGTGTCCAGCTATGTGTCTAGCCAGGTGGACGCGTGTTTGGTTTTTCCTCAAAAATTCCCCCCTTCTTGATTCGTGTCGTCCCTTGACACAACCTTGTGTACTCTTGTCATGGGGTTGTCTTCAGCTTTGTTGTTGATGACGCTCCCCCCTTCCTTGAGTGATTCATATCTTCCGTGTTGTTGATACGTGATTTGAGCTTGATTATTCAGGCAACTTATCTTCTTGTTGCACCTTATCCTCTTTGTTGCCAGTCTTTGCCGCCGTGAAGAGGGATGTTGATGTGTTTAAGCTTGTAGGATTGATTCCTTTGTGGTGTGGACTTTATGTTCGTTTTGTTTTTCATGTCCATTGCAATTTGAGTTGTACGCAATAGGTCACCAATGTTGAAGCACTGTGTGAGCTACGTATGGTGGTTGTGGATATCTCACTTGCTGAACTTGTCATTGCTTGATGTTGTAGGCCATTATTTGACTTGTCATTGTTGGATGGAGATTTGTTGTCACCCTTGAAGATAAAAGATGCTCTTTATAAGCATATGGAGACCTGCTGTTTTTGCTCCAAGTCGTTGTCAATCGATTTGGGTAGACATTTTCTTATTGCTGATGTAGAAGGAATATATATAAGAAGATGATGTGAGGGTTTCTAGATTAGGGTCTTAAACCTGGATGACCAAAGGCAAAAACCCAGTGGGAAAAAAGTGCCTTTGGTATACGCTCTTATTGTAGTTGAGCATTTGGACTTGAAGTACCTTTCATGCAAGGTGAGTACGTTGGAGAAACAAATGAAGAGTGTCTAATGCAAGTTCCAATTATGGGACACTCTATATGCTGATGAGAAATTTTCACACAAAAGCATGCAATGTAAGAGATGGAGTTGATGGGTGCTTCAAGGAAATAATGTAGCACATGTGACATCAGAGGACGTCTCAATAGCTTCCACGTCTCCAAGAAGGGTTTTTCATGTAGAAGCTTCTCCACTCATTCCTCACTGTGCGTGCGAGAGTGTCTTTTGGACCTCCTCCTTCACTTATCACTATACTATAATGACTTTGACTCTTATGCTCACATATACCAGCATGAGGGACACAACGTAATTATAATCAACTCTTCTAGCTTGAGCAGTACCTAGAATAACTAAGAGCTTAGACCACAGAGAATATTAAATGAAGGTTTGGGACTAACCGTGTTGGACGGATACGCCGTGACGGACGTCAGCAGAGCGAGAACTCACCTAACATATAATGTCATCTAAGGACGAAGCTCGACCCACAGGCACGTGGAAGCAAGCATAAGGTGTCAACCTACACATCGACCGACTCCTAACTAATTCCTACAGAGGTCTCTACCAATTGTCTAAGTCACAGCCTTCAAGAGTGCATAAGAGGAAACTTCCTACAATGTTGTCTAGAGCCGAACACCCATCAAACAATCTCGAAACACCACAGAACTTGAAGGAGACCCTACTATCACCAATAGGTCGCTCTCCCTAAGGTCTATGAACCAAAACCCCAACCCAAAACACCCGGTGCAAAATCACGTAGGATGTCTGGCCGAAATTTGCAGGTCTTTGTTTCCAAAATCTAAAGTGCCTAATGTGTAGCTCTACTCAATGTGAATGCAAGGATATGCTGCAATGAAAAATTGAACAATGTATGCTCACCAAATCACCAGATGAAGCTTGCAGAAGGAGCTCGCAAAACCGGACTGTACGCGTGCAATGTAGGTATCGGCACGTAACTCTCGTCGAGGGCAACACACTGTACTTCTCCGCATTCGATTCCGACCACCGGTGCACATGTAGCGTCAAGATGAAGCTCACACACTCTCTCGTACACAGTACGCTCACTCACAGACTTCAAAACTTCTTTTAAAAATGTCAAAAGGGTTTTTGTCATTAAGGTCAAAAAGTGGTATATATACCTTACAATTCTCAAACCCTAAAGTTCCAAATCAACCATCTACTCAATCTAACTATCAAAACTGGGATACAATCTGGAACCTTCTGTAAGCCCCAATATTTACAAGGTGAAAAATCAGGTTTCCTCAATAAATGAATAATTACAAAAAATGATAATCTTTCGAGTAGTCAGTTTCTGTGGGGTGTGTCCAGCTTCTAACACTCCCCCCCTCCTTGCTCATGTCGTCCCCGACATGGCCGTTGACCTGCTTCTTCATCGTATGGTTTCATGCTTCTTGATCAGTGATTTGTATCTTGCATGTAGATTCATCATTGTTGGGCTGAAAATATCAGTGTTTATTGTGAAGAAGCCGGTGTAGAACGCTTCTTCAAAGGGCTGGAGGTGATAGGATGGCAGAAAGATTATCCTTTGATAAAACGCATGTATCACCTCCTTGGAAGGCTGACCAGACAGATCATAGGCACATCTGTAAGTATCTTGGAAGAAGAAGATATTGTCTGTCACCTGACCTGGCTTGAATGTCTCAAATACTGCTAGAAGAGTTTTGCAGATTTTCTTCATCATGATGCACGTAAGGTCAGGTGAGCCAGTGAACAATTTGATGGGGCCTGTTAGGGTTTTCACCATGTATTGGACACTTATTCTCTCACCTGCCTTCAAGCCCGACAGCTTAGGATAATTCAGCCAAGTGGGTTGGCTCCTTTGTAATATCTCCTGGGCCTTCCACGTCCCGATCCTTGGTAAAGGACAAAAGCTTAGGTTGTCTCTGATGTTTTTCGGTTCCTCTACCAAATGGATTAGGTATTGTGGGTACTTTGTCAGCCACGCCTTCCTCCATTTTGGCAGAGAGTCAACTATTAAACTGGCTCCTTCTGGCTGAGAGATATCTGTGTTGTAGAGAGGCACTGTCGGCTCTTCTCTAATCCTCTTATTGATGGTGGCGGCTTCATATTTTAGCAAAGGATATGGGAGAGAGGGCTGAAGCCATTCACGCCTGAGGTTGCTGGTGTCAATCTTATGGATGGTCATGGACTTGAAAACCCTCTGCTCCCACTCCAAGGCTTCCTTAGTCGTCTCTCTGATCTCCACCTCTATTGCTTTACAAAACTTTTCTTCCTCTTCCTGTGTCAGATCTTGTGGCTCTTGACAGGATCCTTCTAGGATTTCCTCTTGCATAGGTGTGTCCACAGGATCTGCCACATTTTCTAAATCTATGCCCTCATTGGCCGCTGGCCCTGTGCCTTCTTGCTCTCCGGCTTGCTGCCCTCTCAGCTCCTCAATCCGCTTTAGGAGTTTCTATTTTTCTGTTTCAGCTTCTTCTCCCATGTTCACGAGGAGATCGTTCAACTCGGCGTTTATCTTCTCCGCCTCCTCGAGCTTTCTTTTTATACTTTCTAATTCCTCTTGCATGGCTTTTAGTTCTTCTTCCATTCGTGTCTGCATAACAATTGACCCTTCTGCCATCATCAATCGTTGCTTTTTCTCTAGAGTCAGCTCCTTCTGAAGTTCTTGCATCTGTTCTTCATAAATTTGGCTTTCCGTAGTGATGTGAGTCGAGCTAGTAGCTCTCTGGCAGGAGATGCCCATAGCCTCTGGATGGTTTGGTCTTTCACCTTAAGCTGGTCCTTGAGCTCAAGGACCTCATCCTGGCTAGCTTCTTGATCTAACTCCGCCTTTTCTTTGGCATTTCTCATGGCTTCAACTTCTTTGGATTCCTCAGCCAGCTGTAGGGTCAGGTTATCCCTTTCCCTCTCGGCATCTATCAATGATTTGTTGAGTTGCTTACACTCCTCTTCGACTCCTTGCATTCTTTGGGCTGCTGCCTGATTTTCTGTTTCCATTTTCTGGAATCTTTGTAATGCCCTTGCTAGATTGGCCTGTAGCTCCGCTTCTCTCTCTTTCTGCATTTGACTTTGTCCTTGTAAAGAGTCTACTTCCAGCTTTATCTTCACTTCAGTGGCCTTTAGAGTTGCCATCTCACTTTCTGAGGCCATAACTCGGTTAACTTCGTCATCACCACATCCCAATCGTTGGAGGGTGGGTGCAGGTCCACTATATCTGTGGTCATTTCCTTTAGTTCTACTAACCTGATGCTTTGCAATTGCTCCTTAGGCCCTCTGCTTGCGAAGTCGAATGCGACTGTGAGAGCCTCTTCTTTTGTGTATCCTGCTGCTAGCAGGTCCAGAAATGTGTTATATGACTCATTTGACTCTGGTTGCCCACTTTGAGGCTTAGCCTCTTCCTTTGGTTCCGGCTCCTAGCTCTGCTCTTGCTTGGCCTCTTCTTGTTCTTCTGATTTGTCTTCCTCCTCTTTATCTTCTTGTGGAGGGCTGTGAGGAGGTGGTGAGGGCGGTAGACTGGACGGTAGGTATGTAGGCTTTTTCTTTAAATCTCGGTCTCCCTTAATCTTCCTTTCTCTCTCTTGGCTCTCCTGCTCGTACAACAATTTCTGTCGTACCTGCTCCACTTCCTCCTCTGTAAAAGGTACATGTGGAATATTTTTTGATGCGGCATGAAGAATCTCAAATTTTTTAATATAAGCTTTGAATTTGTCCCTTTGCACCCTTCGGGATGATCCCGACATTGCTTCTAGAGACGGCTTCTAGAGTTCACTCAAATCGCCTTTAAGGGCCCTTTCTGCTCTGAAGCTCTCCATCAGCCTCTCTAGTCTTGCCGCTTTTTGTGACTTTGTCTCTTTTTTCGGCACTTGGGCAAATTCTTTCTTTCCCTTCTTTTGCTCCGGTTGCTCTTCTTGAGCAGGCTCTAGCCGTCTTTTCAATCTTGTGGCAACCCTTGGTGCTTTTTGTGGCTCGTCTTCTTTGTCTTCTTTGAGCCTCAGCCAGTTGTTTTGTGATGGGGGGGTCAAGCCATCTCCCCTTTGCGTGCAATGCCCCATAAATCACCTTAGTGATTAGTTCTCCTCGAACAATATATGTGGGCTTCTTGTTACCCATTTTCACTAGGTTGTCATGTATATATGTTGCATAATTGATTATCTTTGGAGTGCTCTTCATCATTGCCCAAGTGAATGTCATGGCAATTGCTCTTGGCGGCATTCGGTACTTTTGTGGCCGCTTCGTACACATATGGAAGTATTGGTTGTACAACTGACTCATGACTACCACTCAATCTCCAAAAATCACCGCAAAACATTATATACACTCACATGCAATTTTTATGGCCGGATTTCTCCATTTTACCAATATTTTGCCCGAAAAATGGCTATTTCTACTTATATACACACACCTAGGGGCTTGATTTGGCCTTTGGCCCCATATACCTATAGATACATGCTGTATAAGGGCATATGTACTTGGGTTAGTCCAAAAAAATTCGCAATCAAACAACAACCCTTAAAATAGTCAAAAATCATGCCCTTTTTTGCTCTTTCTGCTATTGGTTCCGCATTTGAGAATGCCTCCCCCCCTCCTAGCCGGAGTCCTCCCGGACGACAAGGTATCGCCTTGGAGTATCTGCCGTGCATAGGTTGAAAAATTTGTGCTAATGCTTGGCCGATTAATGTGGCCCTAATTTATGCATACTCGGTCAATGCATGGAAAAATTAATGTTGTGCAAGAGAAGGGAATAAGCAAGATGCTTATTGGCATTCGTCGTCGAGGTTTCCTGTTTTCTTTGCAAGTAACAGCTGTAACTCTACTGCTCTTTGTTTAATTGTCTTTTTTGTAAAAGGCAGTTGATTTGCCGCTACTGTTGATATAGCCGTAGTTATTTCTATGGAGAGGAGTGGCTTGGCCGTAATGGCCGTCGACCGTATTTCTTTTGCTTTCCATTGGTAGCTTGTTTTTGTTGATTTTTGTAGGTGTTTTTCTACATCCTTGGTGGCCACTGTTTTGTTGCGGATTGGCATCCACATAACTCGATTTTCAAATGCAGCTTTTTGCCTTCCATTGTTGCTTGTACTGAAGGGAGTTCCTTTTGCTTTTGTTTCGGTATCCAAATGCGAGTAACATTTGGGTTATTGCTCAGCATTTTCTTTGGGATCCATTGTAATGGAATTTGCCTATTCAATTTGAGAGTAGCGGAATTTAATGAGAGTACTTTCAAGAAATGATTTTGTGAGCATAGCGGGTTGACATAATTGAAGATAGCAACATAATCATAGCAATTAGTTAACTTGGCATAGACAATACTTTTGCAAGAGAGATAATTTAGAGAACATGACAACAAATGAGGACCGGATTTATGTGGAGCCGGTCCCCCCTCCAATAGGCATTTGTATTATGATTTCTCCCATAAAGAGAGACTTGTTACAATACATTCTTTGTGTTCCTTGTGACCTAGGTGAAGCAATGAAGATGGAAAGCTTCATGCATCACCAGCATAGCATAACCTAAACTTGAAGAAATCTTTAACTATACCAAGCCTCAGTCCCAAGACCTCAAACACCTTCGAAGGTGGAGAGAGCTAGCAGGGAATGAGGGTAGGGAAGAGGAAGAAGAAACATTTCATACGAGAAAGAGCTAGTTCCTCACTTATCATAACTCTTGTGCTAGCATACATAATAGCATAGTAATGAAGAAGAAATAGATGGCAAGCTCAAGCATGGATCTTGGATGGATTTGCACTCCATAGCCAAGACTGTTGGTGTAGGCTCTCAACCTCTACTTGCTTGGAGAAAGAGAGGGAGCTCTTGCACTTTGCATAGTACACAATGAGAGTGTTTGTGAGTGTGTGTGGGTGAGTATACCTCCTAAGCACCCCCCTAGCTTTCTTGGGTCAACCCCCCCTTGTAGCTCATGCTTGAAGCTCATTGGACCCCTCGAGGCCTAGCCAATCACAAGCAGGAGCCATTACAAGCAAAAGGGATAGCCTTGGGACAAGTGTCCCCCTTTCCCCTTTGAGAGAGAGGACTTGATAAATGCAAAATCAATTAATTAAATATCCTTTATTATCATTGGACCCCTTGGGTGGCGAACCAATAGGTTTCAGGCACACCATGAGGGCAACATGAGGAGGAACTTGACAAGTGTCCTTGCTGCCTCTTCAAGCTGGGGCTTCCCTTGTGTGTGTGTGTGTGTGTGTGTGTGTGTTCTCTCTCATCCCCCCCCCCCTTGTAGGCTCGCCCCCCTCCTTGTAGGGATCTTTTTGACTTTGGATGAGCAAGCCCCTTAGTCATCAAGCATGACTAAGCACTTGAAGTAGGGGGTGTTCCCACAAGCATCTCAGGAAAGCTTCTCAAGGCACCTCAAGCACCTTAATCATGCACCAAGTCAAGCACCTCAAGCATGGAGCCAGTCAAGCACCTCAAGCATCTTAATCAAGCACCTCAAGCACGACAAGCACCTCGAGTTTGGGCTGGGTTCCCACCTCAAGCTCAGCCCTAGCTTACCTAAGGTCAAAGGACTTTTACACACATTATTGGAGGTCTTCAATGAAGCTAACCCTAAGGTCTTATGCTCCATTGGTTAGCCTTTCTCTTGATAGACCATCTCCCATTTGGGCCCCTTTACTATTGGCCCCGTGTTGAGATAGATCTATAAGCACATATCTATATCTTAACACTTGTTCCCGTTTATTCTCCCACATTAAGTGATCAATTTAATATGAGAAAATCATTTTGGTTGGTTAGATATTAGATTTTATGACATTACCTCTCTCTTGAAATCATAGTCGTCCTCGACTATGATGTAGAAGAGATAAAGCCTTTGTCATTAGTCAATCGTACTTAGCGGGTAGAGGATCCCTTTTTTACCCTACGACATCTTTCCAAGATGGATGACTAATCCATTTGGTGCTTGGGAGACATAGCTGCCACAAGCATGTCTGCTCTTTAGTCCATTTCATTCTCCCAAAGTAGAGTGACAAATTCTACTTGGTGTTTGAGAGACGTCATCATCACAAACATGATTCTAAGCATGCATACTAGTTAAATTTGTGCACAATTAAGAAGAGGACTAGTCTTATAAGACAAAAAAATGAGTCATTTAAAAGAAATTTGTACATTTGCTTACTCTAATGTAGCATTGTAAGCATTGGCAAGGTTCATACTATCCTTAAGTTGTACTCCTTGCATCCATCTAGCATCTTCAAAAGGATAATTTTTGAACTTAATAAGATACCATCGGATTATCTTACCATATCGTAGTACCTTGTCTTCATGCCGAAGGACAGCTTCGGGTTGTAGCACCTCTTCTTGGTCTTCAACTTCGGGAGGGTCTTCAATATTTGGTTCAGTTGGTGGCTCTCCTTTGTAGGGCTTAAGTAGTCTTACATGAAAGGCATTGTGTATAAGCCAATGGTTGGGCAACTTGAGTTGATAAGCCGTCTCATTGATGGGCTTCAAGATTTGGAAAGGACCATAGTATCTTTTTGCTAGTTTAGCATAATACTTTTGATGGCCCGTAGGATTTTTGCCCGTCGTTTGCCTTAATCGAGCCTTAGGAAACTTGAATAAGACCCAATCATTTTCTTTGAACATTAAGGCTCTTCTGTGCTTATCAGTAGCAGCTTTTTGCCTTTGTTGAGAGATGGCTATAGCCTCCCTAATCTTTTGAAAAGATTCTTGTAGGTCATGGCTATACTCATCGGTGGCGAAGATCTTCCCATGTACTTTGAGTAGCAAGGTACTTTTAGGTCTTCCCTCTATGATCTCGAAAGGTGCTTTCCCCGTAGAAGTATGGACAGTATTATTGTAGGCATACTCTACTAGAGGTAAATACTTTTCCCATTGTGAGCGTTGATCTACTTCGGTAATATACGTCTTGAGTAGATCGAGTATCGTAAGATTGGCTATCTCACTTTGCCCTTCCGTTTGTGGGTGATAGGCCGAAGAGAAATTCAATCTTGTTCCTAGATTTTCAAAGAGACCTTTCCATAAATTACTGGTCATTCTAGGATCTCTATCTGACACGATGGATGTGGGTAATCCATGGTGCTTGAAAATCTGAGACATGAAGAGAGTTGCCATTTGATGTGCCTTAATAGTCTTTTTGACAGAAATAAAATGTGCTTGCTTGCTAAACCTGTCGACTATTGTCCATATTCCTGTATTCCCATGGATAGACTTGGGTAATCCAAAGATGAAATCCATGGATATACTCTCTTATGGTGAACTTGGAATAGGCAATGGCTGGAGTAATCCAGGTTGCTTCCCTCTATCATACTTGGTCTTTTGGCATACTACACATTTTGAAACATACTCTTGTATGTCCACTTTCATGGTAGGCCAATAGAAATACGTCTCTACTCCTCGGAGAGTAGGTTGAATACCTCTATGCCCTGCATATGGAGGAGCATGGGATTCATACATAACCTTCTCACGAAGGGAATGGGTAACACATAGCCTATTGCCGTGGAGAAGATAACCATCCTGCAAGGTGAATGGTTCCTTTTTCTTCTCCAAATCAAGGGCTGACATTATGTCTCTAAAGTCAGGGTCAGTAGCATACTCATCTATCATAGAGGATAGATCATTGTGAGTAGCTATAGACACCGCATTAACTTTTGGTCGTCGTGAAAGTGCATCGGAAACTTGATTGTGCTTACCAGCTATGTGAGCAATATGGAAATTAAATTGCGAAAGAAAATTTGCCCACCTCATTTGTTTGTCGGAAAGCTTGGTTTGCGTCATGAAATACTTGAGACTTTGGTGGTCGGTTCATAGGATAAATGGAGTCCCCAATAGGTAGTGCTTCCATGTGTCTAGGGCATGTAGAACATCTAAAAGCTCTTTCTCATAAATGCCCAAGACTCGTTCATCACTATTGAGCCTTCGGCTCTCATATGCTATGGCATGCCCTTCTTGAAGCAAAACCGCTCCAAGGCAATCACCACAAGCATCACATTGGACCTCAAATGGCTTTGAGAGATCCGGAAGCACGAGGACTGGTTGGGAAGTAAGCTTCTCTTTGAGTTTTTCAAAAGCATTTTGCTCCTTAGCAGTCCATACAAACTTAACGTTCTTCTTTGTTAAGTCGCGTAGTGGTCTTGCTACTTGAGAGAATTTTTCTATGAAGCGTCTATAGTATGCACACATACCAATAAAGCTTCTTAGCTCATGTAGATTCCTTGGGTTAGGCCATGATTTTATTACCTCTAACTTTGATGGATCCAGAAGAATACCATCGTGAGAGATAATATGACCTAGATATTGAATCTCTTGAAGGAAGAATTCACTTTTCTTTTGGTTGAGAAAAAGTTTGTTCTCCCTCAAGGCTTGAAAAATCACTTGGAGATGTTGCTTATGTTCCTCCAAAGACTTGGAGTAGATGATGATATCATCAAAGAACACTCCAGTGAATTTACTATATGGTCTAAAAATTTTCTCCATGAGACAATTGAAAGTAGCTGGTGCATTAATCAAGCCAAAAGGCATGACTAGATATTCATAAAGACCAAATGTTGTGCGAAACGCGGTCTTTAGGATATCTTCATCCACTATCCTTATTTGATGATAGCCACTCTTAAGGTCAATCCTACTGAAGTAGGTAGAGCCTTGTAGCTTATCAAACAGATCTTCTACCCAAGGCAGGGGAAGTATGTTTTTGATAGTGATATGGTTTAGTGCTCGATAGTCCACACACATACGGTATGTACCATCTTTCTTTTGCACTAAAAGGACTAGAGAACAAAAGAGAGAGGAACTAGGCCTCACCATCCCTTTGTCTACCAATTCCTGTACTTGCCTCATAATCTCCTCTTGTTGAGCTTGTGAGACTCGATAAGGAGGTTTGTTAGGCGGTGAGCTCCCTGGAAGGAGCTCAATACGATGGTCATCATCCCCTCGTTTTGGAGGTAGGTCCATAGGGATATCATCGATGAACACATCTTGGAATCCTTTTAGAAAAGTAGACAAGTCTAACTCTTCTTGATTCCTATCATTTTCATTTGATGAAACATTATTAGCTTTTAGAGACTCTTTGACATAAATCATGTACGCAGAAACTGAGCTCTTCATTGATTTATCAAAAGAAAGAGGATTTACAAGTGGAATAGTGCGACCACGCTCACTAGCATCTATATACATGTTCTTTCCCCTGTAGGTGAAGTAAATTCTCCTTTCAGGGAACTTCATGTTGGCAGCCATGCGATCAAACCATGGTGCCCCTAGGATAACATCCTGATGTTGGAGAGGAGAGATGAAGAAGTCTTCTTTGTCGACATAGCTTTGGACATGAAGCCTCAACTTCCCAATCAAGGGAGTAACGGAGGCTTGGTGTCCCTTGAAAGCTGCATCAGCTGTTACTATATCTCCCATCTCAAAAGCTTGAATGCCCAACTTGGTGACCAACTCTATTGATATGAAGTTGAGAGCATTAGGAAAAATATGAACCCTCTAGGGGCCCTTTGGGATTAAGGTTAATTAGAGGTCAGCCAATAGGAAGAGGGTGGTGGACACACTCTATACCCTCAAAAAAGTAGGGGGACAAGGTAGCCTTACACCTCTTAATTGTCTCTTACCTAGTGAGAAGGTAAGGGAGGTGGCTAGGGGAAAGAGGGGGGGGGGGGGGGGGGGGGGGACCACTTTGACCTCTTTTCCCCCACTTTTTGGCCCGGATTTAAAAATACACTAAAAATTTCAAATTTTCAAAAAATTTCAAATTTCAAGTTTTCCCTCCTTAAAAGGTCCCCAAACCTATTTCATGGTCAAAAAAGTATTTTTGACCTTCAAAAGTTAAAAACGTGCACTAAAAAATCCAAAAAATTGATTTAAAAAAAATAAATATCAAAACATCATTTTCACCCTCCAAAGTCTTTCCGAACCTATTCTATAGCTAAAAAGTGTTTTTCTCTCTATACAAACCTTTTTCCAAGCTCTCCATTGCTGCAACAACCACATGCACCCCCTATAGTCCATCATTATCTCTCTGCTAGCTTTCTCCCACCTCCATTGTAGCAGCAAGCAAGCTCCTCCTCCATCTCTTCCCCTTACCCACCACATAGTTTCACACCAAGCTAGCTCCTCTCCCTTCTCTCATCTCCATTACAACATGAAACAAGATTCTACTCCTTCTACTTTCATTCACTCACACTACATGGAAACCTCTACTCCGGAAGGTGGCAAAAGTATGAGCTCACATGAGTTGCATACCACAACAATAGGAGGTGTGAATATCGCGTGGGCATTGCAAGGGTTCATCTCCAACATAAAGATATAATGGTAAGAAAACTACCCTTGTAGCTTACATTCAGAGCTTAACATCATCTCCATCTTTAAGTTTATCATGCTAGAGAGAATTAACCTCTTTATGGATTTCAGTGTTTAGGCTTCACACCTCATAACACTGGGTGGTGCTATTTTGTTGATGACTTTGGTGCGCCATCTATAGTTGTGTAGCATGTGATTTGAGTCTCACAATGTAAGTAAGTTGTGTTATCTATGGAGAGTCGTCAAAGATTTTTCTTGTAATTTATTCTTCGTATAATTGTCATTAGATAATTGGAATGATATCATTTTGTACTTTATAACTTTGTGCTCACATAATCTTTTGTTTACTTACAGATTCAACTTGTTTTAAGAGGACATGAGAAAGCAACCATGTGCAGAGATGGAAATCACTCTATTTTTGTTCCTTGAGGAACCTTTCACTACCATGTTAAAAGATTTTGATAAGAATAGTAGGTGTTTTTTAGAATCTTGAACCAATAGGGACTCTCTAGGAGCTCTCATAGAAGCCATCCATATAGTACTACTATCTTCCCTAGTGTCATAGACACACAAATACTCAAGTGTATATGAATCTCTAGATGAGGAAGACAAATACTTGTAAGATAAGCCTAACAGCAACAACATTGTCTCCATTTGTAATTATTTTTCATGAGGCTGGATTCCTCTATAAATGCAATATAAATATGTTTTTTTGTTAAATGGTGTCGCATTGAGTGAGAGTATTTAATTTAGATTACTGAAGTTTCATACAGATCTGAGAAATATTGTTTACTTTTATGGATATTTTGATTTGCCTGTACGATGATTTAAGTCACAAGTCTTAATCACTCCACCTTGAAGAAATTCAAGCAATATTTTGATTTCAGTTTAATCATTAATGGTTATTCTTATTAAAGTGGATCATAAACTTTGTCACGATGTCCTCATTTGGGGATGTTGAATATATATCATTAGCAATGTTTCACAAGAACACTAGGTGGACACAAGGAAGTAAAAATTGGCTCCTTGTTTGGTCGATTTCTAGTGTTTAATGTTTAGTGCACAGGATTTGTGAGGCCGTTGACATGGGGAGTTCACTAAAGTATATGTAACATAGCACATGTGTTCAACAGAAGGGATTTTATATTCTTGTAAAGTTGCAGAAACATGTGTAGATAAGGCCTATAAGGGGTACTTTTAATCCATTCTAGTGAACGCACGTGATATAGGAAAATTTTACATAGTGAATGCTCCGGACCTTTGAACACAAAGAAAGGGGGGGGGGAGCTCTAATTACATCTGAGTGAAAAGAAGTGGAATTTGTACTGTCATGTTGCATAAAGATTTTCTTTCACTTAATCTAAAAAAAAATTGGTATCCTGGGGTGCAGACAAGGCCATATAGTGCAAAAAAAGGGGTGGCCACAAGCGCGCGTAGTGAGCCATCCAAAACTGCTGGATGGGCCATATGTGGGCCCTTGTGGCCACCCTTTTCTTGCATAATTAGGCTATTGCTGCACTTCAGAACCCTGGAAAAGATGAGATGAACCTAAAATTAAACTTTTCAAGCACATTATGCCTTCCTTCAACTCAACTTACTAGTTCCCTGCACCAAAAGGGCAAATCACATTGGACAGTATAAAAATCTAGTCTCATGCTGCATAAACATCTGGTTTCATCAAATATTAACATTCTTGCTATTATAAGGGGCAGAGAAGGCCATATAATGCAAAAAAAAGGGTGGCCACAAGGGCGCGCACGTGAGCCATCCAAAAATGTTGGATGGGCCATCTGCGCGCCCTTGTGGCCACCCTTTTTTTTGCATAATTAGGCTATTGTTGCACTCCAGGACCTTGGAAAAGGTGAGATGAATGTAAAATTTAACTTTTCAAGCACATTATGCCTTCCTTCAACTCAACTTACTAGTTCCCTGCACCAAAAGGCCAAATCACATTGGACAATATAAAAATCTAGTCTCATGCTACATAAACATCTGGTTTCATCAGCTATTAACATTTTTGCTATCCTAAGGGGCAAACAAAGCTAGAAAATGCAAAAAAAAGGGTGGCCACAAGGGCGCGCAGATGAGCCATCCAAAACTGCTGGATGGGCCATCTGCGCGCCCTTGTGGCCACCCTTTCTTTTGCATTTTCTAGCTTTGTTTGCCCCTTAGGATGGCAAAAATGTTAATATTTGATTTAAATTTAACTCTTCATGGCCAAAACCACTTAACTTAAAACACATGGATAAACCGAAAAGCCAAATCACTATGGAGACATTAGACACAACTCTTAATCATTTTGTCATTGCAAAGTCATCTGAAATGATGTGAGCCTCTACAACTTCCTGAATAGCCTCCAACGCTATTGCTTGCATTTTATACTGATTTCCATAGCTTTGAAGCACCTCCTTCACTGTGAAGTCGCGGAGTGGAGCGTGGGTCGACTCTCTCTCTCACACACACACACACAGTGAGCTTACACAGTACAGTACGCAGAGAACTGTTAGAAGGGTTATCTCCCAAATCCTTAGTATTCACAAAGAATATGTTAGTATATACAAAGAGTTAGAGGTAAGTGAGTTAGGCGGGCGGCCGGCCATATCCGCATAAGAGGCCACTTGGGCTTTAATCCCAACAACCTCCCACTTAAAGTCCAATGTGGCACTTTAAGTAATTGTAAATCTATGAACATAAATGTACAAAGATTTACATGGCTGCCATCTATCCAATGCCCAATAACTCACGACAATGCACAAAGCCCTCTCCTGGAAGTCCCTTTGTGAGTAGATCAGCAGGATTGTCCTTGGTGTGGATCTTCAGCAGTTGTATATGCTTGTCTTCAAGTACTTCCCTAATGAAGTGATATTTCACATCAATATGCTTAGTCTTCGAATGGAACACTGGATTCTTTGCCAATTGTATAGCACTTTGACTATCACAATATAACTCTGGCATATCTACTTTGATTCCCAAGTCTGCAACCAATCTACCAAGCCAAATAGCTTCTTTGCATGCCTCATTTGCTGCAACATACTCAGCTTCTATAGTAGACTGCGTAACACAATCTTGTAATCGAGATCGCCATGATATGGCACCTCCAGCCAATGTAAAGACATAGCCTGATGTAGATCTCCTCTTATCCAAGTCTCCTACATAATCTGAGTCAGTGTATCCTCTGACACTCAAATCCTGACTACCATAGCATATGCGCATACTCTTTGTATGTTTTAAGTATCTCATGATACCTTTCACTGCCTCCCAATGTTTCTTGCCGGGATTTGACATATATCTGCTAACCACTCCCACTGCAAATGCAATATCCGGACGTGTAGCAATCATTGCATACATCAAACTACCCACTGCAGACGCATATGGAATCTTATCCATTTCAGCCTTTTCTTCCTCAGACACAGGACAATCTTGTTTGCTAAGTTTCACATATGGTGGCAATGGAACACTCAATGCCTTTCCCTTCTCCATATTGAAACGTTGCAAAACCTTGTCAATATACTCTGTTTGAGATAACCAAATCAACTTCTTTGATCTGTCTCTCTCAATGCGCATACCAAGTATATGACTTGCCTCACCCATGTCTTTCATGTCAAACGATTTTGCCATCTTTGACTTCAAAGCTGAAATTTCTTCCAAGTGTTTGCCAGCAATCAACATGTCATCCACATACAAAATAAGGATCAGCCAACTGCCATCCTTAGCCTTCTTTGTATATAGACAGTGATCGAACTCACTACGTTTGTAGCCTTGAGAAAGAATAAACTGGTGGAACTTATGGTACCATGCCCTCGGTGATTGTTTTAAGCCATAAAGACTCTTTAACAACTGGCATACCAAATGTTCCATGCCTTTCTCAACAAACCCTTCTGGCTGCTGCATGTAAATTTCCACATCTAAATCACCATGCAAGAACGCTGTCTTGACATCCATTTGGTGCAACACCAAATCCAATATAGCAACCAATGCAAGAAAGCATCTCAATGTAGTCAACTTGACCACTGGAGAGAAGACTTCATCAAAGTCAATGCCTTGTTCTTGCTTAAAGCCCTTGGCAACAAGCCTTGCTTTGTACTTTGGCTGACTATCATGAGCGGTGATCTTATACCTGTAAACCCATTTACAAGGTAGAGCCTTTTTGCCCTGTGGTAATTTAACCAACTTCCATGTCTGGTTTTTATGCAGAGCTGTCATCTCTGACTGCATGGCCAACTGCCATTTTTTCGAGTCAACCACTTGTAATGCTTCCTTGTAACAAGATGGTTCTCCGCAATCTGTGAGCATGACATAATTTAGAGATGGCTCATAACGATCAGGTGGTTTGGAGACACGCTCAGAACGTCTCACCACAACTGATTCTGCCTCTCTAGCCACTATAGGCTATTCCTGAGCCTGACCATGCTGTCTTGATGTGCTAGCACTAGGTCCATCTTCCCTGAAGACAACTCTTCTGATCTCCTCTGTCTTCTCTGGCTTAGCGTGAAACTTGGCTTCATTGAAATGCACATCATTGCTACGAATAAGCTTTCTGGACTCAGGATCCCAAAGCCGGTAACCCATCTCGCCCGATTCTCCGTAGCCAAGAAATATACACTTCTTGCTCTTTGGTTCTAACTTATTTCTGAACTCCTTAGGAATATGGCTATAAGCTTCACAACCAAAGACTCTGAGATGCTTATACGAAGGTGCCTTGCCTGTCCATAGCATCTCGGCCACTTCACTCTTATCCAGAACCCTACTAGGAGACCTGTTGATCAAATGGACTGCTGTAGCCACTGCTTCCGCCCAAAATCCATCAGGAAACTCAGCATTTGACAACATGCTTCTGACCTAGACTCCTGGATCATGTAGATCTGACTCTGTATGATGGAGCTACGCAAAAAACTGCGTTTTAGAGCCCGAAAATGGCAAAAACGAGCTGCACACAGTCTTGAACCTGCTCCTGCTCCACTCTGCGTGATGCAATGTCCTCTCAATGCAAGCTCCAACACAAGAGCTCTGCCACAACAGCATCCAAGCACTTGAATGTTAAGATCTCCTCCGCCGAGCACTTCTCTAACGAGCTCCACTGAGCTCAAAAGCTGTTGGGATTAAAGCCCAAGTGGCCTCTTATGCGGATATGGCCGGCCGCCCGCCTAACTCACTTACCTCTAACTCTTTGTATATACTAACACACCGTGTGAGCATATTTTTGATGCATGGCCATGATTCAAATGTTGCGTTTTTTTTTTTTTAAGTGTTGAACTTTTCGGTTGTTTTCAACAGCTTCTAGATTTCAATCGGCTCCGAATCTGTCTGGGCTTGTCTCACATGAATTTGTTCATCTCATCGCATTCTTCGACCATCATGTGATGAGAAAAAATCATATCTTGCTCGCATTCTCCAGAAATCAATGTGCAAGTTGACAATTTATTAAAAAATGATGTAAAACATACATTTTTTACTTTTTTCTTAATCTACGGGCTCCAACGAGCATTAAAACCATGGAATCTGAAAATACTCAAAGAACCATTGTTTTTTATTGTGTTAAGGATTGTATTTCCTACATACAAAACTTTCCCAAAATCTCGCCCTAACACCTTCAAAAGTGGCTTCCAAGGAGTGTACTCGGTCAAAATTTGAAACTGAAGAAAAACAATCAGAATGAACTCCTAGACTGTGTATAAACTTTAGAATAACCAAAATTTCCTTCAAAAAAAAGTTATGCTAAAAATTTGAAAATAGCCCCCCATTGGACTCCCCACAACGATAGAAGTCAAAGGGTTCAAGGAGAGGTATGGTGTCACAAGTGCATGGTGGGAATCTCATCGAGGTTTATTCCGTCAAGATCTCTTGTACTTTATCATGTCTTCTCATGTACAATCTTACCAAAAAAAAAAAGACACTTTAAATGACTACAAATCTTATTTAACTTATCAAACAATCTAAAATATGGTAGACCAAGAGTGCTCTTACACATCAACAAACAAAAAAGTCCAAACTTCTTCTCATTAACTTTGATTAACATACATTCGTGAACAACTTCCAAGGGGTAGTGCAGTCATAGTTCTTACATCCATTCCATGACATGGTATGCTCATGGGGTGACCTATCATATAAAAATATCTCTGGTGGGGGTGCCCTCAGGTTAGGAAAGGGTGTGCTGCTGATGAAAAGTTGTTGTATTGTCCTACTAGGGATCTCTCCATGTTAGCATAGTGATTTTTGGTGTAGTGGGAGCCACATTGCTTGAGGAGAGCTTTGTGCCACCGTAAAAGCTTCATGTTATGTTAGTTCCTTGAGCCATTCTTGCATTAGGATGAGATTACCCACCTCTAATAAGGATGGATTTGAAGCACCTACCTGCAAGATATAACAAAGAAGGCTGTTTTAGAGGAAAAGTGATGACACTTGACCTCTCTACCCTGCACCCATTGTTTCTTGTAATGCCACTGTTTTGAGCTGAAGAGCTTGACATTCGTGCATCCACGAATGCAAAGAAGCACCTGCACCCATACACAACCAATTGCAATAGCCTAACAAGCCTACTTATCCCCTCCCAAGATATTGAAGAACCATACACATTCGTCTCACCGACAGTATGACGATCTTGGGATGACCTCTGCTCACCCTCACGTGCGGCCTTCGGTGCAAACACTGCGGACAAGCAATATGTACACTTTTGTTGTGCGGAGTACATGGTGGTGGAGGGATACGATTTGTGATGTCCGTGAGCACCATCGCAGTTGTTGCGTGAGGAAGCAAAGAATGAAAAGAAAGAGGGGGGATGGAGAAAGAGGAAGATGGGAGGAGAGAAGGGGGCAGAGGGGGAGAGGGAGAGAGAGGGGAGGAGGAGGACAGAAGGGGGTAGGGAGGGAGAGGAGAGGAACATGGGAGGAGAGAAGGGGGCATAGGGGGGAGAGGGAGAGAGAGGGGAGGAAGAGGAGAGAAGGGGGTAGGGAGGGAGAGGAGAGGGAGAGAGGAGGAAGGAGGAGGAGAGAACAAAGGTTTTTTTTTTGGGGGGGATTTTTTTTTTGAAAAAGTGGACTTTTAGTGTTTGTAGGTTTGAAAAAATGTCAAAAATTGATTTTTTGATGTGTCTATATGTTGGGAGGGAATTTTAAGTCAAAAATAAGTAAAAATAACTTTTTTGAAAAAAGGTCAAATTTTGGCTCTTAGTGACCCTCGTTTTTGCTGATGTGGCCACACCCCTTTACTCCCTTCACTTTCCAAAAGCTAGAGAGAGAAAGTGACCTCCTAGGTCCACATCTTACATGTGTCTAAAAAAAGGCTAGAAAAGTCTACTCAAAACTAGCTTCTTGAATGCCCTTGTCCCCTTAACCCTACACAACATTAGCCTTAATCCCTAAAAATTAGGATTCCTTACAAGGCCCATGCAAGGTTCATATTTCTCCTAATGGTAGAGCCTGGGTCAAACAAGATGAAGGCATCATGCTCTCTTACCTTTCCCCACGCATAGGAAAGTGATGATCCTTTGCAATGAGCATCCTCTTTTGGAGCTTCGATGGTGGAAGCCCTAGGAGTCTCATTGCGAGTATTCTTCTTGGGGCAAGAACGATAGCCATGTCCTTTCTCCCCACACTTGAAACACTTATGGTCCTTGCGAAAAGCTTCAAGCTCTTCAGGAGAGAGTTTGTTTTTACCTTTGTAAACTCCCTTCTCCTTGGACCGATTGTTGTTGTTGTTATTGTTGTTGTTGGAAGTGCCTTGGGAATTATTTTGAGCATTGGATTTCCCCTTTGCATCATTTTTATCTTTGTTTTCCATGGGCTTGACATTACATCTAGCCCCTTGATGGAAATTGATGCATGAAGCAACCATGGTGTGATGGATTACTTCGGTAATAGTATCGGGCCGTTGAGAGTTGATGTATTCGGCAATCTCTTCAGGTAATCCCGCACAGAATTGCTATCTTTGCTCAGCAAAGTCTATCTTTTGAAAGACAGTAGCTTTGAGATGTAAATCCCAAAACTTGTCTACATACTTGTCGATAGACTCATGAGAGAGAAGCTTCAAGCCGCGCCATTCGGTAAGAAATTTATCTTTAGTATCACTTGGAAGAAATTGCTTCATGATGGAAACTCGTAGAGTTTTCCATGTCTTTGGGGCTTCTCCATTGCCATGAAGGCTAGCCCACCATTGACGAGATGATTTTTGGAAGTGCATAGCTACATGGCGTAGCTTGGAGGACTCTGTGAAGCCCTCGTCCCCAAAGGCCGCATCAAATTGCTGGATGAAGGCCAACACTTTGTCGGTAGCACCAAAGGTGCCATCATAGGTGAGAAAAGAGATACTCTTTCCTCCCTCCTTGAAATTCTGTAGCTTTTGTGACCTTCGCCATGCAGAAAATGATTTGCGATGTCCTCCCCTCTTGTATTCTCTAGGAGAATAGCCATAACTTTCATCGGAAGAGGAGGAAGGTGAAGAAGAAGGAGAAGAGGGTGACCTCTTCCTAGCCCTTTTCTTCCTTTGGTTCCTCTCTTGCCTTTCAGAGTGATGAGGAGAAGGACTATGAGTTGCTCTTTTCCTCTTGGGAGGAGTAGGCGATCGTCTAGACCGCCGTCTTTGTGGAGCCACATATTCAGAAGAACTTAAACTGTCATTGCTTTCTTTCTCTTTGGATTCCTCCTCTCGAATGGGAGAGAGTCTTCTTTTGGGGGTCTCTTCAAGAGGCCTCCTAAGCTCTCTCCTCTGGGAGAGGAAGGGAAATTCCATAAGCACGAAGTTGTTGAGTAACTTCGGCTTGCAAAACAAGGTTGCCCATAGCTTGTTGCAACCTAGTGACGAGATAATTCACAAACATGGGAGCATCATCATTAGCACCTTCATGTGCAAAATCAAAGCTATCAATGTTCATTCTACTCTCTTGATTATTGTCAGCCATGTTAACAAAACTTATGTTTATACTTAGTGTATGCTTTGGCAATACAAAACCTTAGTTGCCACTCCTCTTAGCCTTTGAAAATCGGCCCTTAAGTATCTACACCCACGGCTCAAAGTGGTTAATTATAGAGAGTAGAGGAGTAGGTCTAACATAGCAGAGTTGCCAAGGGCTAGCTCCTTTCGGACTTCTTATGGCTCAATAATGGTAAAGCCGTAGGCAAGTCTAAAATGACTCCATTATTAAGTCCAAAGCTCCCGAGGTGTGCACCATCTCCCACATAGTGGGCTTAACAAAACCGATATTAGATCCCAATTCCACTTACTCTATTATAATTAACAACATCAACCATTTATAGGCTACTTAAGGACCTCTCTTCTTAAGCAAGAAAAGAGAAACCAAATGCTCTGATACCAATGTAATGGAATTTGCCTATTCAATTTGAGAGTAGCGGAATTTAATGAGAGTACTTTCAAGAAATGATTTTGTGAGCATAGAGGGTTGACATAATTGAAGATAGCAACATAATCATAGCAATTAGTTAACTTGGCATAGACAATACTTTTGCAAGAGAGAGAATTTAGAGAACATGACAACAGTTGAGGACCGGATTTATGTGGAGCCGGTCCCCCCTCCAATAGGCATTTGTATTATGATTTCTCCCATAAAGAGAGACTTGTTACAATACATTCTTTGTGTTCCTTGTGACCTAGGTGAAGCAATGAAGATGGAAAGCTTCATGCATCACCATCATAGCATAACCTAAACTTCAAGAAATCTTTAACTATACCAAGCCTCAGTCCCAAGACCTCAAACACCTTCGAAGGTGGAGAGAGCTAGCAGGGAATGAGGGTAGGGAAGAGGAAGAAGAAACATTTCATACGAGAAAGAGCTAGTTCCTCACTTATCATAACTCTTGTGCTAGCATACATAATAGCATAGTAATGAAGAAGCATGGATCTTGGATGGATTTGCACTCCATAGCCAAGAGTGTTGGTGTAGGCTCTCAACCTCTACTTGCTTGGAGAAAGAGAGGGAGCTCTTGCACTTTGCATAGTACACAATGAGAGTGTTTGTGAGTGTGTGTGGGTGAGTATACCTCCTAAGCACCCCCCTAGCTTGCTTGGGTCGACCCCCCCTTGTAGCTCATGCTTGAAGCTCATTGGACCCCTCCAGGCCTAGCCAATCACAAGCAGGAGCCATTACAAGCAATAGGGATAGCCTTGGGACAAGTGTCCTCCTTTCCCCTTTGAGAGAGAGGACTTGATAAATTCAAAATAAATTAATTAAATATCCTTTATTATCATTGGACCCCTTGGGTGGCCAACCAATAGGTTTCAGGCACACCATGAGGGCAACATGAGGAGGAACTTGACAAGTGTCCTTGTTGCCTCTTCAAGCTGGGGCTTCCCTTGTGTGTGTGTGTGTGTGTGTGTGTGTGTGTGTGTGTGTGTGTGTTCTCTCTCATCCCCCCCCCCTTGTAGGCTCGCCCCCCTCCTTGTAGGGATCTTTTTGACTTCGGATGAGCAAGCCCCTTAGTCATCAAGCATGACTAAGCACTTGAAGTAGGGGGTGTTCCCACAAGCATCTCAGGCAAGCTTCTCAAGGCACCTCAAGCACCTTAATCATGCACCAAGTCAAGCACCTCAAGCATGGAGCCAGTCAAGCACCTCAAGCATCTTAATCAAGCACCTCAAGCATGACAAGCATCTCAAGCAGGACAAGCACCTCAAGCACGACAAGCACCTCGAGTTTGGGCCGGGTTCCCACCTCAAGCTCAGCCCTAGCTTACCTAAGGTCAAAGGAATTTTACACACATTATTGGAGGTCTTCAATGAAGCTAACCCTAAGGTCTTATGCTCCATTGGTTAGCCTTGCTCTTGATAGACCATCTCCCATTTGGGCCCCTTTACTATTGGCCCCGTGTTGAGATAGATCTATAAGCACATATCTATATCTTAACACTTGTTCCCGTTTATTATCCCACATTAAGTGATCAATTTAATATGAGAAAATCATTTGGGTTGGTTAGATATTAGATTTTATGATATCCATATCTGTTTTATACCCTTGGTTTTTGGTTGAACTAGCTGCTTCGGTTGAATTCTTTCGTTGCACTGTTGTTTGTTTGCCATGTCATTTCTATCCTTTCACGTCCATACTTGTTTCCCTTGTTTTGGTAACCTAGATCTTTGCACTGCGGTCGGTGACTTCATATGTATGTAGTTAGCATGGTTGGATTTTATCTGTCTGTTGGCCTTGGGTATCATGTTGTTATTTGGTGGAATTCTTGCTTTTGGCTCTTGTTCCAATGATTGCATTGCTTGCAGCTGATCATTCCGGTATTGTTGAGCAAAGGCTATCACCTGTTGTTCTTTTGCATGCTGAATTTTGACTGCATTTGCATTCCAATCTATCTGCACATTGTACTCTTTTTGCCAAGGTTTTCCCAACATCATTGGGTATTGTGTGCTTTCATCCTCGACTACATAAAATTTGTGTGGGTAAATATATTGATGTACTTGTACATGCAATATAGTCCAGCCCAATGTTGTCAACGAGTGTGATGTACTACTTTCCAGCACTTGAGGAGTAGGATGAAGTTGACCTGCAGATTTGAACTGTTGGTATAATTCGTAAGAGATCAAATTTGCTTGAGCTCCAGGATCAAGCAATGCCGTCGATTCAACTTGATTGCTACCCACATTGACTGCAATTATTGGCTCCACTATGTTTTCATCTAACTTCGTTAGTCGAATGGCATTGATTCGCAATGGTGCTCCACTTTGTTGTTGTTGTCGTAGAAGGCTTCGTTTTACAATGCATTCTTTTGCTTCTGCTTGAGCTTCTTCTCGTACTCTCTGTTTTTCCTTCATTCGTTGTTTTCCTTGATGAATTTGTTGAAGCATATCCTGTGTGAGTGGTAGATGATATTTCTTCAGTCAATATCCACTAATCCAGTTTGGCATTTCTTCACCTGCTAATGTAGCAAGCTTGACAGCTCTGCTACAAAGGGTCACATCCCTCGCTTTTTAAGTTTCTTGGGATGTTGCTTCAAAGTATAAACAAGTACGTAATCACCTGTTTTGAACTCCTTAGTGCGCACATGCTTGTCAAAAAACTCTTTTTGTCTTCTCTTTTTAGCATAGATTGAAGCTACAGCTCTCAAGAGGAGTTCATCTAGCTTTTCAAGATCATCTAGTCTTGAAGAGAGCTCATGCCCTGTCAATTCTAAGAGTTTCACTACTCATAGAGTTGGAATTAAAAACTCTATGGGTAGTATAGCATTTAGGCCAAACACCATGTTGTACAGTGTTGTTCCTATCGATGTTTTGTAAGCTACCCTGTATGCCCATAGGGTTGAGTGTAGCTGTTGATCCCAATCTGTTCTTGACTCTCACACAATTTTAGTGAGAACCGTGCATAGTGTTTTATTTGTGGCCTCAGCTTGTCCATTTGCCTGTGGATGGTATGGAGCAGATTTCCTATGTATGACCATGAATTCCTCTAGCAGATATTCAATGACTTCATTAAGAAAATGTGTCCCATGATCACTAACAATTTCTATTGGTAAACCGTATCGTACAAAAACATTCTCATACAAAAATTATGCAGTGGTTCGAGCATCTGCTTTTTGCGTTGCCTTGGCTTCCACCCATTTTGTGAGATAGTCCGTAGCCACAATGATATATTGGGTATGGTTGCGATATGCAGGGGGTGAGATAGGTCCCACAAAATCAATGTCCCATTTTGCAAATGCTCTTGCTCCCATCATTGGCCGTAGTGGCATCTCATCTCTCTTTATCGGCAACTTGGTGCGCTGACATGCGTCACAACGCTTTACAAACTCTTCAGCATCCATATGCAATGTAGGTCACCATATTCCTGTGGTTAAGACAATTTTTGTCGTCTTATCGCCCGAAAAATGGCCTCCACTTATTCCGCTATGTGCATGTTCTAGAATCAGCAGGTATTCGCTTTCACTTGCACAAATTCTACGTTGATTGTCCTTTCCTCGCTTATAGAGTTGGTTCCCAATTATCTAAAAGTCGCGAGCTTCCAGCTCTATAGCCCTTTTTCGTGCTCTTGTGATGTTCTCAGGAAACATTCTGGTGGTTAAGAAATCAATGATATATTGACTCCATGTAGGTGCAATGTTTACCTGAAACAATGTCACGTGATCCACTGGTCGTTTGGCACTACATATAGTACAATTGGTAACATAAGAATGGGTGTCCGCATACATAGTTGGCCAATAAACCCCTAATTGTTTCAGTCTCTGGTGTGTTTTCACTGTTGAACAATGAAATGCACAATCCTGGACATGGGCTTCTTCAAGGTAGCACTCGAATTCTTTTGGATTTATACATAATTGTAGGATTTGGTCCGTTCCTAGATGATACAACCGTCCTGCTATCAACTGGAAGTTTTTTGTTTGTCAAATTGTTTGTTGTTTAGATCTGTATTCCGTATTATCAAACCTACTTCCAAAGGAAAGAATGCTAACAATTTCCTAAGACCATTTGGGTATCATTTCAATATTGAAAAGATAAGCGTCTGGTATGTCACCATCTACTCCTTCAGGAGGTTCCCCGTGGTGTATCCTTGAAAGATGATCTGCTCGTAGATGGGTTTTACCCTTTTTGACCACCACTCTGAAATCAAACTCTAGGAATATAATAAACCAGCGTACAATTCTCGCTGTATTGCATGGTTTATTTACCAGATACAAAAGAGCTTCATGATCTGTGAAGAACACAAATTGGTTTGCGAGCAAATAATGCCAAAATTTCTTTACAGCATAAAATACCATATTAGGTAAAGTGGGAAAATCCCAATTCCCAGGTTGGACAACTTTCAATATATCATGTATAAAATATAGAGATTTTGTCAAAAATTTGAGTTTTCTTAAGGTCTCATTCCACTTTATGCACATACAATACACAATGAAAACAACTAAAATATCATGATTTCAATCAATTGGATTATTAGGAGAGGAGTATATTGCATCCATTATCGTTGTCTATGTTCTACTATCCTACCTACAACTTATCTCAACATGGAGAGCTTGGTTTCTAGGTCCACCACTTGTCCAAGTTAATGTAAAAGTGACTCAAGGTTCACAACTTGTGAAAGCAAGGATCCATTGAGGAATACAATCCACTTGGCTATTTTTCCTTAATTTATTGCATGTGACATTTAAGCAAGGTCCACTTCTAATCTATAACTTCTTAATTTGAGGCATGGGGCATACATAAAATATGTAGCATATGCTCTGTTGCCTCATAGGAAGGTTGGTTTCAAGGTGCACTTATCCATGCTAGCCTATCTTGGAGAAATGATGGAGCTTGCTTCTCTCCTTGTTTCAATGGAGACTAGCTTGGACAAGTGGTGGACCTTTGCTTCTCTCTATGTTTCAATAGAGTTAGCTTGGACAAGTGGTGATCTTGGAACAAAACCCCCATGTAAAACATATCATGGGTATTCCAAGTGATAAGAAAGATTACCATTTAAGATATAACCTTATAGGTTGGACAACTAGATCTTGGCTTGGAGAAATGGTGGACCTTTGATTCTCTCCATGTTTCAATGGAGTCTATCTTGGAGAAATGGTGGAGCTTGCTTCTATCCATGTTTCAATGGAGCCTAGCTTAAACAGTTGGTGGACCTTTGCTTCTCTCTATGTTTCAATAGAGTTAGCTTAGACACGTGGTGGATCTTCAAAATAAACCAACTACTATCAATGTTGCCTAACTTGGACAAGTGGTGGAGTGTTTCTCTACTCCATGTTTCAATGGATCTTAGCTTGGACAAGTGTTGGACCTTTAAAAAAAACCCCATGTACAACATAGAATGGATTTTCTAGATTTCAATGGAGTCTAGCTTTAACAAATGGTGGAGATTGTCTTCATCCATGTTTCAATGAAACTAGCTTGGACAAGTGGTGGACCTTGTAACAAACCCCCCCATGTACAACATATCATTGGTTTTCTAAGTGATGGGAAGGAATACCATTCAAGATATAAACTTATAGCTTGGATAAGTAGTTGACTTTAAAACCAAATTCATCATAATACAATGAAATACAGGTTAGCCAATTCTTAAATCTTGAGACCAAACCTCCCATGCTATTAGAGATAATATATTGGATAAGTGGTGGACCTTCTATTATTTTCCCATGCCTAGTTTAGACAACCGGTACACTTCGCAGCTATAAAGGTTGGACGAGTTGTGGAGCCTTGTTTCTATCCATGTTTTAATGGATCCTAGCTTGGACAAGTGGTGGACCTTGGAAAAAAGCTTCCATGTACAACATATATGAGGTTTTCCATGTTTTAATGGAACCTATCTTGGACAAATGGTGAAGCTTGCTTCTCTCCATGTTGATTTTGGAACTACCTTAGACAAGTGGTGGAGCTTTTCTTTTCTACTCTTCATAATACAATGAAGTATATGTTGGTTACATGGTGAATCTTAAGGCCAAACCTCCCATTTTACTAGAGATGATAGGTTGGACAAGTGGATCAACCTTCTATCATTTCTCCATGACTATATTGGACAATTAGTAGACATAACATCTCTCTATGTTGTCTAGAGATGAGCTTGGACAAGTGATGGACCCTGCTTCTCTCTTCCCTTGGTTTACTAGTTTGAAGACTCAGTATATATACTTTCTTAGATCTAGCTTGAACAAGTGGTGGACCTTGCATCCACAATCTTAATTCAGTACAAAAAATTATATGAAAAAATAACATAGGAATCTTGGTTTGAAGGTCAAGCAATTAGGTTCCAAATGCACATAATAATATATTTTCCACCCATATTAAAAGAAAGTTAAATATGTTATTACCAAATTGACAAAGGTAACGTCCAAGAATTATATATTTCCATCTTGTCAGATCTAAATCTTCATCAAGGCGACATGCATGTATACATCAACTTTCAAGCCATTCAAGAATACATGCACTTAGATTCCATAGTTTTGTTTTCAAAGTCTTTTAGGTTCTAAAACTCTTTCACATAAAGTATGTAATGACAAAATTCTTGAAGCAAACATTTGTGCCCAAGAAAAAGATCCCTCTCACATATTTAAAGTCCATGAATTCTCTGATCCACACTTACAAGTTTTATTTTGACATCAAACATCAATTCTTTCATAGTTCCAAATAAAAGCAACCTCGATATGAATTGACAAAAAATGATTTTTTTTTACTATATGACCCAACATAGGCCCCAATCAAATAAAAAATGAGTCCCCAAAAATTTGGGTGCACTCTAGCAATACATCAGA
Source organism: Adiantum capillus-veneris (assembly GCF_014529385.1). Lineage (NCBI taxonomy): Eukaryota > Viridiplantae > Streptophyta > Polypodiopsida > Polypodiales > Pteridaceae > Adiantum > Adiantum capillus-veneris. The sequence goes on from NC_140956.1 coordinate 301,389, forward strand.
GTCCCCTTACAATAGGATGCACTCCAATAGTACATTGAAGTCCCCTTAGAGTAGGGTGCACTCCATTCAAGTGTTCATAAAATTGACACACCTTTTTTTTTTAAAAAAAATACTATCAAATTATACAAATGTTGAAAGATACACACTAGAATAAAAAAAGCATCTTATAGCCATATTTATTCAATGCTTTCGTGTTGACAAGTACACACCAAGGAAATAATTTGTCTCAGAATCACTATACTGATTTACAAGTGTGTTGTATGTATAGACTCTCTTATCTCTTGCATACAACCATCCTACCAACCATGGAATTATGGTTCTCTGCAAGAAGTTTTGAAGTTGCTCGGAAGTTTGCCTCCACATCTTTGGAAATATAAGATATGTCCCTGGCATGTTCCACATCACCCTATATGGAGTGTCATCAAAAATTAAGGTATTGTTTGCATCCAAATCCTCAAATATCTTCCAAATATCACTCAGATTTTTGTGATAAACCCTTGTAAATCCTAACATGATATTTGGATTTTGGCAATTTTTGTTACTCATAAACACCTTGAACTTGGTATACTGCTCAGGAAAACATTTTTGTGTGATGTGTTGCACCCTTGTTAAGTTATAGCAACTCCATATCCATAGCTCAAAGTATTCAGCACAAAAATCCAAAAAACTTTGTGCGTCTGGTCGCACCACATGATAAACTTCATCTTTGTCCTCCACAAGTCGCATGTGTTGAGCCCAAGATGGCATAGAATCTCCATGTTTCATTTCAACTGTCTTGAGAAGTAACCCCTCTAGATCCAAGATAAGTACTCTTTTGATGTCCTTGAAAGCAAGTGGTAGGTGATAAGGAGGTGATTCATTCCTTGGACAAGGTCTTGGAGGAGGTTGGATGGGTAATTCAATAGTTTTCTTCAATTTATGCCAGCATATAGCCAATCCATTTTTCTGTAATGGTTCTGAAATTAAAGAACAAGAACACTTAATGCAAACACAACAATAGACATGAGTTTTACATTGTCTACCCTAAGGTTTTATTAGATACCAAAATCCATCTATGATCTACTCATTAATAGAAAGAAAGTCAAATTAAAATCCTGACTCTTTTTTATGCTACACTCTCTCTTAGTCTCAATACCATGGAGTTCAACTAGACTTAAGTCAACTAATAACTACTACTTGTTGTTAAAGGTATGCTTGAAGTGTATAAGGCTTAACCAATGCTCTAGTGTAGAATGGGTATTTAGGTCTCAAGGTCTACCACTTATCCAAGCAAAGATCCATTTAGATATGGAAACCCAATTTTTCTTAATATAATGATATAGAGTGGACAAGTGGTGAATCCTGAGACCAAGCCACTCATGCTACTAGGGATAATAGGTTGGACAAGTGGTGGACCTTGAATGTAAACCCCCCATGTACAAAGTATCAGGGGTTTTGGGTATTTCAATGGACTCTAGCATCTTGGAAACATGGTGGAGCTTACTTCTCTCCATGTTTCAATGGAGTCTATCTTGGATAAATGGTGGAGCATCATTCTCTCCATGTTTCAATGGAGCCTAGCTTGGACAAGTGGTGCACGTTTGTTTCTCTCTATGTTTGAACAGATTTAGCTTGGACAAGTGGTGGACCTTGGAACAAAATCCCCATGTAAAACATATCATGGACATTACAAGTGGTGAGAAAAAATACCATTCAATATATAACCTTATAGGTTGGAAAAGTGGTGGACCTTAACACCCAATTATTATTAATATAATGACATAGAGTGGACAAGTGGTGAATCTTGCGACCAAACCTACTAGGAAAAGTACGTTGGACAAGTGGTGGACCTTGAATGCAAACCCCCCATGTACAAAATATTACTCATGCTACTAGGAATAATTTGGTATTAAGGTCCATGTTTCAATGGAGCCTAGCTTGGAAAAGTGGTGGACCTTTGTTTCTCTCTATGTTTCAATAGAATTTGCTTGGACAAGTGGTGAACCTTGGAACAAAACCCCCATGTAAAGCATGTCATGGGCATTACAAGTGGTGAGAAAAAATACCATTCAAGGTATAACCTTATAGGCTGGACAAGTGGTGGACCTTAGCACCCAATTCCTCTTATTATAATGACATATAGTGGAAAAGTGGTGAATTGTGAGACCAAACCTACTAGGGATAATAGGTTGGAGAAATGGTTGACCTTGAATGTAAATCACCCATGTACAAAATATCATGGGTTTTGCGTATTTCAATGGAGCCTAGCATCTTGGAGACATGGTGGAACTTACTTCTCTCCATGTTTTAATGGAGCCTATCTAGGAGAAATGGTGGAGGTTCCTTCTCTCCATGTTTCAATGGAGCCTAGCTTGGACAAGTCGTGGACCTTTGTTTCTCTCTATGTTTGAATATGGTTAGCTTGGACAAGTGGTGGATCTTGGAATGAAACTCCCATGTAAAACATATCATGGGCATTTCAAGTGGCGAGAAAGGATACCATTTAAGATATAACCTTATAGGTTGGACAAGTGGTGGACCTTAACACAATATAATGACATAGAGTGTACAAGTGGTGAATCTTGAAACCAAACCACTCATGCTACTAGGGATAATAGGTTAAACAAGTGGTGGGCCTTGAAATAAAACCCCCTAGAGTGTTTCAATGGAGCCTAGCTTGGAAACATGGTAAAGCTTGCTTCTCTCCATGTTTCAATGCAGCCTATCTTGGATAAATGGTGCAGCATCATTCTCTCCATGTTTCAATGGAGCCTAGCTTGGACAAGTGGTGGACCTTTGTTTCTCTCTATGTTTGAATAGAGTTATCTTGGAAAAGTGGTGGACCTTGGAACAAAAACCCCATGTAAAACATATCATGGGCATTACAAGTGGTGAGAAAAAATACCATTCAATATATAACCTTATAGGTTGGACAAGTGGTGGACCTTAACACCCAATTATTCTTAATATAATGACATAGAGTGGATAAGTGGTGAAATTGGGACCAAACCTACTAGGGAAATAGGTTGGACAAGTGGTGGACCTTGAATGTAAACGCCCCATGTACAAAATATCACTCATGCTACTAGAAATAATTTGGTATTAAGGTCCATGTTTCAATGCAGCCTAGCTTGGAAAAGTGGTGGACCTTTGTTTCTCTCTATGTTTCAATAGATTTATCTTGGACAAGTGGTGTACCTTGGAACAAAACCCCCATGTAAATCATGTCATGGGCATTACAAGTGGTGAGAAAAAATACCATTCAAGCTATAACATTATAGGTTGGACAAGTGGTGGACCTTAACACCTAATTCCTCTTAATATAATGACATAGAGTGGACAAGTGGTGAATCATGAGACCAAACCTACTAGGGATAATAGGTTGGACAAGTGGTGAACCTTGAATGTAAACCCCCCATGTACAAAAAATTATGGGTATTGGGTATTTCAATGGAGCCTAGCAACTTGGAGACATGGTGGAGCTTATTTCTCTCCATGTTTCAATGGAGCCTATCTAGGAGAAACAGTGGAGGTTCCTTCTCTCCATGTTTCAATGAGCCTAGCTTGGACAAGTGGTGGACCTTTCTTTCTCTATATGTTTTAATAGAGTTAGCTTGGACAAGTGGTGGACCTTGGAATGAAACCCCCATGTAAAACATATCATGGGCATTTCAAGTGGTGAGAAAGGATACTATTTAAAATATAACCTTATAGGCTGGACAAGTGGTGGACCTTAACACATATTTCTTCTTAATATAATGACATAGAGTGTACAAGTGGTGAATCTTGAGACCAAACCACTCTTGCTACTAGGGATAATAGGTTGGACAAGTGGTGGACCTTGAATGTAAACCCCTCATGTACAAAATTATGGGTTTAGGGTATTTCAATGGAGCCTAGCTTGGAGACATGGTGGAGATTGCTTCTCTCAATGTTTCAATGGAACCTATCTTGGAGAAATGGTGGATCATCCTTCTCTCCATGTTTCAATGGAGCCTATCTTGGACAAGTGGTGGACCTTTGCTTCTCTCTATGTTTTAATGGAGTTAGCTTGGACAAGTGGTGGGTCTTGGAACAAAACCCCTTTGTAAAACATAGCATGGACATTACAAGTGATGAGGAAAAATATCATTCAAGATATAACCTTATAGGTTGGAAAAGTGGTGATGGACCTTGACAAGTGGTGAAGGATACCATTTAAGATATACCCTTATAGGTTGGACAAGTGGTGGACCTTAACACCCAGTTATTCTTAATATAATGACATAGAGTGGATAAGTGGTGAATCTTAAGACCAAATCACTCATGCTACTAGGTATAATACGTTAGAGAAGTGGTAGACCTTGAATGTAAACACCCCATGTACAAAATATCATGGTTTTAGGGTGTTTCAATGGAGCCTAGAATCTCGGAGACATGGTAGATCTTGATTCTTTCCATGTTTGAATGGCACCTATCTTGGAAAAATGATGGAGGTTACTTCTCTCCATACTTCAACGGAGCCTAGCTTTGACAAGTGGTGAACCTTTGCTTCTCTCTATGTTTGAATAGAGTTAGCTTGGACAAGTGGTGGACCTTTGCTTCTCTCTATGTTTGAATAGAGTTAGCTTGGACAAGTGGTGGACCTTGGAATGAAACCCCCGTGTAAAACATATCATGGGCATTTCAAGTGGTGAGAAAGGATACCATTTAAGATATAACCTTATAGGTTGGACAAGTGGTGGACCTTAATACATAGTTCTTCTTAATATAATGACATAGAGTGTACAAGTGGTGTATCTTGAGACCAAACCACTCGTGCTACTAGGGATCCTAGCTTGGACAAGTGGTGGACCTTGGAAAAAAGTCCCCCTGTACAACATAGCTGAGTTTTTTCATGTTTTAATGGAAGAGAGATTCGACAAATGGTGGAGCTTGCTTATCTCCATGTGGATTTTAGAACTAGCTTGGACAAGTGGTGGAGCTTTGCTTTTTTACTCTTCATAATACAATGATGTATAGGTTGGTTACATGGTGAATCTTAAGGCCAAACCTCCCATCTTACTAGAGATGATAGGTTGGACAAGTGGTCAACCTTCTATCATTTCTCCATGCCTATAATTAGACAATTAGTAGAACTAGCATCTTTCTATGTTGTCTAGAGCTGAGCTTGGACAAGTAGTGGACCTTGCTACTCTCTTCCCTTGGATTATTAGTTTGAAGACTCATTATATATACTTGCTTAGATCTATATAATTACTCATTAGTTAGGTTACAAGTGGGTATGTAATTTGTTAGCCTCAAGGGACTTTGAATATTGAATAGTAAGAAAGTCAAGTGCTGGTTTGAAGATCTTTTGCTTATCTAAACTAGACTCTAACTCAATAATAAGTTTCATAAGTTCCACGAATTGTCCTATCTAGGCTCCAAAAGAGTCTTAATTGGTTTGTGCTAGATTCTAACTTCCTTGATGGGGTAGAATCCTAGAAAAATGAGGCACTATAAGTTTTACCTTAGCTCAAATGGATTTTTCACTTAAACTCGACTGCAATTTGGCTATCTAGTCTTTGTCTCGATGGAGTTTAACACTAGATACATAGTAGTGATATTTAAGCTTCATGTCTCTTCACTTGATCGAGATATGAGACCATACTTTCAAGGTCACCACTTGTCTTACCTAAAGACCAATGTGAGACATGGGAGCAAGAAAGCCATCCGATATTGTTTTAAGGACTATTACATAGGCAATCAATAACTTAAGTAAAGCAAAAAGACTTGGATCTTTCACAATTAATAACTTAAGTAAAGCCAAAAAGACTTGGATCTTTGACAGTTTTTTTCAAACTAAAAAAGCACAATCTCATGCTAACAAAACTATAAATCACAATTGAAAGGTTTGAACAAGAAAAAGATCAACAATCTTAATAAGAAGGATACTTTTCATTTCATTTGATGATTACAAACTAAAATAAAGTCTCTCAAGAAATTGATAAACAAAAAATGTAGGTGACTGCTTCATTATTTTGAGCAAAAATATCAAAATCTCTATTGATTGAGCTCCATCTAGTAGTATCCTTTGTAAGATCCTGCAAGAAGGAATAAAAAGAAAGATTTGTTAGATACCATGCACATGAGTGTTCAAGCATGTGTATCAAGAATATATGACATGTCACTAGTACCTTAGGGTTGCTTTCTATCCAGCCTTAGAAGATTGTTCTCAGCTTTCACCTTATTTATATAAGCCTTTGCTGTGGTTGCCTTCAAAACTCCTTTTGTGTTACAACCCAATTGCCTAGCTAAAGTGGTCAATTGTGACGCCTTCATGCTTTCAATGGGTGTACGCTCCTTTGCCAAGATCTCTTGTATTTGGGCTCTTCTCATTTCATTGCGGTGGCTTGTGTCACTTGCATCTTCAATGATAGTTTCATCTCTGTCACCTTTTGCAGGTGGTATTCTTCTTGTAAAGAACACCTTAGCTGACCAAACATCATTTTTCTGCTTCCAATACTCCATGATTTGTTTGTATTCACTATCATTTGTCACTATAGGTTGTCCATAACGATTAGAAGCAATTAAATCACGCACATCCCTTCTCTCATCAAGCTGAATCAAGTATGGCAGTAGCTCCTCCAAGAGCATATTGTCAACCATCTTCTCAGCATCAAATTGTGGTGGAAAAATGCAATTGTTTGCTGGTGAAATACATCCCTTGTAAGGAGAGTCATCAATAAGCACTGTTCTTTGTGGATCACATTCAAACCCCATGGCAATTTTGGCTAGAGGCTTGAACATTGCCTCAACGTTTGGATTGTCGGGTCTAAACAATTTTTGAGTTTGAGCGGTGTAGCAAACATCTTGCGACCAAATTGCAAAGAAAGGCAATGTATCCTCAGCTAAGTTGTTTAGTGCTGCAAGGATTTGATACACATTATTCCTAGTAGCTGTCGACCAAATTGCAACATTAAACCTTTGTAAAATAGTCTTCAAGAATTGGATGCAACCTGGCCTGAGTATAATATATCTTTTTGAATCCATTTGCACTGAGTTGTGGTGTGAGGATGGTTGAGGGGAACGTTTCAACAATAGACCATTTAAATCCAATATAATTGTAAGCATGGATTTCTCAACATCTACGCTACATGACGTAGTACCAATTGGCAATAGCTCGTGAGTGGACTTTTCAGTCTCTTTTGATGTATGTTGCATTTTTGAAGCATCGATTTCTTGGTTCTCATTATTGGAAGCTTGCTCAAGTTGCACAACACTAGACTCTAGTATAGAAATATCATCCATCTTGGGCACTTTAGAAACCATAGAATCTATGGATTCTATAGTTGTTGACTGAACCATAGGAGCATTATCCATCCCAGTTTGTGAATCTAAGAAAACACACACACAAATGGTATCTCAAAACCACTAGAATTTTATTCACCATATTTATATGTAGAACTCCTAGTAAGAAATTTATTTAAGGTAAAGTCGTTGTTAGAATCCTTGCAACCATTTTCAGCATTCGTACACCAAACACCACTTGTCTAAAATACAATCTACTAACTCAACATTTTCCATCCTACACTTTATTAAAGATGAGTACTTAAAGTGAAAACTAAAAGCCACCCTTGTTGAGGAAACATGGATACAAGGTCCACCAAATGTCCAACCTAGACTACAAGAAAATAATTAGAGATTTGGCTTAGATTTGGATTCAAAGGCCACCACTTATTCAAGTAAGATAACTCCACTTGTTTAAGACAGTAATGTTTGAAGCCCCACCACTTGTCCAACCTAGACATTGATTAAATTTTGGTAAGATTTATCACAAATCTAGAGTAGAATCAAGATTCTATGGCCAAGGTAGTCAAATATGTTAGACAACACACAAAGCATAAGAGCACTCTAGATTCTCGTTGAGCATAAACTAAACAATAATCAAATGTTATATTCACTTGAGATTTCATCCATGAAAAATGAAAATGATGCATGTACTTGAGATTTCCATCCATGTACAATACTTTACAATGTCAAGTAAAGTTATAGTCAGCAAACAACTCTTCTCCTGCTTCAACTTGACAAATAGTCTCAATGCATACATGGCCATATTCTTCTGACTTGATGTGTGAAGAGGTGCATTTATGCCAAGGTGGCAAATTTGGATCAAATGTATAGCGTACGTTGGGACAGACATTTGTACTGTGAGAACTATTTATATAGCCCGACACGTTTCCTTCTTCTACACAACCAATAATGTATGATTGATCTTCCTCTTCTTCTATGTTTGGATCCTCTAGAAGAGAATATTTATAAGCTCTTGGAAATATTTTGCATATCTTTTTCCAGTCTTGAAATCTATACTTATGCCCTCCATAGTTTAGAATAGTCAAACCACTTTCCAGGGTAGTATGCACAAATAGCCCATAACCAGCTCCTTCAATACATGAAAGTCGCACTTCAAAATCCACACCGTTAATATGGAAAATTACATCTTTGGGAATAGGAAAAGTTGGTGTCCCAAAAGGATCTTCATGCCAATCATAGTGTGAAATACATCTAGTTTTTATATCACTTAACTCCTTTGTGTCTGCAAAAAGAAGAAAATATTATGCATAAAATAATGACAATATCAAAGAAAGATATCATTATTTTATAGTCCAATAGGTCCATTGTATGGAAGACTTAGAGTGCCTCTTACATGGTGCCTCCAAGGTTTCCAAAAAATAAAATCATTGGAAAAAAAAGGCCACTGTGTCTCCAATCTATTGCCCATTTGAAGCATAGAGAGAACCAAGGTCCACCACTTGTCCAAGCTAGACATGGAGCATTGACACAAGATCCAACACTTATCCAAGAACCCTATAGTATATGTGGTAACATGGGATGCATTGATGCAACAAAAGTAGTCTAGCCTCCTCATCCATCTCTTTTTTCTTGTAGCCTAGAGGGATTAGTTTCAAGGTCTATCACTAGTCAAAAACTACACATAGAACATTGATACAAGGTTCCACCACATGTGAAACCTATCATCTCTAGTAGCATGGATGGTTTGATATCAAGGTTCATCGCGTGTCCTACCTATACTCTATTGTAGCATATAGATTCTGGTTTGGTGGTACTACACTTGTCCAAACTTGGCTTGTTGTTGATATCTGGAGGTAATCAAGGGTCCTCCACTTGTCCAAGTTAGGCATATAAAACAATTGCAAGGTCCACCATGTGTACAACATATGATTGATTATAGCATGCATGGTCTTATTTCATGGGCAACCATCTTCTCTCCAACATGTGTCCAACCTCGGCTCCATTGAAGCATGGAGAGAAGCAAGGTCCACCACTTATCAAAGCTATTATTTTCTCCCAGTGCTTTCAAAACCCATAATACGTTGTACATGGGGGGGGGGGGGATTCTTGTTTCAAGGTCCACCCCTTGGCTAAGATTGGATCCATTGAAACATAAAGAGAAGCAAGCTCTACCATTTGTCCAAGCTAGGAGCCATTGAAACATGAAAACCCCATAATATGTTGTATACGGGGGGTGTTTTTCAAGGTCTACCACTTGTCTAAGCTATGGTCCATTGGAACATGGAGAGAAGCAAAGCTCCACCACTTTTCTAAGCTAGGATCCATTGAAACATGGAGAGAAGCAAGCTCCATTGTTTGTCTAAGCTAGGCTCCATTGGAACATGGAGAAAACAAGCTCCACCACTTGCCTATTATTGCATAGAGATTCTGGTTTGAAGGTCCACCACTTGTCCAACCTTGCCTTCATGTATGGAGATAATCAAGAGTGCAATGCTTCTCTAAGCTAGGGACATAAAAGAGTTTCAAGGTCCACTACATATACGATCTATGATGGGTTGTAGCATGGGAGGTTTCATTTTAAGGTTGACCACTTCTCCAGCTCCGCTTGTCCAACCTCAGATCCATTGAAGAATGGAGAATAAAGGTGTACCAACTCTCCAAAATAGGCAAGACAATCTCTATAAAACCCATGAATTGTTAATATATGCTATGCTGTGGAGTTTTGTTTGAAGTTCCACTCCTTATCCAAGCTACAATCCATTGAAGCATGGAACTAAGTAAGATATATCTCTAGTCCAAGATAGGATCCATTGAAACATAGAGAGAATCAAGGTCCACCACTTGTCCAAGCTATGCATGGGTAATTGATATAAGGACCACTACGTTTTCACCTATACTATGCTCTATCATGGATGGTTTCATATCCCACCAATTTTCCAACCTATTTAGTAGGTTGTATTATGGGGGTTTGGTTTCAAGGTACTTCACTTGTCTAAGGTGGGTTCCATTGAACCATGGAGAGAAACTATGTCTACCACTTGTCCGAAATATGCTCCTTTAAAACATAAAAACAAGGTCCACCACTTGTCCAAGCTAAAGTTTCTCTCCATTGAAGCATGGAGAGAAACAAGGTCTACCACCTGTCCAAAATATGCTCCATTGAAACATAAAAGCAAGGTCCACCACTTGTCCAAGCTAATATAACAAATGGGTGTTGGTTACAAGGTGTACCACACTTGTCTAAACTAGTCTTCATGCAAGGTCTACCACATGTCCAAGCTATATGAGCTTGTTTTGAAGGTCTACCACACCTCTTGAAATTAGGATCCATGTAAGGTCCACCTTTTGTCAAGCTATGCATTTAATGAGTACTAAAACTAAGTAAATTGCAGTACTTAAATACCTTTCCAAGCTCATTAAGATTTTGGTCTCTAAGGCCGGCCACCACCACATGTCTAATCTATGCTCTAATTGATTACTTATGCTAGTTCTCAAAGTCCAAACATAAGCTCCCTTCTAGCAAGGTTAGTTTAAATTTAGGCTCCAGCACCTGTCTAAGCTAGGTTCAATTTATGAAGCATCACCATTTAACCATGCTACGATCTAATGTATCATATCAAGGGGGTATTGATAAAAGGTCCAAAACTTATTGAGTTCAAGCTCTTAAGTAATTAAGTCTTTGTGAGTATTAAATGTTATAGTTTTAGTCTACAGATCCACCATTCAAAAACTCAAGTAATTTACTATTTACATTCAAACCTTGAATGCTTGAGATAAAAAATACAAACTCAATCAATACTATATAAAGCAAAATCTAACATTAAGAGTATCAAATCAGTAACAAGAAACACTAACATGCACAAGAAACTCAAAACATACGTGTCTCCATTTCCAAAAAGTCCTCCATTGACAGAGGATGGTGTTGTTGTTGTTCTTCTTCTCTTTGTGGAGAGCACTCCTCTGTAACAGGCACAATGTCGCCTGATTGCGAAGTGGATTGTTGAAGTCCAGCCCATTTTTCTATATCTTCATGAGACTTAACAAAGTCTAGCAGCATGGTCTCCACGCTTTTTGCCTCCTCCACACTATCAATTAAGCAGATAACTTCTTTTTTCTGTTGTATTCCTTCTTGTGCAACCAAGGAGCCATCACCAAAAACATCAACAAGCTTGCGGTCTTCAAAACAATATGTACGAATGTAGTGCTTGACCAAAGCTCTTTTTTTGGCCTCCAAATATTGCAAATCTGACATATCGTTATCTGCTACTTGAAGAAGAGAACAATCAATTGGCATGGGATGTTCCTCTGATCTTCTTCTCAGGTCTTCAAATGCATTGCCTTGTCCCAAGAAGGCAATAACTGTTAGGAATTGAATTGCTCCTTTGCAAGGAGCTGATGGAAAGTGATGCAATGCACCACAACAATGGTAGCTCAGATTATCTCCCATGGCGTGAAAGGCACATTGCAATTTTGTGAAGTTAGTGAAATCCACAAATGCAAGAAAGACAAATCCAGGATCTGTTGACCCTCCAGCAATAGCCAAGATCCCATCCAAAGCATTGTTAAATGTCTCCTCACTCCACTTCAAATTGCCTCCAACGTTTTTTGTCATATCTAAAACACATAAGCCAATAGGCACTTTATTATTGAAGTGGCGCATCAAGTAGAGATTGCCTTCCATTTGTAGGCTCACCACATAGATTGACCATGGCAAATCTCTAGGCTCAGTTTTCTCCTTTTGAAGGTGAATTGCCCATTGCATGTATTTTATTGCTCCATCTGGAAAAGCCATTTTCTTTGTTCCACGCGTCAAACTAGATCTGATCCATTCCTCGCATAGCATTAAAATTGTTTTATAAACAACATCATTGATGTTATACATTTTGACCACCTCCTCCCAGTCTTTACATGGTGAAGACTCATTCAAATTGTTGAAGCCTTCAAGAAGTGCATCTTGAATCAATTTGTCTTGCTTCAACTGCTTGATTCGATCATACATGTCAGTTGCATCACCATCCTTTGCACTCTTTGACAGTAAAATCTTCTCATCTCTAATCTCTTCTTGAATAGTCTTTACCTCTGATTCCTCAAGGCCACAAAGGTATCTAAATACAGTTGTTGGGGGTTTCTTATTCTCCTCTTCTAGATTTTCAATGATTTCTATCCAGCAATCATAAACTAAATCAGAGTACGTGACCATGTGTGCCTGTTTAGCAATCCAACTTGCTGCTGCACTCATTCTTGCCAATCGAAGAAAAGCCTAAAAAGAAATAGAGAAATAATTAAACTATTGAGCAAGATTTGTTAATTAAACACTATCAAAAAGACAAAGAAAATAACTTACATCCCATCCGGCACGAGATGCATGTCCCTCTGCAATTCCACTTGCTGCCTTTGGTGGTCGTCCTGAGAAGATCCATTGACTCCGTAAATGTCTCAATATTTGGCTGTAAGGTTGCTTGACATACAATGCCTGAGCCTCCTCATTTGCAATGGCAGATATAGCAGTTGCAACAAATGGAGGAGCATTCACAACAATGCGAGCCTTTCTAAATTTATACACGCTAATCAGTCTTTCAAAGATCTCTTTGTTGTTTTGTTCATTGTGAAGCAAAACTTTTGCAGCATAGATTGAATGCTGCCCATCAAGAATCCAATAATGATAATCTTTAATTTTTTGCTCCTCTACCTCTTCTACTGCCAAAGGAGTCCCCTTCTTTGATTTTGCATTTCGAACAGGCATCAAATATGCACATGCTGCAGGCTTGGTCGTACTCCGTGAAAATCCAAATAACACACTTTCAGCGTGTTTTTTATCCATAATACGTGCATTATAGTGATCAGGAGCAAGCCAACAATTTTGAATAGGGATATCAAATTCCCTATATTGGAAAGGAAAATAATTTATGTACTTATTCATTCCACCTGTATCTTTTTCTTGTCCTTTCATGGCCTCAGCTTCTAAAACATCTGGATCCACAATTCTCATCTTTGACATTGAACCCTCTGTTGATGAGGATGCCAAAGATGCCTTGTCTACATCCAAAATGGAACTAGTTCGCTTAGCTTCTACTTTCTGCACTTTTGCTTGCTTCTTTGTGGATGGTGGTCGTGAAGCTTTCACCTTTTTTCGTTGTAGTGTGGCAATGATGGAGCTTTGAAGTTGATCTGCTGTGATATTTGGATTTGATTCTGCAAACTTCCATCCTCGAGAAAACATTGTCTCTTCTTTGTTTCTAGACATGCGCTCCAATGCATATGCTCCTGGAGATAGTTGAAATTCTAGATTCATTGGAACTAGAATGTCAATGCATTCCACCTCTGGATGACTATCAACTACAGAGACAGATGCTTCCACAACTTGTCCAACATCTTCAAACAAGCTGTCATTCTCCTTTTTGGCAATAAATAGATGCACCTTATGAAATTGTGCACCCTCTATACCATGTATGTCCAAATACCATTTCCTAAGATCATTGCAAGTATAGTCAACTGAGACAGCAACCCTTGCAACCTGTTTTTTTGGAGCCATCTTTCCTGAAACAAAAAAAACCAAATGTTATTTTAACATATACTTTTTTGTAATGGATTAAGTTTGTGTGAATACAAGTTCCACCACTTGTTCAAGCTAGATCTAAGCAAGTATACATAGTGATCATTTAAGCTAGTAAACTAAGGGAAGGGAGAAGTAAGGTCCACCACTTGTCCAAGCTCAGCTCTAGACAACATGGAGAGATTCGAGGTCTACTAATTGTCTAATATAGGCTAACTATATTGAAACATAGAGAGAAGCAAAGGTCCACCACTTGTCCAATCTAGGGTCCATTGAAACATGGAGAGAAGGATGCTCCACCATTTGTCCAAAATAGGCTCCATTGAAACATGAAGAGAAGCAAGATGCACCATGTCTTTGAGATGCTAGGCTCCATTGAAATACCTTAAACCCATGATATTTTGTATATGTGGGGTTTAAATTCAAGGTCCACCACTTGTCCAACCTATTATCCCTAGTAGCATGAGTGGTTTGGTCTCAAGATTCACCACTTTTCCACTCTATGTCATTATATTAAGAAGATCTGGGTGTTAAGGTCCACCACTTGTCCAACCTATAAGGCTATATCTTAAATGGTATTATTTACCACCACTTGGAATGCACATGATGGGTTTTACATAGGGGTATGGTTCCAAGGTCCACCACTTGTCCAAGCTAACTCTATTGAAACATAGAGAGAATCAAAGGTCCACCACTTGTCCAAGCTAGGCTCCATTGAAACATGGAGAGAAGGATGCTCCACCATTTGTCCAAGCCAGGTTTGATTGAAACATGAAGAGAAGCAAGCTGCACCATGTCTCCAAAATGCTAGGCTCCATTGAAATATCTTAAACCCATGATATTTCGTACATGGGGGGTTTACATTCAAGGTCCACCACTTGTCCAACCTATTATCACTAGTAGCATGAGTGGTTTGATGTCAAGATTCACCACTTTTCCACTCTATGTCATTATATTAAGAAGATCTGGGTGTTAAGGTCCACCACTTGTCCAACCTATAAGGCTATATCTTAAAGGGTATTCTTTCTCACCACTTGGAATGACCATGATAGGTTTTACATGGGGGTTTGGTTCCAAGTTCCACCACTTGTCCAAGCTAACTCTATTGAAACATAGAGAGAAGCAAAGGTCCACCACTTGTCTAAGCTAGGGTCCATTGAAACATGGAGAGAAGGATGCTCCACCATTTGTCCAAGATAGGCTCCATTGAAACATGAAGAGAAGCAAGCTGCACCATGTCTCCAAGATGCTAAGATCCATTGAAATACCTTAAACCCACGATATTTTGTACATGGGGAGTTTACATTCAAGGTCCACCACTTGTCCAACCTATTATCTCTAGTAGCATGAGTGGTTTGGTCTCAAGATTCACCACTTTTCCACTCTATGTCATTACGTTAAGAAGATCTGGGTGTTAAGGTCGACCACTTGTCCAACCTATAAGGGTATATCTTAAAGGGTATTCTTTCTCACCACTTGAAATGTCCATGATATGTTTTACATGGGGGTTTGGCTCCAAGGTCCACCACTTGTCCAAGCTAACTCTATTGAAACATAGAGAGAAACAAAGGTCCACCACTTGTCCAAGCTAGGCTCCATTGAAACATGGAGAGAAGGATCCTCTACCATTTGTCGAAGCTAACTCTATTGAAACATGGGGGGTTTACATTCAAGGTCCACCACTTGTCCAACCTATTAACGCTAGTAGCATGAGTGGTTTGGTCTCAAGATTCACCACTTTTTCACTCTATGTCATTATATTAAGAATATTTGGGTGTTAAGGTCCACCACTTGTCCAACCTATAAGGCTATATCTTAAGGGTTATTCTTTCTCACCACTTGGAGTGACCAGCATAGGTTTTACATGGGGGTTTTGTTTCAAGGTCCACCACTTGTCCAAGCTAACTCTATTGAAACATAGAGAGAATCAAAGGTCCACCACTTGTCCAAGCTAGGGTCCATTGAAACATGGAGAGAAGGATGCTCCACCATTTGTCCAAGATACGCTCCATTGAAACATGAAGAGAAGCAAGCTACACCATGTCTCCAAGATGCTAGGCTCCATTGAAATACCTCAAACCCATGATATTTTGTACATGGGGGGTTTACATTCAAGGTCCACCACTTGTCCAACCTATTATCTCTAGTAGCATGAGTGGTTTGGTCTCAAGATTCACCATTTTTCCACTCTATGTCATTCTATTAAGAATATTGGGTGCTAAGGTCCACCACTTGTCCAACCTATAAGGCTATATCTTAAACTTTATTCTTTCTCACCACTTGGAGTTACCAAGATAGGTTTTACATGGGAGTTTGGTTCCAAGGCCCACCACTTGTCCAAGCTAACTCTATTGAAACATAGAGAGAAGCAAAGGTCCACCACTTGTCCAAGCTAGGCTCCATTGAAACATGGAGAGAAGGATGCTCCACCATTTGTCCAAGATAGGCTCCATTGAAACATGAAGAGAAGCAATCTGCACCATGTCTCCAAGATGCTAGGCTCCATTGAAATACCTTAAACCCACGATATTTCGTACATGGGGGGTTTACATTCAAGGTCCACCACTTGTCCAACCTATTATTCTTAGTAGCATGAGTGGTTTGGTCTCAAGATTTACCACTTTTCCACTCTATGTCGTTATATTATGAAGATCTAGGTTTTAAGGTCGACCACTTGTCCAACCTATAAGGCTAGATCTTAAAGGGTATTATTTCTCACCACTTGGAATGACCATGATATGTTTTACATGGGGGTTTGGTTTCAAGGTCCACCACTTGTCCAAGCTAACTCTATGGAAACATAGAGAGAAGCAAAGGTCCACCACTTGTCCAAGCTAGGCTCCACTGAGACATTTAGAGAAGGATGATCCCCCATTGGTGGAAGATAGGCTTCATTGAAACATGAAAAGAAGCAAGTTGCACCATGTCTCCAAGATTCTAGGATCCATTGAAATACCTTAAACCCACGATATTGTTTACATGTGGGGTTTAACGTCAAGGTCAGTCACTTTTCCAAGCTATTATCCCTAGTAGCATGAGTGGTTTGGTCTCAAGATTCACCACTTTTCCACTCTATGTCATTATATAAAGAAGATCTAGGTGTTAAGGTCGACCACTTGTCCAACCTATAAGGGTATATCTTAAAGGGTATTCTTTCTCACCACTTGAAATGTCCATGATATGTTTTACATAGGGGTTTGGTTCCAAGGTCCACCACTTATCCAAGCTAACTTTATTCTTCTCATAGAGAGAAGCAAAGGTCCACCACTTGTCCAAGCTAGGCTCCATTGAAACATGGAGAGAAGGATGCTCCACCATTTGTCGAAGCTAACTCTATTGAAACATGGAAGGTTTACATTCAAGGTCCACCAGTTGTCCAACCTATTAACGCTAGTAGCATGAGGGGTTTGGTCTCAAGATTCACCACTTTTTCACTCCGTGTCATTATATTAAGAATATTTGGGTATTAAGGTCCACCACTTGTCCAACCTATAAGACTATATCTTAATGGTTATTCTTTCTGACCACTTGGAGTGACCATGAAAGGTTTTACATGGGGGTTTGGTTCCAAGGTCCACCACTTGTCCAAGCTAACTCTATTGAAACATAGAGAGAAGCAAAGGTCCACCACTTGTCTAAGCTAGGGTCTATTGAAACATGGAGAGAAGGATGCTCCACCATTTGTACAAGATAGACTCCATTGAAACATGAAGAGAAGCAAGCTGCACCATGTCTCCAAGATGCTAGCCTCCATCGAAATACCTTAAACCCACGTTATTTTGTACATGGGGAGTTTACATTCAAGATCAACAATTTGTCCAACCTATTATCGCTAGTAGCATGATTGGTTTTCTCCCAAGATTCACCACTTTTCCACTCTCTGTCCTTATATTAAGAATATTTGGGTGTTAAGGTCCACCACTTGTCCAACCTATAAGACTATATCTTAATGGTTATTCTTTCTCACCCCTTGAAAGACTATATTTTAATGGTTATCCCTAGCTATTATTGCTAGTAGCCTGAGTGTTTTGGTCTCAAGATTCACCACTTTTATTAAGAATATGTGGGTGTTAAGGTCCACCACTTGTCCAACCTATAAGGCTACATCTTAAAGTTTATTCTTTCTTACTACTTGGAGTGACCATGATAGGTTTTACATAGGGGTTTGGTTCCAAGGTCCACCACTTGTCCAAGCTAACTCTATTGAAATATAGAGAGAAGCAAAGGTCCACCCCTTGTCTAAGCTAGGGTCCATTGAAACATGGAGAGAAGGATGCTCCACCATTTGTCCAAGGTAGGCTCCATTGAAACATGAGGAGAATCAAGGTGCACCATGTCTCCAAGATGCTAGGCTCCATCGAAAAACATTAAACCCACGATATGTCGTAGATGAGGGGTTTACATTCAAGGTCCAACACTTGTCCAAGCTATTATTGGTAGTAGCCTGAGTGGTTTGGTCTCAAGATTCACCACTTTTTCACTCTATGTCATTATATTAAGAATATGCGCGTGTTAAGGTCCACCTCTTGTCCAACCTATAAGGCTACATCTTAAAGGTTATTCTTTATTACCACTTGGAGTGACCATGATAGGTTTTACATGGGGGTTTGGTTCCAAGGTCCACCACTTGTCCAAGCTAACTCTATTGAAACATAGAGAGAAACAAAGGTCCACCACTTGTCCAAGCTAGGGTCCATTGAAACATGGAGAGAAGGATGCTCCACCATTTGTCCAAGATAGGCTCCATTGAAACATGACGAGAAGCAAGCTGCACCATGTCTCCAAGATGCTAGGCTCCATCGAAATACATTAAACCCACGATATCTCGTAGATGAGGGGTTTACATTCAAGGTCCACCACTTGTCCAAGCTATTATTGCTAGTAGCCTGAGTGGTTTGGTCTCAAGATTCACCACTTTTATTAAGAATATGTGGGTGTTAAGGTCCACCACTTGTCCAACCTATAAGGCTACATCTTAAAGGTTATTCTTTCTTACTACTTGGAGTGACCATGATAGGTTTTACATGGGGGTTTGGTTCCAAGGTCCACCACTTGTCCAAGCTAACTCTATTGAAACATAGAGAGAAGCAAAGGTCCACCCATTGTCTAAGCTAGGGTCCATTGAAACATGGAGAGAAGGATGCTCCACCATTTGTCCAAGTAGGCTCCATTGAAACATGAGAGAAGCAAGGTGCACCATGTCTCCAAGATGCTAGGCTCCATCGAAAAAACATTAAACCCACGATATGTCGTAGATGAGGGGTTTACATTCAAGGTTCACACTTGTCCAAGCTATTATTGGTAGTAGCCTGAGTGGTTTGGTCTCAAGATTCACCACTTTTTCACTCTATGTCATTATATTAAGAATATGCGCGTGTTAAGGTCCACCACTTGTCCAACCTATAAGGCTACATCTTAAAGTTTATTCTTTATTACCACTTGGAGTGACCATGATAGGTGTTACATGGGGTTTGGTTCCAAGGTCCACCACTTGTCCAAGCTAACTCTATTGAAACATAGAGAGAAACAAAGGTCCAGCACTTGTCCAAGCTAGGGTCCATTGAAACATGGAGAGAAGGATGCTCCACCATTTGTCCAAGATAGGCTCCATTGAAACATGACGAGAAGCAAGCTGCACCATGTCTCCAAGATGCTAGGCTCCATCGAAATACATTAAACCCACGATATTTCGTAGATGAGGGGTTTACATTCAAGGTCCACCACTTGTCCAGGCTATTATTGCTAGTAGCCTGAGTGGTTTGGTCTCAAGATTCACCACTTTTATTAAGAATATGTGGGTGTTAAGGTCCACCACTTGTCCAACCTATAAGGCTACATCTTAAAGGTTATTCTTTATTACTACTTGGAATGACCATGATAGGTTTTACATGGGGGTTTGGTTCCAAGCTCCACCACTTGTCCAAGCTAACTCTATTGAAACATAGAGAGAAGCAAAGGTCCACCACTTGTCCAAGCTAGGGTCCATTGAAACATGGAGAGAAGGATGCTCCACCATTTGTCCAAGATAGGCTCCATTGAAACATGACGAGAAGCAAGCTGCACCATGTCTCCAAGATGCTAGGCTCCATCGAAATACATTAAACCCACGATATCTCGTAGATGAGGGGTTTACATTCAAGGTCCACCACTTGTCCAAGCTATTATTGCTAGTAGCCTGAGTGGTTTGGTCTCAAGATTCACCACTTTTGTTAAGAATATGTGGGTGTTAAGGTCCACCACTTGTCCAACCTATAAGGCTACATCTTAAAGGTTATTCTTTCTTACTACTTGGAGTGACCATGATAGCTTTTACATGGGGGTTTGGTTGCAAGGTCCACCACTTGTTCAAGCTAACTCTATTGAAACATAGAGAGAAGCAAAGGTCCACCCCTTGTCTAAGCTAGGGTCCATTGAAACATGGAGAGAAGGATGCTCCACCATTTGTCCAAGGTAGGCTCCATTGAAACATGAGGAGAAGCAAGGTGCACCATGTCTCCAAGATGCTAGGCTCCATCGAAAAACATTAAACCCACGATATGTCGTAGATGAGGGGTTTACATTCAAGGTCAACACTTTTCCAAGCTATTATTGGTAGTAGCCTGAGTGGTTTGGTCTCAAGATTCACCACTTTTTCACTCTATGTCATTATATTAAGAATATGCGGGTTAAGGTCCACCTCTTGTCCAACCTATAAGGCTACATCTTAAAGGTTATTCTTTATTACCACTTGGAGTGACCATGATAGGTGTTACATGGGGGTTTGGTTCCAAGGTCCCCACTTGTCCAAGCTAACTCTATTGAAACATAGAGAGAAACAAAGGTCCACCACTTGTCCAAGCTAGGGTCCATTGAAACATGGAGAGAAGGATGCTCCACCATTTGTCCAAGATAGCTCCATTGAAACATGACGAGAAGCAAGCTGCACCATGTCTCCAAGATGCTAGGCTCCATCGAAATACATTAAACCCACGATATCTCGTAGATGAGGGGTTTACATTCAAGGTCCACCACTTGTCCAAGCTATATTGCTAGTAGCCTGAGTGGTTTGGTCTCAAGATTCACCACTTTTGTTAAGAATATGTGGGGTGTTAAGGTCCACCACTTGTCCAACCTATAAGGCTACATCTTAAAGGTTATTCTTTCTTACTACTTGGAGTGACATGATAGCTTTTACATGGGTTTAGTTGCAAGGTCCACCACTTGTCAAGCTAACTCTATTGAAACATAGAGAGAAGCAAAGGTCCACCCCTTGTCTAAGCTAGGGTCCATTGAAAAATGGAGAGAAGGATGCTCCACCATTTGTCCAAGGTAGGCTCCATTGAAACATGAGGAGAAGCAAGGTGCACCAGTCTCCAAGATGCTAGGCTCCATCGAAAAACATTAAACCACGATATGTCATAGTTGAGGGGTTTACATTCAAGGTCCAACACTTGTCCAAGCTATTATTGGTAGTAGCCTGAGTGGTTTGTCTCAAGATTCACCACTTTTCACTCTATGTCATTATATTAAGAATATGCGCGTGTTAAGGTCCACCACTTGTCCAACCTATAAGGCTACATCTTAAAGTTTATTCTTTATTACCACTTGGAGTGACCATGATAGGTGTTACATGGGGGTTTGGTTCCAAGGTCCACCACTTGTCCAAGCTAACTCTATTGAAACTAGAGAGAAAACAAAGGTCCACCACTTGTCCAAGCTAGGGCATTGAAACATGGAGAGAAGGATGCTCCACCATTTGTCCAGATAGGCTCCATTGAAACATGACGAGAAGCAAGCTGCACCATGTCTCCAAGATGCTAGGCTCCATCGAAAACATTAAACCCACGATATTTCGTAGATGAGGGGTTTACATTCAAGGTCCACTACTTGTCCAAGCTATTATTGCTAGTAGCCTGAGTGGTTTGGTCTCAAGATTCCACTTTTATTAAGAATATGTGGGTGTTAAGGTCCACCACTTGTCCAACCTATAAGGCTACATCCTTAAGGTTATTCTTTATTACTACTTGGATGACCATGTTAGGTTTTACATAGGGGTTATTGGTTCCAAGGTCCACCACTTGTCCAAGCTAATCTATTGAAACATAGAGAGAACAAAAGTTCCACCCTTGTCTAGCTAGGTCCATTGAACTTGGAGAGAAGGATGCTCCACCATTTGTCCAAGGTAGGCTCCATTGAAACATGATGAGAATCAAGTTGCACCATGTCTCCAAGATTCTAGGCTCCATCGAAAAACATTAAACCCACGATATGTCGTAGATGAGGGGGTTTACATTCAAGGTCCAACACTTGTTCCAAGCTATTATTGTAGTAGCCTGAGGGTTGGTCTCAGATTCACCACTTTTCCACTCTATGTCATTATATTAAGAATATTCACGTGTTAAGGTCCACCACTTGTCCAACCTATAAGGCTACTATCTTAAAGTTATTCTTTATTACCACTTGGAGTGACCATGATAGGTTTTACATGGGGGTTGGTTCCAAGGTCCACCACTTGTCCAAGCTAACTCTATTGAAACATAGAGAGAAACAAAGGTCCACCACTTGTCCAAGCTAGGTCCATTGAAACATGGAGAGAAGGATGCTCCACCATTTGTCCAAGATAGGCTCATTGAAACATGACGAGAAGCAAGCTGCACCATGTCTCCAAGATGCTAGGCTCCATCGAAATACATTAAACCCACGATATTTCGTAGATGAGGGGTTTACATTCAAGGTCCACCACTTGTCCAAGCTATTATTGCTAGTAGCCTGAGTGGTTTGGTCTCAAGATTCACCACTTTTATTAAGGATATGTGGGTGTTAAGGTCCACAACTTGTCCAACATATAAGGACATCTTAAAGGTTATTCTTTCTTACTACTTGGAGTGACCATGATAGGTTTTACATGGGGGTTTGGTTCCAAGGTCCACCACTTGTCCAAGCTAACTCTATTGAAACATAGAGAGAAGCAAAGGTCCAACCCTTGTCTAAGCTAGGGTCCATTGAAACATGGAGAGAAGGATGCTCCACCATTTGTCCAAGGTAGGCTCCATTGAAACATGAGGAGAAGCAAGGTGCACCATGTCTCCAAGATGCTATGCTCCATCGAAAAACATTAAACCCACGATATGTCGTAGATGAGGGGTTTACATTCAAGGTCCAACACTTGTCCAAGCTATTATTGGTAGTAGTGAGTGGTTTTGGTCTCAAGATTCACCACTTCTCCACTCTATGTGATTATATTAAGAATATGCGCGTGTTAAGGTCCACCACTTGTCCAACCTATAAGGCTACATCTTAAAGGTTATTCTTTATTACCACTGGAGTGACCATGATAGGTTTACATGGGGGTTTGGTTCCAAGGTCCACCACTTGTCCAAGTAGAGGTCCATTGAAACATGGAGAGAAGGATGCTCCACCATTTGTCCAAGATAGGCTCCATTGAAACATGACGAGAAGCAAGCTGCACCATGTCTCCAAGATGCTAGGCTCCATCGAAATACATTAAACCCACGATATTTCGTAGATGAGGGTTTACATTCAAGGTCCACCACTTGTCCAGCTATTATTGCTAGTAGCCTGAGTGGTTTGGTCTAAAGATTCACAACTTTTATTAAGAATATGTGGGTGTTAAGGTCCACCATTTGTCCAACCTATAAGGTAAATCTTAAAAGTTATTCTTTCTTACTACTTGGAGTGACCATGATAGGTTTTACACAGGGGTTTGGTTGCAAGGTCCACCACTTGTCCAAGCTAACTCTATTGAAACATAGAGAGAAGCAAAGGTCCACCCTTGTCCAAGCTAGTGTCCATTGAAAATGGAGAGAGGATGCTCCACCATTTGTCCAAGATAGGCTCTATTGAAACATGGGAGAGCAAGGTGCACCATGTCTCCAAGATGCTAGGCTCCATCGAAAAACATTTAACCCACGATATGTCATAGATGAGGGGTTTACATTCAAGGTCCAACCACTTGTCCAAGCTATTATTGGTAGTAGCCTGAGTGGTTTGGTCTCAAGATTCACCACTTTTCCACTCTATGTCATTATATTAAGAATATGCGCCTGTTAAGGTCCACCACTTGTCCAACCTATAAGGCTACATTTTAAGGTTATTCTTTATTACCACTTGGAGTGACCATGATAGTTTTACATGGGGGTTTGGTTTCCAAGCTCCACCACTTGTCCAAGCTAGGGTCCATTGAAACATGGAGAGAAGGATGCTGCTCCACCATTTGTCCAAGTAGGCTCCATTGAAACATGACGAAGAAGCAAGTTGCACCATGTCTCCAAGATGCTAGGCTCCATCGAAATACATTAAACCCACGATATTTCGTAGATGAGGGGTTTACATTCAAGGTCCACCACTTGTCCAAGCTATTATTGCTAGTAGCCTGAGTGGTTTGGTCTCAAGATTCACCACTTTTTATTAAGAATAAGTAGATGTGTGCTAAGGTCCACCATTTGTCCAACCTATAAGGTAACATGTTAAAAGTTATTTTCTTCACTACTTGGAGTGACAATGATAGGTTTACACGTGGGGTTTGGTTCCAAGGTCCACCACTTGTCAAGCTAACTCTATTGAAACATAGAGAGAAGCAAAGGTCCACCCTTGTCCAAGCTAGTGTCCATTGAAACATGGAGAGAAGGATGCTCCACCATTTGTCCAAGGTAGGCTCCATTGAAACATGAGGAGAAGCAAGTTGCACCATGTCTCCAAGATGCTAGGCTCCATCGAAAAACCTTAAACCCACGATATGTCATAGAGAGGGGTTTACATTCAAGGTCCCAACACTTGTCCAAGCTATTATCTCTAGTAGCATGAGTGGTTTGGTCTCAAGATTCACCACTTTTCCACTCTATGTCATTATATTAAGAATATGCCTGTTAAGGTCCACCACTTGTCCAACCTATAAGGCTACATCTTAAAGGTTATTCTTTATTACCACTTGGAGTGACCATGATAGGTTTTACATGGGGGTTTGGTTTCCAAGGTCCACCACTTGTCCAAGCTAACTCTATTGAAACATAGAGAGAAACAAAGGTCCACCACTTGTCCAAGCTAGGGTCCATTGAAACATGGAGAGAAGGATGCTCCACCATTTGTCCAAGATAGGCTCCATTGAAACATGACGAGAGGCAAGCTGCACCATGTCTCCAAGATGCTAGGCTCCATCGAAATACATTAAACCCACGATATTTCGTAGATAAGGGGTTTCCATTCAAGGTCCACCACTTGTCCAAGCTATTATTCTAGTAGCCTGAGTGGTTTGGTCAAGATTCACCACTTTTATTAAGGATATGTGGGTGTTAAGGTCCACCACTTGTCCAACCTATAAAGCACATCTTAAAGGTTATTCTTTCTTACCACTTGGAGTGACCATGATAGGTTTACATGGGGGGGTTTGGTTCCAAGGTACCACTTGTCCAAGCTAACTCTATTGAAACATAGAGAGAAGCAAAGGTCCCCCACTTGTCTAAGCTAGGGTCCATTGAAACATGGAGAGAAGGATGCTCCACCATTTGTCAAAGTAGGACATTGAAACATGAGAGAAGCCAGCGGTGCACCATGTCTCCAAGATGCTAGGCTCCATCGAAAAACATTAAACCCACGATATTTCGTAGATGAGGGGTTTACATTCAAGGTCCAACACTTGTCCAAGCTATTATTGGTAGTAGCCTGAGTGGTTTGGTCTCAAGATTCACCACTTCTCCACTCTATGTCATTTATTAAGAATATGGGCGTGTTAAGGTCCACCACTTGTCCAACCTATAAGGCTACATCTTAAAGGTTATTCTTTATTACCACTTGGAGTGACCATGATAGGTTTTACATGGGGGTTTGGTTCCAAGGTCCACCACTTGTCCAAGCTAGGGTCCATTGAAACATGGAGAGAAGGATGCTCCACCATTTGTCCAAGATAGGCTCCATTGAAACATGACGAGAAGCAAGCTTGCACCATGTCTCCAAGATGCTAGGGCTCCATCGAAAATACATTAAACCCACGATATTTCGTAGATGAGGGGTTTACATTCAAGGTCCACCACTTGTCCAAGCTATTATTGCTAGTAGCCTGAGTGGTTTGGTCTCAAGATTCACAACTTTTATTAAGAATATGTGGGTGTTAAGGTCCACCACTTGTCCAACCTATAAGGCTACATCTTAAAGGTTATTCTTTCTTACTACTTGGAGTGACCATGATAGGTTTTTACATGGGGGTTTGGTTGCAAGGTCCACCACTTGTCCAAGCTAACTCTATTGAAACATAGAGAGAAGCAAAGGTCCACCCCTTGTATAAGCTAGGGTCCATTGAAACATGGAGAGAAGGATGCTCCACCATTTGTCCAAGTAGGCTCCATTGAAACATGAGGAGAAGCAAGGTGCACCATGTCTCCAAGATGCTATGCTCCATCGAAAAACATTAAACCCACGATATGTCATAGATGAGGGGTTTACATTCAAGGTCCAACACTTGTCCAAGCTATTATTGGTAGTAGCCTGAGTGTTTGGTCTCAAGATTCACCACTTTTCCACTCTATGTCATTATATTAAGAATATGCGCGTGTTAAGGTCCACCACTTGTCCAACCTATAAGGCTACATCTTAAAGGTTATTCTTTATTACCAGTTGGAGTGACCATGATAGGTTTTACATGGGGGTTTGGTTCCAAGGTCCACCACTTGTCCAAGCTAACTCTATTGAAACATAGAGAGAAACAAAGGTCCACCACTTGTTCAAGCTAGGGTCCATTGAAACATGGAGAGAAGGATGCTCCACCATTTGTCCAAGATAAGCTCCATTGAAACATGACGAAGCAAGCTGCACCATGTCTCCAAGATGCTAGGCTCCATCGAAATACATTAAACCCACGATATTTCGTAGATGAGGGGTTTCCATTCAAGGTCCACCACTTGTCCAAGCTATTATTGCTAGTAGCCTGAGTGGTTTGGTCTCAAGATTCACCACTTTTATTAAGAATATGTGGGTGTTAAGGTCCACCACTTGTCCAACCTATAAGGCTACATCTTAAAGGTTATTATTTCTTACTACTTAGAGTGACCATGATAGGTTTTACATGGGGGTTTGGTTGCAAGGTCCACCACTTGTCCAAGATAACTCTATTGAAACATAGAGAGAAGCAAAGGTCCACCCCTTGTTTAAGCTAGGGTCCATTGAAACATGGAGAGAAGGATGCTCCACCATTTGTCCAAGGTAGGCTCCATTGAAACATGAGGAGAAGCAAGGTGCACCATGTCTCCAAGATGCTAAGCTCCATCGAAAAACATTAAACCCACGATATGTCGTAGATGAGGGGTTTACATTCAAGGTCCAACACTTGTCCAAGCTATTATTGGTTATAGACTGAGTGGTTTGGTCTCAAGATTCACCACTTTTTCACTCTATGTCATTATATTAATAATATTAGGGTGTTAAGGTCCACCACTTGTCCAACCTATAAGGCTATATCTTAAAGGTTATTATTTCTCACCACTTGGAGTTACTATGATAGGTTTTACATGGGGGTTTGGTTCCAAGGTCCAGCACTTGTCCAAGCTAACTCTATTGAATAATATAGAGAAGCAAAGGTCCACCACTTGTCCAAGCTAGGGTCCATTGAAACATGGAGAGAAGGATGCTCCACCATTTGTCCAAGATAGGCTCCATTGAAACATGAAGAGAAGCAAGTTGTACCATGTCTCTAAGATGCTAAGATCCATTGAAATACCTTAAACCCATGATATTTTGTACATGGGGAGTTTACATTCAAGGTCCACCACTTGTCCAACCTATTATCTCTAGTAGCATGGGGGTGGTTTGGTCTCAAGAATCACCACTTTTCCACTCTATGTCATTACGTTTAAGAAGATCTGGGTGTTAAGGTCGACCACTTGTCCAACCTATAAGGGTATATCTTAAAGGGTATTCTTTCTCACCACTTGAAATGTCCATGATTTGTTTTACATGGGGTTTGGCTCCAAGGTCCACCACTTGTCCAACCTAACTCTATTGAAACATAGAGAGAAACAAAGGTCCACCACTTGTCCCAAGCTAGGCTCTATTGAAACATGGAGAGAAGGATCCTCTACCATTTGTCGAAGCTAACTCTATTGAAACATGGGGGTTTAAATTCAAGGTCCACCACTTGTCCAAACCTATTAACGCTAGTAGCATGAGTGGTTTGGTCTCAAAATACACCACTTTTTCACTCTATGTCATTATATTAAGAATATTTGGGTGTTAAGGTCCACCACTTGTCCAACCTATAAGGCTATATCTTAAGGGTTATTCTTTCTCACCACTTGGAGTGACCAGTATAGGTTTTACATGGGGGTTTTGTTTCAAGGTCCACCACTTGTCCAAGCTAACTCTTTTGAAACATAGAGAGAATCAAAGGTCCAGCACTTGTCCAAGCTAGGGTCCATTGAAACATGGAGAGAAGGATGCTCCACCATTTGTCCAAGATACGCTCCATTGAAACATGAAGAGAAGCAAGCTACACCATGTCTCCAAGATGGTAGGCTCCATTGAAATACCTCAAACCCATGATATTTTGTACATGGGGGGTTTACATTCAAGGTCCACCACTTGTCCAGCCTATTATCTCTAGTAGCATGAGTGGTTTGGTCTCAAGATTCACCACTTTTCCACTCTATGTCATTATATTAAGAATATGCGCCTGTTAAGGTCCACCACTTGTCCAACCTATAAGGCTACATCTTAAAGGTTATTCTTTATTACCACTTGGAGTGACCATGATAGGTTTTACATGGGGGTTTGGTTCCAAGGTCCACCACTTGTCCAAGCTAACTCTATTGAAACATAGAGAGAAACAAAGGTCCACCACTTGTTCAAGCTAGGGTCCATTGAAACATGGAGAGAAGGATGCTCCACCATTTGTCCAAGATAGGCTCCATTGAAACATGACGAGAGGCAAGCTGCACCATGTCTCCAAGATGCTAGGCTCCATCAAAATACATTAAACCCACGATATTTCGTAGATAAGGGGTTTCCATTCAAGGTCCACCACTTGTCCAAGCTATTATTGCTAGTAGCCTGAGTGGTTTGGTCCCAAGATTCACCACTTTTATTAAGGATATGTGGGTGTTAAGGTCCACCACTTGTCCAACCTATAAAGCTACATCTTAAAGGTTATTCTTTCTTACTACTTGGAGTGACCATGATAGGTTTTACATGGGGGTTTGGTTCCAAGGTCCACCACTTGTCCAAGCTAACTCTATTGAAATATAGAGAGAAGCAAAGGTCCACCCCTTGTCTAAGCTAGGGTCCATTGAAACATGGAGAGAAGGATGCTCCACCATTTGTCCAAGGTAGGCTCCATTGAAACATGAGGAGAAGCAAGGTGCACCATGTCTCCAAGATGCTAGGCTCCATCGAAAAACATTAAACCCACGATATGTCGTAGATGAGGGGTTTACATTCAAGGTCCAACACTTGTCCAAGCTATTATTGGTAGTAGCCTGAGTGGTTTGGTCTCAAGATTCACCACTTCTCCACTCTATGTCATTATATTAAGAATATGGGCGTATTAAGGTCCACCACTTGTCCAACCTATAAGGCTACATCTTAAAGGTTATTCTTTATTACCACTTGGAGTGACCATGATAGGTTTTACATGGGGGTTTGGTTCCAAGGTCCACCACTTGTCCAAGCTAGGGTCCATTGAAACATGGAGAGAAGGATGCTCCACCATTTGTCCAAGATAGGCTCCATTGAAACATGACGAGAAGCAAGCTGCACCATGTCTCCAAGATGCTAGGCTCCATCGAAATACATTAAACCCACGATATTTCGTAGATGAGGGGTTTACATTCAAGGTCCACCACTTGTCCAAGCTATTATTGCTAGTAGCCTGAGTGGTTTGGTCTCAAGATTCACAACTTTTATTAAGAATATGTGGGTGCTAAGGTCCACCATTTGTCCAACCTATAAGGTTACATCTTAAAAGTTATTCTTTCTTACTACTTGGAGTGACCATGATAGGTTTTACACGGGGGTTTGGTTGCAAGGTCCACCACTTGTCCAAGCTAACTCTATTGAAACATAGAGAGAAGCAAAGGTCCACCCCTTGTATAAGCTAGGGTCCATTGAAACATGGAGAGAAGGATGCTCCACCATATGTCCAAGGTAGGCTCCATTGAAACATGAGGAGAAGCAAGGTGCACCATGTCTCCAAGATGCTATGCTCCATCGAAAAACATTAAACCCACGATATGTCATAGATGAGGGGTTTACATTCAAGGTCCAACACTTGTCCAAGCTATTATTGGTAGTAGCCTGAGTGGTTTGGTCTCAAGATTCACCACTTTTCCACTCTATGTCATTATATTAAGAATATGCGCGTGTTAAGGTCCACCACTTGTCCAACCTATAAGGCTACATCTTAAAGGTTATTCTTTATTACCAGTTGGAGTGACCATGATAGGTTTTACATGGGGGTTTGGTTCCAAGGTCCACCACTTGTCCAAGCTAACTCTATTGAAACATAGAGAGAAACAAAGGTCCACCACTTGTTCAAGCTAGGGTCCATTGAAACATGGAGAGAAGGATGCTCCACCATTTGTCCAAGATAAGCTCCATTGAAACATGACGAGAGCAAGCTGCACCATGTCTCCAAGATGCTAGGCTCCATCGAAATACATTAAACCCACGATATTTCGTAGATGAGGGGTTTCCATTCAAGGTCCACCACTTGTCCAAGCTATTATTGCTAGTAGCCTGAGTGGTTTGGTCTCAAGATTCACCACTTTTATTAAGAATATGTGGGTGTTAAGGTCCACCACTTGTCCAACCTATAAGGCTACATCTTAAAGGTTATTATTTCTTACTACTTAGAGTGACCATGATAGGTTTTACATGGGGGTTTGGTTGCAAGGTCCACCACTTGTCCAAGATAACTCTATTGAAACATAGAGAGAAGCAAAGGTCCACCCCTTGTTTAAGCTAGGGTCCATTGAAACATGGAGAGAAGGATGCTCCACCATTTGTCCAAGGTAGGATCCATTGAAACATGAGGAGAAGCAAGGTGCACCATGTCTCCAAGATGCTAAGCTCCATCGAAAAACATTAAACCCACGATATGTCGTAGATGAGGGGTTTACATTCAAGGTCCAACACTTGTCCAAGCTATTATTGGTTATAGACTGAGTGGTTTGGTCTCAAGATTCACCACTTTTATTAAGAATATGTGGGTGTTAAAGTCCACCACTTGTCCAACCTATAAGCACCACTTGTCTAAGCTAGGCTCCATTGAAACATGGAGAGAAGGATGCTCCACCATTTGTCGAAGCTAACTCTATTGAAACATGGGGGGTTTACGTTCAAGGTCCACCACTTGTCCAAGATATTAGTGCTAGTAGCATGAGTGGTTTTGTCTCAAGATTCACCACTTTTTCACTCTATGTCATTATATTAATAATATTAGGGTGTTAAGGTCCACCACTTGTCCAACCTATAAGGCTATATCTTAAAGGTTATTATTTCTCACCACTTGGAGTTACTATGATAGGTTTTACATGGGGGTTTGGTTCCAAGGTCCAGCACTTGTCCAAGCTAACTCTATTGAATAATATAGAGAAGCAAAGGTCCACCACTTGTCCAAGCTAGGGTCCATTGAAACATGGAGAGAAGGATGCTCCACCATTTGTCCAAGATAGGCTCCATTGAAACATGAAGAGAAGCAAGTTGTACCATGTCTCTAAGATGCTAAGATCCATTGAAATACCTTAAACCCACGATATTTTGTACATGGGGAGTTTACATTCAAGGTCCACCACTTGTCCAACCTATTATCTCTAGTAGCATGGGTGGTTTGGTCTCAAGAATCACCACTTTTCCACTCTATGTCATTACGTTAAGAAGATCTGGGTGTTAAGGTCGACCACTTGTCCAACCTATAAGGGTATATCTTAAAGGGTATTCTTTCTCACCACTTGAAATGTCCATGATTTGTTTTACATGGGGGTTTGGCTCCAAGGTCCACCACTTGTCCAACCTAACTCTATTGAAACATAGAGAGAAACAAAGGTCCACCACTTGTCCAAGCTAGGCTCTATTGAAACATGGAGAGAAGGATCCTCTACCATTTGTTGAAGCTAACTCTATTGAAACATGGGGGGTTTAAATTCAAGGTCCACCACTTGTCCAACCTATTAACGCTAGTAGCATGAGTGGTTTGGTCTCAAAATACACCACTTTTTCACTCTATGTCATTATATTAAGAATATTTGGGTGTTAAGGTCCACCACTTGTCCAACCTATAAGGCTATATCTTAAGGGTTATTCTTTCTCACCACTTGGAGTGACCAGTATAGGTTTTACATGGGGGTTTTGTTTCAAGGTCCACCACTTGTCCAAGCTAACTCTTTTGAAACATAGAGAGAATCAAAGGTCCAGCACTTGTCCAAGCTAGGGTCCATTGAAACATGGAGAGAAGGATGCTCCACCATTTGTCCAAGATACGCTCCATTGAAACATGAAGAGAAGCAAGCTACACCATGTCTCCAAGATGGTAGGCTCCATTGAAATACCTCAAACCCATGATATTTTGTACATGGGGGGTTTACATTCAAGGTCCACCACTTGTCCAGCCTATTATCTCTAGTAGCATGAGTGGTTTGGTCTCAAGATTCACCATTTTTCCACTCTATGTCATTCTATTAAGAATATCTGGGTGCTAAGGTCCACCACTTGTCCAACCTATAAGGCTATATCTTAAACTTTATTCTTTCTCACCACTTGGAGTTACCAAGATAGGTTTTACATGGGAGTTTGGTTCCAAGGCCCACCACTTGTCCAAGCTAACTCTATTGAAACATAGAGAGAAGCAAAGGTCCACCACTTGTCCAAGCTAGGCTCCATTGAAACATGGAGAGAAGGATGCTCCACCATTTTTCCAAGATAGGCTCCATTGAAACATGAAGAGAAGCAATCTACACCATGTCTCCAAGATGCTAGGCTCCATTGAAATACCTTAAACCCATGATATTTCGTACATGGGGGGTTTATATTCAAGGTCCACCACTTGTCCAACCTATTATTCTTAGTAGCATGAGTGGTTTGGTCTCAAGATTTACCACTTTTCCACTCTATGTCGTTATATTATGAAGATCTAGGTTTTAAGGTCGACCACTTGTCCAACCTATAAGGCTAGATCTTAAAGGGTATTATTTCTCACCACTTGGAATGACCATGATATGTTTAACATGGGGGTTTGGTTTCAACGTCCACCACTTGTCCAAGCTAACTCTATGGAAACATAGAGAGAAGCAAAGGTCCACCACTTGTCCAAGCTAGGCTCCACTGAGACATTTAGAGAAGGATGATTCCCCATTGGTGGAAGATAGGCTTCATTGAAACATGAAAAGAAGCAAGTTGCACCATGTCTCCAAGATTCTAGGATCCATTGAAATACCTTAAACCCACGATATTGTTTACATGTGGGGTTTAACATCAAGGTCAGTCACTTTTCCAAGCTATTATCCCTAGTAGCA
This sequence comes from Adiantum capillus-veneris, assembly GCF_014529385.1. NCBI lineage: Eukaryota > Viridiplantae > Streptophyta > Polypodiopsida > Polypodiales > Pteridaceae > Adiantum > Adiantum capillus-veneris. The sequence continues at coordinate 334,686 of NC_140956.1, forward strand.
TGAGTGGTTTGGTCTCAAGATTCACCACTTTTCCACTCTATGTCATTATATAAAGAAGATCTAGGTGTTAAGGTTGACCACTTGTCCAACCTATAAGGGTATATCTTAAAGGGTATTCTTTCTCACCACTTGAAATGTCCATGATATGTTTTACATAGGGGTTTGGTTACAAGGTCCACCACTTATCCAAGCTAACTTTATTCTTCTCATAGAGAGAAGCAAAGGTCCACCACTTGTCCAAGCTAGGCTCCATTGAAACATGGAGAGAAGGATGCTCCACCATTTGTCGAAGCTAACTCTATTGAAATATGGAAGGTTTACATTCAAGGTCCACCAATTGTCCAACCTATTAACGCTAGTAGCATGAGGGGTTTGGTCTCAAGATTCACCACTTTTTCACTCTGTGTCATTATATTAAGAATATTTGGGTATTAAGGTCCACCACTTGTCCAACCTATAAGACTATATCTTAATGGTTATTCTTTCTGACCACTTGGAGTGACCATGAAAGGTTTTACATGGGGGTTTGGTTCCAAGGTCCACCACTTGTCCAAGCTAACTCTATTGAAACATAGAGAGAAGCAAAGGTCCACCACTTGTCTAAGCTAGGGTCTATTGAAACATGGAGAGAAGGATGCTCCACCATTTGTACAAGATAGACTCCATTGAAACATGAAGAGAAGCAAGTTGCACCATGTCTCCAAGATGCTAGCCTCCATCGAAACACCTTACACCCACGTTATTTTGTACATGGGGAGTTTACATTCAAGATCAACAATTTGTCCAACCTATTATCTCTAGTAGCATGATTGGTTTTCTCTCAAGATTCACCACTTTTCCACTCTCTGTCATTATATTAAGAATATTTGGGTGTTAAGGTCCACCACTTGTCCAACCTATAAGACTATATCTTAATGGTTATTCTTTCTCACCCCTTGAAAGACTATATTTTAATGGTTCTCCCTAGCTATTATTGCTAGTAGCCTGAGTGGTTTGGTCTCAAGATTCACCACTTTTATTAAGAATATGTGGGTGTTAAGGTCCACCACTTGTCCAACCTATAAGGCTACATCTTAAAGGTTATTCTTTCTTACTACTTGGAGTGACCATGATAGGTTTTACATACGGGTTTGGTTCCAAGGTCCACCACTTGTCCAAGCTAACTCTATTGCAACATAGAGAAAAGCAAAGGTCCACCCCTTGTCTAAGTTAGGGTCCATTGAAACATGGAGAGAAGGATGCTCCACCATTTGTCCAAGGTAGGCTCCATTGAAACATGAGGAGAATCAAGGTGCACCATGTCTCCAAGATGCTAGGCTCCATCGAAAAACATTAAACCCACGATATTTCATAGATGAGGGGTTTACATTCAAGGTCCACCACTTGTCCAAGCTATTATTGCTAGTAGCCTGAGTGGTTTGGTCTCAAGATTCACCACTGTTATTAAGAATATGTGGGTGTTAAGGTCCACCACTTGTCCAACCTATAAGGCTACATCTTAAAGGTTATTCTTTCTTACTACTTGGAGTGACCATGATAGGTTTTACATGGGGGTTTGGTTCCAAGCTCCACCACTTGTCCAAGCTAACTCTATTGAAACATAGAGAGAAGCAAAGGTCCACCCCTTGTCTAAGCTAGGGTCCATTGAAACTTGGAGAGAAGGATGCTCCACCATTTGTCCAAGGTAGGCTCCATTGAAACATGATGAGAATCAAGTTGCACCATGTCTCCAAAATGCTAGGCTACATCGAAAAACATTAAACCCACGATATGTCGTAGATGAGGGGTTTACATTCAAGGTCCAACACTTGTCCAAGCTATTATTGTAGTAGCCTGAGTGGTTTGGTCTCAAGATTCACACTTTTCCACTCTATGTCAATATAAGTGCGCGTGTTAAGGTCCACCACTTGTCCAACCTATAAGGCTACATCTCAAAGGTTATTCTTTATTACCACTTGGAGTGACCATGATAGGTTTGACATGGGGGTTTGGTTCCAAGGTCCACCACTTGTCCAAGCTAACTCTATTGAAACATAGAGAGAAACAAAGGTCCAGCACTTGTCCAAGCTAGGGTCCATTGAAACATGGAGAGAAGGATGCTCCACCATTTGTCCAAGATAGGCTCCATTGAAACATGACGAGAAGCAACCTACACCATGTCTCCAAGATGCTAGGCTCCATCGAAATACATTAAACCCACGATATTTCGTAGATGAGGGGTTTCCATTCAAGGTCCACCACTTGTCCAAGCTATTATTGCTAGTAGCCTGAGTGGTTTGGTCCCAAGATTCACCACTTTTATTAAGGATATGTGGGTGTTAAGGTCCACCACTTGTCCAACCTATAAGGCTACATCTTAAAGGTTATTCTTTCTTACTACTTGGAGTGACCATGATAGGTTTTACATGGGGGTTTGGTTCCAAGGTCCACCACTTGTCCAAGCTAACTCTATTGAAATATAGAGAGAAGCAAAGGTCCACCCCTTGTCTAAGCTAGGGTCCATTGAAACATGGAGAGAAGGATGCTCCACCATTTGTCCAAGGTAGGCTCCATTGAAACATGACGAGAAGCAAGTTGCACCATGTCTCCAAGATGCTAGGCTCCATCGAAATACATTAAACCCACGATATTTCGTAGATGAGGGGTTTACATTCAAGGTCCACCACTTGTCCAAGCTATTATTGCTAGTAGCCTGAGTGGTTTGGTCTCAAGATTCAGAACTTTTATTAAGAATATCTTGGTGCTAAGGGCCACCATTTGTCCAACCTATAAGGTAACATCTTAAAAGTTATTCTTTCTTACTACTTGGAGTGACCATGATAGGTTTTACACGGGGGTTTGGTTGCAAGGTCCACCACTTGTCCAAGCTAACTCTATTGAAACATAGAGAGAAGCAAAGGTCCACCCCTTGTATAAGCTAGGGTCCATTGAAACATGGAGAGAAGGATGCTCCACCATATGTCCAAGGTAGGCTCCATTGAAACATGAGGAGAAGCAAGGTGCACCATGTCTCCAAGATGCTATGCTCCATCGAAAAACATTAAACCCACGATATGTCATAGATGAGGGGTTTACATTCAAGGTCCAACACTTGTCCAAGCTATTATTGGTAGTAGCCTGAGTGGTTTGGTCTCAAGATTCACCACTTTTCCACTCTATGTCATTATATTAAGAATATGCGACTGTTAAGGTCCACCACTTGTCCAACCTATAAGGCTACATCTTAAAGGTTATTCTTTATTACACCTCGGAGTGACCATGATAGGTTTTACATGGGGGTTTGGTGTTACCATATACATGTGGTAGTGATGTGTGTGAACACACTAGGACCGCCGGGGCATTTTTTCCCTCTTTAGGAGGTTTTTTCCCCCGTGCATTGTATATACGCCCATCACTCTAGGGCTATCTATCTTTCCATTGCACACTAAGTAACACACTCTCTATTGTGTGCCTTGAGCTTCCTTCATCTTCTCCAAGCTGTGTGTGTTTCTCTGCAACCCTAATTCCAACAATTGGTATCAGAGCAGGTCACGTCCTCCCGGGCTTAGTCGCCAGCTGCTCCAGCACACGCCTGCTCACTTTCTCCGATTTCAGTGAGCTTTGGCAAGCGTTCGCAGGTCGACAAATATTTTGGGTGAGCTCAAAGAGCTCGGTCTGCTCAGAATTTTGATTTGGGCTCATTTCGGCCTCCGTTTCCACTACGGGCAGTACTGCACAGGCTATTTCGTCATTTTGTGCAGATTTTCTGTCAGTGCCGTTTTCTGCATAACAGGTGCCTTATAGTCTTCTACGGTTTGTGCTATATAGCACAAGTTGTTCCCGCTCCATTTCTCCTATTTTCGGGCAGTTTTCACATCAGGTGCAGCATTTACCATGGCTGACAACAACAACACAGATGTGTTCAAGATGTTTGCTGCTGAGGACAGGTTGGATGGGGACAACTACCCTATGTGGGCTTATATGATGCAACACGTTCTTGTGTCAAAAGGTGTCTGGAACATTGTGCAGGGCATTGATGTACGTCCTGGTTCTGAAGATGTAGGCGATATTGAGGATGTTGCAGGTCTTGCTGCAAGGATTGCAGCTGTTAGAGTTGTTTTGCCTACAGCAGAACAAGCTCGTTGGGATGTTAAGGATGCGCAGGCTCATGCATTGATTGCGTTGTCTGTGAAGCGCACCATTATTCCTCACATCCGTTCAGCAAAATCTGCAAAACAGGCTTGGGATATTCTAGCAGGTCTTTATGCAAGCCGCAATGAGGCTAAAATTGCTTTGCTGCGTAAAGAGCTAGAGTCGAAGATTATGCATGAGGAAGATGATATGGACACTTTCCTTGCTAGTGTCAAGGATATCAATGAGCAACTCATTTCTGCAGGTGAAGTCATTTCTGACAGTTCCCTTGTGCAGACTGTTCTTGATGCCTTACCAGATTCCTACCAGACTTTTGCTAGTACTTGGAGACTGATGACCCAAGGAAATCCTGAAGTTGTCAAGTTTGATGCATTATGCACATTGCTGTTGCAAGAGTCACTTTCTAGAAAAAACAGGACTAGGCAGCGTGCAGTTGAACAGGCTTTTATTGCTTCTCAAAGAAAGGGTGGTAACAGTAATGCAGCCACTTCTTATGGTTCTGCTGCGAGTGGCAAAAATTCTGTTCCTAATGCTTCTGCTGGCAGCACTTCGTCTGGCAATTCTGGTGATAAGGGCAAAAAGAAGATGCGTTGCCATTATTGTAAAGCCAATGATCACTTGATCAAGTCGTGTCCTAAGTTGAAGGCCAAAGAGGCTAAGAAGAAAGAGGGTGGTTCCACTGCAAATGCTGGTTCCACTACAAATGCAGCCATTGTTGAGTCTTCTGTGAAAGGAGATTGTGATGCTGATGTTGATGCAGAATGGGCTTTTAGCGCAGAGTGCACTTACAATCCTGCTGTCCATGATGCATGCTTGTCAGTTGCTGCAGATTCACATGTGTGGTATTTCGACAGTGGTGCTACAAAGCACATTACCTCACATCGTGAATTGTTTACCTCTCTCGAGTCTGTCCCTCATGGGAATTCAGTCACTTGTGCCAACAACGCCTCTTATCCAGTTCAGGGAGTTGGAAAGATTGTGCTCACTGCTGCTAATGGCAGTTCCTTCACACTTGTTGATGCACTTTATGTACCTGGGATCAAGAAGAATCTCTTGTCTGTATCCGCACTTGCTAGACTTGGACTTGTAGTCAAATTTGTGGATGACAGATGTACAGTTCATGATCTCAGTTTTGGTGATGAAATTGTTGCATCTGGGCTTTTGTGCCGTGGGCTGTATAAGCTCACTTTGTATGACAAGTGTGGACAAAATTTTGCAAATGCTGTTGCAGATTCAAGGGCTATTTCAGATGCAAAACTTTGGCATGCACGTTTTGGTCATCTGAATTTTGCCAGTTTGCTGCGTTTGCAGAAATCTGATATGGTTGCTTCTTTGCCGCCTCTTGAAGCACCTATCAAACATGTTTGTGAAGGCTGTATTCTGGGTAAAATGCAGCTAAGTTTCCAAAGGATGGTTCAGTTAGGGCCACATGCAGGTTGCAGCTTGTGCATAGTGATGTTTGTGGGCCCATGCAAACTCCGTCCTTGGGCAATTACCTGTACTTCGTGACTTTCATTGATGATTACTCCAGGCATGCATGGGTATTTCCGCTTAAAGCGAAGTCCGAAGTTTTTATGTGCTTCAAACAATTTTTGGCTATGGCTGAAAATGTCTCAAAATGTACTATGGGCACCCTCCGTTCCGATCGAGGGGGGGAGTATATGTCTCATGAATTTAATGCATTTCTGGCTAGTCGTGGGATAAAACACCAATGTACAGTGCCTTATACACCTCAGCAAAATGGTGTTGCTGAGAGGAAAAACAGGTCACTAACGGAAATGGCACGATGTATGGTCAAAAGTCAAGCTTTGCCGCATTCTTTTTGGCTTGAGGCCATCATGTGTGCCACTTATGTACTTAACAGGTGTCCTACGAAAGCTTTGCAGTCTATTACTCCATATGAAGCATGGCATGATAGAAAACCTTCTATTGAGCACATGCGTGTTTTTGGCTGTTTGGCATATGCTTTGGTGCCACAAGTGCAGCGCAGAAAATTGGATGATAAGGCTGTCAAATGTATTTTTGTTGGTTATAGTGCTGAAAGCAAAGGTTACAGGTTGTATCATCCGCAAACAAAACGTATTTTGGTTTCACGGGATGTAGTGTTTGTGGAAGATTCTGTTCAACCCTTGCTGTCATGTACTAGAGACAGTAATGTAAGCTCACAGGACATTTATGACACTTTGTTGCCTCTTTTCAGTGGTGGAAATACGAATGTAAGTTCCAATGAGGCAAATGTACAGCCTATGGGGGTTTCTGAAAATGTTTTAGAACAGCCTATTACTGATGCAGATGTACATGATGTACTTGATGAGGAAAGGGCTGAAAATGAGCAGGCTAGAGGTATGCCAAAATGGCTGGTGCACACTTTGCGTGACAGTAAATTGGATGCACCTTTATCTAGTCGTACTCGTTCAGGCTCTCGCCATGCATCTTATGCATCAGATTGTTATGCTTTGGCTGTGTCTAGTTTACATGATGTTGAGGAGCCTCTGTCTTTTGATGAAGCACAGAATTCAGAAAATTGGATTGCTGCCATGAAATCAGAATATGATGCACTTATAGAGAATGACACATGGACTTTATGTGATTTGCCTCCTGGCAAAAAGGCCATTGGTACGAAGTGGGTTTACAAGTTGAAACGCAAGCCGGATGGTGAGATCGATCGCCATAAGGCTCGACTTGTTGCAAAGGGTTATGCACAACAAAAAGGCATAGATTATGAAGAGACTTTTGCTCCCACTTGTCGTATGACTACTGTGCGTTTTCTATGTGCATTGGCAGCTCATTTTGGTTGGGATGTACATCAATCAGACATTGTTACTGCTTTCTTGAATGGTGACATATTTGAGGAAGTTTATGTAACGCAGCCTCGCGGTTTTGTCATAAAAGGACAAGAGGACAAAGTGTGCAAATGTAAGAAGGCTTTGTATGGGTTGAAGCAATCTCCTCGTGCTTGGTATGAGAAAGCTGACACTCATTTGGTTAAACGAGGCTTTCGTAACAGTCCAACAGAAAGCACATTGTATGTAAAGCGTGAGGATGATGTATTTCTCATTGTGGTTCTTTATGTTGATGATTTGCTGATCACTGGACCAAATGAGAGACATATTGCTGAATTTAAGGCTGATTTGAATGCTACTTTCAAGATGAAAGATTTGGGGCTGTTGCATCATTACTTGGGTATACAGTTTAAGCAGTGTGATGGTGGTATTGCCTTGTGTCAGAAAAGTTACATAGAGACATTGCTATGTAAGTTTGGACTTGAGGATTGCAAACCTATTGCCACTCCCATGGAAACAGGTTTGAAGTTGAGTCTACATGATGCTGGCGATCCTGCTGATGTCACTCTTTACCAAACTGCTGTTGGCTGCCTCATTTATGTATGCAACACGAGGCCAGATATTCAGTTTGCAGTCTCGCAGGTCAGCAGATTTATGCATAGCCCAGGGTCTAAGCATTGGCAGGCTGTCAAGAGGATTTTCCGCTACCTTAGTGGCACTTTACATCTTGGCTTGTTTTATCCCAAGGGGGGATCATTGCCGCCAGACTTACATGCTTTTTCGGACTCAGATTGGGCTGGTTGTTTTGACACGCGAGTGTCCACAAGTGGTTTTTGTTTCATGCTTGGCAGTTCATGTATATCATGGTTGAGCAAGAAGCAACCTACTGTGGCCACTTCGAGTTGTGAGGCTGAGTACAGGGCAGTCTTCACAGCTACGGTTGAGTGTGTATGGCTCAGACGCCTTATGGCTGACTTGGGTGTTGGACAGGACACTGCCAACACTATCTACACTGACAGTCAGAGCGCATTGGCAGTTGCGAGGAACCCAGTTTTTCATGCTCGCACAAAGCACATTGAGGTGCATTACCACTATGTCAGGGAGAGGCTCTCAGCAGGAGAGATCAGCTTGGCTTATGTGCCAACACAGGACAACCTTGCAGATCTTTTCACAAAGGCATTGTCTCGTGAGAAGCTTGAAGCTTTCCGCAAAGCTTTGGGCTTACTCCCCTTTGTGGACTGATCCTGTCCTCAGGGCATGGCACTTCCCTTTACTCATGTGCCAGCTCTCGTTCACCGCATCACTCCAGGGGGGAATTGTTACCATATACATGTGGTAGTGATGTGTGTGAACACACTAGGACCGCCGGGGCATTTTTTCCCTCTTTAGGAGGTTTTTTCCCCCGTGCATTGTATATACGCCCATCACTCTAGGGCTATCTATCTTTCCATTGCACACTAAGTAACACACTCTCTATTGTGTGCCTTGAGCTTCCTTCGTCTTCTCCAAGCTGTGTGTGTTTCTCTGCAACCCTAATTCCAACATTTGGTTCCAAGGTCCACCACTTGTCCAAGCTAACTCTATTGAAACATAGAGAGAAACAAAGGTCCACCACTTGTTCAAGCTAGGGTCCATTGAAACATGGAGAGAAGGATGCTCCACCATTTGTCCAAGATAGGCTCCATTGAAACATGACGAGAAGCAACCTGCACCATGTCTCCAAGATGCTAGGCTCCATCGAAATACATTAAACCCACGATATTTCGTAGATGAGGGGTTTCCATTCAAGGTCCACCACTTGTCCAAGCTATTATTGCTAGTAGCCTGAGTGGTTTGGTCCCAAGATTCACCACTTTTATTAAGGATATGTGGGTGTTAAGGTCCACCACTTGTCCAACCTATAAGGCTACATCTTAAAGGTTATTCTTTCTTACTACTTGGAGTGACCATGATAGGTTTTACATGGGGGTTTGGTTCCAAGGTCCACCACTTGTCCAAGCTAACTCTATTGAAATATAGAGAGAAGCAAAGGTCCACCCCTTGTCTAAGCTAGGGTCCATTGAAACATGGAGAGAAGGATGCTCCACCATTTGTCCAAGGTAGGCTCCATTGAAACATGAGGAGAAGCAAGGTGCACCATGTCTCCAACATGCTAGGCTCCATCGAAAAACATTAAACCCACGATATGTCGTAGATGAGGGGTTTACATTCAAGGTCCAACACTTGTCCAAGCTATTATTGGTAGTAGCCTGAGTGGTTTGGTCTCAAGATTCACCACTTTTATTAAGAATATGTGGGTGTTAAAGTCCACCACTTGCCCAACCTATAAGCACCACTTGTCTAAGCTAGGGTCCATTGAAACATGGAGAGAAGGATGCTCCACCATTTGTCGAAGCTAACTCTATTGAAACATGGGGGGTTTACGTTCAAGGTCCACCACTTGTCCAAGATATTAGTGCTAGTAGCATGAGTGGTTTTGTCTCAAGATTCACCACTTTTTCACTCTATGTCATTATATTAATAATATTAGGGTGTTAAGGTCCACCACTTGTCCAACCTATAAGGCTATATCTTAAAGGTTATTATTTCTCACCACTTGGAGTGACTATGATAGGTTTTACATGGGGGTTTGGTTCCAAGGTCCAGCACTTGTCCAAGCTAACTCTATTGAATAATATAGAGAAGCAAAGGTCCACCACTTGTCCAAGCTAGGGTCCATTGAAACATGGAGAGAAGGATGATCCACCATTTGTCCAAGATAGGCTCCATTGAAACATGAAGAGAAGCAAGATGCACGATGTCTCCAAGATGCTAGGCTCCATCGAAATACCTTAAACCCACGATATTTCGTAGATGGGGGGTTTACTTTCAAGGTCCACCACTTGTCCAAGCTATTATCGCTAGTAGCATGGTTTGGTCTCAAGATTCACCAGTTTTCCACTCTATGTCATTATATGAAGAATATCTGGGTGTTAAGGTCCACCACTTGTCCAACCTATAAGGCTATATCTTAAATGATTTTTTTTTTGACCACTTGGAATGTGCATGATATGTTTTACATGGGGTTTTGTTCCAAGGTCCACCACTTGTCCAAGCTAGATCTATTACATATATATTATACATACAATATTCAACTAGATTCCCTACCTATCATGTCCAGTAGCATGGATGCTCTAGCTTGAAGGTCCACCACTTGTCCAACCTATACTCTCTTATGTAAGGGAGATCTCGCTATAAATTCAAAACCTTCCCGCCTAAATTTAAAATATCCCTCCCAAATCTTAAATATCCCGCCTAAATTTTAAAATATCCCGCCCAAATTTTAAAATTCAAACTTTTTTATAAAAAATTAAATTTTACTACTTAAATTTAAAATATTCCACGCGAAATTGATTTTAAATTCAAGTTTACCACAAAAAGATATCATTATACCACCTAAATTCAAATATGCAAACCTCAAATCATTATATTGTACATAAATTCAAACAAATTCAAATTAACAAGCCTAAATTGATATTAGTTTTCATAGATATGAATTTATCACACCTAAATTATGTCACCATGTTAGAGAGAGTGGTTAGAGAATTTGAACAAGTTCCACCACTTGTCCAACCTAGATACCAAGAAGGATTGAGTGTACAAGGTATTGTTTGGAGGTCCTTATAGTCCACTGGTCTCAAGGTCCACCACTTGTGGTAAGGGTCACCAAAAAGTGTATATATTCATCCAAAGAAATACACGTATTTTTTGTCTACATGTCCTAGTTTAAACCATTTATGTCCACTAGGTGTATCACTAAACAACACTACTATTTTTGAGAAACAGAAGTTACAATCATATCTACAAATGGATTAGAGGAAAATCAGCTCAGCATACATCCAGAACTCGCTACAAGAATCGACTTTAACATATCACGCAAGTAAGTCTTCCATTCAATTTTACTAGTATTACAATGTGTTAGTTATTTGTGATATTTATGTATGTATATATACTATGTGTGCATATCATAATTAAGTGTAATTGTGTATCTGCATTATGTATGAGTATTACAATGAAATAACACAAATATACATACATACACATAGATAACACAGACGCACACATACATGAGCATGTATTTTCAAGAGAGAGATAGCAAGATACAGAGATAGATAGATAGAGAGAGAGAGAGAGATAAATACCTATTTTTTAGAGAGAGGAGAGAGAAAGATAACAGATTTCACTGTGTTTATGTATGTGGAAGAGAGGAAGACGATGTATGGGAATATGTGCACGTATTTTCAAGAGAGAGACAACAAGATAACAGATTTCATTGTGGTTATGTATGTGGAAGTAAGGAAGACGATGTGTGGGAATATGTGCATGTATTTTCAAGAGAGAGACAGCAAGATAACAGATTTCACTGTGGTTATGTATGTGGAAGTGAGGAAGACGATGTGTGGGAATATGTGCATGTATTTTCAAGAGAGAGACAGCAAGATAATAGATTTCACTGTGGTTATGTATGTGGAAGAGAGGAAGACGATGTGTGGGAATATGTGTATGTGTGCGGGGATACTTTTAAACTATGTATCTCTGTCTTTTGACGAGAGAGTGTGTGTGCAAGAAGAGTTACAGAGAACCATCTTCTCTATATGGAGAAAGACAGAGAGTGAGAGAGAGAGAAATACCTGTTTTTTCTCTATTCGTGAGGTGTGCAATGTCTCCTGAGAAGACTGCCCGATCCTGCCCTTCTGGAAAGCGTTGTGTATGCTGCTGTTTCTTTATCTTGTGCGCGAACTTTCAATCCTGTGCACTCCACCTGTGTGTTGTGTACGATGCCGAGCTTGCTCCTCTACGCGCGCGTATACTCCAACTGTGTGCGATCCGTGTGCGCTTTCTGTGTGTTTGCTGCTCGCCTGCTTTCTCTGTGTGCGTTGCTCGTGCGCTCTCTGTGTGCCTAATCTTTATAGGGTTTATTAGAATGCCACGTATGCTACAAGTCCATGTTTTATCATAGGATTAAAAAAAACAAAAGCAATATAAAAAATTAACCAATTCACACGGCCAAAATTAAAGAAATCATGGTTGAAAATATGAAAAACATGCGTAACTCTATACTAGGAATTCACTTTTTTTTTAAAAAAATCTTTGGGCGCTGCCCCAGGACCCCGCCCAGAACAATATCCCAAAATCAACCTCCCAAGCCCCGCCATCGAGAGTGCTATATTCCACATCCCCATCAAGAGCGCTACCCCCAAACCTCACGTGGAAGCGCTGCCTTGTCACCCCATTGTGGCATTGCCCTAACACCCCGCATCTGGAGTGCTAAATGGGAACATTCTTCATTAGTGAAATTTTGGACATAAATTATATTAGCATATACTTAAATATAATACAAATATTAACATATTAGTTATACTACTAATTTACTATAGCAGTTCTAAATTATGTCCCATACTATATTTAAGGTGCCAAAGGTTTGGCCTTATGGTCCTAGATTTAGCCAAGTGGTCAACACATATAGGACCAAGTGCACACTGTGCCACAAAACTTGGCCACCACTTCACTTGCCAAAGTTTAGGCCACATGGTCAATCCTAAGTTTCCAATGTTCTTATTATGTCACCTTTTGCCTCGTGGAAAACCTAGGCTTGTTTTCACATACTCAGGCACTTCAAGCCACAATAAATTGTCATTACTCTTCGGCAACCCTTTTGTTCAAGTCTTTGAAAAAACATTGTTTAAGGCCACCCTAAACCATTTTCATTTAGGGGTGTCTAAAACTAGCTTTTTGGCAATTCGAGAAGAAAATGGTCAAAGTTTTATACTTAGTTTTAACCACTTGACCAATTCAAATATTGGAAAGCAAGGTCTTGTAATACTTTTCTTTGGACATCACACATTAAAACTAGGTCCCTCACTTGTCCAAGCTATGCTCTAATACAATAAAGGGCTTTTGGTTTCAAGATGCACCACTTTCCCAACCTTGATTCCATTAAAGAAGCTAGCTCTACTTAGACATTTAATAGCAAGGTCCTGCAGCAGTTCAGATTCAACATTTTCCATGGCAGCTAGGTCCACCACTTATCTAAGCTATGCTCTAATAGAGTAAGGGGGTTTTGGTTTCAAGATCCACCACTTGTCCAAACTTGATTTGGGAAGCAAGGTCCTATACTAGTTTTCTTTGGACATTCACCATTACAACTAAGTCCACCACTTCTCCAAGCTATGTTCTAATACACTAAGGAGGTTTTGGTTTCAAGTAGAACCACTTGTACGACTTTGTTTTTGGAAGTAAGGTCTTTACATAGTTCACCTTGGACCTTGGACATTGGATACTACAACTAAGCCCACCACTTGTCCAAGATATCCTCTATATATGGCCAAAGGGTTTGGGTTTCAAGATTCACCACTTTTCCAACCTTTCTTCCATTAAAGAAAGGAGGGGCATTATAACTAGGTCCACCACTTGTCCAAGCTATGCTCTGATATAGAAAGGGGATTTTGGTTTCAAGGTCCACCACGTGTTCAACCTTGCAAGACTCAAGGGATACTTGGACATTGGAAAGCATAGTCCTATAGTAGTTGATAGGTGGCAGTGGGTATTACAACTAGGTCCAACCTATGCTCTCATATAGCAAAGAGGCTTTGCTTTCAAGGTCCACCACTTGTCCAACCTTGCTTCCATTAAAGAAATGAGGGGCTACGTAAACATTGGCAAGCAAGGTAGCAAGGTCCTAAGGTGTTTCACCTTGGATATTAGGCATTATAACTAGGTCCACCACTTGTCCAAGCTATGCTCTGATAAAGAAAGGGGATTTTCGTTTCAAGGTCCACCATGTGTTCAACCTTTCTAATATAGAAAGGGGATTTTCGTTTCAAGGTCCACCACGTGTTCAACCTTGAAAGACTCAAGGGATACTTGGACATTGGAAAGCATAGTCCTATAGTAGTTGATAGGTGGCAGGGGGTATTAAAACTAGGTCCAACCTATGCTCTAATATAGCAAAGAGGCTTTGGTTTCAAGGTCCACCACTTGTCCAACCTTACTTCCATTAAAGAAATGAGGGGCTACGTAAACATTGGCTAGCAAGGTAGCAAAGTCCTAAGGTATTTCACCTTGGATATTGGGCATTATAACTAGGTCCACCACTTGTCCAAGCTATGCTTTGATATAGAAAGGGGATTTTTGTTTCAAGGTCCACCACGTGTTCAACCTTGAAAGACTCAAGGGATACTTGGACATTGGAAAACGTAGTCCTATAGTAGTTGATAGGTGGCAGTGGGTATTACAACTAGGTCCACCACTTGTCCAGCCTATGCTCTCATATAGCAAAGAGGCTTTGGTTTCAAGGTCCACCACTTGTCCAACCTTGCTTCCATTAATATAGCAAGGAGGATTTGGTCTCAAGGTTCACCACTTGTCCAACCTATGCAAACCTTTTTCATGTTGTAGCATGATTTTTTGTTTGAAGAGTATTTTTCTATAACTATGGATTTAACAATGTAATCTTTTTACTTACAGGATGGACTTCGAATCTGGGGAGAAAGTACATATGATACTTGACAATGAAATCGTTGGTATTGGTTGTGTGTGTAGAACAGATCCAGATTCCACTTGTGGTGGTACAAAGATAGGGCTGGGAAATGTCTCCATACTAGTGGAGGAATGCTTGAAGGATGTGGTCCTACCTTTTCCTACAATGGATACTTCATCTCTCCAAGGCTCATTATGGAGTGTTGTTCGATGGTCAAAGCTTCTTTTGCAATCTTTTGTATTAAATGGGAACTTAATTGATCCACACGAAAGCTACAATGGTGATGAAGAACATGATCATTCTGATCCTCTAGTTACAGATGCAATACCTATGACAAGCCCAGAATTTGAAGCAATGATTCGAGAGTCTTGGAGAAATCATAGGGTCCTTTTAAAAGATGACACAATGATGCAAACCATGAATGAAGGGACCATCTTATATGTATTTCCACATGATTATGTCAACTTTCAGAAACTTGGTCCTGATTGTGTGGGTGTGGGTATTGAAAGAGAAAATGCAAGCATTGATGATGTGGTTGAAGTGGGTAGCATCACTTTGCTAAAGTGGCCCATCAAGCAGACAACAATGTTGAATGGGAGCCCATTACAACGCTTTGTTCCTGTTGATGGCATGCATGCTACATATGAGGATGTATCCAACGATGGCAATGTTGGAAAAAAACTTGATGGGAGTAATGTTGTCCAGTTGTCAAGGAAGAGATGATACACTTTCATGAACAAGACTCAAAAATCAAAAGCAGCACCAGCTTCGACTTTTTACCTTTCAAACAAATCAATTCAAAGGGTATCATGCATTGATTGTTGTGCACAAAAATGCTACCAATTTGCAGATCGTGATATGGTGACAAGGTTACGACAACAATTTTGGGGAGAGTCTCAAAAATCACGCACTAATTATGTTTATGATGTTCTTTCTATATGTTATCAGAAAGATGAGAAGTCACGATACCAATTCAGGCTAAATGGCTCTATTGTTTGTTGTAGAGCATGGTATGAGCTACATGGAATACCAAAGACATCATTTTATCGATACAAGGAGAACTTTGAAAATGGTGTGCGCCAATATGTACATGGGAACACATGTACATTGAGAAGGGGACTTCAACATACTAGTTTAGCAAGAGCACTACTAAATGAGTTTGTGGAAAACAACTCTGAGAAGATGCCACATAGAAGTAGAACACTGCTAGATGGCTCAAGAGAGACTCAATTGGTGATTCCATCAACATACAAACAAGTGGATATTTTATGTGAAATCAACACGACACTTGACCAAATGGGCTATGAGAAGAAGCTATCCCAATCTTCTTTTGGTAGAATTTGGAACAAAGAGTACCCACATGTCACTTTAACAAACACGAGTGAGTTCTCTAAGTGCAATATTTGTAGCTCAATCAAGGCAAGGTTAGAAGCTAAACCTTCTCTTGAAGAGAGAGCTCTTCTCTTGAGGGAGAGAGAAGTTCACATGGCACAACAAAAGAGTTGCAGAAGCCTATATTATGCATGGCGCACGTATTCAGAAACTCAACCACAAAAATATGTATGCATAATCCATGATAAGATGGATCAAAAGAAGACTGCCATTCCTAGATTACGCATTGTTCCCAAGGGTGTGGATTCAGGATATAATCTGCAGGTGGCATTGATTGGCATGATCACTCATGGACATGGAGAAGGTCATTACGGACACTTTGTCTTGAATGGTTTGTGGCCAGCTGATCCAAATCTTACAATTGGCTCAATTGCTAATTGTTTACATAACCTCGAGAGGATAGATAAGCATCCTCTTGGTGATCTAGTAACAAATGGACTTCCAAGGAGCAATATTTCACTACTACATGCTTTGAACTCAAGGGATGCTTTGGACTACCATAACTTGAGTGATGGAAAAGAGCCCATTGTGCAGTCGTCAGAAATTGCAGAAGAGGAATTGGGGTCAACATTTCGCAGATTGCCAGAGAACTTGTTGCTACAATTGGATAATTGTGCAGGGGAAATCAAAAATCGATACTTATTTGCCTATTTGTCAATGCTTGTTGCAAGGGGTGTTTTCAAAATCATCCAGCTGGGATTTTTAATGGTTGGGCATACACATGAGGACATAGACGCCATTTTTAGTAGGTTTTCAGAGAAGTTGAGAGTTACACAAACCTATACTTTGCCACATTTGATGGATACATTACGAAACAGCTCATCTTCATCTCCAGCTCCATTTTTTCTCACAAAGATCCCCGATTTCAAGCAATATTGTGATGGCTATCTTTGTGATGGACAAGACATACTTGTTGGACATTCCAAACCGCTTCAGTTTAGGTTCTTTATGCAGGATGAGACACCAATGATGCAATATAAGGCACATGTAGGTGTATCAAGTTGGAGTGGAAGTATTCGCCTTTGGAAAACAGACACAGAAGGCAAGCCAATGTTACCACATGGAGATCCACCTCTAGTACAAATGGCGGAGTATGTCAAGGCCCACGAAGAAGTCATTTTGGGGCTAAAGAACTATATAAAATTTTGGAAAAATTTAGGGAATGGTTCAAGTATTCCGCGATATTATAGACCCGTGATAGATTATTGGAGTAAGGTAATTGAAGAGATTGGAAAAGCAATCATATCAGAGGGAGTCTTGTATGAAATGTTTTGGCCAAAAACTCAAGAATATTCTCACCTACAAAGCACTACAATGAATTTGCAACAAGGAGCAGAAAGATTCCTAGGCCTTGAAGAGTTGAACGATCATTTTTGTGGGCCTCAACGAGATAGGCCAAGGGAAGAGTTTGACCCTATGTCTGATGTGCACCAAGGTGACTTTCTTATGCTTGTTCCGAGTGACACAGAAATCTATCCAGTGTCGCTTGCAATGGCTTTATCTGACATTGATAATGAGCCTACATCACCAAACTACAGAAAACTCTTGATTCAATATTGGGCACCTTGCGCGAGAAAAAGTGGGATGACAGATACTGAAGCTTACAGTAATTGTTGGAAGGGTTATTGGGCTGTCAACTATAAGGACCCACAAGTGTGGGAAACTATAGATGCAATTGTTTGGTCCTGGAGACCCAACAAAGAAGGACCATTTTCTAGAATAAAGATTCCAGAAAGACATGCTCTAAAAGCCAAAGAAGGCCTCACTCGTGCACATCAGCCACACTTGGATCAAAGTTCAGATATGGTATCAAATGTGGAGTAGAATTATGTGGAGCTTCTATTGTGACTATACTAGTCAATTTGTAAACAAAATCTTTTTTGTATCTTCCTTTGTTTTATGTAATTTATAGTTATTATCAAATCCATATGTTGTACATCCTCTTGACTTTTGGTGTTTATCAACACCACAATCCTATGAGATTTTCACTTTATTTACTAGCCACACACCTCAATTTTTCCCACTTTAAGTGGAAAATTCCCAAATTACATGAATTCGGTCGATTTGGAGATTCCCATAATGTGAGATTTTTACCAAAATACCTAATATGGTCTTATAAATCATTCCTAACCCTTCTCGTTTGGTGGTTGTGTAGTTCTTTTCCGCACTGTTTAACTGTTGGCTTGCATAACAAACTCGAAAATCCATTGTTCCGTCTCCAGGTTGAGCCAGAATACTCCCAATTGCATATGAAGAAGCATCAATGTGAACATGGAATATCTTTTCCCAATCTGGTGCTTTAAGTACAAGTGCTGATATAAGGTTTTCCTTCAGCTTTTGGAATGAAGTTTCACACTCCTCAGTTCAATCAAAATTGACTAGCAAACGATACAGAGGTTGTGCAATGACTGCATACATGTATATGAACCTTCGATAATATCTGCAGTGTCCCATGAAGGATTGCACTTGTTTCGCATTAGTAGGTTTGGGTAGGTCTACTATGACTTTGACTTTGTCTAGGATAGTGGTTATGCCATTTCTTGAGACAATGTGTCCTAAGATGCGGCCTTGCTTAACCATAAAGACACAATTTTCGGATTTGCAAATGGTCAATATGTTCCTCTCGTCGAAGAGAGTGTACACAAAGATCATCCATGTATATTTCTAAGAATATTCTTAGGTATTCTTTGAACGCGTGCGTCATAAACCTTTGGAAGGTAGCTGGGGCATTAGTTAAGCCAAACAGCATAACTCGATATGCATAAATTCCCCATTATGTGGCAAACGCTGTTTTGTGTTGATCCTCCCTTGCAATTGCCAGTTGGTTATATCTTGAAAACCCGTCCAAAAAGGAATAAGCCCGTTTTCCGGCCACCCGCTCAAGTACATGTTCTATGATTGGCAAGGGATAATTATCCCTTATGGTGGCTGCATTTACGTTTTTGAGGTTTACACACTCTTAGTTTTCCGTTCTTTTTGGGAACTACCACAATGGGTGACACCCAATCTGTATGTTCGATTTCATAGATGAATTCAACTTCCATCAGCTTATCAATCTCCTCTTTGATTCGTTTAGCTAATGTGTCATTATATGTATAAGGATGTTGTTTGCTAGGTTTTGCATCCGATTTCAAAGGAATTGTATGTTGGCATATCGATGGATCAACTCCTTTGAGGTCTTTATACGACCATGCGAACACATCTTTATATTTCTTGAGAAGTTGTGTTACCTGTTCTTCTTCTTCAGGCTCTAAATCATTTGCTATATAGACCGGCTGAGGCTTTTCACCAGATTCCGCGAGGTCCTCACATATCCCTTGTTATAATAACATTCCTCCGTCCCATGGTTTGTCCATTTTTGTTCAATAGCACACCACTTGGGTTGTTTAGCCTGGGGTTTGGCGTACAAGTTAATCTTTTTTAGCACTTCATCTACAAGCAGCTCTTGGTTTACAGCTACTTCTCCTTTCGGTGTTGTCTTAGAAGACTTGCTTCCACTTTGTTGTGAAGATGAATCGTCATCAAGGTCCTTGAACTCCCCCTCTTTGTAGACTGCACAATTGTCCACAAGGTAAAGAGCCTCCTTGGTCAATTCATTCAACGTCGTTCTCCTCTTCATATGTAAGTCTTTCTGGAGATCCACATTCTATAGTCCTTGGATGAATATAAGCATAAGTCTGGACTGAGTTGGCAGTTCTTCCACAGGAAAGAACTTAACATATCTTTTTAGTCTTAGGGCTACCTTTCGTACAGATTCCCCATCTTTCTGTTTGAATTTATGGATTTGTGAGATGGTATTATGAGCTATCTCCCTTTGTGATAATTCCTCGATAAACTCGTCAAACACTTCCTCCATAGACTCAAAGTCTCTACACTCTACAGAGTCAAACCAAGTAGCAGCATCATCCTCTAGGGTTAGTCCAAACCCTGCAAATTGGGTAGGGAAGTCTAACACCTCTTCAGCTCTAATTACACGTACAAAGGCTGCTACATGATCTCTTGGGTCTCTGTTTCCTGTGTATTTCTTGTTTACCCATTTTTGCACTTGAGAAGGTCTAATTCTACGATGGTCTACAAACCTCATCATTGGATCTCCACGTCCTAATCGATATACCTCCTCAGGTCTTCTGTAGTAGGCTGGTTCCTCTCCAGTGGTGCTCCTAAACCATAATTTCTAACAGTTCTCGCCAGAGATGGTTCATCTCTTAGAACTCGTTCTATGGGTGGTCCTCCAGGCTTACTCTCTCCTTGATACCTTGCATAGAGTGGTGGTTCTTGCAAATCCCTTAGCCCTTGTGCGGCTTGATAATCATCTAGGTTTCGGTCTTGCTCCATTGTTGTTGATTTTCGAAGCCATGCTTGCAATGATGGATGGTTTGCTGATTGGTTTTGGTTGTTGAATGCCTGCGGCCGGGTGGAATGTGAGGTAGCGTCATACTCTTCAGAAAAGGAATTTGTCAACTTGCTTGGGGTGTAGGTGGCTCTTGGCACTTCCTCCGAGGCATATGCTGATGCTCCTGGACCTGTTGCCTTTTCTACCTCCTCTGGAAGAATACGTTGGTATTCTCGCCCGTATCTATCAACAAAAATTATACCCTTCCCCATAGCAGTTTCATAAGAGAATAAGTAAAGAACCTTGTCTTTTCTTAATTCGTTTAAGTATGGTTCTTTACTGCGAAAGTAAGCGACTATACCCTCACTCTCATGCTTGTATATTCCCAGATTCTCATTATAAGTTGGAACCCTGGTTGTTTTCTTATCATACATAAAAATAGCTCCGGGCTGATCAATGTTTGGTGGCAGTTCTTGAGCTTCTGAAACCATTTTCCTTTTCACCACATTATCTCCATATATTTTGTAATCTTCACGGTTGCTGACTATTAGATAGTGGTTCCCCTTTTTGTCTCGGAATCTATCTCCATCATCATAGACTCGGATTATTTCCAATCTCTGAGCCGGTCTCTCTTCGATACAAATGCACTTGCGTCCTCGATAGTCAGAATAGACTAGGGCTCCCCTCGAGTTTGTTCCCTCTAAGAAGATCACAGTGAGCTTGGGATCATTCAAAGGATTTAGGGAGGTGCTTCCTCCTGGCATTGGTCCATCATAGGTGAAACCTCCTAGCTGTTGACTACCCATCATGAAGAAAAATTTGTCTGACGAAGTGTCAGTATCACTACCTTTCTCAATAATTGGTGCTAGTGGATCTAGCCTTGCCTGAGTTACACTCTCCTCCGTGGACACTAAGCTACGTTGGTCACCTACCACCTTTTGGTCTCTAAAAATGTATCTTCCTAATCTTAAATTCATCAAACTTATCAATGCAATTTATCACAAATCCAACCACTCACCTGGAAAAGGATCAGTCTCCGCACAACTTCTTGCTTTGCTGCTGAATATACCTGTACACAAGCGTTTAATTTTGGCAATCGAATCAAAGCATTTATCTGCTAGAGTTTATCTTAGTAATGATTGGTATAGCTGGAGAGTTAATTTCAACCACTAATGTATTTTATATAGTGCTGATGTTCTGGATTAGGTCTGCTATTCTGGAACTGTACTTCCCTCAGATGTTGGTCAATTTACGTGAAAAAGTTTGAATTCAGTCTTTGCTCCGTCAAATGGAAAAACAAGGTCCAAATTCACTTCTGAAAGAAGTTTTGGAACCCTTGAGCCAAATGGAATCTCACTGTCTAAGCCTAGTCAAATTTTCTCTTCAGTAGGCCCCAATAGACATCCTACGTGTAGGATGTATCCTGCTTTGTTTTGCCTGGATTTTTGCACTATGGATTCCCCTTGATGTGCTGAGTCCACAGCTGTTTTTACTTTTTGATTTGGACACCCATAAGCTGGTCAATGGATCAGATATCTGTTCTGACAGCCTGTTGCTGATCTTGATCAGTCTAATCAACTCCAATTTGGACCAAAATTGACTAGGGGGCTTGCCTCAAGCTATAAAACACCTTGCTATGCCCACTGTCAGTATTAGGCTTCAATTTCTTGCTTTAGACATCCTACGCGTAGGATGTCTTTTTCATCAGAATGGCTTCAAATTCAAAAAACAGGCTCCCCTTGAGTTGCTGATCACTTTGGTATGCTCAAAATTAGGTTTGGAGTGTAAAATCACACAGAAGACATCCTACACGTAGGATGTCTTTTTGGCCTGTTTGACCCCAGACTTGACCCACAACTTCCCCTTCATGTCAACAACCCAGTGGTATGCTTTGATTTTGGTTTGGATTTCAAAAGTCCCCAATTTTAGCTGTTCTTGCCTTTTTCAGTCAAAAGTGCTAAAGTCTGCTTTGAACCCAATTTTCTCACCCAAATGAGATGAAACCCCTCTCAGACACTCAATATATCATGCAAGTCATGCTCATGCAGCCATCTTATGGTTTTGGTATTAAAATAATGCTTTAGCACCATTTGGGTAGGATGTCTGGAAATTTCAGTCTACTTGGCCTTATCCTGTCAAGATATGGTCAAATTTCCACTTTCTAGTTCAAAATAGGGTAAATCCCACCTTCTGAACACACTGGCCAACTCAAAATCTCAAAATTCCCACCAAATTAGCCTGTAGACATCCTACGCGTAGGATGTCTCCTGGCTTGAAATTAATTTTTTTCCTGACAGAAATGCTCTTGATGCTCTGCAGTCTATCAAAAACACTCACAGTAACTTTTGGACTTCACTTCGGCTTTCAAACACACTTTTGCGTCTTTTACAAACTTGTGATGAATTTACCAAGAAAGTATTATACATGCATGAAGTGCTCTAGATCCTGAATCATGATGTCCTACTTACTCTACTCCTACTCATCATGTGAAATGGTGATAATGGTGTTTTGGTTGCTTTCTGGCCTTTCCCGACTCTCAAGATCTCCTCTCACCGCTTCTACCAC
This sequence comes from Adiantum capillus-veneris, assembly GCF_014529385.1. NCBI lineage: Eukaryota > Viridiplantae > Streptophyta > Polypodiopsida > Polypodiales > Pteridaceae > Adiantum > Adiantum capillus-veneris. The sequence goes on from NC_140956.1 coordinate 357,409, forward strand.
TCCAACTCCTACTCAAGAACTCAACTAATACCTAAAACTGTCTTAGTCTACCTAAATCTACCTAAGTCGAAGGATCTAGGCCAGACACATGCTTCCTAGACTCCCTCTAAGACCTAGAGAGTCCTCCACTCTCTGATCCTATCTAAATGTAAAACGAGACTCTTGACAAGCCAAAAATACCTATCCTCAAGGAATAGTCTTGGTCACCTCCCTAAGGTTTTCGTCCCCAGCAACGGCGCCAATGTTGGACGGATACGCCGCGATGAACGTCAGCACAGTGAGAACTCACCTAACATATAATGTTAGCTAAGGACGAAGCTTGACCCCTAGGCACGTGGAAGCAAGCATAAGGTGTCAACCTACACTCGACCGACTCCTAACTAATTTATATAGAGGTCTCTACTAATTGTCTAAGTCACAGCCTTCAAGAGTGCATAAGAGGAAACTTCCTACAACGCTGTCTAGAGCCGAACAACCATCAAACAATCTCGAAACACCACACAACTTGAAGGAGACCCTACTATCACCAATAGGTCGCTCTCCCTAAGGTCTATGAACCAAAACCCCAACCCAAAACACCCGGTGCAAAATCACGTAGGATGTCTGGCCGAAATTTGCAGGTCTTTGTTTCCGAAATCTAAAGTGCCTAATGTGTAGCTCTACTCAATGTGAACTTGTGGATATGCTGCAATGCAAAATCGGACAACGTATGCTCACCAAATCACCAGATTAAGCTCGTAGAATGAGCTCGCAAAACCGGACCGTACGCGCGCAATGTAGGTATCGACACGTAGCTCTTGTCGGAGGCAACACGCTACACTTCTCTGCATTTGATTCTGACCACCAATGCACACGTAGCGTCAAGATGAAGCTCACACTCTCTCTGGTACATAGTACGCTCACTCACAGACTTCAAAACTTCTTTTAAAAATGACAAAAGGGTTTTTTTCATTAAGGTAAAAAAGTGGTATATACCTTACAATTCTCAAACCCTAAAGTTCCAAATCAACCATCTACTCAATCTAACTATCAAAACTGGGATACAATCTGGAAACTTCTGTAAGTCCCAATATTTACAAGGTGAAAAATCAGGTTTCCTCAATAAATGAATAATTACAAAACATGATAATCTTCCGAGTAGTCAGTTTTCGTGGGGTGTGTCCAGCTTCTAACAAATCCCTTGCTCATTTAGTGGCTTAGCTACCCGACTCTGACTTTTATGCCATGTATTTTTAATGGCAACTTGGACTTACCTGTTCAAGGCCAGAAACCCAATTCTGTAGGTTTCAAAAATTAAGTCCTTTTCCCTTGTTTTGGTCTTTGGATTCCACCATTTTTTCTAGTAGGTTGGCATATGTTGGCTCTTCTTGACTTGCTTGTCGTATGTTCACACTGCTTTGTGAAACAAGTCCTTCAGCTCTTGTAAGGGTTGATGTAGCTTTTCCATTATTTCCCATGAGAAGCGGTTGGTGATGTGTGTGCGTTCTTTGTGTTTGAGTTTCCACGAGCAATTTCGGAACCCATCTTGTTTTTGGTCCTTGTATGACCGTCTTTGGCATTTTATCTTCTTATATAATTTGATGGACACTAGGCTTCGATATCCAAACCTGATGATTTCCGTTGTAAAAGCCTTGCCTTTGTAATTGATGACAAGGTATCCATCTGTAGATTGCAGCAGCCCTGGTTGTAATTGGCTTTTGTTGGCTTTTGGTTGTCATTGCTTGCTTTGGGGTAGAAGCTTGTGCTGCTTGATTTCTCTTCGTTGTTCCAGATTGAGCTACAATTTTTGGTAACCATATTGGAGTGTTACCTTCATAAAATCCTTGTGCTTCAAGTAGCTTAACTGGAATCATCCGCTGCTGCATCTGTTTGTGTTGGGTAGCTTCGTTGAAGTTTGACTTTGATACCCATACTTGTTGTGTTGCTTTCTTGGAAGGTCTTTTCATCTCTCCTTTTTTGTTGTTCTTTCTCCTGCTTGAGTTGTTTTTATTCCGTTGATAGCTTGGCTCGCTCATTGTAGAACTTCTTTCTTGAGGTGAGTACATCCAGGCTGTTACTTTAGGCTTTTTGGCCCAAACATAAATGTTTTCTTCGAAGTAGCCTTGAGTAGTGATTGACTCATTTGATGCTACCCACCCTGTCACCTTTTTTTGTTGAGGTTGAACTTGTGCTTCATGTATCCAAACTAGGTCTTTGACTTTGATGTTCTCTTTGGATACTAACACTTGCTTGACATTATTTGGCTTCTTCCTAACGCTTTGATGTGATGGAAACTTTGGTTGATAGACTTTTTGTCTCGGTTTCCATTGCATTGGCGATGGTTTGGCTCTTGATGTAGAGGCTTCGCGGGAAGTTTGATGGAAGCTCGTTGAAGGTAAAGTCGTCTTGCAAGGTTGATATACTTCAGTGTTTACCTTTGCTTTACCTTTTTCCGTGATGGTTGGTTGCTCCTTTTTGGCATTGACTTGAGGTGCTTTTGGGATTTTTGATGGTGTCATTGCTGAAGCTTTTCCTTGTGGTTGAAAGAAGATGTTTCTCTAGCTTTCTATCAGGATCATACTCTCTTTGATATGATGGGAGTCAATTATGTTGAAAGTATCCTTGTACTCCCCAGTACTCAACTTAAGTATAGCTTCTACCACTCCGAAGCTAGGAATCAGTATTTTTGAACTTGTGTATACGATGTCCTCTAGATCAATGATTGGTGGCTTTCCCATCATGACCCATGTTCAATAAGTCATTATATTCTTTGTTGCTTCTGGATCTATCACAGTTGAACATGTGATTTTGAGTCATGTTTATCCGTATATGCTAAATTTGATCATTGTAGGAGATAATTGATCTTCTTTCTTGTCCCTGTTCTTCTTTTGATCTTGCATTTTTTGAACATTTGATGTTGAATTTGGAAACTTTTTTCCTTTATCTGCTTTCATTTGCACTTTTTCTGGAGTCAGCTTCTTTGAAATAGCTTTTGTCAATTCTTCAGGTATGTCAATGATGACATATTCTTGTGGTTTCTCTGCTTCCTTTGTTTGCACCTTGGAACCATGCTCCATGATGTAGCAATCTGTCTCAACTTTTCTGCTTTCACACTCACAAACTTCATTAGCTTCCTTCAACACCTTTATTGTAAATAAAGGAGTTATATCACAACCTTCCTCATCACAGAATTTAGTCAGGGTCGCCTCATTCACACACACATCAAGAGTCGCAAGTATTTGATCCCATCCAAAGGGTTCAAATAACTCCTCTAGAAAAGGTTCTGGTACATATGCCTCATCTTCTACTGGACGCTCTAGGATGCAATCTTGCTTTTTAAGACTTCCACTCTCAGGAGCTTTGTACATCCAAGTATGCACTTTGCTTTCCAAATCAGTTGTGGAGTTTATGTCTTCCCCTGGGGTTTGCACTACATCTCTATAACTATGATCTTTGACACTAATTTTTGTTGTGACCTCTTTGTGTCTCAAGTAGATATAGCTGACTCCCCACCACGAGCCATGTGCACTAACCACTACGCCCTCATGTGTACGTTGAAATATAGGATGTTATATTGTAAATGTGGGCCGATTAGTAAATTTGGAGCAAATTGGTAAATTCGAGGCAACCTCAGATCTGACGGTCCATGATTGACGCGCCGAGCCTTTTCCTCCTCCACCATTGATCCCATTTGACCATGCCCGCGTGATGTAGAGTGACGAGGCAGGAGCATTTCTTTAATCTCTCTGTAGAAAGTATGGATGCCGTAATGCTACTCTCTCTCTCTCTCTCTCTCTCTCTCTCTCTCTCTCTCTCTCTCTCTCTTTTGTTATTCAAAGTTCTTGGTTCTCTCTAGCTCGCCACCCCGACGATGGATGCAGCTGCCGGAGTAGATGTGCGCATGTTCAGACTGATCGTGGACGTGCGGAGCTTCAAGGCCAGGCTGAGGCTACCGATGAAGGCCATCAACGCATGTGTGTGTGTAGTTGTGCCCCCTGAAATTGTCAAGCTCGCCATGGCCACTCCCAACTCTGCAAATGCGGCCAAACTCACAGCTCCCCTCCGTACCCACCCACCTGTTATGGCCCAGAAGGGTTCGGAAGTGACTCTTTCCAACGGGTAAGCTGTAGTTCCATCTTGTGTATGTGGACGCCACACATGGTCTGTAGAGTGTCGTATTACGCCTAGATCTGTGTGTGTGTACACGCACGCATGCGCGCCCAGAGAGAGAGAGAGAGAGAGAGAGAGAGAGAGAGAGAGAGAGAGAGAGAGAGAGAGAGAGAGAGAGAGAGAGAGAGAGAGATGAAATGAAATGTTATTTTAACGTCTTCAAAAGGCCAAAGTGACCTATGAGACCAGAAAGTTACAATGTGGTGGATCTCATACAAAGTCAGAGTAACAAGATGACAAAATGACAGAACTGACAAAATGAGAAAATAAAATACTATGAGAGAGAGAGAGAGAGAGAGAGAGAGAGAGAGAGAGAGAGAGAGAGAGAGAGAGACTGAGTCTACATTTGTCCTGAAATTTTGTCCTGAAATTAGAGTATTTATTATCTGAGTGATCGGGGTGCTCTCCTCCTCGCAGTTTAATTAGGGGTTGAGCTATGGCCTATCAAGGCATCAAAGGAAGAAGTATCAAATAGATTTTGCCCTTGGGAAAAGGCTTCCTTTGTAGCTTTCTATCTATGATCAAGGAATGTGCCACTTTTTTGATGGAGGGGCCTCATCTCTCAATTCCTAGCCGCAATGGTTTGCAAATTTTAGTATAGCTGGCTTTGGGGAAAGGTGTAAGGTACCCATTGTCGTGGGGAAAACATATCCTAAAATTTTCTGTAAATTATGTTCGAGTTGAATGATTGTTGTTTAGAGAGTGCACCGTGTGTTAGAGACATTGGATGGTACATGCAGTTCTAAAAATGGCCTAAAAACTGTTGAATATTTTGCATTTGTTGGGCATGCAAAAAGATTTTGACAGTTTGTTTTTAGTATAGACTTGCATATGCTGATGTGTGGCTCATGATGCCCTACTGCTTTCAGCTTTGTGTCTTTGGAGCTCCTTGCTTCTGTAAGCGGTCTTGCAGCTGCCCTTGCCCAAGATCTTTGTCTACAAGCACAAGTCTTCCATCGTGACAAGTAAGCACTCGATTACCATTCACTCCGTGTACTGTTTTTCAATGCACCTCTATATCTTGAATTGAAAACAACAGGAGCATCAAGAAACATCAATTAGACACATGCTGAAATTTTCTGCAGAAATCTCAATTTTTCAAGATAGTCGGAATCAAAATAAGCAGTCAATCTTATAACTTTTGTTGTAGATATGCAGTTGATGGCTTGATTGGAACTGCTTCAATCCCAATGGCCTCTCTGATGAAGGAACCTTGGCTTGACGGCTATGCTCCCGTGTACTCCCCTTCTGATCGTTCAGGGCAAGATGCTTAGGTTTTCTTTGAACCAAAGCATACTTGATAAACTGGACATCATAACTACACCTTTCTCACTTTGTTTATAAGTTTGTCTCCTTTGTCAAAGTGGTTATCAGATAATTGTTGGAACATTGCGAGTAGTTCTCCCAGCCGAAGATCTTGGCCCGGCTAACACGTTGATCCACAAGCCCACTCAGGGAACTTCAAAAGAGAGAGCCATCTCCCCTTTTCCTAGCTTAGAAGATCCATTTTTCCTATTGAAGCGGGACTTTAATGATAATTTCCCATCCAAAGTTGTTGGTGTGCAAACAGAGTCTCAGGAGGAGGAGTCTGGTGAAAAGAGAAGGAGAAGCCCATCTGCTCAGAAAACTGACAGGGCTCCAAAAATGTTAAGCAAGTTAAAAGCATTAAGACCCCTCAAACGGAACCAAGAGAAGTTGGTGCAAAATCCTGTAGCAGACTTAGATAGGGCAGTTCCTTCTTCACATGCAGACGAGAAGCTCAGGAGATACGAGTTGGAATGGGAGTTTGAGAGGTGGCGCCGTGCTGAAGAGGCTAAGTGGAGGGCAGGTCTCAAAGATGAGGAGACAAAGAGATTGGCAGCACTTGATGCTGAGTGGAAGAAAAAAGAGAATGAGCACATTCTTGACATTGATAAAACTCGCTCTGAGCTCAGCAATCTCGAGGCTAAGTTTCGGTAGGCATCTTGCAGCAGCTTGTGAGTCATTGTTTGGTCGATTCTTCACTCGATGATGTAAGTTTTATTATGTTTTTTCTCTTAAGGGCTAAACTTTTTGCATTGGAGAAGAGAGAGCGTACGCTTGTGATTGCTGAAGAAGAAGCCTTGTTGAGAAGGGAAGCTTAGACTCGAGATTGTGCTCAGCGAGCAGCTGATGCAGAGGTAGTCCTTTTCAGTGGCCTTGTTGGCTTTGCCAGCATTTATACTGTCAAAAAAGGATGGTTGCTTTACTTCATTTGTGTATTGTTTCTAAAAAGTTTGTTGATAGGTAGGAATGTTGGTCTATGAATAGTAATCTCTTTTTTTTTTTTGCTTTTGAGGGATAAAATGTCCTATGATTCAATATGGATAAATTGAAGTTGCAGTCTCAATTGTGCATCTAGAGGTTCTGATTTGTGAAGTTTTAAATGGAGTTGTGACTACTCGCCATCGTGCAAGTTCTTACTCATTCCACTAGTGCATTTGGTCCATTCACAAAAATTTTGTTTTTTATTTCTTTTAGCAGTTATTTCATAGCCTCTTAGAGTTAGGCTTTACTAACCCTACTATAAGCCAGGGTGCACCTTTCAAAATGTTTTTGTACCACGTGTTCAAAGGAGGGGTATTATAATTGATAAAATTTATATTATTTTAAATTATTATACTTACAAAAGGGTTTTTTAATTGAGTTTAATAGGGAAAAGGGACCCTTTTTTTGCCTCACAATATGTAAGTACATGACACATGATCTAGATGGTTTGTGATAAGTGCACCCCCAAAGCCCTGGAGCCTTGACAATTCACACAATCTCAGATTGCAAATGAAATGCATGCTCATACTTATGTGCACTTTTGCTGACGCACATGACTATGAGAGCATCTCTCTATTTGAAGTTCCACTGTCCCTATTGGTTAGGCACATGATTGTGAAAGCATCTCTCTATTTGAAGTTCTACAGTCACTATTGGTGCTTGAGGATGTAGCAAGGATGTCATACTATTAAATCTTTAAGACTTAGCATGAGGGAATTGGCGGTTATATTGCATTAGCAAGATTTAGTATTTACACACTCTAAGTGTATGGATACCTTGCATGGTCACAGTCACAACTTGAAGACCACCCCCCCTCTTATCTTTGCCCTCCATTTCTTTTTTTCCGTCGTTGTTCTATGTAATAATTTTTTATTGGTTTGTCTACATGCTTAGAGTTCGTGGGTTTGGGCAAGAGAATATCCCTGAGTGTGTTTCTACATATGTGGGCAGTCTAAAAGAATAGACATGTGCGTACACACTTTTTAATAGATGGGAAACCTGAAGACACGGAAAACCCATGAAGAATGTTACATGGGTTTGTCTACATGAGTTCATGGGTTTGTGCAAGAGCGTGTCCCTGAGTGTGTTTCTACATGTGTGGGCAGTATGAAAGAACAAGTGGATGGATACGACTGTCCGGGACCAGGGAGACTCTTTTGGAGGTGGGGGAGGTGGAACTCCCAACGCCACTCTCTGGGCTCTGGTCATCACTGTATCGGGGGTGGAGGAGTGGTATCAAACTGTTGGATGAAGGACAACACCTTGTTCGTATCTTTTAACCCAAACAAAGTATCAAACATGACGCTTAGACCGCCATCCTTAAATTCTTTCTTAGCCTTTCTTTTGTGCTCCAAGGTCCTCGTCATCAAAGTGAACGGCACGACGACGGCGTTTCCTTCTTGAAACATGTGCTTCACCTCTAGGTCCCTTTTTTGCTAGATCGGACAAAGTAAGTTTGAAAAGACTTGGACTTGTCCCTTGCGAGTCAATGAAAGATTCAAGCTCTTTCTGTGTTTGCTTACTTGGGGCTTTATCTCCCTCTAAATGTGCTCTGCTCTGAGGGGAAAATTTGAACTCTTCTTGTTGGTAGAGGATGTTGATCTCGTAATGGGTTTGATACCTTTTTCCACTTCTTGTAGACTTCAATCATTGGGTGATTTTGTACCATGGGTCTATACCTTGCACTTTCCTTCAAGGGTGAATGTGGGCTTATCCTAAATTGATCTAGGTATATTTTTTAGTTGTATAGCGATCATGTAGAATTCACATTGTGAAGTCTTTATCCGAGTTACGACCAGTTGATATTGTTCTAATTCTTTCTATCTTTTGTGGTGCGCATGCCCTATCAACTATCTCATTTTTGTGCTAATTTTTCCGATTTAATGCTGCCAGGCTTCATTATGGTTGAGTCTGCCCTTGATCTCCGGAGTCATGACAAAAACTCAGTATGCTGAACTTTGTGTTTATGTATGCTCATGTGTGTGTGTGTGTGTGTGTGTGTGTGTGTGTGTGTGTGGGAGCATATGTTTGCTGTCACAAACTATTGACATGTCAAGCCACTATAGACCTGAGCTGACTTGCACATCCTGGCCAAGGGGCCTAAATTCTAAGAAGTAGCAGCAAAAGAAGTTTTACCAACTTGCAAAGTCTTGCTGAGTGGCCTCCTCTTCAGATTCTTTAATGCTGTTGTGTTCTCTATGAGATTCTCCATGGGTTGTGTTGCAAAAAGTCAGATTGGATCCTTTGTAGAAGAAGAATCTACAAAGCTGTGATACCATTGTAGCCGGCAAGCCAGGAGTGAATCCACAACAAGCATATGACTGAACTTGAAAACTGATAACACTTGAAATTGAAAATTACTGGAGACAAGACATGGTAGAGTGGAGTTCTCTGCCCAGATGCATTGACCCCTACCTAAGTGGGGCACCCCACAAACATGGGTACTTCTTTGTACATATATATATATAAATCACAAAGTATTACTACTACTTATTTAAAGGCGTTGGCCCAAAGACAACAGGCTGAAATAGGCGCCCAAAAGCTCTATTGCTCGAAAGCTAAATCCCCAAAAGTCAAGCCTTTAAAAAAATTGGCCAAAAACGTGTTGTCTATATCCTTTCCCTAGTTCGGAAAGTCACGATATTGCTACATCATCACTTTGTGAGTGAGTAGGTGACTAGGCTGAGAGGTCACTAACGGTTGAACCTTTTAAACTCATGAACTCCCCTGTCTCTTCACAATAATGACGCTTTTCATGTTCAAATCCATTGAGATCACTTCACATTCAAATTCTAACATTTTTAAAAAATATTCCTTGAAATTTTCAAAATGGTTTTCCTCCTCTCCCTTTACCTTTCAAGTGGTACAGCTAAAAAGTGTAAAAAATGCTTAAGGCACATCAACTTGTAGCTTCATTGTGGATACAAATGATGATCTTCTGCATCATCCGTAGCAAACCCTTTGTCCCACATGGCGTTATAAGAGTGGAGCTTGCCACACCACTGATGCTAGTGGTTGGTCTCTTTCTGACAACATGTTTCATCTAGAGTGTCACAAACTGCCGGTGTGTCAAGCCACTAAAGACCAAGAGGGTTAAATCTCCCTGAGTGTAACCCTAGCCAACCTGTAGATTCCTACCAAGTGGCCTAAACCCTAGAAGAAGAAGAAGAAGAAGAAGTCCTCACCAACTTATAGATCCTCATTGAGTGTCCCAATTATTAAAATGGGTTAGGATTTTAATCCTAACCCCCAACAACTTATGGAAGCAGAGAGGCCTAAACTGCTTAGAATGAAGAAGACACACACACAAGCACTAAAGATGATGACATGGCAGCATGTTGTATGGACGCCCACGATTTGTGTTGACACACTGATGTGACAGCTGTACGAATTTTTGCAATTTACGCTGTCAGCTTTTGGCCAGATTTCAGCGCTTAGCTTTTGGACCAGATGCTTTTAGAACCTGCTGTTTTTCATGTAACTGCTTTTGGATGGGCAAGTGTCACGTGCACATCTAACCCTATGTGTACGTGGATAAGCTACTTCATGACAAGGGTTCAATTCAGTTCAGTCAGCCTAGCTTAGGAAGTGTTCTGGCACTTTTGTGAGTCTGTTCGCAGACCGTGCATATCCACGCACTTAGAATAGATGCATATCCTTTGGTTGCACACATCATGATCATCAGATTACCATTAGAACCCATCACGAGCATTTTTACAGTGCATAGACCTATATTCCCTATTTTAGCCAATTTTCACTTATTATTTAAGTGACTTTTGTCGGGAACTAGGTAGGGCAAATTAGCAAGTCAAGCACATAAGAAACCTAGCGCTAGCACTTTTTGGCAGAAGAGGCAGCAGGCACCTGACATCCAACAGTGCACCTTCTCAACAAGACATCCCCCCCCCCGCGGCGGATGACCTAGCGTTTTCAGCCAAGAACAGCCAGCGTTTTCTTCAAGTGCAGATTCAGCCTAGCGTTTTGCATTTGCAGCAGCCCCGACGCTAGCAAGACACAGCAGATCACTAGCGTTTTTGCCTCAGACCCCAAATCATCCCTAGCGTTTTTGGATCAATAGTCAACATAGAGTTTTCAGATTCTCCGCGATAGAACCCAGAATAGCATCAACGTTTTCAGTTTTCAGCATCAAGACTCCGTAGTAGAACCACCAAACCACGCAGATCTCACCTTCCCGCTGCAGATCCTCGCCGTACGGTCAGATTAGCCCAAGTTTGCAGATTCAGCCCGAAAAACGCAGATTTCAGTATCTGCGTTTTCAGCTCGTCGTCGTTGCATCATCGTCATCGCCATTGTCACCGACATAGCAGATACAAGAATTGCAGATTTCAGCCCCTAGCGTTTTCAGATTTCAGCCCGTCTCGTCGTCGTCCTCATCTTCGTCGACATCGTCGGCAAGTTCATTGCATTGTAGAGATTTGTGCAGTAGACTGCTCTCGCCATAGAGAGTGGGGCCTTTGGAGGAGGGTTTTGACAACATTCCGGTGTCGTATTCTTCTCTCTCTATCTCTCAGTCTTATCACCTTCGTTCACAGTGTTTATCCACTTTGTTTGTGATCATTTGCACTCTCTTACTAAAGGAACGGAAGGCTCTCCCTTCCGTAAGAAAAAGGAACCCTTGAGCACAGTTCAGAGCACTCATCTTGAGAAAAGTTCAACATTCACTTCCGCTGCATCTTACATATGTGCCGTGGGATCTCTCTCTAGCATTCTACCCGCAGGAGATGCAGAGAAGAGTCACAAGTGTTGTACCTCGTTGAAGCAGTATAAAGAAATACAAAAGGGGCACCACAGTTTGGGGCAAGTGCACTCTAGGGGTGGAACTATGCCACTACGTGTCTCACATGAAGTCTCTTTCTTTCAATTTAGTTGTATGAAGTGCTTAAAATTTTGTTCAGTCTGTTCTTTTCCATTGGCACGTGGTGCCCGTCCCGTTAGAGTGGTATCAGAGCTTCAGGCGTGTGTTTTTGTCACAAAGTGATGATGTGGCATGACCTAAAGGACAGACTTCGGACAGAGAGGGGTCAAGGCCCTATTGGAAAGATACAGAGAAATGCTACCAACTTGCAAAGCCTAAGCCGAGAGATTTGAAAATAAAGACCAAGTATTTTAAAGTTGTTCCAACTTATAGGCTCCTATCCGATAGGGCCTAAAGGGACACTAGAAGATTAAAATAAAACGGGAACCCCCAAATCACGTGGAGATGTTGATGTGGCAGCGTTGTACGGACGTTTCGCAATTGCGATGGCTGCTGACGTGGCACGTATGCGGATTTCCACGATTTGGACTGGTTGCTCGAGCGCTAGCTTTTGGGACCCATATGCTTTTAGAATTGAAGCTTTTCATGTACACTGCTTTTGGAAGGCCCAGGGCCTATAAATAAAGTGCGAGAGCCTCAGTCTCAAGCAAATACACTTGGGAGCACTACTGAGACGAGGACCCTTGGACATTGTACTTTGTGAAGCATTAATAATAAAGAAATACCAAAATGGGTGCGAGTCTTTGGGGCCATTCTCTTGGAACTACGCCGTGCCTCTCTCTCTCTCTCTCTCTAGGTTTTCTTTAGTTCGTTTAGTTTGCTCACGTGTGTTGTGGTAGATTCCCGACTTGGAGTGTCCAAGTCTGTCGCAGTGGTATCAGAGCTCAGCCGATTCTTCTTCTACGAAAGATCCGATCCCTTTACTCACAGCACACATGGATTCAGTCGACGAATCTTTCCATGAGGAAATTGTGGCACCCGACCATTCCGGCTCAGGTGAGAACAATGAAGATTCCAATAGACATCGCCCATCTTCTAAAGATTCGGAATAGTACATGCCATCCCCTCCTACTGATTACAGAAGAATGGAGATGTAGCGGCAACAATAGGTTGACGCTTGTGCCGAGAAGATGCTTCAATACTTAAAGGATCCACAGTATGCGAAATTTTTGGCGAAGCACCCGCTTGAGGAGATGCATTCTAGATGGCGTTGTGCCATTAGATCACCTCTGAAGTCACCCATTGAGGAAGCCGACCACACCTAGGACTCCTTCTCAAAAGGTGTATTGTAACAAACTTGGGCACCCCAAGTCTAGATTGTGTCGAGACATGAGAGAGAATCACTTAAAATACTTCACAACTTTAAAATCAGGGTTCAATTTGGTTGACACGGCCCGACGTAATTCCGTGCCCAAAGAGATTGGCCCCAAAGATTGGTGCTCCTTTCGGTATTTCTTTTATATTAATCTTTGAGCAAAGTACAACTCCCGCAAGGTCCTCCGCTCTCAGACTAAAACCGGCCTGTACTTTCAAACAGGACAGTAGATTTTAGACTTAAACCTTATTTTCTTTCACCCATTTGATTTGTCGCCCACTTTACCTGTACTTTCAAGACACAACAAAGGGGAGAGGGATACAGGCTGCTAGATTGCACCTGTATGAGAAGACCGACACCAGATTGGCCCCTAACTTAGTCACCCCTTTCGGTATTTCTTTACTGATTAGAAGAGGGAATAAACGTTGTGGTTCCCTACAAGCTGCCCCGCACAAACTTGGCTGAATTTCCATTGTTCCGGCCCGATTTTGGTAGCATAACTGTACTAGGACCCTTCACAATCAGTATTCCCACGCATTGAATGACTTTCCCGACGCATACGGGCACTTTGCAAAACCTGGCGAGAATCTGCAGTACACTGAATTCTCTGTTTTCAGCCCCGAAAATGCGCCAGATCACGGTCCCCTCGCGTCCCCGAACCTCCTGGGGGTATTAGGGACCGTTTAGGGCCAAAACCCTAAACCTGCAAAAATACACAACAGGCTGTAATTTACTGTTTCGGGCTCCGTTTCGTGTGCCGATTGCATTCGTAGCAAGTCCTCGAGCCCCCGCACCTGTAAGGCTACTTGCCCTTTGAATCGGACGAGATTCTTGGCGTGAAACCTCTCCGAATTCACATGTACCTGCGGGGGATTAGCCGCTAGCTAATCCAGTACCTGTGCAAGAGGCTCTTGCCTCGGCAATCGCGCATGAACCCACACAACTGTACATTGGTCAATTGAAAAGCCCTCTAGTGGGGCATAACATACTGCCATAGGGGAGAGAGAGGGCAGTGCATAGCGTGCAGGGCATCACTCCTGGCACCGCACTGTGCATAGGAGGGAAAGCAAGCACTCCATAGCTCTTCACCTGTGACAAAATCAGCAAATGAGCCTCTCCCAGCTTAAAATTCAGCGCCACCTTCTCTTGCATGAGGAAAGTGCACCAGAATGTGCCACTTAGCGCATTTATAAGCATTTTCCCGTTTCGGGGTTGCCGCCTAAAAATCTCCCAACCGGTTGCCCAGTTGACTTCACGGCAGAGTAAGAAAATGTTCCCCTTGTCATTCCGGAAGTAATGACGCCAACACATTTTCAGGTCCCAAAATAGTAGTTCCCTAAATTTTAGGAGATGCTGCCATTGTATCTTTCTAGGTCATCCGACCCTCTTTGTACACTGCGGCCACATCCAGAATTGAAATGTAGCCTCTGTAGCAAAGGATTCCACTTTGGCTAGTCAATGACCCCACTTTGGCTAACCATAGTCCTTGTCCAACCTTAGTGCTCTCTTGCCCTCAGGCCCGGACTCCCTCTGGACAGTTCCACACTAGCTATGCAATGCAGGGAAGTTAGATTTCCCGAGGGGTGTTTCCAAAAAGTGAAAGTAAATAAATAATAAGAAAGAAATCAACAAAAAGGATAGATAGTAGTCACACGCTGGTGACATACTCCCCTCTTGAAATCTCAAACGTCCTCCTTTGCATCTATGTCGTACATGTTCACGGTCAACACTGATGTATTCAACACCTGTCGACACATGTACGACACATACATGCTCATTGTCAACCCTGGTGTATTCAACACCTCGTCAACACATGTATTGCCTGCGTGTGAACCCTGTCCCAATGACATAGTGGTAGCTTCGCACTCTACCATTGCTTTGAGTCACCAACTTTCCAAGGACAAAATGGTAGCTACACATTTTGCCACTGTCTTATAGTACACGTTGGATCCCGTAACACTTTCGAGCATACCCAAACCGACAATTTAAGAATGCAGTTACACATGTACTCTTTAATAGAAGCAATTATTGTATCCTTGAAAAACTGACAAGAAATACTCACTTCTATAGCACTAACCAAACTTTTGGACATTCCATAAGAGCAATTGCCAAACTGACAATCTGTACAGCTCTAACATTCATGTAATAGGTATTTCATTTGAGCTCACTTTACATACCATGTACATCATTTGTTTCAGAAGCCATTGTCACACTGACAATCCATGTAGCTTTGAAACTCAAGGGGTCAAGGTAGGATGCAAATCGAAGGCTTCAAGGTAAAGTGATAACACAGTTGGTGAGTCTGCAAGTTCACCTTCTTCCATCCACTTAGCATCCATTGGTGGATAGTTTCTGAACTTTACCAAGTAATGCCTAGCAACCTTGCCTTTCACTTTTCTTTCCTTATGTGCCAAAATCTGTTTCGAGACCAAGATCTCGTCAAGTTCCTCAACTTCCAGCTTATCTTCAGCTGGCATATCTTCTGGCACATCACCCACATAGGGTCTGAGAAGACTCACATGAAACGCATTGTGAATCTTCCAACTGTGAGGAAATTTCAGCCTATATGCAACATCACTGATTATGTCGCACACTTGAAAAGGCCCATAGTAACGCATGCTGAGCTTTGGAAACAGTCTTTCCTTGCCCTTTATCTTCTTTAACCTTGCCTTTTCAAAGCGTAAAAGCACCCAATCACCAAGTGAATATACCACTTCACGACGGTGACAATCAGCTGCTTTCTTTTTCTTTGCCTGAGTCTTTTCGAAGGCCACTTTGACCTTCTTGTACATTTCATCCATGTCCTGAACATACTTATCTGCTTCAAATGTCTTGTCCTTTGTATGCAGTATGGGAGGAACTTTCTTGCCACCTTCAACTATCTCAAAAGGTGCCTTGCCAGTTGATGAATGTACTGTATTATTGTATGCATACTCCACCAATGGCAAATACTGCTCCCACTTTCCTTTATGCTCTGACACATAGCACTTCAGCAGATCTAGGACAATAGAATTTGCCTCTTCTGACTGCCCATCTGTTTGAGGATGAAATGACGAAGAGAATTTGAGCGTGGTGCCCATATTCTCAAACAAGCCTCTCCAGAACAAACTTTTCATGCGTGGATCACGGTCGTTAACAATCGATTGTGGCATGCCATGATACTTGAAAATATTGCTCATAAACAAGCGTGCCATCTGATCTGGTTTTATCTTCTTCCTGATCGGAATAAAATGAGCTTGTTTGCTAAATCTGCAAATAATGGTCCAAATACCATTGTTTCCTGTCTGCATTCTCGGAAGATCAAAGATAAAATCCATAGTAATACTTTCCCATGGTTTATCTGGAATAGGTAGTGGTTGCAATAACCCTGGTGCCTTTTGCCTGTCAAACTTGACCTTCTGGCAAATTAGGCATTCTCGCACAAAGGCATCCACATCTCTTCTCAATGTAGGCCAGTAGAAGAATGTCTCAACCTCTTTAACTGTAGCATTGATACCACGATGCCCTGCATACGGTGGGACATGACTCTCTTCCATAACTTTGCGTCGCAATGGCTTTGTGACACACAATTTGCCATGCATCATCATGAACCCATCTTTGAGAAGATAGTGTTCATGACGTGTCCATGCATTAGCTGCTCGAAGACCCTTGCAAAATCTTCATCATTTTCATACTGTTCCCTCATATCATCAAGTGCATGATGATAAGGAATCGACACAGCTGAAATTTGTGGCTCCACATGCACAATCTAAAAATGGAACATGGACAAGATATTTGCCCATCGCATATGATTCTCAGATAACTTTGTCTGTGTCAAGAAGTATCGCAAGGTCTGATGGTCCGTTTGGACAACAAAGTCTGCACCTAGCAGGTAGTGTTTCCAACTTAAGAGCGCATGAATCACAGCCAGTAACTCTTTCTCATAGACCTGCATGGTCATCTCTAGCCCTTGCAAAATTCTGGTCTCATAGGCTACTACCCTGCCATCTTGCATTAGCACTGCACCAATGCTACTACCGCAGGCGTCACACTGGACCACAAATGACTTCCTAAGATCTGGCAACACAATGACTGGATCTGAAGTCATCTTTTCCTTTAAGAGATTAAAAGTTGAAATCTCTTTCTGTGTCCATCTAAAGGTGACTGCCTTCTTTTGAAGAGCATGTAAAGGTGAAGCAATCTCAGCAAAATTTCAGATAAACCTTCTGTAATAGGAGCATAGTCCCAAGAAGCTTCGGACATCAAAATCTGGCCACGACTTGATCGCTTCAACTTTTGCAGGATCCATTCTGACACCATCCTTTGAGACAATGTGTCCTAGAAAGTGGATCTCTTCCAGTAAAAATTCATTTTTCTTTGCATTGATGAGCAACCTATGACTGCGTAGCTCTTCGAACACAATGGCCAAGTGATGCCTATGCTCCTCTTCATTCTTTGAGTAGACTATCATGTCATCAAAGAATGTACCAACAAACTACTGGTGTGGACGGAAAATTCTGTCCATCATCCTATTGAACGTAGCAGGAGCATTTGTGAGACCAAAGGGCATCACTAAAAATTCGTAAAGACCAAACGTCGTTCTAAAAGCAGTCTTGTGCACATCCTCTGATCTAATGTGGATCTGATGGTACCCACTCTTTAGATCTATCCTGCTAAACATAGCTGCTCCTTCTAATTTGTCCATAATATAATTAATTCTAGGTATAGGGAACCTATTCTTGATGGTATTCTTGTTCAGTGCACGGTAATCGATGCACATACGCCATGAGCCATCCTTTTTCTGCACCAACAACACTGGAGAACAGAATGGAGATGAGCTGGGCTGAATCAGCCCCTTTTCTAACAGCTCCTGTACTTAGCCCATTATCTCTTTTTGTTGAGCCGCACTAACCCTGTACGGAGGCTTATTTGGTGGGCTACTGCCTGGCACCAAATCTATCGCATGGTCCTCGGGTCTCTCTGGCGGTAATTGAGACGGTAATGAATCGGAAAAACAATCACTATACTGTTGTAAAAACATTGACCTTTCTTTATCTAGCACATATAAATTTGATTCATCACAATCTGACACTTCACGTGCAAAAACCAAGTACGCAAAAAGATGCTTTTTCATTACAGAAGTAATAGCAAAAGCTGATACAGTGGGAATAGACTCCCCTTTAAGCTTTACATCCAGAATGTGAGTCTTTCCCCTGCTCTGTACAGTGATCTTTTTTTTGTAGGCATCCATGATTCCCTGTACACGAAATAACCAAGGAATACCCAACAACACATCACATCCGTCCAGTGGCATGATGTAAAATTCTTCAGCATCTACATAGGACTAGATATGTAGGTGCAACTTTCCAATGATGGGTGTCACAGCCTAGGTATGGCCAGGACATGCCAAACCTGCCTATGTTGTATACCCCATCTCTTCAGGTCTGATTCCCAACTTTGAAGCCAATTCTGGGGAAATGAAGTTGGCTTTGGCACCTGGATCAAAGAAGATAAGCATTGTTTGATCCCTAACCTTTCCCCATGATCTGCAAAGCTCACTTGCATCTGAATTTGGCGTGTCGCCCACCGTATCTAGCACTAGACCAGCCATGGGCTTCTTTCCTTTCTTATCCTCCTTCTCTTCAGAATCAGCTGGCCTTTTCTTTGTAGGACAATTGTAAGCAATGTGGCCAGGCTGCTCACAGATGAAGCATTTGTTCTGTGACCTCAGGACCTTCTTTTGCTTTTCCGACTTGCGAGGAAAACTTATTTTCCATTTCTTCGTTGGTCCCTTTTCTGATTCAGCCGTAGCTTTGTCTTTCCCTGCATTGGCCGGCTCTTGAGTCACTTTCGGAGCCTCCTTGGGAACATACTTCTTCGCTGAATTTTTCTTGGCTGATCCTTCCTTGATGCCGGTATTGAATTCACAATCTTCTCCCTTGAGCAAACCATTGCCAGTGTTTGCTACCTCGATGAGCTACGTCAAAGTAGTGACTTTGGTCTTCGTGCAATATTTTCTCAATCCTTTGGGTAGGCCACAACAGTATTTTTCAATCTGTTCTGTCAATGGCACAAACCTATAGGAAGTTACTGGAAGTAGATCTTTCCAAAACATCCGATTGTAATCATCCAGATTCTTGCAAGTAGCAGCATTAAGCTGGTGCCATTCTGTCATGACATCTGCTTCAAAGTCATCAGATAATCATGCTGCTGCAAAAATATGCTTGAAGTAAATCCATGTGGACGGATCTTGCCCTTGCAGCAATAAAGTTGTCCACCATTGTCCCGTATTCCTTGTCAAGAAAGTGGCTGCCTTGCGGACCTTTGAAGCCTCTATAAAGTTTCCCCCTGCATAGGCCTTGTCAAACTGCTGGAGGAATGAGAGAGCCTTCTTCCTATCATCAAACCCTGTAAAGGTCGTGAAAGACACACCTTTGCCACCTTCTTTGTACGGAGTTGGCCTCTCTAGCAGCGTTAAATTGTCATATGGAAGTGACTGAAACATGGGAACACTGTTACGGTTCATTTGTGTTCCTTGACCGCAATTAAGTTGACCTGGAAATGCCATATTTGGCTGCTGATTTGTAATTCCAGCCATACCAAAATTTGCCCGTGGCATCCCAAATTGGCCTTGAGTGCTCTGAAACCCTGGTAGCATGCCCGTAACACCATACATGGGGTTAGGCATCATTGTTTGAGCACCCCCAAACATTGTTCCTGGCGTGTAAAACTGATTTCTAGGTGCATGACCAGCCATGCTCTGGAATACCGATCCACCTCCAAAATAGCCAGGGTGTACTGAAGGTGGTGGGAAGACCTGTTGCATAGTGTGTAGGTTGCTTCCCTTCCCATTAGAACCAGCTATAGGCTGCTGAAAAGTGGCTGGCTGAACTGGTACAGCTTGAAAGACTGGCATCTCAGCCACCTGTTCTTGCACCTTAGGCACAGGTTGTGGAGACTTCATGTTCTCCGTCAAGTGTACAGGTGTTTCCATTGACTGTGCAATATGAATCACCTGTGCTCGAGCCTTAACAGGCTTTTGAATATGATCCAGTGACCCAACTTACTGAGACGGAACAGCAGGTTGCAGAAAGGCTAAAAACCTCCGAATCTGCATTACTTGTGTGAACATAGCCACAACAGTAGCCAATTGGGTCCTGAATATATCATCATCCGTCTATGGTGGTCTTGAGGACTCACCCACTTCATGTGTCTGTTGACCTTGTGAAGAGGAAACCTCTTCAGTCACATCATCTGGTCTGTCAACCATAATTGCAATTCCCTGTGTCTAGTCTATGATCCCCTGTGTCTTCAAGCCCAACCTGACTAAGGCTCACTTCTATGGAAAAAAGTGATTTAATCCCCGGCAATGGAACCATGAAACCGGCATGTACTTTCAAAAAGGGCGGTAGACTTTAGACTTAAACCTTATTTGCTTTCACCGATTTGATTTGTCGCCCACTTTACCTGTACTTTCAAGACACAACAAAGGGGAGAGGGATACAGGCTGCTAGATTGCACCTGTATGAGAAGACCGACACCAGATTGGCCCCTAACTTAGGCGCCCCTTTCGGTATTTCTTTATTGATTAGAAGAGGGAATAAACGCTGTGGTTCCCTACAATCTGCCCCGCACAAACTTGGCTGAATTTCCATTGTTCCGGCCCGATTTTGGCAGCATAACTGTACTAGGACCCTTCACAATCAGTATTCCCACGCATTGAATGACTTTCCCGACGCATACGGGCACTTTGCAAAACCTGGCGAGAATCTACAGCACGCTGAATTCTCTGTTTTCAGCCCCGAAAATGTGCCAGATCACCTGTACAGCGGTCTCCTCGCGTCCCCGAACCTCCTGGGGATATTAGGGTCCGTTTAGGGCCAAAACTCTAAACCTGCAAAAATACACAGCAGGCTGTAATTTACTATTTCGGGCTCCGTTTCGCGTTCCGGTCGCATCCGTAGCAAGTCCTCGAGCTCCCGCACCTGTAGGGCTACTTGCCCTTTGAATCCCCGAACCTCCTGCGGGTATTAGGGACCATTTAGGGCGAAAACCCTAAACCTGCAAAAATACACAGCAAGCTGTAATTTACTGTTTCGGGCTCCGTTTCGCGTGCCAGTCGCATTCCTAGCAAGTCCTCGAGCCCCCGCACCTGTAGGGCTACTTGCCCTTTGAATCGGACGAGATTCTTGGCGTGAAACCTCTCCGAATTCACCTGTACCTGCGGGGGATTAGCCGCTAGCTAATCTAGTACCTATGCAAGAGGCTCTTGCCTCGGCAATCGGGCATGAACCCACACAACTGTACATTGGTCAATTGAAAAGCCCTCTAGTGGGGCATAACATACTGCCATAGGGGAGAGAGAGGGCAGTGCGTAGCGTGCAGGGCATCACTCCTGGCACCGCACGGTGCATAGGAGGGAAAGCAAGCACTCCATAGCTCTTAACCTGTGACAAAATCAGCAAATGAGCCTCTCCCAGCTTAAAATTCAGCGCCACCTTCTCTTGCATGAGGAAAGTGCACCAGAATGTGCCACTTAGCGCATTTATAAGCATTTTCCCGTTTCGGGGTTGCCGCCTAAAAATCTCCCAACCGGTTGCCCAGTTGACTTCACGGCAGAGTAAGAAAATGTTCCCCTTGTCATTCCGGAGGTAATGACGCCAACACATTTTCAGGTCCCAAAATAGCAGTTCCCTAAATTTTAGGAGATGCTACCATTGTATCTTTCTAGGTCATCCGACCCTCTTTGTACACTGTGGCCACATCCAGAATTGAAATGTAGCCTCTGTAGCAAAGGATTCCACTTTGGCTAGTCAATGACCCCACTTTGGCTAACCATAGTCCTTGTCCAACCTTAGTGCTCTCTTGCCCTCAGGCCTGGACTCCCTTTGGACAGTTCCACACTAGCTATGCAATGCAGGGCAGTTAGATTTCCCGAGGGGTGTTTCCAAAAATTGAAAGTAAATAAATAATAAGAAAGAAATCAACAAAAAGGATAGATAGTAGTCACACGTTGGTGACACAGACTCTGCGTCTAGATGCCCTGAGAAGTGAGGCCCTTAGGGCTCTTTTATTCTTACAAAGGTTGCCAAAAGCAGAGCCCCAAAATCAGTTAAACTCAAAAGCAAAAGTTCCAAAAGCTTCAAACTTAAAAGTAAATGAGTCAAAAAAGCTTCTAGCTCCAAAAACTACCGAAAAAGCAGTCAGCGCAATTTATGGAGATTCTGTATAGCTGTCAGCGCAAAAAGCGGGTCTGTCCGTACAACCTGCCACGTCAGCCTTTCAACAAAAATTTTGGGTGTTCAGTAGTACTGCCACGTCAGCGTCCATGCTGCCTGCCACATCAGCATGTCAACGCAGAATCCGGGAATCCGTATAGTCAGCACGCTTGTGTGTGTCCAGGCATAAGTGCCACGTCATTAATATGTGACATACCCCCTCTTGAAAGAATTTTAATCGCCCTCGATTACGCCTGCAAAACAGACAGAGGCCATAAACTGTCTTAGTAGACACTGACTGTTAGTACCGACGCACTAGACACAACACATCTAGCACATGTACAAAGACGACAGTCACATCACTACACATGACATCACAGGACATCACATGACATTGATTTCAAATCTCAGACAATGACTGCCAGCAACGTATTTAGTAATCACATCTAGATCCATTCTGGACCTCATTGATGTCGGGTTAACTAATTCCATAGTGCCATTATGTCTATAGAGATTTTTCGACTCAAGCATTGTTGTGTGCGAGAATCATTTCCGGGGATCCCAGTCCATCACCAAGTTCATACTGAACAAAGTGGTCCAGTCATTCATTCCATTGAATCAGTCATGATTCATGATTTGTTTCATACTGAACAGAGTGGTCTAGTCATTGTTTTCATTGAAATCAATCATGATTCATGATTCGTTATCAGGCTCATTCGAGAGCTGTCATTGCTCCATCTCATTCTTAATTCTGCCCTCTTTTCCAAAATTAATAGATTCTTTCATAAAACGTTAGTTTTATTCAAAATTTAAAATCATCTTCCAGAAAGTCTTGTTTCATAAATGCATAAAGCAAAATAATTCTAATTCCAAAAAAAATCTATTCTAGAAGGAGTATCGCCTCATCCTGTTGTCCTTTCAATCTGCCAGTCATCTTGATTCTTGTGTCCTTTTGGGGCACCGTGTAGCGATATGTCCTTGTTCTCCACATTCAAAACACTTTTCTTCTTTAAAATATTCATCTCTTTGGTCTTCTATGAGTGAAGGTCGTCTATGTCTTCGTCGATTGTTTCTACTATGACTTGTTGAAGGTTCATCTGATGGGTAAGTCAAGTTACCCGAATGTATAGCAAATCCCCGCTTCACGTGTCCAATCAACTGTTGTATAGACTTGGACTTCCTTTCGAGATAGTAGTCTCGAATTTCTTTGGAAGTCCACAACAAAATCGTTCAATCTGCTCCTTAAAACTGATCTTCTTTGAAACAGGTAAAAAAATTTCCCAGAATCTTTCATAGTAAGAATCCAAAGATTCTGTCTTGACCATCCGAACATGGTTCCAATCAGCAGGCTTACAATGCCACTCGCATGAGACAATCTGTTAGTTGCAGTTGGGCTTGATTTCACATTGGGCGGACTCTCGCCAAGGCAGTGACACGTGGAAATTGTTATGGATGGTGGTCTAGTGGACATCGTGGCTAGATCACCACCACCTCAATTAGGAGACAGGCTTAGCTGGATTGGGATATCTGCCAACTGTCGGTGGTGTTTCTTTAGGACATACGTATAAGTGGTTGGTTTGAGTAGTCGGGTACGCTGAAACCTCTCCATGTAGAGAGCAGAGTCAAGTCAAGAAGTTGCTGGGTTTCAGCTCTCTACCTGTCTTGCTCAGTTGGGTTCGGCTGGGTCGGCTTAGTCTTAGTTCTAGACCGCTGGTCTAGTCTCTCGTCTTGGTCTAGTCTCTCTGGTCCAGGTCCACCCAAGTGGTCGAGTCACTCGCCTTCGTATAGTCTCTCTCGTCCAGGTCGAGCCAAGTGGTCTAGTCTCTCGCCTTGGTCTAGTGGCGATTGGACGAGTTTTCAATAATTTAAAGGTCTTCGTGCCCAAAGCTTGGGTGGGCTTTTGGTTACTACATGACACATACAAGGTAGTCAAAAGAGCGACAAAGCCCACTATTAAGTTCTCTGACGTACTACCATAGGAAGCGTCAACTCTTCGTGCCTAGTAGAAGTCCACTAGCCCCATTACCCCTACCTTCCCTTGCAGCTAGCTACCTCCATTCCCTCAACCAACTCTACACTTCCCCAATCACCCCCATCAATAAAGTTCTCATCCCCTGTGTTACAATAAGCTCCTACACAGACAGCCATGGAGGAGCTTACAAGCGTCCTGGCTAAGGTGAACATCAAGTTTGCGACTTTCAATGGTCTCTACAGAAGATGCCGACGACCATGCCCGAAGGTTTGTTTCTCTTTGTAGAGGTCGTGGCCTCAACTGTGAAGACTCCTACTTAGTACTCTTCCCATCTACCTTGGATGGCTTAGCAGACAAGTGGTACAATCAGTTTGCAGAAAACCACTTTACTACTTGGGCCACATTAAGACAATAGTTTTGTGAAGCTTTTAGACCAGGGGACTTCCAAGAAAAGGTTCTGGATGAGTTGGCCAACCTGATGCTTCAGCCCAAAGAGACTTTTGCAGAACTCATGACCCGAACGAAGTCTCTGGTCGCCAAGCTTCCTCAGCAACCAAGTGAGAAATGGGTAGAGAAGGCTCTTCCAAATACTTCTCAGCACAAACTCAGAGAGTATCTCTGACTTAACGCCAACCCAGAGGAGTTTGTTGCTGCTGCTACTAGGATAGAGGGGGCAAGGAAGCTGTTTAATGACTCTTCTCAGGTCGAGATTTCCTCTGTACTCCTGGAAAGTCCATCTGGCCCCTTGACTTCTTTACGTAGGGAACTAGAAGCCCTAAAGCTACAACGAGCTCTTCAAGAGGAGAGGTCCTTCTGTCTGAGACAGGAGAAGCCTCCACATCATGAGGCGTTGGAGCAGATCAAGCGCGATCTAGACGAGCTCAAGTCTCAGAAGAAGACTAAGGCTATGGTTTGGTGTAGCTCATGCTGCTCTCTAGGGCACCCTCCACATGAATGCCTCCTTCGGGTTTACTGCCACTTCTGTGAAAAGTCTAAACATGAGGACAAGGATTGCTACTACCTCAAGGGATTGCGAAAAATACTGCAATGTCTTGGTCCTAATCTTCAACGTTCTAATCCTAGCAGCCAGAGGCACCGAGGCTTTGGACTCAACGGTCAGTTGTGTGGCAGGGATCACACAGAGTGGACCTTGCACAAATTTCTTGATTGGCTCCAGGTCAAGGCTATAGAGTTCTCATACCCCACAGGGACGTAGGGGTGACAAGTTTGATACAAACACTCTGGCCTCTAGCCAAGTTCAATGTAATGCCACCGGATGCAGCAGGATGTAGACACCTTGTGGTTCACTTTTTTGCCTACACTTAGAGCCCTCCTTGCTATGCATTTGTACATGAGGATTCTTGGATAGAGGATGTAGCCCTACGGATTGCAAGCTCTTCTTGGGCCTGGGTGGGACAGTCACTGCAGATGCGTCTATCTAGAGGTCGCTCGGATACGGATTACTCCCCATCCAAGCCGGCCTTGAAGATAGCGAGGTTGGTTGTTGTTGCAGCATCGGTCTTCTCTCACTGATCCCATGAGGATTGTCTCGTGGAATGTGCAAGGTTTAGGTGGGCCCCAGTTTCAGCGTCAGAGGGGCCACTTGCGTCAGGAGCTTCAGAGATGCCTTGTAGGTGGTATGATTGATATTGTTATGCTTCGGGAGCACCAGCTTTGTGAGAGCCGCATTCGACGATGTGGTTAGATTCTGCGTGGTCGCTATGAGACATTTTGGTAAGCTGCTGTTGGGCCTAGAAGCATTTTGGGAGGGGTATGTATGACTATTGCGGACTCATGGCAGCAGGCCATCGTGGATAGAGATATTATTGTGCTTGGCAGGGCCCAATGCATTACTATGCAGATTCAGGGCAATATGGGAGAATATTGATACTCGGTTACAAATCTCGTCCTCTTTCCACCCGCAGACAGATGGACAGTCGGAGATTGCGAATTCTGTGGTTCTTGACTTGTTGAAGTATTACATCTCTTATGAGAAAGCTCACTGGGAGAAGTATTTTCCCTTGGTGGAGTTTGCCTACAACAACACAGTGCATGCGTCTACGGGGAAGGCACCATTTGAGATCATTGAGGGTGCTAAGAAGGTTCCACCTATTCTAAGCACCAAGGATAAGATTTTTGAAGCAGATCAGTATGTTTAGGATTTGGAGAAAAGGTGCGTAAGGCTCTTGAGAAGTCTCAAGCAAGGCATAAGAAGGCAAAGGATAAGCATCGACGTGACTTGCAGTTGAAGGAAGATGATTGGGTGCTTCTACGGTTTGAGAAAGCACGCCGAAAGGGTAAGGAGCGACTTTTCCCAAAGTTGAGTATGCGATACTCTGGCCCTTTCCAAATTCACGAAAAGATAAATGATATATCCTTCAGAATGAAGTTACCAGATACTTGGAAGATTCACAATCCATTTCATGTGAGTCTGTTGAAACCTTTCAAAGGTGAGGTGCCAGTGGACAGGGAGCCTGAGGAGCAACCTGAAGTGGAAGAGACAGAGGAGATTCTGGTTCCAGAACAGATACTGGCTCACAAGGAAAGGAAAGTGAAAGATAAGTTGATACGTCGGTATCTAGTCAAGTTCAAGGACTCTCCGACATTGAATGTGAAATGGATAGAGGAAGAGGACGTAGCAGATACTCCTCGGATTTTAGAGCTTTACCTTGAGGCTTTTGGTCTAGCTTTGAATATTCGAAGAGTTGCCGATGATCAACGGGTTGAATCTAGTGCAGTGCGTACTGCACAAGAAGGGAGTTACTCCGCTCCTTTGTCACATAGTACCCAAATGGATTAAAGGCACTGATTTCTTTTAAGATTTCAGGGGTACTGATAGGCTAAAAGTATTCTACTGCATGACTTTATGAAAAGCAGTACTTTGAAATGAGAATGCCTTAAATGAATTTGATATATGTGCTCTCTCATGTCACAAGACAGGCATCACGTGCCAATAGAAAAGAACAGACTGAATAGACTTTTAACACTTCAACAAGAACCGAACTAAAAGAGAGAGAGAGAGAGAGAGAGAGAGAGAGAGAGAGAGAGAGAGAGAGAGAGAGAGAGAGAGAGAGAGATAAAGAGAGAGAGCACGACACAAGACGGGGAGTGGTGAAGTTCCACCCCAAGAGAGCACTGGCCCCAAACGTTGGCGTCCATGTCGGTATTTCTTTATTATTGCTGATTCACAAAGTACAACAACCAGGGAACACCTCCTCTGCAATCTGTGCACTGAAGAGCGCCAGAGAGGGCCCCCAAGGCTCATATTTAAAGGCCCAAAGCCTAAAAGCATCAGATATGAAAAGTTGACCCCAAAAAAACACTTTCCTAAAATTTCAGGATTTTCCTAAAAATTCGCAGCAAATTGCGGAATGTCCGTCCAGGTGCCACGTCATCATATTTTGCCGTGCAAAGTCTTCTGAGTGTGTTTTGCTTTATTTGTAATGCTTTATTTCTTTATTATTTCTCATTCGCAAAGTACAACAGCCAGGGAGCATCTCATCTGCAATCTGCGCACTGAAAATTGCCAGAGAGGGCCCCCAAGGCTCATATTTAAAGGCCCAAAGCCTAAAAGCATCAAATATGAAAAACTCACCCCAAAAAAGCCTAAAATTTTAGGATTTTCCTAAAAATCTGCCGCGAATTGTGGAACGTCCATACAGGTGCCACGTCATCATATTTTGCTGTGCAAAGTCTTCTGAATCTGTCCCGTAAGTTGGTGGGAACTCTTCTTTAAAAATAGGCCACTCGTCAAGACTTTGTAAGTCTGTAAAACTTCTTCTTCTTCTATTGGTTCTTCTTCTTAGGGTTTTGGCCCCTTGGCCAGGATCTGAAGGTTGGCTCCGTTCTTTAGTGGCTTGACACGTCAGCAGTTTGTGACATCCCCCCTTCTTGAAAGAAAGTAATCGTCCACGATTACAACATATTTGCAAAACAACTCAAATTAGCTCAAAAATTCCGAGGGTCATTTCGAGGGACAATCAGTTTGCTCTTTTTTTTGTTAAGGAGTTGGCTTCTCCTTTCAGCTCTTTTGTTAAGGAGTTGGCTTCTCCTTTCGTCCCGATCGGAACTCTTGATATTCTAGCGTAGTAAAATAAGCCATTACACCAAGACCGTATTGATCTTCCACGGGTGTGTTGATGCACAAAAATTACATACCCAGACAATCTCATCCAAATAGGAATATTCAGTAGTTGGTACATCACAATGCAACACAATTGCTCACATATGCATGTTACAAGACATAGAAACATAAAGTCGTCGATGAACACTCCTCTCGTATAACCTAACAAGGTCCGGGCCGGGAGATATTCAACGACTCCCTCATCACTCCTCCCGCATAACCTAAAAAGGGCCGGGCCGGGAGATATAGAGGCCTATTACAACCAAACGCCCCCCAGACCACAGCCTGCATCGTTTGGAGGTGTTGAGAGTAACCATTGCTCAGACTTCTTAATACTCCTCTCGCATCACTATCCAGTTCCGGGCCATGAGTAACAACAACAATACTTTTCAAGCATTCAATACTCCCCCCGCAAATAACCACAAGGGTCCGAGCCATGAGTATGAACAAGCATTCTCAAACATCATTTCTCAAACTATCCACCCGGGACTAAATCACCAAGCATTGAAACCAATATTCAAACTAGAGACAATTCAAATCGGCACCAAGATAGGTTCAAAACAGATATCACCATTTTAAACAAATTCCAAACAGGATCACCAAACAAGTTCTCAAATAGATTCTCAAACAAAATTCAAACTTAAAAAAACAATCTCAACATCAGTCGAGCTCAAAAAGTCGACTGACTTTCCATCTTGAAACCTACATAAAAAATTAGGGTTAGGTTCCTTCCATGAGGTCGTAGCCAACCACAGCATGGTCCATAAGCGCTCGAATAGTCGAAACAAGCCTTTACGGACAGTGTTCCTGTGGCAGTGATGGCAGCCGCAAGATATAGCAATCACACTGGACCTCCAAGGTTATCAGCTTGAGAAGAGACACTTGGTGCAAGATGTCCAAAAATTTCAAGTCGTAATCTACTAGGGTTTCCGTGGCAAGCATTTCAGGATACCCCACTCTGCCAGAAGCTGCCAGAAACCATATAACTTCGAGCAAAAAAAATTTTGAAAGCTTGCCAAGTCCTTGGAGTGAGCGGCTTGGGAGCTATAGACATCCACCACTACATCTGAGAAAAACAGCAGCTCGAAACAAATCTTGATCCTTCTATTGCAAGTGATCTTAATGGCTTATGCCCTGTAAGACATGAGCGATGAAGACAAGAGCGCCCTCGATGCGCGATGAAGTAAGGGTGGGAGTGGCTACTAACTCCGGGGTCGGGACCCAAAGATACTTCAAATAAGATTCCAATAGACTTTGGAAGCGCTGGTTTGCTCTGTCTATTCGAGTGTCAGGGCCTCAGTCTCTGTGACAGTGGTATCAGAGCATCAGGCGTGTGGTTTTCTGAAAGCATACTGGTCCTACAAGGCCTCAGTCTCAAGTAGATACGCTTGGGAGCACGACTGAGACCGTATTTTCCTGAGACGAGGACCCTTGGAGTTGGACATCCACTCTGATGCAAGTGGAAGGAGTGTTTATCAACGACTATACGTTTCTATGTTTTGTAACATGCATCTATTAATCATATGTTTTGCATCATGATATGTCAACCACTGAATATTCCTAATTGGGTGAGATTGCTTGGGTATGTAACTTTAGTGCATCAAGAGATCCCTTTAAAGATCAGCGCAGTCTGGGTGTGATGGTTGATTTTTGCTATGCCAGAGTATCAAGAGTTTCTATATGGAATGAGAAAATTGAATGACCCTCAGGATTGACCCTCATATATTTTTGATCTGACTTGAGTTGTTTTGCAGATATAATCGCAAACGATTACTCTTCTTACAGGAAGGGGGTATGGCACAAACTGTTGACGTTGATAAACCACTTTTGGTATGTACATAGTAGCGGGTATATGCATGGAAATGTGTATATAAAGAGTTGTTTACATGAATTTGGAAGATTTTCTAATGTGATATTTGGTTTCAAGTATGACGAACGATGTATATATGGCAAATAGTCATGTCGCGTGCTAACGGTCGGGCACACACACGCGTCTGGACAAGGTATCGGGGCCTTGGATATAGTTCTTGGTGGCTTCTTTTGCTTCTAGAGAATGTGTTTAAGCTTTCTAGAATGTAAATAATGCAAGTGGGAGGTGCGAGAACCCTCGTCTTGCCCGAGAAGTTTGACACATGCGGTAACTATCTATTTGCAGCACCTGATCTGCGGTGATGCATGCACCACCCAAGTAGTGGTCAAAAGTGGAATGTGGGGATGTGGCAAAGGGCTTTAGGTATCAAGGATCAAGCGTACAAAATTTGGTGAATTTTGGAGTCCGTTTGGCGTTTTTCCGCGAAAAGTGCCCGTTCAGGGTCAAAATTGGCCAAAACTGGGCCAGAAAAGTCAAAAAATGGTCAAAAATGGTGTGAAAACGCTGAAAATTGACACATCACTCACGGTGCCGTGAGTGTTGAGACTGAGGGAGAACTTTTGAAGTGCAATATCAACACTTTGACCCCTCTCTGTGTGGGAGGAAGGAGGGTTCCTACAGGTGGTCTAATGCAGTCCCATCGCGTTTGAGTCCTGTTTCGAGTGTGTGGAGGAGTGAATGAGAGCTTTCTCTCTTTAATTTTTCACTCGTGAGATTCTATGGAAGTTCTGCGGTTTCCATGGATGTGTGTGTGCAAGGAATTGAGGGAAGAAGGTGCGGCTTTCTGCAAGACTATGTGCCGTGTATCGGTGCCATTAGGGTTGACACTACTCCAAAGAGTCCAACAGAGTGGAGTTTGGTGAAGGCTTCGCAATGTTTTGAGAGATGTATTTTGTGGCTGGAGTTTTTCTTGTATATTTTGGTCACCATCAAGTGTGATTTCAAGTGGTGATAAACTTGAATCACCTTGTAGTGTCTGCGGGCAGGCAAGGGCTTGTAGGTCGAGGTGTTTGGATTTGAATTAAGCTTGTGGGTAGTATTTTTATTGAGCTCTTGAGTGGTGGTGTGTGTGGGTTTGAATTTAAGTAAATTCCTTGTGTGGTGTTGAGTTTTCTGGGTGTGTGAGTGTGCACACGACGTCTTTTGCTCCATCATCCTTTGGCGATCCCGCTGGGGAGCGAAAATTGTCGGTTGTGCACCGAGAATTTAGATTTTGAGCAGTGACATATCCACATTTTGGATGTTGAAGGGAATTTCATGATGGTGGTGCCATTCCAACCATCAATTTTCACAGGTTCTAAGGATGTAGAGGATTGGCTTGCAGCTTATGAGTTTGATTTGACATGTTTATGCTGTGCAATTTCAAGTGAAGCGCAAAAGATTGCAGGCATCAATCTAGTGGTCAGAGGGAATGCAAGAGATTGGTATGAGAGCTTGTCACAAGATGAGAAGGGCAATTGATTCTCTATTGCATGTGGAAGCCATGTCTAAAGAGGCATTCTATTATGCATTTACAAATAGCCAAAGAGTACAGGTATTCACGAGTCTGTTGCATCTGGTCCTTAAGCTGAAAGTGCAAGAGAAAGAGCCCAAATCCATGTGTAAGCATTGAAGATTGCGTTTCGGAAAGAGAGAAAGCTATGTGTTGCTACAACCATGAAGTACCCTTTGTCAATATGTGGTATGGATAATGTGGATGACCTTTATGTGCATAAAGTCATAGTTGCAGGTGCTCATGCTAGCAAGGATAATAGCTCGGATATAGGTGTGGATGCCCATATGCGCCAAGGCGATGCAAATGAAGTATGTGAAGCAATTTTGGAGAGCATACACATGCTTATGGTAAGGACACAGGGGATGAATGCAAAAGTTTGATCACTAGCATGGAAAGTGAGGATAACAAGAGTGAAATTGATGAGAATGAGGCAACCCATGATGGTGACACATCTGATGCTTGTGAGAGTTGGTGCAATGATGTATGCGATGATGGCATAGAGTCACTAGATCCATTGAATGATATGGTAGCCTTGCACAAAGAGCAATGTATCTTTTGGGAAGGAGCTTTGCAGCAACAGGATATGGATGCTTGCATTGATGAGATGGTGGGCTATGGACAAGGACTTTCTACACCGAGTGAAGATGATGCAAGAGAGGATGATGCTATGATGGTCTATGTGACCTTGGGTCCATGTGATTTACCAAAGCTGGGGGTTGGGCAACCCTCTAGTGGTTGTGATGTAAAGATATTGGGTCATCAAGGTTATAGGGATGAGTTCTATGTATACAAGGGTTTGATGCTAGTGCCATCGCCAAGGGATGCTTGTAACAGTATGCGACCTGCTGTTGTTAAGTATAAACTTCTCGAGGATGGGGTAGATAAGGAGGTTCAAGTGAGCTTTTGCTTGCACGATGATTTGATGGATGCATTTCAAATGCTTCAATGTATGTTTGGACCATATCACATTATCTGTGAAGATCCTAATTGGCAGTTGGTGAGTCCTAGGGAAGTTTGGCACGATGAAGAATTGATTATGATGTTTTGTGTGGCTTTGTATGCATGTTTCCAACTTTTCAAGTGGAAGATTCCTTGTGTGGAAGAAGAGGATGCTAGCGATAGTGTTTTTGAAGAGCCTTTTCAGTTTTGGAGTGGAGTTGTTAATGCTTGGAGTGATGGTCTCTTGGGCATGGGGAATGAAGAGCAGTCAATGCATTAGGAAGATAATGTGAGACTTATGGTTGTCAATCGAATGGGCTCTAGTTATGAGATGAATTTTGAGGTATCTATGGTTTTGAGTGATTGTAATAGCTTATGGTGTGAGATAACATGTACCAACCTTGGAGAAGATTCATATCATGCTTGGGATCCAGGTGGGTGGTGGCATTTTGGCATGAAACAAGATGCTTTTCCCTTTGATAGGGGTGGCCTGCTTGAGCATGTAGTTGGTTCTATGCGGATGGATAAGTTTCCCTATGATCCTCAAGGAAGTTTACGATCACTTTTATAGGTTTTTGTCACAGTTTCATGCAAGTGTTGAGCATAAATGCTCAACTTGGGGTTGGGCAATGATGATAAACCACTTTTGGTATGTACATAGTAGCGGGTATATGCATGGAAATGTGTATAAAGAGGTGTTTACAGGAATTTGGAATATTTTCTAATGTGATATTTAATTTCAAGTATGGCGAACGATGTATATATGGCAAATAGTCATGTCACGTGCTAACGGTCGGGCACACATACTCGCCTGGATAAGGTATCGGGGCCTTGGATATGGTTCTTGGTGGCTTCTTTTGGTTCTAGAGAATGTTTTTAAGCTTTCTAGAATGTAAATAATGCAAGTGGGACGTGTGAGAACCCTCGTCCTGCTCGAGAAGTTTGACACATGCAGTAACTATCTATTTGCAACGCCTGATCTGCGGTGATACGTGCACTACCCTAGAAGTGGTCAAAAATGGAATGTGGGGATGTGGCAAAGGGCTTTGGGTATCAAGGATCATTTGTACAAAATTTTCTGAATTTTGGAGTCCGTTTGGGATTTTTCCCGCGAAAAATGTCCGTTCGGGGTCAAAATTGGCCAAAACTGGGCCCAAAAAGTCAAAAATGGTCAAAAATGGTGTGAAAAGGCTGAAAATTGACACATCACTCACGGTGCCATGAGTGTTGAGGCTAAGGGAGAACTTTTGAAGTGAAATATCAGCACTTTGCCCCTCTGTGTGCGCGAGGAAGGAGGGTTCCTACAGGTGGTCTAATGCAGTCCCGTCGTGTTCGCGTCCTGTTTGGAGTGTATGGAGGAGTGAATGAGAGCTTTCTCTCTTCAATTTTGCACTTGTGAGAGTCTATGGAAGTTTTGCAATTTCCATGGATGTGTGTGTGCGAGGAATTGAGGGAAGAAGGTGCAACTTTCTGCAAGACTATGTGACCTTGTATCGGTGCCATTAGGGTTGACACTACTCCAAAGAGTCCAACAAAGTGGAGTTTGGTGAAGGCTTTGCAAGAGATGCCTTTTGTGGCTGAAGTTTTTGATGGTTTTTCTTGTATATTCACCTTGTAGTGTCTGCGGGCAGGCAAGGGCTCGTAGGTCGAGGTGTTTGGAGTTTGAATTGAGCTTGTGGGTAGTATTTGTATTGAGCTCTTGAGTGGTGGTGTGTGTGGGTTGGAATTTAAGTAAATTCCTTGTGTGGTGTTGAGTTGTCTGGGTGTGTGAGTGTGCGCACGACGTTTTTTGCTCCATCAACGTGTCAAGCCACTAAAACGGACTCCCTGAGCCTAACCCTAGCCAACCTGCAGATCCCGCCCTAGTGGCCTAAACCCTAGTAGAAGTAGAAGAAGAAGTCCTCACCAACTTACAGATCCTTGTCGAGTGGCTCAATTATTAAAACGGGCTAGGATTTTAATCCTAATCCCCAACAACTTTTGGAACTCCGGCTGAGGAGCGTAAACATAAAGCAGACACAAATTGTGTGGAGATGATGACATGGCGGCTTGCTATGCAGACGCCTGCGATTTGCGCTGACATGTTGACGTGACAGTTGTACAGATTTCTACAAATATGCTGGCAGCTTTTGGGCAGATTTCAATGCTTAGTTTTTGGACCAGATGCTTCTAGAACCTACTACTTTTCATGTAAACTGCTTTTGGATGGCAAAGGACCTTTAAATATGTGTTGTGGGCTCTCTCTGCGGCATACTACTCACGGGAGATGCAGAGCAGGGCTTTTCTGAGACCCTGCTGATATGCTCAAAGGACTTTTGAGTCCTTGCTCACCTATGTATGCATACTACTCCGCGAGATTGGTAGTGGATGGAGCTCGTTAATCTTTTGCACATCATGGGAGATTGGTAGTGGACGGAGGTACCTAGTCTTTTGCACATCATGGGAGATTAGTAGTGGATGGAGCTTGGAGGTAGCTAGTCTTTTGCACATCATGGTTATACCCCCCCTATGCACATAGTTTCACATCCATTAGAGTTAAGAGCTTCATCCCTCCAGGCTCCCTCATACCTGATACACATGTATACACACGCCCATGTCAGTTGATTTTATTTTGTAGCATGTTTATTTTCAGCATTTATGTTCTATCTTCTAGATACCCATAGGCCGCCTGACTTTGACCTATAGAAGATGCAAAGAAATCTCTCTCTCTCTCTCTCTCTCTCTCTCTCTCTCTTTGACTCACACCAACTCCTGGCTCGCACTGACCTGCTCTGCACCCCGCACCACCCCACAGCATGTAGCTTTTGTCTTGCTTCTAATGATGAAAGTTAGTCCTACTCTCCCTCTTTTTCATGTCTAATTGTAAGGTAATGCTTAAAACATAGATCTCAGCTTATACCACTTAAACTTACGTACATTTCTTTAGTTTGCACGAGACTTCTATTTTGGCATTTTCTCGGACGAAACCGTTTCGAAACTTCTGAAACTCGTTTCAAACGAAACGTTTCGAAACTCCGTGGCAACTATGAGTCCATCTCTAGTGTAAATGTATAACGGGTATGTGACTGTGCTATACTAAAATGAGACGGACATTGTCAAGATAGTATGATCCATTGCCACTCCCACTGGTCTGGCACCTACTGTGAAATCTTGAATACAAGGAATATAGCTCGGCTGTGTCATAACATAGCCTAATGTACTAGCCCCGTGTCTATGTGGAAAGCATGTGAAACCTGCTGCTCCGGGAAATCGCTGTAAGCCATTAAGTATAGCTAACCCATGTTTAGTCGTCATCTCCGTGAGGTATCTCCCATACTCCGTCTACTCTCTATCATGTGAGCATCTATCAAGCCCCAACTCACCCACATTCAGTTCTCTAAGCATCTCATCTGAAGTGTCATAGAAGACTGTCTAGGAGTTGCCCGTTCGGGCATTGAAGTCTCCTAGCAGGATGATATCACCATCCCTCATATATCATCGTCTAGTATAGAGAAGGGTGACTGCCCTCTGGATACAGAATATACTGACGTACTGGGGGGAAGTAACATATGGCAATGTATAGAAATTGACCTGTGTAAGCTCTTAACCTCATCCACATGTATATAGCATGATCATCTCTCCATACAATGTGTAGTAGTGGCTGTAACTCCTCCCTAAATAGCACTGCTACACCTCTAGATCCCTCACTCCCATGCTCAGATCTCATGACTGTCCTGTGGACTATCTCCCATTTGTACGCCACCACATGTGGCATTAGCTGTCCAGGGGCGTGGTGAGTCTATGAGAAGAATACAATGTCCGTGTCTCTGAAATTGTCCTCAAAGGCACCAATGTCCAACCTCATAGACCCATTACAGTTCCAAGTAGCCATCTTCATTGTGGTCCCATAGGTCTCACACCGTCATGTAGAGCTCCGCTCTACAATCACCACCCGACCATCTCTGTAAAAGGCTATCTTCCCCTTTTCTCTTGCGGCCCTAATCTTTGGCATGATTTCCTTCATGTGAGCAAGATCTGAAAGGGTAAGATCGTCGCCAAGAAAGAGTAACATTCGCATCTCGGCGGCGATGAGGCGCTACAGAGAGTGAAGGACACGCTGTTCCGTGCCTTAGGATGGCTCGGTTTGCCAGCGGGTGTTGGCATGCGAATAGGTTTTTCCTACCCTTGTTCGTTCCTTGACGATGCGTTCAATGGAGAAGGTCGAGTCTACATCGATGCCAAGGTACTTGTACGTTTCACCTGCTACAATCATCTCATCACCCAAAAGAAAGATCCTCATAGAGAGATCCTGTAGGTCCCTGTGGAACACCGTGACCATGCATTTTTCAATTCCAAAGGTCATGCCCTAGGTCTCGACCCATTCACTTACCTTGTCAAGGCTCATCTGTAGGCTTTCAGGAGAGTCAGCAAGCAGAACTAGGTCGTCGGCAAAAAGGAGTCCTTTAATTCTCTTGAAGAGGTTAGGTACTTCAAGGCCCCATGTTTCCCCATCTGCGTCTAAAATATCATTTATATATATGTTAAATAGACAGGGTGATCCCATGCATCCTTGGCGGACTCCCCGCTGCACCGAAATTGAATCCAGAAGCTCCTCCATGTGTCAGACTTTAACAGAGTTGGACCTGTAGAATTCTTGGAAAAATCTAAGCGCTCAACCTTGCAGGCCAGCCGTAGCAAGCTTCAGGAACAGCGCCTCGTGCGGTACTGTGTCATATGCCTTCTTGAAATCAATGTAGGCCGCATAGGTTGGTTTCCATCCGTATGATGGAGTTTCACGATTTCCTTTAGGCATGCAACTTGCCCTATGCATTCCTCATTAGCACAGAATCCTGCTTGGCTGGGATTGAAGAAGTTTCTCTTTTCAAGTATCTTAGTGATCCGCCTAATCACGACCGTGGTGAGGATTTTTATGGCGACCAAGATAAAAGCGATCCCGTGATAGTTATCAGTGTTGGTCAAATCACCCTTTTTGGGGATTGACACTGCGTTGCTAGCGCCGGTCGGGATATCTCCAGTGTCATAAATACCCTCAATCATGTACAAGTAGGCCTTATCCATTTCCGTTCGTGGCTTACGCAGATCCGCTCATAAACCCCTATCTTTCACAAGCATCTTAAAGAATTCGGGTGGTAAACTATCTCCACCCGCCGCCTTGTGCTTCTTCAATCGCCGACAAGCATCCCATACTTCGTACCAGTTCAACAGGTCACATACCTCAGGCCATGCAAGCGGATCCTTGCTGGTACCGTCCGTATCGGCAAATACCTTCGAGTAGTGACCCTCCCATACTTGTAATTGCCTCTCTGGTTCGGTCACTAGCTCCCCATTTGCGTTCAAAGGTTGATTGGCAATAATTCCTTGCCCCTTCCCAACTATTTCTTGAGGTGGGTAAAGAATTTCTTCATTTGTCCCTCCTTGAGGAGCTCATTCCCTTTTTCCACGAAGCGCTCGAAGGATCTTTTATTACTATCTCAGACAGTGGCCTTCGCACGTAGTGCTATTTCCTTGTACTCTTTAACCTCTTGCGTTGTACTTTCTTCCCTCCGCCTTGTATCCCTTCATCTCCTTCTCCATGATTGCCACCCGCTTGTTGGTGGCCATAAATGTGACTTTTTTCCGTGTTGGGGATGCCATGAGGTAAGAGGGGGTGAATTAGAGCAGCAGGCTGCCTCCACCTCTACCCTCTCCATTGGAATCATCCGCAGCCCACTGCGGGCGCAAACCTGTAAACAATACTCAGTCCCTAGCTGAAAACAATGCTATGTTGCCTGCTCTGAATCAGAACCACCCCCAGCCCACTGCGGGCATGCCTTGCTCTCACTTGCACGTGCCCTACCTACGTGTTCCCGTAGCTTACATTTACCTTCACACCTGCGACCTGCACTGTGAGGATTAGTGGTGCTAATCCTATCATTAAGACTTAAAACTTCATACTTAAGTTCAAATTGAGACTCAATAGACTGAATGTGTGTTTCATTGATTGAACAAATGCTTCAAAACTGAGTACAATAGGGTCCTTATATAGGAGACGAAGAGACACAAATGAAAAGACACATCTCATGGTGAAGAGACGTAACTTTAGACGTAAAGACACATCCTTTTGGTGAAGAGCTGCAACCATTGGACGAAGAGTCACAACCATAGAGCGAAGGGGTATGACTAGTCATCGAAGGAGTGTGGCTTTTGGCGAAGAGGCATATCTCTTGAGTGAAGAGTCGTGACCATCCAAGCGTAAGGGTTCTCCTTGACATGGCACTTTGCGTATCTGCAACTAGGAGTGTATGTAATACTGCAACATAGTCACAATCGTGACATGCACAGCCTGTGGCATGTCAGCTCTACCTGTGCGACCTGAAGACCTGCATGACTTGCACCGAAGACTGCTGTGGGGTGGTGCGGGTGCAGAGCAGCCTAGTGCGAACCAGACATTGAGGATTTCATGACCGAAACAAAGAACAAGAGGCTTCATGGTTTACATGTAACATGAGCCTTGACTTTACCTTTGAAACGTCCAAACTCATACAGAAACGTTTCTGAAACGTTTCGTACATTTCATGAGTGAAGAAACGCGTTTCTTGGCAACACTGGATGAACTCGTTTTATGTAGAGGAGATCCGGGATCATCTATGCACAGTTGATCCAGGCCTCTCAGTGGAGGAATGCACCACTTTACTGACAGAGACACTGCATGGTGCAGCATCAGACGCATACCCACACACTCAGCCGGATCGAAGGCGACATTTTGGGAGCATGCCCCAGAATAGTTGGTATGATGAGGAGTGTAGAGAGATGAGAGCCCAGCTTAGTGATCTTCTTTTAGGAGTCATCACTTACAGACAGTCTCGGATTGCTTCTCGGCGCTTTGTGCGATGGAAGAAACGAGCTTACTTGGCTCAAATGGAGCGAGACTTGTATCAATTGTTCTTGAGTAGAGACTCGGGAGAGGTATGGCGACTCTTTCATGAGCACTCACCTCCCCCAATGATTACTTATCCTGATGTGTGGGGCCAGTATGTGACATCGTTATACACGATTCTTGGACAGAAACCCCTTCCAGATCCTATAGAGCCATGCCCACCTACAAGCTCCACGCTTACCATTGAGATGGTAAAGAGAGCCATTGACAGGATGAAGACCGGGAGGGCATGGTTGTATAATATTGTGCTTATCTTCAAGGCAGGTGATCCTATAGAGCCTGGGCATTACCGCACTATTATGGTTGGACACACATTGGAACGGTTGTATGCATCCATTCTTGAGCAGCAGTTGAGTAATTGGGCAGAGGGTGAGGGTGTACGGGCAAAGGGCCAGGCTGGTTTCAGGAGGGGTTTCTCCACTCTTGATCATATTCTGACACTCAGAGCCATAATTGAGGAGGGAAGGTTACATGGGGGACAAATTTATTATGGCTTTATGGATTTCCGCAAAGCATTTGACATGGTACCGAGAGCTCGATTGATGCGTAGACTACAAAAGATGGGGGTACCCACAGTGTTGATTTGGGGGATTATGGCTTTATACAGATCAGTGATGGGACATGTACGTACTGCGGAGGGGATATCTGACTTAGTTTACTCCACTATTGGGGTGAAACAGGGTTGCCCATTGTCCCCTACTCTATTTGGTATGTATGTTGATGAGATGTCTGATTACATTGACAAAGAAGGCGATAGAGGTGCTCAGCTGGCAGGGATGTGGATCCCATTGTTGTTATATGTTGATGACATTGTGTTGATCTCTGACTCACTAGAGGGTATGCAGCGACGTTTGGATGCATTACACAATTTTGCAGAGGATAGTGGATTGTCTGTAAACCTTGGTAAACCAAGGTTATGGTGTTTAACACCACACCACAGTGGATCAGGAGATCAGCACCTACTTTCACACATATGGTCAGGATATTGTGGATATTATGGTCTTCATTGGACTAAGGTTTTCTTTGGTGAGAGCAGGAGAGGCTAGATTGACTAGAGCTTATGCGGCCTTGGGAGGCTTGGAGAGGATGTGTTCGTAGGTTTAGTTCTAATAACCTCGGACAAAGTTATGGCTCTTTGATACTTTAGTAGCCTCAACTATGTTTTATGGGGTGCAGATATGGGG
The DNA here is from genome assembly GCF_014529385.1 of Adiantum capillus-veneris. Taxonomy (NCBI): domain Eukaryota; kingdom Viridiplantae; phylum Streptophyta; class Polypodiopsida; order Polypodiales; family Pteridaceae; genus Adiantum; species Adiantum capillus-veneris. Next base: position 397,632 of record NC_140956.1, read on the forward strand.
ACCTTCTATAGGCCAGGATATGGTTGGAGACGTTGATAAACCACTTTTGGTTTGTACAAAGTAGTGCATATATGCATGGTCATATGTACAAAAGGATGTAAATACATGCATTTGGGAGATTTGTAAAGTGGTTTTGAGTTTCAAATGTGGTGCAACGTGTGCACATTGTAAATATTTATGCTTGTGTACCGACAATCTGACACACGTACATGCCTGGATAGGGTATCGGGGCCTTGGATATGGTTCTTGGTGGCTTCTTTTGGCTCTAGGGAATGTGTTTGAGCTTTCTAGAATGTAAATAATGCAAATGGGAGGTGTGGACACCCTTGACCCGCCCGAGAAGTTTGGCACATGCAGTAACTGTCTATTTATGGTGCCTGATCTCCAATGATGCGTGCACCGCCCTAAAAGTGGTCAAAAATGGAATATGGGGATGTGGCAAAGGGATTTGGGTATCAAGGATCAAGAGTATCAAATTTGGTGGATTTTGGAGTCCGTTTGGGGTTTTTCCCACGAAAAATGCACGTCGAGGGTCAAAATTGGCCAAAACTGGGCCCAGAAAAGTAAGAAATGGTGTGAAAAGGCTGAAAATTGACACATCACTCACAATGCCATGAGTTTTGAGACTGAGTGAGGACTTTTGAAGTACAGTATCAACACTTTCACCCCTCTGTGTGTGGGAAGAAGCAGGGTTCCTACAGGTGGTCTAATGCAGTCCCGTCGCGTTCGCGTCGTGTTTTTGAGTGTGTGGAGGAGTGAATGCGAGCTTTCTCTCTTCAATTTTGCACTTTGGAGAGTCTATGGAAGTTCTGAGGTTTCCATGAATGTGTGTGTGCGAGGAATTGAAGGAAGAAAGTGAAGGAAGACGTTGATGGAGCAAAAGACGTCGTGCACACACTCACACACCTAGACAACTCAACACCACACAAGGAATTTACTTAAATTCCAACCCACACACACCACCACTCAAGAGCCCGATAAAAATACTACCCACAAGCTCAATTCAAACTCCAAATGCCTCGACCTACAAGCCCTTGCCTGCCCGCAGACAGTACAAGGTGAGTCGAGTTGATCAACACTTGAAATCACACTTGATGGTGACCAAAATGTACAAGAAAAACCATCAAAATCTCAAAAAATCTAGCCACAAAAGGCCTCTCGCAAACCATTGCAAAGCCTTCACCAAACTCCACTCTGTTGGACTCTTTGGAGTAGCGCCAACCCTAATGGCACCGATACAGGGTCACATAGTCTTGCAGAAAGCCGCAGCTTCTTCCTTCAATTCCTCGTGCACACACATCCATGGAAACCTCACAACTTCCATAGACCCTTGCAAGATTGTCTCCCTTCGAGTACTCACTGGATGCACCCTCTCTGACTCTTACATAGTCCGAGATCACCAGGCTCATCCGCCAAGACCTGACTCAGCTAGACACCAGGAGGACATGGATATAGCCAGCACAGGAGCTGGGCACGAAGATGGTTTTCTACAGAGAGCATCTTCTCCAGCTTACGGAGGACGGTTTTGTGACGAGGCCTAGATACATGGACACCCACCTATGTCATGGGATACGATGTGCTAATGGCTAGATACACACATCTTCACACCAGCTACGGATCGAGACTGGGAGATACAGCGGAGTACCAACAGAGGCTAGGATATGCCCCTTGTGTGACATCGAGCCTGAGACAAAGTTGCACTACACATGTCACTGCCCCGTCTACTACGAGATACAAGACCGCTTCCATTGCTTGTTCAGTGAGGGCTTTGGACCACTCTCCAGAGTCATGCGGTACGAGGATCAGAGATGCCAGGGTTTGTTTTTGCTCAAGCTGCACAGACACAGAGAGAGCTTGATGAGAGGAGAGGCTAGCCAGTCTCCGAGACAGATCACATACTTCTTCAGAGCTGCCACGGCCTAGTGGACACCCGGAGGAGCTACTACCACAACAGAGCACGTCGCCTCACACCAGAGGCACACTGATCGACCGAGCGACCGAGTTTGGGAGATCTAGACGCCCACGACTGCGGAGGACTACACAACATCGACAGAGGCTGCATCAGAGGATTCGGATCACTTTGGTCCGACATGCACCGATGTGTCTAGCTCTTTGATCACTTTGGTCTGGCTCTTTGATCACTTTGGCCAGCGACCGATGCTGGATCTCTTGTGATCTAGCTATCCCAACTAGCTGCTTAGTTCACACCTAGCAGTTTAGGATTCCATAGTATTTTTTTTTCCGAGAAAAAGAAAAAGATCCTTCTATTAGTTAATGAAAACTGCCCATAGGGCTCATCCACCTCTGCAAGAGAGGGCTACAACAAGCATGATGGGGAGACTCTCCCCATGAAAAAACAACATATATACAATGAGGCTAAATCAAGAGATGGGAGGAGGGAAGAGCCACACAGGCGGACATTAGTGCCATCTGAGCACCCCCTGGACTATGGTATAGAAAGGCCCAAGGCGCCAAAGTCGAAGGAAATCCTCGTGGCGCTTCCGCATGCGGTCGGAGCTACCCTGTAGTCCCTCAAGCTGTCCTCTAAGAGTATGGATCAGCTCTAGCCAAAAGTCACGAACATTCTCTGCTGGTGGCACAGGGCGAGCCTCAAAGATGCGGAAACAGCGGGCCCGCCAGATGAACCAAAGTGTCAGGCCACTGATGAGCTCCCAACACTCCTCTCTCTCACTGCACCACTCTTGTGGAGTAAGCTCTGTAGCAGGCTGGAGTGTAGGTCGCCCCCCCTGCATCACTATCATCCTGCTAGTGGAAGATAGCTCAACTTGAAGTGCCAGGCCCGTGAGGGTGGACCAAGCCGCTGCCCCCCAAGTGTACTGTCGAGCCGTGGAGAGAGCAGGCATCAACCGAAGAACTAGTAGACACACCTGCTGGGCCGAGGGACAGTCCCAAAGACAATGACGTTGAATCTCCACCAACTGGTCACAGGCTGCACATGCGGCCGAGAAACCACTATGCACAAGCCAGCTCCCTAGTGTTGTGGCTCTGTGTGCAACCAGCCACTGAAACAAAGTGACGCAGCTCGGCTGCCTGGAGTCCCACAGCCTCTGCCAAAAAGGCTACCAAGAACTCGACTGTGAGGCCGTCCTCCTACCAATGACGTGCTGCAGCGGGGCGGGCCTCTCTCTGTGCTACAAGTATATGACGTCCAAGCCGAACAGTGTACTGAACGAAGGGGACTCCTGGGCGGTCTTTAGAAGAGAAGGGGTCCCTCCATAGCCACTCACCAGGATCCCACTGTACTCGTGCCAATGAACAACACTCCCAAGCCCATAGCCTCCAGTGTCCAGTCTCAAGAGCTGTTGGGTCAGGGTCTATGAAGCAAGTCCTCCCACAGATGCCCACAACTCGGATCCTTTGGAAACAACACTCTGCTACCTACGGGGCCTCTACTGCAACTCGTTGTAATCGTCCCCCACCCTGAAGCTCTAAGAATAGGGCTGGGACAGTCTCTGAGCAGGCCCTGACTGAAATTAGAACCATAGTTTCTTTTATCATTTCATGGATACTATTTTCTTTGGTAGATTGTTTTCTCTTACTGGAAAATCCTACCAGCCTTCTACTTTCCAAACATGTTAGCAAGGAAAGCTTGAACCAAACTTTATTATTCAAATGCAAAGGGAGACTTTCCCTAAAGCAAGCAGGTCTTCAAAGCCATGTCAAACAATCTAAAACATGGAAGGGTGTGCATCTTTTGTTGCATTACCGTCAAATTAATACGCATTATTTTATAATGCATGATATATTGAAGAAGTTTAAACAAAGTTATCAAAGAAAAGGTAAATACAACCAATTGTAATTCCAACACGATTTCATATTAAAAGTAAGTGTAAAGTTTTGATGGTACGTAATTGTACAACATCCTCTCTTATACTTGACTTTTTGTTTGTTTGGGGGGCGGGGATGCGCCCCCTCGGGGGGTTGGGGGGGGTGTGTGGCTACTCTTACCTTGTATACTTACATGTCTTCAAAATCATTTCCATCCCAACTTATGTGCTTATGTAATTTTTCAATCAAAAAAACTTCCTTGCACTTGTATAGTCCAACAAGAAAGCAAACACGATAAAACTTTCTCAAAGTTTATCGTAGATATTTACCACATTTTGTAGTGGGAGTGTGTAAAATGGAGTGGCCAAAGAGGAGAGGGGCTTAGGAAGGAGTTTTTTTGCAAATTAAACATTATCGTGTGTATTACCGCACATGTTATTGCTACAATTACTGCATAGATTGCTACTTATATTCTCGTTGTTATTACTGCACAACGCTTTGGAGAAATAAAAAATCAAATCTGGGTACAAAAGAAAAAGTTTATAGAGCATGATATTTTTCATAATAAGTGAACAAAGAAAATGACAAAATTTGATCTTCAAATTAGTCACATACATATGATTAACATAAATTAGCATGCTTGATAAAATTAGAGAGAGAGAGAGAGAGAGAGGAGCAACATAGCAAAAACTTCTCATAGAATAAATTATACAAAATGTTTATGAATTATCTTCAAAAATATCTCTACAAGTGGTATCTAAACCCATGGATTTTTAATCAACAAAGACAAAAATTGAAGCATCATTTAACACCATATTAGATAAGATGGAAAAATCCCAATTCCCACTTTAGACTTGTGAGTTTCATAACAAATAAGCCTATGATTTTTGTAACTTGAGAATAAGATCTTTTATGTTTAAAATATGTGTGTATTTTTGTAACTTGAGAGTAAGATCTTTTATGTTTAAAACATGTGTGTTACACTTTGAGGCAATGATTAAATAGGTTTTATGTGCTTTGCAATCCCAAAAATCAAAGATGAGATTATTATCATACATAATTGATGGTGTTGATAAACACCAAGGTGCAAATCAAACAAAAAAACAACCACAAAGTCGTTGAACCATGAAAGCATTACCCTTCATGATCCAACATACACATCACTTAATCCAGTCCCAATAGAACTATAGATATGAGTTTCATAACCAAAAATTTTATGATGTTTGAAAGTTGATAAAAAGCGTTTGTGTTTAAGTTCTATGTGTTAAACTTTGAGCAATGACTAAATATTTTTTATGCATATTGTAAACCCACCAACCAAAGATGAGATTATTCTCATATTTAAAGGATGGTCATAAACACCAAGATGCAAACCAAACAAGGAAACAAGCACAAATTCATTGAACTATGAAAGCATAACCTTCATGATGTCAACATAAAAATCACTTGAAGTATTCTTGATATAGAACTATAAATCTAGTAGGGGACCCCCGGCTGTTAGAAAATAAAAAATAAGCCAGAATCATACGAAGATGCTCTCGAGGAGTTTGTGCGAGGCCAAGACACTTGCACAAGCAACGCACGCGGGCGAGGAAGGGTAGGTGGGCAGACACAAACCATGAGAGCTATGGGTGGTAGGAAGCGATATAGCTGCTGCTGCGAACTCTTTTTTTATATTTATGGTTGACTTTATAGGTCACGACCACCTGGATGGTGGGTTGGCTAAGAGGAGTACCCTCAAGGCGCTGGTCTACTACCATGCCTGTGTTTGAGTCCTCCAAAACCGTTTTAGAGGGTTAGAATGTAAATTGTCTGCATTCCAAGGTTAGGAGAAGGAGATTGCGAGGAATCTCCTGTGAATGATTGAAGAAAATAAAGATGAGCGAGTAGAGGCTGATTGTTCCAACATTTAATAATTCTTGAAATTTGATAAAGAGGCCTTCCAAGTATATTCTCTATGTATTACATCTTGAGGCAACGGCTGTATTTTTTTTAATGTGCATTACAATCCAAATAGCTCAAAAGGACATTATTCTCATATCTGATTGACGATGTTGATAAACACCAAGATGTGAGCCAAACAAGGGAGAAAGCACGAAGTCCTTTAAGCATACCATCTCTTTCATGATGCCAACATACAAATCACTTAAAGTATTCTCTCATACAACTTCACTTCCCAATTTGCTACTCCACAAATATGAATTTGCATATAGAGCTCTGTCAATGATTTTAGCTCAAACAATGGCTTGCTTGCATAGGGTACAATTTTCCTTTGTGTATGGATTGTGTTCTCCATGTTAAATGTAGAGTTATCTCCAATTTCTTCATCGAGTACAACTACTAATATTTATTTGTGCCACCCACATGTTAAGTCCAGTACACCTTTCCTTGACTAAATCCTCCACTTGCACATAACATAAATCCCTAGCATCAAGAGGACTCTGTCAATAGTAGTTGTTCCTTGGCAACTGGCCATATATCAACTTCAAGGTCCAATCATATTAAATACAAAAGTTGATCTTGCATTAGAATATTATTGCTTTGTAACAACTGAGAAGTTGATGAATAAATAAAATTCTCATGAGGGTTCAAGTTGATGAATAAATACAGCTCTCCTTAGAGTTCATACAACTCATGTAAGGTGAGTCATCTTATGAGCATTATATACCTAATATCCAAAGTGGGCTACTCTTTTTGTTGTTCTGCTTGATGTGTTATCTACAATGCAAAATAATATTAATATACATATTTAGAATCACAATATTGATAATCAAAGCATACTTAAAGCCACATATAATATAGTTTGGATGGTTCTTTAAGTCTCATAAAATATATGTGCTCATAAGGTTAGCAAGTTTGTATCTACAAACTATAAAAGAGTCTAAAGCACTCATATATGCACAAAAGCTAGACCACAAGGGAAAGAAAACTAAATCACTTTATCTTTTAAATTAAAAATATTCTCTTGAAAATTTCTTTCAAGAAAAGAAAAGATCAATAAATAAAGTTAAAGAAGTTTTCTTTTCTAAAAATTTGAAACAAATACTCAAATTTGAACAAACAAGAATAAGGCATAACAAAGACTTAATCTCAACAACAAATACTCAATGGCCTTTTATCTTGAGATTTTGAGAATCAAACATTAATGGTGCAAGACTCGCATCTAAAATCAACAATAGTAGAATTTGGTAGTGTGGTTATAGAAACTCTATGGGAAAGGTGGTTTTAGAGATTGGGTTTGCGATTCAGACGGTTTTTCAAATCTTGTTTGTAGTTTTGATTTTGAAAATTGTCTAAATCTCATCATTTCCTAGGCTTCTGTATATGTTAGATGTGATAGAGCTCTAAATTTATGAGTGCAAGTCTCTGAGATTTGGACAATCATCCAAATCTCAAGTTCAAGCATGGGTCTATTTTGGGATTGAGATTTGGGCCATTGACTAAATCTCATCCCCTAGGATTAGGTACTTTTTAGGGATATTAAGATATCAACAAAAATACTGGCATGGGACCTGAGATAAGCCTTGGAAATTGTATAGCCGATTGTAGCTGGTGCACGACACACAAGCAAAATTGATAAAAGTGAAAGTTAAAATCTGGCGGTAGAATACCCATGAGTAAGGTGTGGTCTTTGAAGCTTGGGTTTGATATTTTGGATGGTTTTCCAAATCGCTTTTGGGTTTGACATAAAGATGATAGTCCAATAGCATCATCTCCTAGGTTTTTGTATTTTTGAGAGATGATAGGCATCCATAATCTATAAGTGACAAGTGTATGAGATTTGAACAATTGAAAAATATCACCTCCAAGCATAGATCAGATTTGTGGTTTATATTGGACAATTGTCAAGATCTAGTCTTCTAGGCTTTGTGCATTTGCTTGGGATGTTAAGATGTCAACATCATTCATCAAGGGCCTTGGATTTGAAATAAGCCTTAAAAACTAGTCAATCAACCATAATTGGTACAAGACCCATAGGTAAAATTAACAAAAGTAGATTTTCATGTCAAGTTGCAACAAACCCATAGGAAAGGTGGTCCTCAAAGACTTGGTGTGAGATTTGGATAGTTGTCCAAATCTGGTTTGGTGTTGAGATTTGGGCCATTTTCCAAATCTCATCCCCTAGGTTTTTTCTTTCTTTAGAGATGTAATGAGTCATAAACCTATGGGTGAAAAGTTTATGAGATTTGAACAAACATCTAAATCTCATGTTCAAGCATTGCTCCAATAGAGTATTGAGATTTGGACGATTAGAACTGTCCATGTCTCATCTCCTATGTTTTTTTTTTTTTTTGGATCGTTAAGCATCCTAAATCTATGAGTGACAAGAATCTGATATTAGGGAAACTAGTCCAATTTCTATGTTCAAGCATGGATCTGATTTGGGATTTAGATTTTCATGATTGTCCAAATATGATCCCCTAAGAGTGTGTATTTGTAAAGGATGTTAAGATGTCAAAACATTCATTGAGGTTCTTGTATTGGAAATATGCTTTGCAAGCTAGAAAATCAATCACTACTATAAGACTCAAAGGTTAAGCTAATATAAGTAGAATTTCATATTAGGTTGCAACAAATCCATGAGAAAAGTGGTTTTTGAAGAGATTTGGTTGGTTGTCCGAATCTAATTTGGGGGTTTTTGCATTTTTTAGAGATGTTATGAGTCTTAAATCTACGCATGAAAATTCCATGAGATTTAAACAACCGTTTAAATCTCATGTTCAAGCATGGAACTGGTTTGGGATTGAGATTTAGATGATTGGAAGCGTCCAAATCTAAACCTAAGGGTCTCTCTATTTGTTAGAAATGTTAAGCATTCTAAATCTATGAGTGACAAGTATATGGTATTAGAAAAAAATATCCAAATATCATGTTCAAGCATCATTCAAGTTTCGTTTTCATATTTGGATGCTTATCCAAATCTTATCCCCTAGGTTTGTGTATTTGTTATCAATGTTGAAATTTCAACAACATTAATCAAGGGTCTTGGATTTGAAATTGAAATTGAGAATTGCACAATGGACTATAACTCGTGCTACAAGACCCCCATATGTAGAATTAACAAAAGTAAGTTTTGGTATCATGATGCAACAAACCCATGAGAAAGGTGGTTTTGGAAGCTTTGATTTGATATTTGGATCAAATATGGTTTGGAGTTGAGATTTGGACCGATGTTCAAATCTCATCCCCTAGGTTTATGTATTTGCTAGAGATGTTGAGAGTCCAAAATCTATCAATAATAAGTCTATGAGAGTTTAAGAACTATCTAAATCTAATGTTCAAGCATGCATTTGGTTCAAACATGGATCTTGTTTGGGGTTGATCTTTGGACTATTTTCCAAATCTAATCCCCCAGGTTTGTGTATTTGTTAGGGATGTTAAGAGTGCAAATGTTTTTGTGTTTTTTCTGAAGAGGAGTTTCTAGGGTTGAGATTTGGACCACTATCTATATATTCAAAGAAATGTTTTTTTTAAAATGGTGTACTTTCAAGAACATTGCACAAACAAGTGCACATTTACTAGTATTGATGTAGTTGCTAGGATTCGGATTTGAGCATGCAATTTCACCTAAGAGGGGAGGGGGAGCATGAGGTTTGGATTCTCGTCCAAATGTTGAGAGGAGAAATACCAACTAGGGTGCACTTGCAGCAAGACTATTGCATAGCAAAGTGTACATTTACTATTATTGGAGAGGTTGCTAAGGTTGATATTTGAGCACTTTGTTGTAAGAGAATTGCTTCCAATGTGGGTAGGATATTTGAATGCCCATCCAAATGTGAAGAGAATAATTAAAAAAAGGGTGCACTTGCAAGACCAATGCACAAAAGAGTACACATTGCTAGTATTAGAGAGGTTGCTAGGATTGATATTTAGAAGGGTGTCCAAATTGGATGCATCCTACTACTCTAGTTAAAATTTGGACGGCTCATCAAATCTCATGAGGAGGGGTTACTAGAATTGAGATTTTGATGGCTATCCAAGCCTCAAGAGGAGGATGCATGAGATATACTAATACTAAAATTTAAACAAACAAGGATAAGGCATAACAAAGACTTGATCTCAACAACAATGATCAAGGGCCTGTCATGGATTAATGCCTTGAGCTTTGGAAAATAGACTATTATTGTTGTAAGACCCACATATAGAAGTAATAACAATGAAATATAGTAGTTAAGTTGCAGTAGACCTATGGAAAATGTGATTTTTAAAGCTTGGATTTGGGATTTGTATGCTTTTCCAAAGCTCATTGTCCCCTAGGTTCTTGGTATTTTGTTGGAGATGGTAAGATTTTTAAATCTATGAGTGACAAGTTTATGAGACCTGGAAAACCAAGATATTTGGACGGGTGTCCAAATATCATGCATTTTGCTCTTGATATTTGTCTTTGAGGTTGTTTAAATTGATCTTTGGATAGTTGCCCAAATCTCATCCATCTTGCTCTTGAAATTTGAACTGCTCTATAAATCTCATGAGGAGGGGTTACTACTAGGATTGCAATTTTGATGGGTCATTCAAACCTCAAGTGGAGGATGCATGAGACATATAGTAATACAAAATTTAAACTAACAAGGATAAGGCATAACAAAAACTTAATCTCAAAAACAACGATCAAGGGTCTTGGATTTAAGATAGGCCTTGAGATTTGGACAATAGAACATTACTGTTATAAGACCCATGTGTAGAATTCACAATAGTAGAATCTAGTAGTTTAGTTGCATCACCCTATAGGAAAGGTGGTTTTAAAGCCTAAGTTCAAGATTTTAACCATTGTCCAAATCTTATTTGGGGTTTTGATTTTGAGAGTTGTCAAAATTTGAGATTTGAGCAATCATCTAAATCTCCTGTTCAAGCATGGATCAAGTTTGGGACTGAGATTTGGACAATTGTTCAAATCTTATCTTCTACAATTGTGTACTTGTTAGGATGTTATGATGTCAAAAATAATAGTCATTGGACCTGACATACGCCTTGAGAATAATAGAATCAACCATAACTAGGGTAGGACCCATAGGTAAATTTGACAAAACTCATGAAGAAGGTGGTCTTTGAAACTTAGGTTTAAGATGTGGATATTTTCCCAAATCAGGTTTGCGGTTGAGTTCTATCCATGACTGTCCAGTATCATCGTCTCCTAGTTGATGTATTTTCTAGAGATGTAAAGCATCCGTAATCTATACATGACAAGTCTATGATGCTTGTACAATCGACAAATCACATGTTCAAGCATGGATCCGATTTGGAGTTCAAATTTAACACTAGGTTGGTAATGGGACACTTTTATGTCCTGTTAAGTGACCATTTTCCTTGAATTATATCAAGAGTTTCAAAATGAATTTTGAGGTTCTATCTATCTAGAAAGTTGTCTCATGAGCTGAAAAAAACTTGACATTTTTTTGGAATATCAATTCCATCTTTAACCTTGTCCTTGCACAACATTTCGCAACCTAAACTGTGTGAAAAACGGGTCCTGTTTTTGGCTTTTTGCAACTATACCACTCTAGAATTCATGTTTTTGAGGTCTATAATGCTAGAGAACTATCTTTAGTAGTCCTCAACATGTCTTGATACTTCTAGGGATAAATAAATGTTAAAGTTGTAAGTTATGAACAAATTACACAAATTGTCAAATCCTGTTTTTTAGCCAATTTTAGCTCTTCTATGAGTTTTTTGGTGGCTTTCATGATATCAAATGCAGTTTTGATTTTCTATGTCGCATATTGTAACATAAAGATAATATTCCCTGAGTTTTGGGGCACCTAATACCCTATTTTGCATAGTACACAACGATGGTTGATTTTTTCAATTATAGAAGAAAACGAAACATTCTAGTATATCAAGTAAATCTTTTTCAATATTTCTAGTTTCTTGTGACAACTATATGCATTTTGTAGGTAGTAACCATATCTAGTCATAAGGATCAAATCTGGCTAGATATTGAATAGTTTCTATGGGATTCTACAACTCATAATGCTGAGCCCAGTTTTTCATGTTTGCTGTATTTAGCACTTCATCTTTGTCCCCAAGATTCCCCTTGGTAAGAGATATATTTTTCTTTTGACATGCTCCATGGATCCTTATGAACCTAAAGGACAACAGGGAACTAAGAAAACATGCATATATTATTTGTATTGAGCGTGGCTATAGAAACTTTGATGATAGGTTTGCAGATTGGTAAAAATTCAACTTTTTTGTACCTATTTCTTTTGGCAAAACAAAAAATAGTGAGTGAGAAGCACTCATATGTTCTGATCACCAACCCATTGAAGTTAACTAGGGAATTTATCTCAAGTCCTACAAAAATCCCTAATCTTATTTTTATGCAACAAAACATAAGAAATGACTGTTTTGATGAAAATGTACTGGTCCATCAACTTTGGAGGCTTGGTGTGACCAAAAGGTGAGAAATTTTACAAGTTTCTTATTTTTTCCATGTGTAGTAGGCGTTGAACTATAACCTCATGAAAGGATTTTACAAAATGAGTGGATCTACTATGGTTTTGGAGGTTTTTTTCAAAACCCTAAAAGGACACTTTTATGTCTTGTTAGGTTACCAACCTAGTGTTAAACAATTTTCTAAATCTCATTCCCTAGTTTTTGTAGTTATTAGGATTATTGAGATGTATACAACATTGATCAAGGGTATTTGATTTTAGAGCTAAACAATCGACCACAATTGTTGCAAGACCCATAGATTGCAACAAACCCATGAGAAAGGTGGTGGTCTTTGAAGCTCTCATTTGAGACTTGGATGGTTGTCCAAATCTGGTTTGTTAGTTAAGATTTTGACCATTGTCCAAATCTCATCCGCTAGGTTTTTGTTTTGTTAGAGATGTTGAGAGTCCTAAATCTATGGGTAACAAGACTATGAGATTTGGAAAGTTGTCTAAATCTCAAGTTCGAGCATGGATCCAGTTTAGGGTTGAGAATTATACACTTGTACAAATCACATTCCCTAGTTTTTTTAGGGATGTTAAGACTCCTAAATCTATGAGTAACAAGTTTATGAGATGTGGAAAAGCCATCCAAATCTCATGTTCATGTATCCAATTTGCGGGTTAAATTTGGACGATTGTCTAAGCCTTATCCCCTAAGCTTGTGTATTTGTTAAGGATATTAAGACATCAAAAACATTGAATAAGGGTCTAGAATTTGAAATTCGATTTGAAAACTAGACAATCACCCATAGTTGGTGCAAGATGTTAGGAAATAAGACGTAGCTAAATAGATAATTGAGTAGATTACTTAATGGAGAGAGACAGATTTATATACACGAGATTATAGAGTAGAGAGAGAGAGAGAGAGAGAGAGAGAGAGAGTACACACGATATACGTGGTTCACCCAATGTGGGCTACGTCCACGGGAAAGCAGCCACTCAATGGCTTTAGTACTTCAAAACAAGAAGTAGTTTACAAAGGGATTATACCCTTAATGGAGCTCCCGCCTTGCTTCACTCTCACCACCTCACACTCACCTTGTTGCATCAACTTCACACTATGAAATGTGTGTAGAAATGGCCTCCTTTTATAGGCCAAAAGGGCTGCCCTCTCTTATGAGAGACAACCATGTGTAGCCGCCCTTGTGCGAATAAGTCCAAATCGGACCCTCCAATCCGCCCATGTGTGGCCGCCCTTGAGAAGACAAGTCTGCTTTTGAATTCAGCCACCGGCCACCGGCCATTGACTTCCGACCACCGGCCACTGGCCAACCGACCGGTTGTTTTCCGACCACTTTCCGGCCGCCGTCCGGCCATAATATTCCGGCGAAAAAAAAAGTATCGGGGGCCTCCGCCCCCGAGGCCTTTAAAGTTGCCCCTCATTCTTGTCTCTGAAAATTTTGGTTTCCGGTGAGTGATTTTCCTTCATGCACGATGGCTTCTCCTCATAATGGGGGCCTTACAAATGTGCGCTTTTACCACAGAAAATTACAAGGGTAAATCAGGCTCCATACTTAACAATCTCCCACTTGGAGACTGATCTCCAAACCAAACCTGTGACTGCTTTCCATTCTGGCTTCTTATCCTTGAATGCCGATTGAAGATGAGCAAAAGCTCAACTTCTCCTTGTTGACCACCTTTGTAAACATGTCTGCAGGATTTTCACTTGTATGCACCTTTCCTAGCTTTAGCTGTCCCTCTTCCAAAAGAGTGCGTATGAAGTGATATCTCACCTCAATGTGCTTTGTCCTTGAATGAAAGGCTGAGTTCTTTGCAAGATGGATAGCGCTTTGGCTATCACTGTACAAGACAAAATTGTCTTGTTTGAATCCAAGCTCTTCTAAGAATCTGTGAAGCCACATAATTTCTTTGCTTGCCTCCGTCATTGCTACATACTCTGCTTCCGTGGTAGAAAGTGAAACCACTTTCTGTAGCTTTGAAGCCCAGCTTACTGCTGTGCCTCCAACCGTGAACACATAGCCAGTAGTGCTCCTTCGAGTATCTTTGTCACCTGCCATATCTGCATTAGCATACCCTTCTAGAAAAATATCAGTTCCTCCAAAATACAAAGCATTTGTTGTTGTCCCTTTTAGATACCTAAGTATCCACTTCACAGCTTGCCATGCTCTTTACCTGGGTTGTCCATGAACCTACTCACAACTCCCACTGCATGTGCAATGTCTGGCCTTGTCCAGACCATAACATACATTAGAGAACCTACCGCTGCAGCATATGGAACTTTAAACATATAGGCTATCTCCTCTTGTGTCTTTGGACACATATCCTTCGTTAGTTTAAAATGACCAGCCAAAGGTGTAGAAACTGGTTTTGCATTTTGCATTGCAAACCTTTTTAGTACCTTCTTGATGTAATCTTCTTGAGATAGCTTTATTGTCTTCTTCGTCCTGTCCCTTGATATTTTCATACCAAGTATCCTCTTTGCAGCACCTAAATCTTTCATTAAAAAAAATTTGGACAGCTCCTCTTTTAGGTCTTTGATGTCTTGCATGTTAGCACTTGCAATCAGCATGTCATCAACATACAACATTAGGATGATGAATTTCCCATCTCCCAAATTCTCCTTGTAGACGCAGTGATCCGAGTTGCATCTTGTGAATCCATGATCCAACATCCATCGATCAAACTTCAAGTACCATTGTCTTGATGCTTACTTTAAACCATACAAGTTCTTCTTTAATCTGCAAACCATTTTCTCCTTACCTTTTACTTCATACCCCTTTGGTTGAAGCATGTAGATTTCCTCCTCTAAGTCACCGTGAGGGAATGCCGTATTTACATCCATTTGCTCGAGATTTAGATCATGAGCAGCCACAAGGCTTAAGACAAGCCTAATTGAGTTCATTTTTACAACAGGAGAAAATATTTCATTGAAGTTAATACCTTTCTTTTGAGAAAAACCTTTTACCACAAGCCTAGACTTGTACCTTTTCTTCCCACCTTCTTCTTCCTTTAGCTTGTACACCCAGTTGTTTTGAAGTGCCCGCTTACCTTTAGGCAACTCAACCAACTCCCATGTTTGGTTGCGATGTAGTGAGTCCATCTCCACTTGCATGCTCTTCGTCCATTCTTCTTTGGATTCATGTTGCATAGCTTCTTCATATGATTCCGGCTCTCCAGAATCTGAGATCAAGAGATGGTTGAAGGAAGGAACAAACCTTTCTGGAGGTCTACTTGCTCTTGTAGATCTTCGGGGAATAGGTTGAGGCTCCTCATTTGGTTGACGTTGTTGCACATTGTCACCGTTTGCAGTCCTTGAGTCTTCACCGTCCTCAAGCTCCATGTACTCATCACCTGTTTCTTTTGTTTGTTTTCTTTCCAAGTAATCTTTGTACATATTTTTTTCGTTAAAAATTACATCCCTACTCCTTAAGATTTTACCATCTTCAGGATTCCATAGGCGATACCCAAAGTCTCCTTCTCCATAGCCAATGAAGAAACACTTTTTGGACTTTGCATCTAACTTTGATCTTAGGCTTCTATCTATGTGCATGAAAGCCTCACACCCAAACACTTTTAGAAATGCATAATTCACTGGTTTACCTGTCCATGCCTCTTCTGGAACTCCCCCATCCAATGCCGTTGAGGGTGACCGATTGATTAAGTACACAGACGTACTTACAGCTTCCGCCCAAAGCTCAAGCGGTAGGCCTGCATGTAGCCGCATGCTTTGTGCTCGTTCCATGATTGTCCTGTTCATCCTTTCCGAAATCCCATTTTCTTGAGGTGTCCTTGGGGTTGTCCTTTGCCTCCGAATGCCATTGCTAGCACAAAATCTTTCAAAAGCTTGGCTGCAATATTCGCCTCCATTGTCGGATCTGAGGCATTTAACCTTGGTACCTGTTTCATTCTCCACAAAGGCTTTCCACCTTTGAAATATGGAAAATACATCGGATTTATTCTTCATGACATAAACCCATGTTTTTCTAGTCGCATCGTCTATGAATGTTACATAGTACAATGAGCCACCAACTGATGGTGTACTTGCAGAACCCCAAACATCAGAATGAACCAACTCAAGTTTTTTATTTTTTCTTTCATTTCCTGATTTTTGAAATTTTACCCTCTTTTGTTTACCATAAACACAATCTTCACAGAACTCTAAGTCCACTTCTTTCAAACCTGGTAGAAGCTTCTTTGTTTGAAGGATTTGCATTCCTTTGGCACTCATATGCCCAAGTCGGTAGTGCCACACCGCACTGTCAACTTCTATAGTTGCTGCACAAGCTGAAGGTTCCGTGCTAACAGTACACAAGTAAAGTGTACCGACTTTTTCACCCTTGGCAACCACCAAAGATCCCTTTGAGATCTTCCACCGTTTGTTTCCGAATGCAATGTTGTGACCTTCATCATCCAATTGTCCTGTAGAGATCAAATTTTTGCGAAGAGAAGGAACATGCCTAACATCTTTAAGCTTCCATTCATTTCCGTTAGCAGTTTTGACAGAAACTGTACCTTTGCCGACAATCTCACAAGCTTCATCATCTCCCAAGTATACATACCCAAAATTACCTTTGGTGTAGTCTTGGAAATGTTGCTTGTGTGGTGTCGCATGGAATGAAGCCCCGGAATCTACTATCCAAGAATTAGACACATTGTCTAACAAGAGAATTAGAGCATCTTGCTCTACTTTACCTGCCACATTGGCCTCCGATGTTGGCTTGTTGTCTTGAGACTCTGTCTCCTTCTTCTTCTTGGACCAGCAATCCTTCTTGAAGTGGCCCTTCTTGCCGCAGTTCCAACATTCAAGAACTGACTTTGTGCGTGACTTGCTCCGCCTTGAGCGATCACGACCCTTTTGGTTTTTGAACCTCTCCTTAAGCCTTCCTCTTGTTTCCACTGATAGTGCAGCACTTGATGATTCTCCTGTGCTTCTCCTTCGCATTTCCTCGCTTAGGAGAACACCCACAACATCATCAAACTTAAGAGTATTTGTGCGAGAGATAGAATTACTTACAGCCATCACAAGGCTGTCCCAACTATCCGGTAGATATGATAGTATAAGGAGAGCTCGCACTTCGTCATCGAAATTGATTTTCACTGATCGAAGTTGACTTATGTTTGTGTTAAAGTCATTTAGGTGTTCTGCAACTGAACCATTCTCTGCCATCTTTAGATTGAACAAGCGCTTCATAAGAAATACCTTATTGGATGCCAATGGTTTCTCGTAGAAGTCATCAAGTGACTTCATCAAGTCCTCCGTGGTCTTCATCTCCGAAACATTGAAGGCCACCGTTGACGCCAAGCTTAACCGGATTGTTCCCAGTGCCTTTCGATCAAGGACAATCCATGCTTCATCTGCCATTGTTGCCGGCTTCTTCGCAAGACCGCCTAGTGGCAAATAGAGGTCCTTCTGGTAGAGATAGTCTTCAATCTGCATCTTCCAATGTTGGTAGTTTTTGCCGTTGAACTTCTCAATCTTGAGCTTCCCTTCCTCCGCCATAACTCCCACTCGATTCAAGGAATCCTTTCCTTGAGATAATTTAGCTACGAGCAAACCTTGCTCTGATACCAGTTGTTAGGAAATAAGACATAGCTAAATAGATAATTGAGTAGATTACTTAAAGGAGAGAGACAGATTTATATAAACCAGATTATAGAGTAGAGAGAGAGACAGAGAGAGAGTACACATGATATACGTGGTTCACCCAATGTGGGCTACGTCCACGGGAAAGCAGCCACTCAATGGCTTTAGTACTTCAAAACAAGAAGTAGTTTACAAAGGGATTATACCCTTAATGGAGCTCCCGCCTTGCTTCACTCTCACCACCTCACACTCACCTTGTTGCATCAACTTCACACTATGAAATGTGTGTAGAAATGGCCTCCTTTTATAGGCCAAAAGGGCTGCCCTCTCTTATGAGAGACAGCCATGTGTAGCCGCCCTTGTGCGAATAAGTCCAAATCGGACCCTCCAATCCGCCCATGTGTGGCCGCCCTTGAGAAGACAAGTCTGCTTTTGAATTCAGCCACCGGCCATTGAATTCGGCCACCAGCCACCGGCCATTGACTTCCGACCACCGGCCACCGGCCAACCGACCGGTTGTTTTCCGACCACTTTCCGGCCGCAGTCCGGCCATAATATTCCGGCGAAAAAAAAAGTTTCCCGAGGCCTTTAAAGTTGCCCCTGATTCTTGTCCGTGAAAATTTTGGTTTCCGGTGAGTGATTTTCCTTCACGCACGATGGCTTCTCCTCATAATGGGGGCCTTACAAATGTGCGCTTTTACCATAGAAAATTACAAGGGTAAATCAGGCTCCATACTTAACACAAGACCCATAGATATAATTAACAAAATTAGAATTTAATATCAGGTTTTGCAGCAAACCATGAGAAGGGTAATCTTCGAAGATTCCGAATGAGGTTTGGACGGGTTTGGAGTTGAGAGTTGAAAATTTTCCCAAATCTCAACCCCTAGGTTTTTGTATTAGTTAGAGATGTTAAGTCCTAAATTTATTGGTAGCAAGTCTATGAGATTTGGAAAACCGTCTAAATGTCATGTTCAAGCATGGATCCAATGTGGGGTTGCGATTTGGAAAATCATCCAAATTTCATCCCCTAGTTTTCTTCTTTTGTTAGGGATATTAACAGTCCATATATCTTTTTTGTGTTCGATTTACGAGGGGTTACTAGGGTTGAGATGTGGATGACTGTCCATATCTCAAGAGACAATCTAGATGCAGGTTTCATAGCTGGAGAGGAAAGAGGATAGATGCGGTAGTCGTGGAGGGAGTAAAGAGGGGGGAGAGAGAGAGAGAGAGAGAGAGAGAGAGAGAGAGAGAGAGAGAGAGAGAGAGAGAGAGAGAGAGAGAGAGAGAGAGAGAGAGAGAGAGAATGTTAGCATGTTTTTTGAAAGATCCCCTTTTAGGGGGGGAGTCAGCACCCTCTAGAGAGATAAAGAGTGGGTTTTTACCCCAACTTTATGAAAAATGATTCTTTTTTTTAATATTTCTTTATTAATAAAGAAAAGACCCCTGCACAAATTGATTAGCTATCAAGTTCCATATGATTCGGCCAACTATCCAACTCCAATGCATAGTTCTGAGAATGATTGCCAAATCTCACAGATACATCTTACCATGCACTACAAGCATTCATCCTTGTCATGAACGTCAAGGAATCCATCCCACTAAAGATAACTTATGCTGAAGATGACAAAGTTACTCTAAAATCACAAGACAAGTGAGTGTTGGATCCCATAGTCAATTGAGCGTTGAATGGTAGCAACACTTAATTGAGTGTTGGATGGTCATCTACTTCTTATGGAACCATTATTTGATAGAAGAACTATGCTTTATGAGACACTGCACTCAAGATTACATCAATTCAAGTGCAACGAAAGCTTGGTGATGCCATATTTAGTCTTTCCAAGAAAACACATCTAGCTACCAGTTTCTATGAGATTTGGCCAGCCATCCAAATCTAATGTATATTCTTGACTCTGTGCTATCAACCCACATACTATGTATCAAGTGCAATGGAAGCTTGGTGATGGCATATTTAGTCTTTCCAAGAAAACTCGGCTACCTACCAATTTCTATCCGATTTGGCAAGTCGTCCAAATCTATAGTGCATATTTTGCTATCAACCTGCATCCTTTGTAGCATGTTAATGTATTTAGACTATGACATTGGCAAGGCACTATGTATAGTTATGTTTAATTTATAGTAGTTTCCATGAGCACATCAAAGGATTCAACACATGAGATCACATTGGTTCTAGTGCACATATGTGTAACTTGACTTGAAGCCAAGCAACAAAATTAGAACCTTCAAAACCTAGCCTATTTATCAATCAATTCCAATGAGATTAAGGTTTGAATTTTGGGGCATAGGGTTATTATTTAGGGTTGAGGGTTTTGACTTAAGGTTCAAAGCTTAGGGTTTTGACTTAAGGTTCAAAGCTTAGGGTTTTGACTTAAGGTTCAAAGCTTAGGGTTTATCATTTTTAGGGCCCTAAGTTTGGGATTCGGGCTTAGAATATTATTATTTTGGGTTTAGGATATAGGGTCTAGGATTCAGATAATAGAGCTATGAAGATTATGGTTTACAGTTTAAGGTTATGGGGCTTATGGTTTAGGGTTTAGGATTATAGGGTCTAGGGTTTAGAGTTGGAGGGTTATAGGGTTTAGGGCTCAAGGTTTAGGGTTCATGTTTTGGGATTTAGGGTCTAGGGTTTATGATCTAAGATCTAGGATTATAAGTTTATAGGGATCAAGGTTTAGATTTTAGCGTTATAGGGTTATGGAGTTTAGAGTTTAGGGTTATAGAGTTATGGGGTTTATGACAATAGAGTTATGGGGTTTAGGACTATAGAGTTATGAGGTTTAGGGCTATGCGATTCTAGGGTTTAGGGTTTAGGCTTCAAATTTTAGGGTTTATAGTTTGGGGCTTAGGGTTTAGGGTTTAGGGTTATCGGATGATGGGACATAGCAAGGTTGAGTGTTATGACGTGGGGCTAATGGATTAGAGTTATACGGTTTAGGCTTCAAAGTTTAGGGTTTATGGTTTGGGGCTTATGGTTTAGGGTTCAACATCTAAGATCTAGGGGTTAGGGTTTATGGTTTGGGGATTAGGGTTTAGGGACTTGGGTCCTAGATTTTAGGTTTCAATGTCTAAGATCAAGGGGTTAGGGTCTAGGGTTATGGGATTTAGGGTTTAGAATGCTAGGCTTTATGATTTAGATTCAGGTTTTGGAATTTATGGTTTTGTGATTAGGGCTTAAGGTCTAGGGTCTAGGGTTTAGGGTATAGGGTATAGGTTTTAGGATCTAGGGCCTAGGGTTTGTGGTTTAGGGAAGATTCCATTCTAGAAACAAGAGGGTGGCGCCCATCTCACTCATGAACTTTGTGGTGTAGGAATATTTGTGTATGACTTGCTAGGGTGGAAAAAGGATGCTTTTGTTAAGACACCCGCATTTGGCCATTGGTCAAAGCTATCCATGCAGAAGAAAAGACAAAGTCGTTGAATTCTTGGCTTGTTTTTGTGCCCGTAGTTACTGGTGACCACTCTCCTTGCACCCTGCTCTTCTTTATGGCCACCACATGCTATGCATGATCATGTAGGAGCACCTCCCTAGATACTCCTTGTTTATAATGCTCTTCTCGGACGCATATCACACTAGGATGGGAAAATGTTTAGGTGTCAAGCAATGATTTACTCTGCAGAAATAGAAACATGGCCTTGCATGAGTGTCAAAGGGGCGACCTCAACCCCTCGGCCAACTTCGCAACTAGGGAGGCCTTCTGGAAAAGTGATGGTGGGAGTGCTCTCGGTAGTTTTGTAACTCTGCAAGTCAACACGACAATCGGGGAGCTTTCCACTTGGCCAGCACCAATTCAATACTGAGATGTGCACAAATTTTCTTTGTGACCTAGTGTGACACCGCTTGTGTGTCCACACATACAGTGTAGGCTGTCGGGTGCCCAGTGTGACAAGGGCCTTGGTGAAACTAACATAAGAAATTTTAAAGGCTTCTCAAACTTAAGCATCCACTTAAAGCATGTGCACTATGCACCCGTGGTAGCCAGACAACAAGAAAGAGAGAGAGAGAGAGAGAGAGAGAGAGAGAGAGAGAGAGAGAGAGAGAGAGAGAGAGAGAGAGAGAGAGAGAGAGAGAGAGCACATGTTGCCGCCTGCCACCGATAGAGGCTGTTGCACATGGCGGCCCCAAAATCCTGCAAAAAGGTCGAGTTCTTCCACTAGACCCAAAAAGCCTACTACATTAGGGGTTGTGCAGTGCGCAATGAACCTCGTTGATATGTTGTTCATCTCTGAACAGGCTAGAGGGGGGTTTCATCTTGATGGGGTTGTCAAGGCATCATCCCACAGTTAAAAAAACAATGGCGGGCCCTTCAACAATACTTGATGCCAAATGGGCTACTCGCATCCACTATGAGAGATAGAAAGAGCACAAATTGGTGGGCTTCCAGCGGAGGGTGGAAGTGTGGCCATAGGACTAAGTGACAAGGGCATGGGAGGGTGGTATCTACGGTGAGGTAATTGCGAACCGTAGATCTTGGCGGCAGTTTCGAAAGTACTACGTTCCCTAGGTTACTTTCGGTGTTGATGCCTTGCACACGTGTTTAAAGTAAATTAGGGCCCGCATGCTTCAAAAGCGTGTGGAAGACAAGTGGTTAGGACATGTGCCCCCCATGTGCCTCACAAGGGTGATGTCACGTGTTCAAATCCCACGGATGCAAAATGGGGCACCCTAGATTACTTTCAAAATGTGGGTGCCTAGGGTACCTACATCCCAGATCTATGGCCCACAATCCCCCCACTGTAAGTCCCACCTTCCCATGCCCATGTCACTTAGTCCCCAGGGAAGCCCAAAGAGAGAGAGAGAGAGAGAGAGAGAGAGAGAGAGAGAGAGAGAGAGAGAGAGAGAGAGAGAGAGAGAGAGAGAGAGAGAGAGAGAGAATTCAAATTCCAATTCTATGTCTACCTTTGTGTCATTAATGGAGATATTCAAAGCCCCTGACAAGATTTTGAATATCTCCATTAATGACACAAAGGTAGACATAGAATTGGAATTTGAATTCTCTCTCTCTCTCTCTCTCTCTCTCTCTCTCTCTCTCTTTTGTGCGCTCAACTTTGCAGCCCACCCCGGCCCCTGGGCCCCCCTCAGCTGCCCCCCTCATGCCCAGGCTCGCTGCCCACCCCTTACGCTCAGCCTTGTTGCCAAGCCCACTTTTTCCTCCAAATACCTCTTGCAACATAGGTTTGCATCCTCCCTTCTCCATTTATCACTCAACCTCAACCTCACACCTCTACTTGGAGTTTTAGATCTGTAGCACTTGCTACTTCTAGAGTATCTTCATCAACACCTTCCTTGGTCCTTCTTCCTGATCTAGATGTGAAGGTGAGGTTGATCACTCAACCTCACCTTTACACATTAACATAAAGTTGTGGATCTGAAGCATTGGCGCTTCTAGAGTATCTTAATCAGCAACTTCCTCGGTAATTCTACCTCATCTCGATGCAAATGGTATCCCCTCACTCATCCACATTATTTTGGATATTCAGCACATGAAGATTGTTTGGTAAGATCATTAGGCTTTTTTTGACATATGTGTTGCTAAGAATAGTGAGCTTCATCTCTTTTTTTAAATGTTGTTGTAACTTTGCTCACTCACCATATTAGTTTTTGTTTTTATCTTGTACGTAGAGATTTGTAGCAGTGCCATTGTCTATCTTTGTATACATCTTATCATTTTTGGTCATGTTGCTCTAAGAATAACCATGTATATGAACTAATCTTGGATTTTTCACAGATGTGGTGCTTCTTCATGTGCTTATCAACATGGTAGTTTTATGACTCAATAAGTTGTAGCATTGTGCAAGATGATGGAAGTTCTTGGCTTGTTGTTGTGACTACAAATCATTTATGTGGGTGACACAAAGTGTCAAGGAGACGTATGGCTTCTCAAACACATCACTAGAAGGGAAAAGTCATGGATATCAAGAAAACTCAAGATGACAAGAATCTAGTAAAGGTACAACATGTGTATATAGCTTCTCAGTTCAATCTTGACACATGCTTGCCTCAACGTAGGCTTTTTTTGCAAATTATACATGTTATCCTTTATTTAAATGTTTTGGATTGTCTCGTTTCTGCTTTAACCTCTTAGGTTGCTTCAAACATGTGCATGATTTGGTGTGTTTTTCGTCATATATTTTTCCATCTAACTTTGAGTGGAAGCCAGTGGAATCTTTTGCAGTTAGATTTGAAGCTATCCATGTGGACCTTGGTAAGTTTTCTTATGCAGAGTGTTTACCTTGAGAGATTTCCTCGCATGAGATATTGTTTTATAGCCATGATTATGTCACACTGAGTGCTCTATTGTTGGTGAAAAATTGGTATGCAGATACCATATTGTGAAGCAAGGCTTATCAATGAGCCTTCCATACAAAAGATGGAAGCAAATGATGGGAGGTGCTCGATTTTGATATTGCTTTTGGAGAGACTGTGGGACTTCAATTATGTCCCCACAATGATACCATGTTCGATATTGTGTCAATGATGACTTGCATCGTAGCCATATTTGCGAGTACCTCAATCTTAGATATAAATTTCATGAATAGTATCCCTTTTGTGTGAATAGCAAAGCTTATGGTTTAGAAAAGAGAGGGGTTTTACTTGTAAGGACATCTCATTCCCATTATGTATGATTGTACAAGCTCGGCCACTAAGCTTTATCTTAATGGAAATTTTGTTTTACATCCCCTCTCTAAGCATAAGTATTGGTTGTAAAGTTTAAGTTAAGTTCTTTTAGTTTTAATTCACTAGTTTTAATTCAATTTAGGTGATTCTTTGGTAGTTCATTAATTTATTATAAGTTGTGAATACGTTGTCGAGAAATTTGCGGTCTTGCCAGGAAAGCACCGGGCTTATGGCTGTGAGAGTTTGTGAGAGAACTCAACAAAAACTATATGAAGGAGTTAAACCATAGATGCCATGAAGAATAGGGTTTGGAAAGAAGTGCAATCAAAGAAGACTCACTCTTTCTCTCTTGCACTCACACACACAAAGAAAGAACGCAAAAGAGAATGTCAAAACAATACGAAGATGAAAACATCAAGGCTATGGTCATATCGTATCATGGGCAATATGAAAGGGTTAATGGATGAGTTAATGGCATTCAATCTTGGCTGACCAAATGGGCTACGAATTGTTCTTTGGAATTGTAGTTTTGTGCTTACCATAATATATATATTTTGTCTAGTGATTGGGATTAATTGTGTGTACAAATCCTCTTGGTTCATAGCAAGATAACTACGCTTACATCAAAAGAAAAATTATAGTCTATGAGAGGTAGTATGATGGGATCCGGTGATAGAAGTATTTCATTGAGCCTTTCAGGGCCGAAGAGAAACACTATACGTTGTTGAAAGTGTATTTTACGGCTAATCCATACGTTAATTCTAATAGATCGTACAGAGTGAAAGCGATAGAAATGATCATCATGTGGGTTATTCATCTAGGATAGTAAGTGAGAAATGTAGATATGAGAGAAGTGAAGAGATGAGAAGTTTCCCTCCCAAGCCCTATTCTTGCCCGTAGGCAATAAGGATACTGCGGGGAGAGATGTACCTGTAGCAAAGAGAACCTAGAGAGGATGAATTACTAAGAATGAGAGAGATAGGTTTGGTTAAGGAGATGAGATTAGATATATATATATATATATATATATATATATATATATATATATATATATATATATATATATATATATATATATATATATATATATATATATATATATATATATATATATATATATATATATATGTTGGATTAGAGATGAAAATGAAAACAACAAGAAATCAAGAAAACATCAATGTAGAACACATCTTACTTGAAACCCTTTGGCACCATTATTGATGGGAGAGAGAAGAAGAGTGGATAATTCCACTTTGATTGATACACCAAGTGCAAGACCTTCTTTGATTAGAGTTGATCTTCCAAGGTTAGCTTGTTGCAAGAATGACTAGTCTCCCTCTAGGAGAAAGTGTAGGCTTGGGCTTATGTTAATGGCTAAGTACAATTAGGCGTTACTACTCACTCCCTCATGAATTCCTCTCATCAATGGCTTGAATGCTTGAGTTCTTTCCAAGGAAGAAGAGGTCCCCTTTTATAGGTGAAGGGAACCCACAAGGGTTTACACAAGAAGAGAGGAGCCAGTGTGAACAAGAATTGGAAAAGTTGGAAATGAGCTGTCCCTGCATGATGTGGGCAGACTGGGGTCCAGTATTTTGATCATATCTCCTCAACCGTGGCTCCAAATAAAAAAGTAAAAATATGGGCAAAAATTTCAGCTCATTAGCTACGATTTTCATTTCAAAATCGTTTTCCAATTCAGATTGGAACCTTGTGTAAAAAATTCATCAAAATAGGGTCCATTTATGGCAGCAAAATTCTTCATGTGGTCTCCTTAGCCTAGACTTTCATTTAATTCCAAAGGCCACCTCATGCCATATGAAAGCATGACATTGCTCCTTGACAAAGTTTTGTAATCATGCTTGCAATAATGCATTAAAATAAGTGTATCTTTGAAATCATGCCACCTAGTGTCCCACTAGGATTTGATTCTCTCCTAGTAGCTATTTAAAAAGAAATATAAAAAAAGTATAAAAAATACATAGAATATATATATATTGGAGTTTACCCTAGATATAGGATCTAGCTAGGGTGTGAGATGATAATGAAATAGTAGAAATAAAGAATCAATGCTTTTTGCCCCAAGTTAAAGAGGCGGAGCTATTGATGCTTTTCCCATAGTATTTTCTGATGGTAAAGTAAGGATATGTTACCCTTGAGAAAAATAATAGGATAAGATAGAAGGCTTATTATTATACTTAAATATGCATATGTACACTATAGGAAATATAATTATGTATCTAAAAAAATACAAGATAGATCTTGTAGCATGCGTTCCCACCATGTACGTGTCACAGCACGACAACGTGTCAACTGTAAAAGTAATCATGTCTTAGAAAATGGCATACAAGAGTTGTAATATTGTGCAAGTGGGTGAAAGCATGCTTGCGTGGTACCAAAAAGGAGTGTCTTGGACACTCCTTTGGAAGGAGAGAGAGTGGGGTGTGGGCTATTTGATTTCAAATGTTATAAGTAAAAGTATAGTATAAAGTGGGAGGGAATAAGATGGGCAGCGGACTTGGAATTTTTAAACGTATAGAAAACTCACTTTGACCATTAATCTCTCATGAATATTCACTTGCTGTTGCTACTTTTGGACTCCACAGTGCTTGCTCAATGGGTTCCTCCCTCCCTAGAACTGTTCATGTGCCATCTCTCACTCTCTCTCACTCTCTCTCTCTCTCTCTCTCTCTCTCTCTCTCTCCATTGCCTCTATTTTTGGGCTCCGTAGATGTGCTTGTCTTTTGGTTTAGGGCTCGCAGTGAACTCCGTCTCCTCCCTTATAGCCTCTGCAGCTACTTCGGGGCACGCCATATTCAGCAGCTGCTAGCTTTCTCATTGTCTGGCCACTCCAGTATCTCAACAACGTAGGATCTTAGTGTCCTCTCTCTCTCTCTCCATGAGTATTATGGCTGTGTTTTGATGGTCTTCTTTGTTGTATCATTACCCTCATTACTTGTTCCACATGGAATCACATGATGTTGACAATGGCACCATTTATCTTCCTCCATTGTCTAGTACAGAACACACCCCAAGGGAACTTCTGTCGGGTCTACGAAACTTTTCGGTTGTCTAAGGAGAGGGAACAAAGAAGCATTCAGAAGAGGATGGCCCAAACACGTTAGGATGGTGACATTGATGAGCACGAGGCAAAAAAAATATGTAGGCCAGTTGCTAAGTGTTGGCATACTCAAACAAACAGGATTTTTCATGGTCTTCAAAAAAAGAGTCTATAGCAACTCCTCCTTCATCCAACGTTCTCAGTGTTGCAACCCACATAAAAAATAGTCGAGAGAAGATACCTCATTCAAATAATGAGCTGTTTTTTATTTCGGGCTACTATCATGGCATGCCTCAATGGAGAAAGTGGGGGTAACAATCAAATAAGTAATAGAAATGTTGCCAAGGCTTTAGAAATTCACCAAAGAAATGTCATTGCCACCGATTTTTGGGTGCAACATGATGTGGAAGAGGGGGCAATCCCCTTAGACAATTGTCACCGTCAACTGCATAGAGGAAGCTTCTTAACAATCAAAATTAGAGAAATTGTGTTTTAATTCTGGTCGGTGGAAACCTACATCTCACTAAACAAGAAAGATGTTGTTCAAAAGAGAATAGGCAAGCGCATGTACTACATCCACTACATTTACTTGATTTGCCTCATGTATATCAGCCCGAACATCTTGGGAGTGTGTCATAATGCTTAATTTAGTGTTATTTAGGTGCTTTACTCTGTGCTTGTAATATTTTCAAAATGCATTTACAGCTTGAAGGTGCCTCCAACTGTTTTCATGTGTATGGTAGTCCATTATAGTAGTACTTAATTGTGCTATATAGTGCTTGACTGAGATTGATGAATGATTCCAGTTGCTCATGATTGCCTATTAGTGCATCCAAGTGCTTCCAAATGTCCCATAAAGATTCCAAATGCTTCAGAGTGCTCCAAGTGCTTGACAATCCATCCTTGGAATCTATCCTCATGTTTTTCCATCGCATGTCACATGCGTGCCAAGAGCATCTGTCTGTCCTGAACCTTGTGTGGCAAGAGCAATGCCTAGATGTAACTCACATACATCAGCCTCTAGCCTAAGCATATCCATGAATGACTGAATCACGGCTGAGTCCTTAGCACTCCAGCCATCCATATCCATCATCGTATCCACAAACGACATACCCTGCTCCACAACTGGCTCAACGTGCTCACAAACTAGAGCATCATGCAACCTATCCACAAAGGAGACATGCGTCATCTCTCTCCATGGTTGCGTACTCACAAAACTGTGCCGTCTCGGACATGACTTACTCGCATCGCATGAATCGTGCCAACACTAGCACCTATAGCTATGACTAGTTCTCCACGATGCAATCTGAAACTGTGCTCATCCATCACTACCTAGCATCCGCTGTCTCGTAAGTGACTCACAGAGATCAAGCTCTGTGTCAAACCTGGCACATGGCGTACATCTCGCAACACGTATGATGCACCACTCGGTAATGATAGTCTGACATCTCCTACACCAACTATGTCATGCACTGAACCATCAGCTAGACAAACATGTCCAAACATACCACTAACATATGTGCTAAACCACTCATGACTCAGCATGACGTGAAACCTAGCACTCACATCTAGTATCCAATGCAAAGGTAATGTGTCTTCAAAAACCGACATAAGAAAGTCAAGAGTAAACATGGAAGCAAAGGTGACATCTCCGTCATGCAAAGCCACATACACTACATCTTCTCCCACATCATCCAAAGTGATAGCATCTCTCTTGTGCTATCTCCTGTGTTGTCTCATCCACCGAAAACAATGCCTACGTACATGCCCTGTATAACCACAATGCCAACACACAACATCTCTATGTCTGCAAGATCGTTCTTGGTCTCTCTAGACTCATTTGTGCCAAAAGCATTGCACAATATTTGCCATAACTCTCTAGTTGTACATGCATCCAAACCAATGCGATAGACAAACTCACCAAGGTGTAACATGATCGTCGAACGTGAAAGCTCTTCCAAGTCCTCCCACTCATCATCAATCATAGACTCTAGCCTAGCATCCATGCCCTATAGTGGGAAAACTTTACCCAACTGATTCAATGCATCATGCATACCTGCTTTCCAATGCTCAAAGTTTGAACCATCAAACTTTATATGGAAAAGCACAAACCCTGACAATGATGTACATGCCAAATCCATGGCAACAACCTGTGACAAGAACAAGCACAAATCAATCAACTGACAATAGCCAAAGCCTAACTAACTCATACACCAAGTACTGTCATAATACAACATAAGCTGGCATAAGCTGTCTAAGAGAAGTATCAGCAAATATGGCGATCAATGTGACAAAAAAGTGAGCAAAACCGCTCAAATGATGCCAAAACACCCGCTCTAATCTAAGAGCACTATGTGGTAATCGATAAAACTATCATCAATAATCTCCCTCCTGAAGAGATTACCACATGTATGTCAAATGACATAATCCGGTGAGCAAACACTCTCACAATGCGATGCCAAAATACTATGGCAAAGCAACCACTCAGTGCCAAATGCAATCAAAACACTATTGCAAACCATGCACATAAACAAATAAACTTGCAAGAAAAATCCGGTAGAGTTTCGACAGTACTTGGCTATCTAACCATAATAACCATACATGCCATAAACATGCTCAAAACCATGAGCAAATCATGCGCAAAATCCGCACTCAAGTATATATGAGCTACTTCAAAGTCTCAACTCCTTAAACTTGGAAAACAATCCTGTAATCCGAAACACAAAGTGCATCAACTGCACTCTATAAGCAAGGGACATACTAGCATAAAATTGGATGCAAACCAACCAAAATATAGCACAAATTGATGCTCAAAATAGCTGAAAATCAGCCCACATATGCCATTGCAAGGCGAAGAATACCATCCACCGAAAAGCGCACATCATGTGCATCCACATGGCAATATAAACGAGCATCAAGAATAAGAGCATCCAAATCAGCTGAAAATTCAGCTCTCAATTATGCTAAAAATGCTTGCAAAACTCTCTGCAAATCTGTGCACCACACTTTTTGAAATCTACTGAATCACATAATTCAATGCACATAACCTGTGATGAAGCCACTCTCGAATCCTGAGAGTCCGCAAGAATGCATACATCCACAAAGCGTTCTCAACGTATGGGCATAAATGTGTTGAAAATATCTCAACCCACACTCTCTTCACTGAGAGTCAATGGTCTCCCCTTTGGATAAAACAAGCCAAGATGTAAAGTGCCACTCAAGTAGCGAAAAATCCTCTTGATAGCTTGCCAATGTTTATACCTTGGGCTATGCATGAATTTGCTGATATGTGAGATTCCAAACTCAATATCCGACCTCGTGTTGCTTACATAAATAAGGCAACCAACAACAGTTTGGTAAAGAGTGACATCGGTATGATCACCAACATCATGAAGACTCAATTTCAAACATGTTTCCATGGGAGTGGCAATAGGTTTAGAACATGTACTTGAGAGGGTGGCTGGGAAACAGGCTTATTCCTTTCTAGATGGGTTTTCAGGGTATAACTAACTGGCAATTGTAGTAGAGGATCAACACAAAACAACGTTTGCCACAGAATGGGGAATATATGCGTATAGAGTTATGCCTTTTGGCTTAACCAATGCCCCAGCTACCTTCCAAAGATTAATGACTCATGCGATCAAGGAATACCTAAGAATATTCTTAGAAATATATATGGATGATCTCTGTGTACACTCTCTTCTACGAGAAGAACATATTGACCATTTACAAAAGGTATTTGAAAAATGCAAAACATATCAAATCTGTCTTAACCCGGAAAAGTGCATTTTTATGGTTAGGCAAGGCCGCATCTTAGGACATATTGTCTCAAGAAATGGCATAACCATTGACCTAGACAAAATCAGAGTCATAGTAGACTTGCCCAGGTCTACTAATGCCAAACAAGTACAATCCTTCATGGGACACTGTGGATATTATCGAAGATTCACATATATGTAGGTAGTCATTGCACAACCTCTGTATCATTTATTAGTCAGTTTCGTCTGGACTGAGGAGTGTGAAACTTCATTCCAAAAGCTTAAGGAAAACCTTGTATCAGCACCTATACTTAAAGCACTAGATTGGGAAAAGATATTCCATGTTCACTTTGATGCATCTGCATATGCAATTGGGAGTATTATGGCTCAACCTGGAGACGGAACAATGGATTTCCCAGTTTGTTATGCGAGCCGAAAGCTAAATAGTGCAGAGAAGAACTACACAACCACTAAAAGAGAGGGGTTAGGAATGATTTATGCTGTAAAGAAATTTCGGTATTATTTGCTCACAAACAAATTTGTGTTCTTCACAGATCATCAAGCTCTTTTGTATCTAGTAAATAAACCATGCAATACTGGGACAATTGTACGCTGGTTTATTATATTGATAGAATTTGACTTCACAGTGGTAGTAAAAAATGGTAAGACTCATCTACGGGCGGATCATCTTTCAAGGCTGCAAAATGGGGAAGCTCCTGAAGGAGTAGATGATGACATACCTGATGCTTATCTTTTCAATATTGAAATGATACCCAAATGGTCTCAGGAAATTGTTAGCATTCTTTCCTTTGGAGGTAGATTTGATAACAAGGAAGACAGATCTAAACAACAAACAATTCGACAAAAAAAAACTTCCAATCGATTGCAGGATGACTGTATCATCTAGGCTCGGACCAAATTTTACGATTATGTATAAATCCTGAGGAATTCGAGTGTTATCTTGAAGAAGCATATGTCCAGGATTGTGCATTTCACTCTTCAACAATGAAAACACACCAAAGACTGAAACAGTTAGGGGTTTATTGGCCAACTATGTATGCTGACACACATGCTTATGTTAACAATTATACTATATGTAGCGCCAAATGACCGGTGGATCACGCGACATTGTTTCAGGTAAACATTGAACCTGCATGGAGTCAATATATCATTGATTTCTTAACAACAAGGACTTTTCTTGAAAAAATAACAAAAGCACGGAAAAGGGCTATAGAGCTGGAGGCTCGCGAATTTAATTTAATTGGGAATCAACTTAGAATCTGTGCAAGTGAAAGTGAATACCTGCTGAAACTAGAACACGCACATGGAGGTATAAGTGGAGGCCATTTTTTAGGCGATAAGACGGAAAAAATTGTCTTAACCGCAGGAATAAGGTGGCCTACATTGCATATGGATGTTGAGGAGTTTGTAAAGCGTTGTGACGAATGTCAGCGCACCAAAGTGTCGATACAGAGAGATGAGATGCCACTATGGCCAATGATGGGAGCAAGGACATTTGCAAAATGGGACATTGATTTTGTGGGGCCTATTTCACCCCCTGCATATCGCACCCATACCCAATATATCATTGTGGCTACCGACTATCTCACAAAATGGACGGAAGCCAAGGAAACACAAAAAGCAGACGCAAGAACAGACTGGGATCATCAGTTGCACTCAACACTATGGGCATACAAGGTAGCTTACAAAACATCAATGGGAACGACACCGTACAACATGGTGTTTGGTCTAAACGCTATATTACCCATAGAGTTTTTAGTTCCAACTCTATGAGTAGCGAAACGCTTAGAATGGACAGGGCATGAGCTCTCTTCAAGAATAGATGATCTTGAAAAGCTAGATGAACTTTGATTCAGAGCTGTAGCTTCAATCTATGCTAAAAAGAGAAGACAAAAAGAGTTTTTTGACAAGCATGCGTGCACGAAAGAGTTCAAAACAGGTGATTATGTACTTGTTTATACCTTGAAGCAACATGCCAAGAAACTTAAAAAGCGAGGGATGGGACCCTTTGTGATTAGTGACTTATCACAAACTGGAGATGTCAAACTTGCTACATTAGCAGGAGAAGAAATGCCAAATTGGATTAGTGGGTGTCGATTAAAAAAAGTATAATTTACCACTGACACAGGATATGCTTCAACAAATCCATCAAGAAAAACAACGGAAGAAGGAGAAACAGAGGGTACGAGAAGAAGCCCAAGAAGAAGCAAAAGAACGCATTGCAAAAAGAAGGCTTCTACGACAACAACAACAATGTGGATCACCATTGCGAATAAATGCTATTCGACTAACGAATTTTGGTGAAGACATAGTGGAGCCCATAATTGCAGTCAAAGTGGGTAGCAATCAAGTTGAATCGACATCATTGCTTGATTCTAGAGCTCAAGTAAATTTGATCTCTTACAAATTATACAAACAGCTCAAGCCCAAAGATCAACTACATCCTACTCCACAAGTGCTGGAAAGTAGTACATGACATTCGCTAAAAACATTGGGCCGGACTATATTGCATGTACAAATACATCAATATATTTACCCACACAAGTTTTACGTGGTTGAGGATGAAAGCACACTACACCCCATGTTTTTGGGACAACCTTGGCAAAAAGAGTATAATGTGCAAATAGATTGGAATTCGGATGCAGTCAAAATTCAGGAGGCACAAGAACAACAGGTGGTAGCATTTTCTCAGCAACCCCGGAAGAACCAGATGGCAGCACCACAAGAACTAGATAATGAACCAAAAGGATGGGTGCCACTAAAGTACAACACAATACCCATGGCGACCAACCAGGGAACTACCAACAATGTTCACTACAAACATAAAACAACACAAACCACAGTGAAAAGATCAAGGTTAGAAAAATGAAAAAAACAAGTATGGGTGCAAAAGGATAGAGGTGACATGGCAGACAAACCACAATACAACAGAAGAAGTCAACAGAAGCACAGAGATCCACCAAAAACCAAGGGAATAAAAAAGATATGGATCCCAAAGAGAATGCTCAGTAACAACTTAAAAGCCACTCGCATTTGGATCCCGAAACCAAAGCAACAGGAACTCCCTTCAGTACAAGCAACATCGGCATGCAGACATACACTACATATGAAACCGGCAAACTGATCTATGTGGATGCAGATCAACAGCACAACAATGACGACCACGAACATGGCCATAAACCTCCAAAAACCTCCACAACAAAGCTACAAATGGAAAGAAAAAGAGACAAAGTCTATGGCTAATTCCGCCACGACAATTCTCTCCAAGGAGACAACCATGGCCATATCAACAGTAGTGGCAAACCAAGCGACTTTTGCAAGAAAGACGATCAAACAGAGAGCTGTAGAGTTACAAATTTTACTTGCAAAGAAAATCCGCCAACCAAATCAACAAAAAACAGGAAACCTCGACCTCAAATTCCAATAAGCATCTTGCTTATTCCCTCCTCTTGCACAACATTGATTTTTCCATGCATTGACTGAGTATGCATCATATAGGGCCACATTACACGGCCGAGCATTAGCACAATTTTTAATCCATGCACGGCAAATACACCGAGGTGATACCTTATTGTCCGGGAGGACTCCGGCTAGGAGGGGGGGAGGCATTCTCAAATGCGGACCCAATGGTAAAAGGAGAAAAAAGGGCATGTTTTTTGACTATTTTAGAGGGTTGTCATTTGATTGCAAAATTTTCTGGACTAACCTAAGTACATATGCCCTTATACAGCATGAATCTACAAGTATATGGGGCCAAACGCCAAATCAAGCCCCTAGGTGTGTGTATATAGGTAAAAATAATCATTTTTCAGACAAAATATTGGTAGAACAGAGAAATCCGGCCATAAAAATTGCATGTGAGTGTATATAGTGTTTTGCGGTGATGTTTTTGAGTTATTATGATTTTTGGGGATTTTTTGGGTTTAATTTTCTATTTTCTTTTTAATTTTACTAATTATTGGTAGAAAAACTTCAAAAATACAAAAAGCAGGTGAAATACGGTCGTAATGAAAAACGAAAAATATGGGGATAATTAGTGACTAGAGGGAAACCTATGGTACAATGGGGGTGCAATTATGTGAATGGAGCGGAAAGCGTGTTTTGACCAGATTTTGATCGAAACGTCAAATTTCTCAAAAACTGGGCAAATGGAGTCCAAATCAAGAATTTTTTGAGCGTAAACCGTATCTCGCAAGAAGTTGGGAGCACATGTCAAGTTTCATGGGAAGTGGTTCGGGGGGACCCCCATTATAAGATTTTTTCACTTCATTTAAAGCTCATTTCTACTATTGCCTTCTTGAGAGAGAGCTCTTGCCATCTAGAGCGAACCGGACTTCCAGCGGTTTCTACGATGCGCATGACCACCCGACAGGCTCTAGACATGAGAGGTAGGCTCACCACCTTGAGCTTTTCGCGTATATTTGATGTTTTGTTGCGAAAACTAGCGTAGGGTACACACGGGAAGCGAGCAGTAGAGACCTACAAGTAGAAGTGGCCACCTAATGGCTAACCCAAAAGCAATAAGGCTTCATCGGCGGCTTACCCTAGCATAGGAGACCACTTTTGAATGCACAAAGGTGGTGAAAAACCTTTGGGAAAAACCCTAATTGCTAGAGCCCTGCAAGAGGCCACCAAATGGTAAATCGGAGGAAAGGCGCCCAAATGCTACCAAAACTCATGGGTAGGAGCATCTCGACATGCTTTTCAAGTCTATATAGCCCACATGGCCATAAGGCGACTTTAAGTGGCACTAAGCTTCAGAAACAACATCAAACACACAAAGCGTCAACTAGCTCTCACGGCCAAACCGGATGTCCGTTTGCCACCAAACTTCACGAGCGGCTTTCTTAGACCATCAACAACCAAGTCCTATGATGGTAGACCACCACAAGTCATTGACGACATGTAAACGCGACCACGGGCGCTTCTAGAGCGACAAATTTCCAAACGGAGCTCCGTAGAAGCCAAAGTCAACAAAAACCATATGGCAAGGATCCCCAAGGAACCGTGAAGCTATGGAGACTAACATCAAGAAATTTCATCGCCGAAAAGCACTCCAAGAGTCAAAAAACGTCTCAGAGGCTCTGAAAGCCAAACAGGGAGTTTCTGTCTATCTATTTCACTTTTTTGTTGAAATAGGGATTAAAAGGGACTCAGGGGGGCTCAGGGCAGGCACCAGTAGCACTTCTCATATAAATTTCATCAGGAGACATCCTACGCGTAGGATGTCTCAAGGCCATATCTGGGAACCAAACTCAACATCTCATCTCATACACAGTTTCTACATAGCCTGTACATGCTAGCCACCAAGTTTCATCACATTTGGACAAAAGACGACCTCATATGCATCAGAAAACGGAAAGTCAGAGCATAGAGGAAATAATGGGTCATAGACCTACCAAAACTAGTCCAAATCACATGAAACTTGCACAATATACTCATGAGAACACTGCCAAGCTAACTATGGGGTCAGATGTGAAAATTCATGAAATAGACATCCTACACGTAGGATGTCTAAATGACCTATTTGACCTCCCGCTGGTGTTTTTGAGTTCCAGATCTCTTTATAACACCTTCATAAGCTCATGTATCAAATTTCAATCCATTCCCATCACATTTGGCCCCCAAAACCTCCAAGATGCACTTTTTTGAGCCTAAAAACACTACACATGCTCTTAACAACACCAATGCTTATCCAAATCAAAATCTAAGAGCAGAGCCATGTTCCACATGCTAAGGGATACCCCCAGAACCAACTTCAAGTCATTCTGATAAAATAGACATCCTACGCATAGGACGTCTCCAGTGTGATATTGACCTACTGTGCAGGATCTGACTTCATGAGAGCCATTAACATGGTATAAGAAGCCTGTGTATCAAATTTCAACCCAATTAAATATCATTTGCAACCTGTTTAGGACATCCTACCCAATTTGTGAGCCAAAAGCCTAAATCTACCCAAAATTGCACTTTTTGATGCCCAAACGCAATTCCAATGACATAGCCATGTTGCGCAGGTCAAGGGCCACAAGCCTGCCAAGTTTCACCAAAAACAGAGAAGGTAGACATCCTACACGTAGGATGTCTACATGATTATTTTTTAGCCAGAAAGCTACTGTGAGAAAATGTGGAGTTTCCCTAGTTCCTTTTGAGT
The DNA here is from genome assembly GCF_014529385.1 of Adiantum capillus-veneris. Taxonomy (NCBI): domain Eukaryota; kingdom Viridiplantae; phylum Streptophyta; class Polypodiopsida; order Polypodiales; family Pteridaceae; genus Adiantum; species Adiantum capillus-veneris. The sequence continues at coordinate 435,029 of NC_140956.1, forward strand.
TTTATTTGTCAATTTTCAAGTCATTTGGGTAGTGAGAACTCAGTTTATCAGCTAATATGTAAAAAACGCTAACTTTGGACTACTGAGTGCAACAGGATCCATGGCAGCCGCAAAATCACCTGCAAAGAAGAAGAGGATGACCATGAAGGACTACTTAGAAGAAGTGGAGCCTTTTGTGATCCCAGAGGGAACCCTAAAGCCCACAAGCACATGGATTCAAGATGATCTGCTAGAGACCAATGATCTGAGAATCTACCAAGGAGCATTCAAAGATCCAGAAGGAAATGCAGTGGAGCTACCCATGATACCTCGAGAGCTCAATGAATTTGTCAGGAGCAAGATGGGAGATTACTTGGAGAAGCTGGATCTCCACAACTACTTTGAAGCCTTGCCAGCAGGGATTGATATTAAAAGAGTGTGGGAATTTGTCACCACAATCAAAGAAGATGGAGTGGCCCGAGTCACAGATCTGCAAGGCAAGCCTGATACAATGATTGTCATCACAGAGAAGGTGGTGGCAGCCGCACCTGACATCTCAAACAAAGGAGACAATGTAACAAAGAGGCGAGATGAAGTCAACGTCTACTCGGAAAAGAAGAATAACTACACATTTGAAGATATTGCAAACCCGAAGGTGGCTATCATGAGTCAACTATACAATCAGTACTTCCACATGTGTACAAAGCAGCCACAGAAATACAGGATGCCACCTGGAGCCATTGCCACCACTCTCCCTGGGCAATGCAGAAGAGCAAAGCAAAAGAGATAAATTATGTTGCTTACATCCACGACAATCATGTGTACAAAGCAGCCACAGAAATACAGGATGCCACCTGGAGCCATTTCCACCACTCTCCCTGGGCAATGCAGAAGAGCAAAGCAAAAGAGATAAATTATGTTGCTTACATCCACGACAATCTTGTGAAGATGGGGACAAAAAATCCCACCTATATTGTACATGGTGAGCTGATAACAAAAGTTGTCTATGGAGCACTGCATGCCAAGGGAAACTGGCCTCTACCTCCCTCACAAAATGATTGGCTAAAGCTAAATGAAGACAAGGAAGAAGAACCTCCCAAGGCACCCAGGATAGCCACAAGGATGAAGCGCCGGTTAGAGACCGTGCTAGAAGAGCCGCCAGAGTCAAAGAAGGGAAAGAAAGAAAATCTACAAGTGCCAATCAAGGAAACCAAGTCACAGAAACAGGCGTGCCTAGAAAGACTGATGGAAAGTTTCAGAGCCGAGAGAGCACTCAAAGGGGATCTGAGCGAGTTGTGGAAGCCATCCCTTGAAGCTATGTCCGGATCATCTGGAAGGGTTCACCGGATCGGTTCGAAGATTATATCAAAAACTTTGAAATCTTAGATGCTACGGCGGAGAATATCCCAAATATCCCTTTTACAGAAGAAGAGGTGGACGAAGTGAGACGGCAAATGCTAGTAGAGCAGGAAGGCCAAGAAAGAGAGAGAAAGACCAAGGCGGATCGAGATTTCAAGAAGAAGCCACCAACTCCATCGTCAAGCCGAGAATCCAGCCTACCGCCATCACCACCTCCTCTTAGTCCTCCACAAACCCAACAAAAAGAGGAGCTAAACAGACCCGAGGAACAAAAAGAGTCCAAGCAAGAGAAGAACAAAGAGGAAGAGCAGAAGGCAGAAGCTGAACCAAAAGAGGAGAAGCCAGATCCAGAGGAAAGAAAATTTACAATATTTCTTGATCTACTAGCTGCTGGGTACTCTCGAGAAGAGGCATCTAATGTAGCCTTTTAGTTGGCAAGCACAAGACCCAAGAAACATATGAAGAGCCTTCGGTTAGTAGAGTTGAAGGATATGGCCACAGATACAGTGGACCTACAACCACCAACCAATGATTGGGATGTGGTAATGCAAAAACTAACCGGGCTCAGAGCAAGATCAATGGCCACTGAGAGTGAGATTGATAATCTCAAAACAAATGAAGTTCATATCAAAGCTGAAGTGGACTCACTGCAAAAACAGGGCCAAGAGAACATAGAGAAACAAACAAAGCTGCAAGCCAATCTGGACGCGGCATTACAAAGATGCCAAGAGATGGAATGATAGAATCAGGAAGCCGAACACAAGCTTCAAAGAGTAGAAGAGGAATGCAAGAAAATCAGCAAGTCACTGATAGATGCGGAGAAAGAGAGGGACAATCTGACACTACAACTTGCGGATGAGTCCAAAGAGGTGGAAACCTTGAGGAATGCCAAGGAAAAGGCTGAGATAGAACATGAGGCAAGCCAGGATGAAGTGATAGAGTTAAAAGATTAGATGAAAGTGAAAGATCAGACCATCCAATGGCTAAGGGCATCTCCGGCCACAGTCAGAGCTGCTAGCTCGACTGCACAACTTCAGAAAGTGATCTATATGAAGAACAGATGAAGAAACTCCAAAAGGAGTTGACACTAGAGAAAAGACAAAGACAGATGTTGGCCGAGGGATGTCTTGTAATGCAAAACCGCCTGGAAGAAGAGAACAAGGCCATGAAAACTGAGCTAGAAGCCGTGAAAAAGAAGATGGACGAGGAATTTAAGAGATGGAAAACATAATACAAAGACATCAAGAGGAAGCTCAAGGAGGCTCGAGGAGGCGGAAAAAATCAATGTAGATCTGAAAGACCTCCTAGTGAACATGGGAGATCAAGCGGAAGAGGCAAAGAAGGAATTTCAACAGCAGATAGATAAGCTGAAAGGCCAACAGCAGACGGAAGAGCAACATGTGAGCACTGGGCCAACATCAATGAAAGGCATTGGCATAGAAAATGTGTCAGATCCAGTGGACACCAATTTTCAAGAGGACATCCTTGTGGGACCTTCACAAGAACCCCAGGATTTGACACAAGAAGAAGAAGAAAAGCTACAGAAAGCAATAGAAGCAACAATACAAGACACGGCCAAAAGAAGCATTGGAGTGGGAGCAGAGAGTGTTTAAATATATGACCATTCAAAAGATAGATACCAATATCATTCGGCGTGAATGGCTACAACCTTCTCTCCCATATCCTTTTCTAAAGTATGAGGCTGCTACAATCAACAAACAGATAAAAGAGGAGCCAATAGTGCCATTATACAAAGCAGATATCTCCAAACCAGAAGGAGTCAAGCTGATCGTGGACTCTCAGTCCAAGTGGAGAAAGGAATGGCTCACCAAATATCCGCAATATTTAATTCATCTGGTAGAGGCGCCTAAAAGAATCAGAGACAACCTCAGTTTTTGTCCTCTACCAAGCATGAGGACATGAAAAGCACACGAGCTGTTGCAGAGAAGCCAATGTACATGGCGCAATTACCCGAAGCTGCCAGGCTTGAAGGCAGGTGAGAGAATGAGTGAGCAATACATGGTGAAAACCCTAAGGGGCGCCATTAAATTGTTCACTGGCTTGCTTGACCTATCTTGCATCATGCTTAGAAAAACCTATAAAACCCTTCTGGCGGTTTTCAAAACCTTTAAACCTGGACAGGCAACGGACAGTATCTCCTTCTTCCAAGATACATAGAGATGTGCATACAATCTGTCTACTCAGCCTTCTCACAAGGTGATACATGCAATTTATTAGAGAATCATGTTTTTGCCTTCGTATCACCTCGAGGCCTTTGAAGAAGCCTTCTACACCGGCTTCTTCACCATCAACACAGAGATATTCGGCTTGACATTACTGGCTCAGCATGCGCGATGTGAGTCCTTTCTAAAGATGCACGAAAGCCTCAACTAAAGAAGCAACTCTACTGCCATGTCGGGGACGACATGAACTAGGAGGGGGGGAATGATTTTTCGGTAGGATATTATTTTTTGTAATTATTCTTTTGTTGAGAAAAACCGTCATTTCACCTTTGTAAATAGTGGGGTTTGCAGAAGCTTCCAGATTGTATCCCATTTTTGACATTCAGATTGAGTGGATGGTTAAATTGGAACATTAGGGTTTGGGATTGTAAGGTATTTATACCACTTTTGACCTTAATGAAAAAAAAACCTTTGTCATTTTTAAAAAAGTTATGTCTGTGTGAGTGAGTGTACTCTGTGTACGAGAGAGAGTGAGAATTTCATCTTGACGCTACGCACGCACCGGTGGTTGGAATCGAGTGTGGATAAGTGCAATGTGTTTCCCCCAAAGAGAGCTACGTGCCAATACCTACATTGCGTGTGTACGACCTGGGTTTGCGAACTCGACCCACGAGCTACATCTAGTGATTCGATGAGCATACATTGTCTGTTTTTGCATTTCAATATATCCATGCGTTCGCAATGAGTAGAGATACACATTAGGCACTTTAGTTTTCGAAAACGATGACCTGCAAATTCCAACCAGACATCCTACGTGATTTTGCACCAGGTGTTTAGAGTTGGGGTTTTGGTTCATGGACCTTAGGGAGAGCGACCTATTGGTGTTAATAGGGTTTCCTTCAAGTTCTATGGCATTTCGAGAACGTTTGATGGGTATTTGGCTCTTGAAAGCGTGGTAGGAAATCTCCTCTTATGCACTCCTAAAGGCTGTAGCTTAGACATTGGGTAGAGACCTCTGTAGGAAGTATTCGAGAGTCGGTCGAGTGTAGGTTGACACCCTATGGTTGCTTCCACACGCCTGCGGGTCGAGATTCGTCCTTAGCTGACAAATCTTGTTAGCTGAGTTCTCGCTGTGATGACGTCCATCGTGGCGTATCCGCCAACACCCACAAACATTGTGTGAAATTACAAGTGTTATCATGGACAGGTGTTGAATGCACCTAACTTTACGACATGGTTAGAATGTCCAAGTGGTGGATCTATGACACACCAACAATTCGAACCAGAATTCAACACTTCATTACAATGGCCAAGTGGTGGATCTTTAATACACCTACTTCCCAATTCTTAGTCTAAATGGCCAGGTGGTGGATCTAGGATCTACTCATCCCACAAACATTGTGTAAAATTACAAGTGTTATCATGGCCAGGTGTTGAATATACCTAACTTTAAGACGTGGTTAGAATGCCAAGTGGTGGATCTAAGAGACACCAACAATTGAATCCATATTTCAAGCATTTGTTTTTATAATGGCCAAGTGGTGAATGTTTGATGTATCTACTCCCTTTTTCTTAGTCTAAAAGGCCAAGTGGTGGTTCTAGGATCTACTCATCCCACAAACATTGGGTAAAAATTACAACTATTATGATGGCCAAGTGTTGAATGCACCTAACTTTAAGACATGGGTTAGAATGGCCAAGTGGTGGATCTAAGAGACACCAACAATTGGATCCACATTTCAAGCCTTCGTTTATAATGGCCAAGGGGTGGACATTTGATGCACCTACTTCCCAATTCTTAGTTTAAATGGCCAAGGATATGTTGAAAGTTGTCCAACCTAGGAATTGGGATTTTCCCACTTTACCTAATATAGTATTCTAATTCTGTTTCCGCACTATGATCTCGGTGAAAAATGACTCCAATTAGCACTTTATAAGTCCAAATCACTCCAAATTTGAACTAGGGTCTTAACATACCATGTTTCACTCTATGATCTTGTCAAAACCTGAAAAAAATTATGTTTTTTGATGCAATGATAATAATCATGATTATTATCTAGGTGACAAAATTTGCAAGTTTATTCAAATTTTTTGTATCAGATGTTCAGAAAAAAGTGTTTTAAGACCTATCCCAAGGTTTCATAATTTTTGGATCGGTTCTGCTTATGTTCACTCAATTTTGTGTGTAATCCAAAGGTTTAAGTACATTCAGCTTGATTTTGACCCTCGAATACACTCCAAACTTTGCAAAACTTTCCCAAAATGTTAGTAAATTATCAGGACAATGTTTTCCCAAGTCTAATTCCCCTATTTTGCAGCTGAAGATAATAATCATGATTATTATCTACTGGCCTGTTGGAGCAAGTTTTTGAACTTTTGATATTGTCCAGGTCTTATGCAGCCTAACGCAACAATATCCAAATTTGAATGCAAAAATCACTAAGGAGATAATAATCTTTGTTTTGGCCAAACCTTAAAATCTTTCTTGAAAGTTGGATTTGACTTACCACAGCTTCTCCAAAGCTTTTCCAAGGTCACTTATGACTCAGAATGATGATTTTTGACCTCTCAAACTTACCTATTAAGTCTTGAACCTGAAATTCCTTGAAATTACGCAAAGCAACTCATTGATGACACTTCAAAGGGTAAGATAGGTTGGAATTCCACCTTGATTTCTACTTACCGTACCCCTAGTCAAATCAGCAAATGGTAGTAAAAAGTGTCCAACAACACTAGTTTTCTTGTTGTTTTCTTGTTTTCATGAAAACGAGCATCAACCTTCAGTCTCTGACATAGTCTAAAGCGTTAACCCCATACAAACATCCTAATCTAATCCTAAAAGGTCCTTGGCAAGTACAACTACTCCCAAGAATCTTCTACACAACTGAAGTCGACTCACTTCAACCGTGCGGTTTCTAAATGTTGGTTTTTGGCTCTAGGCAAACCTAGAGGAAGTCCTTAGACAATAAAATCTTTACACTGAGGTTTTTCCCTAGTTTAGGTCACCTTGTCCCCGGTAGTGGTGCCAAATGTAAGCTCGTTGTTTGCCAAGCCTCTCTATCTTATTGCAGTAATTGCAAGAACCATGTACATATATGTCATACCATGGGACGGAGTCGACTCAACTAGTGCATGGAGGCTACAAAATGTTGTCAGGCTCTTGGAAAACACACTCAATCCTTACCTACTCAAAACCACACTCAACTGCATGTCAGGCAGCAAAAGCTAGTAGTCACATTACAAGTAAATCACATCGATTCACCAAGCAAACAAAGTCTAAACGCAACCAAACTTATAGAAAGGATTTCCAATGTCTAAGAGCACATCCTTATGTCCTCAAATCCACCTTTTGACCACTTGCCAAAAATGCAATTATTATCTATAAGACAAATTTGACCTAACTATTTGAAGTCCCGAATACAATTATAAGCTTAGCAATGCAGCCCCAATACCCCTCCTATGCTAAAATTTCATTTTAGATACCTAAAACTTGAGTTATGATTAGATTAAGAAGAGGATAAGTCATAGCATAATCATCGATTCATCACAAGAAACTTACAATGTCACAGAGAGCTTTCACCTGCAAACACAATGGAATAGACGACACTCCAAACAAACCATTTGTGAGGGAGATACAAGCTCGCGAAGAAGAACGAGAGTACAAAGTACATAGAGACAACAACGTAAAAATATTATCCAAAAGAACTCCTTGTTTTTTACAAAAAGTGGCTTTTATACCTTAGCCAAGGTCTAAAAATGTCAATCTAACTCATCTCTAGTTAGAAAGGGACTAGGAAAACTTAAATGTAATAACAAGCTAGAAGCTCATAGCTTTGACTACTGGCTTTATAATCATGTGAAGGAGTATCAAAATTACATTTAGCAAAAACTAAAAGTCATTAAAATAGTACGTCTCAATGGGTGATTTGCTACTTTGTTAGCCTTGCCGCTAACATCCTTGAACCCCTTGTTATTGTGAACAATAGGCTGCTCCTCTTGAAAATCTACTCCCTCATTGTCAAAACCAATGTGCTGCACATTTTTTGGGACACCCTCTTCTACTTGTGCTTTGATAGAGAGTATTGGCCTCGCATGGAGATCTTCTACCTGTCTCCCATACATCTTCAAGCACGTATCCTTTAAAGAAAAAGAAGATACACATAATAGGAGCATGAACTTTATCTGGTGTTTGAAAATGTTCCCCTCTTTTGACCAAGAGCATGTGCAACACGCCCATAAGCTCTCGAGTTTGTACACAGTGTGCACTATCTCAGGGTTTGAGTCACTTTGTACTAGTGCATGCGAGAGTCATAGAAACATGCTCATCGGGAATTTTGATTGCCCTCTCAAAAGAATTTTCCTCAAGATTTTCAATTGCATTATTGCGAACAAAACCTTTATCCTTCATCATTTGAACGTACCAATAAAAAGGAAGAGCCAAAGAGGTTAATTTGTGCAACAACCAATCAACTCTAAATCAAGCCGTCTGTCTTGATCATGAGCTTCCAAGAAATTTGGACTTCAACACACCATAGTAGGCTTCAATGTCCCCATTTGTGTCTTGTCCAAAATGTGGGAGTGTCCTGACTGCATGCACCCACATGTCTACAAAACAAAAGCATATATCTAGTCAAGCCAAGAAAGGAGAATAAAATGTTTCTGCATGACCTAAAGCCATGACCTAAAGCCAACGTACATACAATTTTTTGGGAGCAAGTATGTTTTGAAGTATTCAATGAATGCCTCCTCCTCATGGTACTCGAGGAAGAAGGAAGCTAGCATGCCCTGAATGCACTCTTGTGTTTCCACCTCAGACATATTTGAAGGCCCTTGCATATGCATGATGACTCCAAGGCTTTTAAACATGGAAGCCCTAGTTGGCCAGCCTTGTACCTTCCTGAGCACAAGCCTTACTCCAACATCGACGCACATGCCAGAAGCACAAGTAGATAGGAATATTGAAGACGTGCCTATACTCGCATTGAAAAACAATGAGCAATGAAAGACAACCAAAAAGAGTACATATATCTACATGAGGGATGAGTAATACTTAATTGCACTAATTTCTATCTCTACATCATCCACCATGAAAGTAGAAGGTTCCCAACATTTATGGTAATCTAGTATAGAATCTCTAAATTGAGACAGCCATAAACATGTCACCTCCAGCATGAGACTTGAAGTCAATACCCAAGCTATGAGCGTGCCATTGCAATGGGCGTCGAAAACCAAGATAGTGTACAATTGGAACTATAACAAAAAAAGTGCCCATTTCATTATGCCAATAGTTAAAGGATATGCATGGCAAGAATGGAAAACAAAAATCAGCTCAAAGGAGGAAGATTTTTTATGTGTAGATACAATTGAGCTTGGTCCGACACCAATGGACCAAATAGCTTGGATGAAATATACCAGATACAATCATAAATTTGAGAAGAGGCTTCGCTCAGAAGAGAAACTTACACAATCAAAATAGCAAGAAAACAGTGAGTAATTTGGCAAAATGGACAGCACCATTGCATTTGGAACGGCCAAAAACCCCACTCTACAATATCAAAGTGCTCAAATCCGAGCTGGGATGAGTAGTTTATGGTCAAAACAGGCTCCAAAAATAGCAAAACCTGAGTAGCAGCTCTTCATCCTCTTCTCTCCATGTTTTTTTGGTTTTTTTCATAGTTTTTATAGTTTCCACTTTTCACTTTATCCCTTGGGAACCTTTGGTCTTTTGATTGACCTCAAACGGACCCCGGATAGGCCAAAAAATGGCAACGCAGTGCGTTTTTGTTTCCTTCTACATCCATCCGCACACCTGGCACTCAACTTTTTCCAATAATTCATCTCGAAATCATGAGAAGTGTCCCCTAAATATAGTTCTCATGGTGACCTTTTTTCATTATTCATCACAAGAAAACACTCCCATTGTGTCCTCACTTATCCACGTGCAAGTCTTAATCCCATTCGACCTCTTGATGCCACTGTATGTTATCTGACAAACCTGCTTAACTCATGGCGTGATCCCGTTGATAGCTTCCTTGAGAAGTTTTATGCTCCACCAAATGCTCATTGTTATAGAGGAACACATTGATATTGGTGTCAATGAAAATCGATGTACTATGTACACGTTGTCCTACCTGTACACATGTGGTCCCCACGTAACCACCTGGCTCTGGACAATGGGCAATTCTTTAATCAATGCACCATGCATGTGTATTTACATATGCACAATCATTTCTTCCAACATAATCCTAACATAATTTGCCCATCCCCTCTTGCAAGATCTTTTGCAAGGTGATCTTTAAGAAAAATGTCCTCCACATGCGCCTTCATGATTCTCTTCCAACACTCTATAAAGCTCCTCCCGCCAACGTACACATCTCAACATGAGATCAGCCCCTTTCATGTACAGTACATCACCGATCAATTTGTACTTGGATGCTCTACACATAAAACCATACTACTTAGATTTTTGAATGTCCTTCGGAATGATTCCTGTTAGCAAAAACTCCTCTTCTTGAGCCAAACTTCCCCGGCCATGATAAAGAGGTAAATTGGTCCTTAACACAAATAGCTCCCTAATCATGCTTTGAGTTGCTTCATGTGCCTCTCCATTTAGAGCGTGTTCAATGTGTCTGATGCTCTATGCTTTGAACTTTTTTAATAGGCCTTTGATTTTGAAACACATTTCCTTCAATGAGGTGTTCTTGCTCTTCCACACACCCAACACGTGCTTCACAACTAACAAGGCGTCACCTTTTATGCTCAACCTTCTAATCCCATGCTTCAAACAAATGTGTAATCTGGCTTCCAAAGTAGCATATTCAGCCTCATTGTTACTATGAGCATCCAATTTGAACCCTCTCTTGCATACTAGCTTCCCCTCTAGATCGTAAAGTGTTATACCCCATGAAGCCGCATCATGGCTCTTTCTATATGAGCCATCAAAGAACAATACATGTGCATTGCTGATCTGTGGAACTTTTTCAACTACCCTTCTCACCACGTCTTCCTTAACAAGAAGGGGATTCTCCTTGTAAGTCAACAGATCAGCTAGGGTAGCTCTTGCACTGTCTTCCACTAAAAAGAGAACTCGAACTCTTGCAACTCAATTACCCATTTCTTGACCACATTTGACATGTTAGTGCCACTAATTAACTATGGAAAAAAGGTGTAACTCATTAAGAAAAGAAAAGGTCGTGGAACCAAGTAATGATGAAATCGTCGACAAGCAAATATTACACTGGCCATCACTAGCTCTGCTTCCAACAATTTTATTTCTACTACCAACTTCACTCGGCTTGCACAATACACCGGCCGCATGGTTCCAATGGCATCATCCCCTATTGATGGATTTACATAAAACACTTGCTCCCAACCATGAGCCTGCATGGCTGAAAACCCCCCTAGCACCTCTTGAAACAATTGTTCACACTTGTCATCACATTGCAATGGATCATGCTTTGCCACTTGTTGTAATGGATAAAGGAGTTGTGAAGACAGTGGAATAAATTGCACCATGTACTTCACTTTGTGTATAACGGTTGCCAATTGCTTTGTACTCTTATGTGATGGAAGAAGAATAATAGACTTAACCTTGTCTAGATCAGCCTCGATGCCATTTTCTGAAACCATATGGCCCAATAACTTCACCCTTCGCTGTTCTAGATGACATTTATTTGGATTTAGTTGTCCTCCACATTCATCTAATCGAGCTAATACCATCTGCGGCTACTCATGGTGTTCAACCCTACTGCTGTAGACACAAAAGTTGTCCATAAAATCTTTAACACAACTACCAATGAATGGTGACAATACCCAATTTTCTCTCTCTTGATAGAAGGATGGTCCATTTGACAATTCAAATGGCAATATCGTGTAGCAATAAAAACCCCATGGCATAATGAAAGTTGTCTTTGTTCGGTATTTAAGAGCAATCTTCAATTGAAATATCCTGAAAAACCATGACACACATTGTACCTCTCATAACCTGCCACTGAATCCAAGATCTAATCAATGAATGGAAGAGGGTATGGGTCCTTCTTAGTGGCTACGCTTAAGGGTTTAAAATCTACACAAATCCTCCACTTTACATCCTTCTTTGGGCTGACCACTATTGGACTCCCCATTCTATGGTCTCCACTGGGGCTATGAACCCTACCTTCAATAACTTGTCCACCTCCTCCCACAAGGCTTCCATCTGCTCTTGACCCATCCTTATTAGCCTTTTCCGCACTGGCTTAGCACCTTCCTTCAGCTCTATATGCATCTCTTCTCGTTTGAACCCTCTAATAGCTTCATATGAAGTAATAAACAAATCAAAAAAACTAGCCAACATGTGCAAATATATCTCCTTCTCCATAGCTAAGAGGTCTCCATTGATCATTTGTGTCATCAATTCCTGATTCTTTGACAATTCAACCTTGGTATGCATCAGCCCTTCAAACACTTCATAAGGCCCTTCACTTTCATCTTCAATCTCATTTGCAAATGCAACTTAACAAGACTCATGGATTTCTTTGCCCATCAGAAGAAATGCAACATCAACATCCTCATCACTGCTGGTAGTACTATCACTGTCCTTGTCAGACACTGTCGAATAGTCTTCATCACTAGACTCATCCTCATCTTCATAAAGTTCCTCCAATAGTTTCCTTGTGTCCATATTATATAGCTTCTTGGAACCTATCTTTCCATAGAGGCTAATTGTACCACGTCCCCAATCTTGAACAGCTCCCACTGCATGTAACAATGGTCTACCCATTATAATAGGATATGCTCCTTGCCCCGCTGGCATCACATGAAAATCAACCACCACCTTTGCATCATACACCTCCACTTCGAAGCTCTTTACAACACCCAGACATTTTACTTTTTGATGGTTTGCTAGTCTGATCTAAAAGCTTGACACCCCAGTTACTGTAAGGCCCATCTTCTCAACGCATGAGTGAGTTATGACACATATTTGGGCTCCACCATCAACATAACTTTGTCCAAATTTTTTCCTTCTGTGCCACACATTTACTATTGGGCAAATGTCTAGTAGCTCATCCATCACCAACACCTTCCCTGAACCACTCTCTGGTTCTTTCTCCATTGGGTTAACCATCCTTTTCCACTATCGCTTTACCTTAGGCACCATCTCTATAAACTGCCCAAAAGTAACATCTACTTTCCTACTTGTTAGATCCTCCTTCAAGTCATAGCTTAATTGTCGATCTTCTACTGGAAAATCTAAAACATGAAACTTGTGACGAGCTCTTCTTTTCCTCTTGGCCTTGACATCCTTGTCTTCATGGATATTTCCCTTCTTCTTAGTAGGATTTGCACCATTTCTTCCTTCCTTATCCTGTGTGGTCCTCTTCCCAATAGGCATCACTAATGTATCCTCCAACTTTGCTGCCTTCTCCAAGGTGACCACACTTAGCACTTTTGTCTTTCCCTTTTCCTTTTGGGTTAATCCATTGGTTCCTTCTTCTTCCTTAATTTCAATGCCATAATCATTTGATCTAGTTAGCACCTGTCTTGGCAATGGATACATGTCTCCCCCCATCCTTGGTGGCTTATCACATTGTGGGCTAATGTGGCTCAACTCTCCACAATTATAACAGGTGGGCCTCTGCCTTGAGACCCTACCATTGCTTTGTCCATCACCATTCCTGGGTTTTTCTTCACCTCTTGGCTGATTTGAAAACCTCACACAAGCTTGACTATTTCCCACATTACCTAGCATGTTTAGGCTAATATTCTTTCTTAAATCTACCACTTTCCTCATGTCTTGCCTTAGTTCATCATCTTGCATTGTTGTAGTGACCACTGCTGGTATAACTTGAGGAATAACAAAAACCAGTGGTTCATGATGAACCCTTGGCATGCAACCTTGCAAATAAACCATAGGTTGAAACTCAGACCTCATGGGCAAAGACTCTACTCCTAGTTGACTCATTCTTCTCAGCTTCCACTCTTTGTTCCTCGCTACATCTAGTGCATCTTCATATGTCCTACACTTCTTTAGATCCACTCTCCAATGTATATTCTCCCAAATATCATCCAAGAACCTGTCCTTGTTCATCATGTCAGGTGGGGCTCCCATGCCATTGAAAACTTACGTATGTACTCACACCTTCCCTTTGCATCAAACCCTGTACCAATTGCCACACTTTGTCAGGATCTTCTGTCTTCACAAACTCCACTTCCAATCCATGCCTTAGATTGTCCCGACTTAATCTAACAGGTGGATCAACTGCACGCAACTCCTCTTCAAATGCTTTGGACCAAACTCGTGCATCCCTCTTCAAACAAATTTGGAGAAGACGTAACATCTGGGCAGTATCATGAATCTAGTTGCTAATGGAGGCAACCTTCATCTATTCCAAAAAGTCTTCCACATCTTCATCACTTCTTCCATGAAATTCCTGATAAGAGAAATCCATGTCTACCCAAGTTTCAATGCTTTGAGAACCCCTTCTAACACAGGTGCAAGAACCCAAAACTTGTTGCTGACTCAATCCCTAGAAACTTCAATGGAGCTCAAACTTTTAGAAAAGGATGAACACATGCACATCAAATGAGTTTTCATAGTTAATCATCGGAATTACAACAGGCAAAGGAGATTCTAGTATCTCTCTTAATCTTCTTGGCCCAAACATAAAGACTATGTGCTTCTGGTTAAAATTTTCATGTCCACATGAACATTTATCTAGATTCTTTGTGCAAAATGAAAAGGAGTGAACTGAGGTCCATCATGATTATCAATTAAAGGCCGACCAAGAAGCTCCCATCTAAGCACACTTGACTAATCACCCTCTGATTTTACAAGAATTTCAGCAGCATAACAACATAAATGGCTCAAAAGACCAAAAAACTAGCCATCACAACTTGGACAAATTTTGGTAGAGTTTCCCCAAAATTAGAGCAGTAAAAACCCAAAATACAGACTGTATAAGTATGCATAACCTGCCAACAATTGCACCCAAGCATCAAGTAGGAACACTAGTACATAGCCTATGACGAGGTCACGGAAAGGGTGCTCTAGCCACCGTATCACCGAAAGAATTGCACACTTGAGAATCCCCTAGCTCAATAAAACCTCACCACGACCCTCTCACAAAGGTTTATGCAAATATCGTATAATCAAGTCTCTGAAATGACTACCTTCTAGACCAAGTCTTAGAAATGGCTGGGACTGCCAAGTAAAACCAAGTATGGCTCCACAAAGGCGTACAATGGCAGTATCCAGAAGTGACGTACAATACCAGACAATACGCTCAAATTGGCACCAAATGATGCATACCCACAACAACTACAAGTGACTCCCACTTGCAACTATACTTGTACCCTATAACTTGTAACGTATAATTTGTAATCTCGAATTTGTAATTTTAAAGCTGAGGGTACTTAAAGAAGTTCCTCCATGGGGGCACCAAAAGAATGTGAGCGAGATGGAAACACACACAAAGACTCTATAATCACCCGACACACACTCTTTGGATAACACACACACACACACACACACACACACACACACACACACACACACACACTATGGGGCACCACTCGGCTTACACAACCCACATGACCGAGACAACGAACACACCGATGGAGTGAGAGGAGAGAGACTATCCATTTTCCCACTCAAAATAGACATAGAGACACACACATACATGCACAAAAGAGCTCAAACAAGGAAGATTTGTGATGTGTAGATACAAATGAGCTTGGGCTGACACCAATGGGGCAAATAGATCACACCATATGGATAAAATATACCAGATACAATCACAAATTTTAGCAGAGGCTTCACTCACAAGAGAAACTTACACAACCAAAATAGTAGGAAAACAATGAGGAATTTGACAAAATGGACAGCACCATCTCGTCTGCAATGGCCAAGAATCCCACTCTACAATATCAAAGTACTCAAATTCGAGCTCGGATAAGTAGTTTATGGCCAAAACAGGCTCCAAAAATAGCAAAAATTGAGTAGCGGCTCTTCATCCTCTTCTCTCCACGTTTCTCTAGTTTTTTTCTCTTTTTTTTTAGTGTCCACACTTCACTTTATCCCTTGGGCACGTATGGCCTTTGGATTGACCTCAAATGGACCCCGACCAGGCCAAAAAATGGCCATGCAGTGTGTTTTTGTTACCTTTCTACATCCATCCGCACACCTGTCACTCAACTATTCCGAATAATAAATCCCGTAATCACGTGAAGTGGCCCCCAAATATAGTTCTCATGATGACCTTTATGAATAATTCATCACAAGAAAACACTCCCATTGTTTCCTCACTTATCTACGTGCAAGTCTTGATCACATTTGACCTCCTAACACCACTGGATGTCATTTGACACACCTGCTTACCTCATAGCATGATCCTACTGTGATAGATTCCTCGAGAAGTTTTACGCTCCACCAACTGCTCATTATTATAGAAAACCACACTGATACTGGTGACAATGAAAATTGATGTACCATGTACACGCTATCCTACCTGTACACATGTGGACCCCATGTAACCACCTGGCTCTAGACAATGGGAAATTCTTTATTCAATGCACCATGCATGTGTATTTACATATGTGCAATCACTTCTTTCAAAAACCTCCTAACAACGACGATGAGCTCTAACTTGGTCAGTGTGGCTTGGCTAGTGTGGACCTTGAAGCCACGCTGAAAAGGAGGCCAACTTGCCACGTTGGCATGCTAGCCGAAATTTAACCAAAGCCTTCTTCGCTTGCAAGTGCAGTTACTGCACTCGCCTTTATTGTAAGCACACAAAGCCTCCATAGTCACCATGCCGGCCCCATAAATAGAATATTGGCTTATAATGGTTGAATCAAGCTTCTTTTTTGGACCGTTATTCACACATCGACATATCATATCCAAGAATCTCACTTGCTTTATTGAACATCTCAAGAGCTGCTAGCACCTGAGCTACATCTTTTCTCATCCTAATTGCTTGGGCACCCTACTAGCCTGGAAACCTGAAGGCACAAGATGTTTTGTAGTCCGTAAACAAAGTACCGCTAGAAAGATCTTCCGTAACTGCTATACTCATGGAAATCCTAGGTGATTTTGCGGAGTTGTAGAGAACTAGTGGAAACCTCAACTTCCATTCTTTCTCTCTCTTTTAACTCTTACATACAATTGAAGGCTATCATTGCTATCGATGATCCCTATATATTTTAATTGTTAATCCATCACGATGCCGTAAGTCCTATACGATCACACACCAATTGCATGGATGTGAAAGTCCTCCTCTTTTTGTGATCTTGGATAATCCTCAATCACTAAGTCTCCAGGGAATTACTCATTCATTATCTTCTTACGGATTTCATTCAACCCCAATGTACAATATTGTATTATATCATTCCATTCTTGTTATTGTAATGTTGAATTGGCATTCATGCCCATCCAAGTAGCATTATATTCATTGTAGTTAAAATCTTTGATCTCATAACCGCTCTCAAGCTTAACATTATCTATAACGACCCCGCTTGAAAGTAAGATGTTTACCATGAACATAGCACTTCTAAGAGGTTTTTTCTTCTATCAGTTTTCTCTCAAGCACACCTTTTCTAATCATCCTCAATTGAAATGCTACGTGAGTTGCTCCAAAAGATCTAGATGAAAAACTCCTTGTTGTTTGTCTGCGATTGTTGTCTTTGGTACCAATTTTGTTCTTGTCCATTGTAGTTTGAAATTAATAAATCTAGATTTCACATAAAGTTTAGGTGAAGATGATGCAAACCTTCCTTGCACATTAATAATAGGTTAATTTTGCATCTCTTGCACGTTTTCTTTCACAAGTCAAAGTGTGATCTGCCTTGAAAAAAATAGACCAAATTTTCAAAATATGTAAATCCTCTACAATTTGAAAAGGCAAGGGTACCTATCAAACATCAGCCATGAATTGATCTTTAAGGACTATTGGAATAGTGGCTCGAGTATTTCAGCTTCTTTTGATACACGACCTATAAAGTCAAGTGTTGTTGACAACACTAGGTTGCAATTCACAGCAGCTACACTCTAGACAGTACGGTGCTATTAGTAATCAATTAGAGGCCTACAAGACTTTCAAATTAGGAAGTATTAATGTGTATCGCACAAAGAGAATACTTTCATAATTGCCTCAGATTACCTACATAGCAATTTTAGCAAGATCTTATTGAACCTTGTCCATAGTCATTTTCTTTATGATTCTTGACTTATTATGGCATGATTTTAATGATCCTTTTTTAATGAGCATGCAACTGTGCACGTATGTCACACGTGTCAATGCAAGGAACTTGCCGATACACTGTGTGCTAGCCACAAATGGCTCCAAGCACACAACAAGCCTAAACTAGTAAGCTCAAAGATGGCGATGGTGTGTCACTCACCGCTCTACGCTTGCTATCGTGGAGGATTCCTCACCGCGAAGAAGAGGGAGATGCCGCTACGCCACGCTCAACCGCTTCGCCGCCGTCGTGCCTTCATAATGTTCGATCGCACACACACTCCCTCTCTCTCCCTCTCTCACTCTCTCACACATACACACACACACAAGGAGATGAAGAACAAGAAGATGGAGATGGAGCAAGAGCACTTTTCAATTGCACAAATGAGAGAATGAGTGAATTTTAGGTTTAGTTGACTTTTATATGAGCTCGCACCATTCACACTTGGGCGTCCATGCTTAGCCAATTAATCCCTTGAATGTTCCAGTTAGAGTGTGCCTCTCATCGGCGATCACTCTTACCCTTTTCCTATTGGACCGACAAGCCCGGTACGTGACTCTACCAAGTAAATAATACAACATCCATCGTAGGTGATAGGGTGTCCGTGAGCCGTGAGGGTTAACATGCCCCCCTTCCTGATGTAGATTCCATCCTCGAAAGCTATTGAGTTGAAGCTCGTTCATTGAGGTGGAAGAGCATTTGAGATGAATGTCCTTAGCCTTCTTCAGTCACTGCAAAATCAAACAGCATTGGCATAGTAATTGCATTCTCATATACAATTAGAAAGCATATGCAGTTTTAGGCAGATAAATTGATTGGTAGCATAGCTAAACCATTAGAAATCATATGCAGTTTTAGGCAAATAAATTGATTGGTAGCATAATTCTAAACCATTTATCATCAATAAACATTAAATTTCAATATAATCAAACGCATAAACAGTTGTAAAGGTAAAAAATTAAATAAGTCTGGGGTCGCTAATGTAACGGTCGAAAGGCACTAAAGATCGACTATTAATACCATGGGTAAGCTTCTCAATTTTCTCTGATCAATTAAGTTGTTTAATCGCGAGAGCCAAGTATTTCATGTGCGAGGACTGACTAGAGGCTATACCTAGAAGACCTTGTAGTTAAGCTACGATAAAAGGAATTTCTCATGAAATCATCAGCTGACTGATTACCTTTTCTCTGACCCCCCAAAGTCTTTTCACAGTGATTCCATTTTGACGTGTGTGCTTATTTTGTATGCCTTGGGGTTTTTGCTTTTCAAGGAAAAGCGCCCACCCTGGGAAACTCTAGGGATCTAGTACCATAGGCGATACATGTGAGTGAAGTACCACATCAAGTTGAGATTTCTCTTCGAGCTAAAGATTTTACATTGTGGCACTTTGATGTTTTTTTTTGTTTATTCGTTTTCAACATTTTCATTTTGTAACTTTGGGGGGTCATATAACACTGTTACACCTCCCCAGGCTCATCACACTAGTAAACTCCCTTTATAATACTTAAGCTAAAGGTCAATAGGGACTACGCCCACTAGAAAGCCCTAGTACATTTCACACAATGCTGCCTAAATCGGATTAAGAACCTAAGTAACCATTAATTATTAGGAAGGCATTCCCCATGGTATTAAAAGAAGATCTCTAACACCTAGCTTGGTCAAACTAGCTTAGTCGGACTACTTGATTTTTAAACCTAGACAAGTGATTATGACAAAAAATTACATTAAATTTAATGTTTGATACTAAGAAAATGTGTTGAATATTATGCCACAACTCACAATTAAAGTAGACAAACATGGATGCAAAAAGATAAGGGGCAATGCTAATGGACAAGAAACACCTGTTTCCATTGATAATCGCACTTTATTTGAAGAGTGAGTCGAGATAAAGATTCCATGAAGGTCCAGATCCTAACAATAGCAACACGCTCCTGTACACACTAGGAGACACAAGGAATACCTCAAGGAGGCACATCAATGGGAAAAGGTACCAACACTTATTGAACACAACAAAAAAACATAAGGAACCCTAACCTAATTATTTGCACTCCCCCTAGAGAATCAAGGTAATAGGATATTGTAGAGATTGGAGGGAAACCTAAGGCTAAACCCCTATCCTCGTCATTGAGATAAACAAAGTCATCATCCATGAAACCATATGTGCCATCTGTGTAGTCATGTAAATCTTCTTCTTCATCATAGGTACCCATGTTTACTAACAAGGTCACTAGACGCCTATAGTCATCTTGGTCAAAAGGGTAGGCTTGTGCAATGGGATATACACTCTCTACTAAGTATGGATCAGTTGTGGTCAAGAGACGTATCAACCATTCTAACTCCTCGAAATTCCTCTCACATGCTAGCGTACCTACCAAATCCCATTCACACGCAAGCACCGAAAACACCATGTGAAACATTTGTGAAAAGTAACGAGGGTACCTCTCACCCAAGGCAGGAGTGGATGACTCTAGCGTACTAGCCATATCTATACACACAAATAAATGATGGTTAGAGTGCAAATATTACAAGGGTCGTGTTCTTGTGCATAATATGTTTTTATGATTTTATGCTATGGCTCTTGCTCTTTTACTTTTTTATCTTGTTTTTGTGAGTATAAGGATTTATATATACATTCCCTAAGATTGGAGATTAAGAATTCAAGGAGAAAGGCTGAGAGGGGAGTGAGTGAATGATGACTGTCAGCAAACACTCCCCCCCTTCCTTGGGTAGATCATACCGTTTGAAATGATGTCGTCACCCTTTGAAACCAGTTGTTCCAAGTTGTTATAGGTGAAGGCTTTAACCAATAGTTTTTGACCGCCCTATGCATTTCATCTAGTTGCAAGGGTGGTAAGGTACTCTCCCATTATTTTATTTACAACATTGTTGTAGGTGGTGAACTTAAAACGGGAGGTGCAAACTCTTTCTTGCTTGTATGGATATGTACAATGGTAGGTGGAGGTTGTGTGGAAGCTTCTATTTTTGTATAGGAACTACATGAAGGGCAAGAAGCTTCATTTGATTTCCCTATTTCTGAGCTAGGTGGAATAAATCGTTCTTTCTTTGGTACCCAAACTAGCTCTAGAGCGGGTGTGTAACATTCCGTGATTTTTTCCTTTCCACGATCTTCAATTCGTTTTGGAGCCACAGGATTGAGCTCACATGGGCCCGGTGACAAGTAAGAGCACAATTTACATTTTGGCACCCAGATTTAATCATTTCCTTCATAGTAGCCTTGGGCTTCCAATAGTTTTTTAGGAATCCAACGCAACGTTTCTTTACATTTCTTGGGGTGAATGGGATGTCTCTTACCAAACTCTTGTCTTTTAGCACTGACTATGGTTGCTAAAAAAGATTTAGGGACCCACTTGTATGTTTTCTTTGTTATATTGGGATGGGTCTTGTGTGTCTCAAGCTTTATTTCAGCTACATCAGTTGAATCTCTAGAGAGTTGGGCTATGGGGACATATGGTTCAACCTTTTGGACATGCAATGTTTTGGGTTTTATTTCCTTAAGAGGCAATATCTCAGGGACTATGGCTTGAGTGGCAAGGCTAAGAGTTGGTTTCTATGTTGTGACACCCCCTGTCCCCCAATCAATAGTGCATTTGGTGGCTATCATCCACGTGCGTCCTAGATTTATATTACCCTCCATAGTTCCAACAGGCATGACCACAAAGTGTTGAGCTACAACCCCATTGTCATAACTGACAGAAGTGTGCCTGATTCCAAAAACCGAAGTTTTTTTCGTGTTGACACCCTTGACTTGGATAATACTCTCAGATAGAAGTGGCTTCGCTAACTGACACCACACTCCATATGATAGCAGATTATATTTAGCACCCGTGTCTAATAAGGCGTTATATAGCACTTTTCCATAGGAGTTGTTTAGCTCAATAGGGTATCGTAGAGGTGTGTCAGAGTCCAACCAATCCTCGTCGGTTTCAACGTGGAATGCATGTGTGACTCCAAGGTTAGCCTCTGCTGTAGATTTCTTTACATTTATCCTAGCACACACATTTTCTCGATATCGTCATCTCTTATATGACCTTCTTTTCTTGCTGAGGTTATGATTTTGGGTTATGTTTGAACCAGACCCACTTGATATGTCTTCGCTTGTACCTTTTTCACTCTCAGATAAATCACCATAGGCTGTTGTACTAGGCCTTGAGTGTTTAGTTTCTTGACTTGATTCATTGGTCATTTCCTCTAGCCTTGAATCAATCTCTCCCTAAGATTCCGTTTCTGAGGTGTGTTGGTCAGACCCCGAGGTATCATTAGTTTCACTCTTAGGTAGGTCTACCTCTCTTTTATCGTCAGAGGTTATATATGCTACACCTGACATGTTTACTAGTACGATTTGTGTGGTCTTCTCCCTCTTATTTACATCATTACCTCCATGTTCGGAGCGAGTGGCTCTACTAAAGGTTTCCTTCAAGCGGCTAAGCATGCTCGGTCCGAACCGTGGGTCCATGGCATGCATGTCTTGCTTGAGCTATCGGGATTAGACATTGGGAAACCCTCCATGACGTCGTAGTCAGAGAAAGAGTCACTAGCCGCTATGTTCGGGTCTTGTTTTGTACTACCTTGGGTCCCCGCCGAGGGCCCGGAACCTAAGGTAGGTGGATAATGAGAACTCACGTAAGTCAAAATTCTCTTTAGTTACTCCGTCTCTAGCACACGACCAGAGCGCAGATGCATGTGCCTTTGGCACCCTACAAGCATCGGCGAATAACCTCGAAGGTTAATCGCTTACTTTTTTAAGCATCCGTTTTCACTCGTGTTTTTACGTTTTTTATGTTTTTTAATGATCGGTTTTTTTATTCAAGTGTGTGATAGCTCAAAACGAGCGTATCACTCAGAGAGTTGTGGTGTGATTTACAACACAACGTCCGGTCACCTGAAGCTCCGTTGGTTCTCAAAACGTCGTTTTTAGCTACGTGTGAAGCTAAAATTCGTAATTTTAAAGGGCGATAGATGCCTAAGCCTGAGCGTGAGCTTGGGCTTGGGTCTGAGAGATATTCTTGATCCCGGTCCTACCTGTAAAAAATAAAAATAATAATAATTTTTTTAAAAAAAGAATTAAAAATAATAGTTTATAAGGATAAGGTCGCCGCGGCCTACGCGAGAGCACACACACACTCTACCTACCTACTTCCAACTAATACACCTACTATTACACACTAACACACTCTATTAGCTCTCACAAAACTACTTCCTACTTACTATACATTACATTATAGAGAACTGACCACCTTAATACTAACACCTTACACAAAGAAAAAACACAGTATCTTTGAAAACTCCATTAACAAAAAAATTACACAGTAGTAACAAAAAATACTTCTTCTCAACACACACACCCTCCTTCCTTACCTTTCCTACAATTGAAATTGCACCACAAAAGAAGCACAGAGTGCCATTCAAGCTTAGTGTATGGCATTCCCCGGCAGCGGCGCCAAAAATATGCGCGTATGTCGCACGTGTCAATGCAAGTAACTTGCCGATACAATGTGTGCGAGCCACAAATGGCTCCAAGCACACAACAAGCCTAAACTAGTAAGCTCAAAGATGGCGATGGTGTGTCACTCACCGCTCTACGCTTGCTATCGTGGAGGATTTCTTGTCGTGAAGAAGAGGGAGACGCCGCTACGCCGTGCTCAACCGCTTCGCCGTTGTCATGCCTTCGTAATGCTCGATTGCACACACACTCCCTCTCTCTCTCTCTCTCTCTCTCTCTCTCTCTCTCTCTCTCTCAGACACACACACACACATAAGGAGATGAAGAAGAAGAAGATGGAGATGGAGCAAGAACACTCTTCAATTGCACAAATGAGAGAATGAGTGAATTTTAGGTTTAGTTGAATTTTATATGAGCTCGCCCCATTCACACTTGGGCGCCCATGCTTATCTAACTAATCCCTTGAATGTTCCTGTTAGAGTGCACGCGTCATCGACGATTACTCTTACCCTTTTCCTATTGGATCGACAAGCCCGGTACCTGACTCTACCAAGTAAATAATACAACGTCCGTCGTAGGTGATAGGGTGTCCGTGAGCCGTGAAGGTTAACAGCAACATGAAATTCCCACATCCTTCTCTTATTTTAACAACATTAATTTTTACGTTATATTGAAGTTTGATTCTTTTATTTATAACAAGTATCGAATTCTATTTATAAATACTCCTACTTTAAGCTTGACTTTGTGATCACTTTTTGAAATTCCTCATTAACACTAAGCAACACTATGTGATTTTTTGCATGACTTCATTCATAAATTGATGCTATAAACGGATATGAATACATTTGTGAGCTTACAAATTGTGGCACTTACAAATTTATGGAGATTTTTTGGCCGTGTCCTATTTAAAATGCCTCATTGATATATTTTTCTAGTTCATTATATTTAACCTTGTTTAGTCCACAAAAGTTTACTATACTCCAAGTGTCTATCTTGACTCACATTACCCCAATGACTTTATTGCTGACCTTCAATTTTCATAACTTGTTAGCCTCTAGTGATTCACAAAGACCTATGTGGAACATAAGGTGAGCTACCTAGTTTCTTGACCTTAACGCATGCATATCATCACAAACACGCACATTTAGAGAGCAGCAAACATGTTACTCCTTTCCTCACTCCACATTAACACCTCTCATTCTTACGTTCACTTTGTATTGCACACGATTCATCTAAGAGTAATACTATTTTTCTTTTCATTATTTGCAAGTCATACCTGCCATCAAAAGATGTGTTCGCCAATATCTTTAAGTTTTTTTAATTGTGTCGTATATAGTCTTGAGTATGACAAGTCCTTTGTCTAAAATTAATCTCACTATTTAGTTTTGAATCTCTTGTACATTCGTATTGCTTTATAGGTTAAATTACACTACTACTCTTTTCAAGTATTTCTTGCACGTATACTAATTTCCATTCAACTGCATGGCCCATTAAAGTGACACATTCAACCCTCATTAACTATGCTTTGGTATTAGTTTGCTAGTTGCAACTCTCTCTAGCTTCTACATGAACTGTGTTTGCGACACCCCCCTGATCCAAATTATGACTCTTTCAATTATAGCTCTCTCCACACGTACACACACAGCTGAATACTCAAACATTGCTAAGGTCATGTCTTCTAGCTACTTGCACTCTATGAAATTTTTATTGACATGATTTATCATTAAGCTATGGATCTACTCATATGACCACAAGGTGCTCTATGATCGTGCACAACAATTTGTAAATATTTTGCTACTCAAACATACTCCAATTTGGTCTCAAATGGTCGTACATATTTTATTTTATGCCTCGCCTTGTCCATTGATCACATGCACATAGATTTTCCAATTCAGGAAGTGTGTGAGTGTTCTTCATGATGCAAATTCACCAATTTAGGCATCACGCTAATAAACAATTGACTCATTAGTTTAAATAATTTTAGTGTAGATTCGTCGATTTTGGCAACACAAGTGTAGATTTGTTGATTTAGGTAGCGTGATTCATTGGTGTCGATTCGCCAATTTAGGAGACACCAATTACAAAATCATGTTGCAGTGGCTGGCCACCACTACACTTAGTGTGATTTTGTACCCGGGTATGGAAATCAAAGTGATTTGGATGTGGATTTGAAGTTGGATATGGATTTGGTTAGTGATGATTTTATGTCAACAGTCTCTACGAGATTGGACCTGATATTTACGAGAGTTGATTACTTAACGATGACTAAGCTAAGTGCTTATTATAAAACAGAATGAAAATTAGTGCTAGTGCAAGAAGGGCCACTACCATTACTTTACATCTAGGTAATCCCTTTGCCAACTGCTTCCGAAAAAAAATGCAAATTAATGCTAGTGAGGATGGTCCTGACTTGAGATTGCAAACTTTAAAAGTATAAAAGTGCCTGCCACCAAGGGACCGATACTACCACAACCCTCACCTAAGAGAGACCTGCAACACAAACATGGAAAGTGCACACATGAGGCAAGAAAACAACAAAGGCTACCAAAACCACAGTCTTTAGTGCAAAAGATAGCTTTGAAATGAGCTCCGGGCTCCCCACGACAAATGCCAAAAAAAGATCTTCATAACTGTGGCCACTTTGGATTCCAAATTTTTTTCTTGATTGTCACCCATTGATCTTCTAGACCATTGTTTCCTTCACTGTTTATCTAGGGGGGCAAACTAGTCAGGTTCATGCATTAAAACTTGATATATGCCCTTGGTAAGCGGTTCAAAGAATTGTCTACACATGGGCCATTTATAGGCTTTCCACTTGAAGTTTGATTCACGAATAAGCATCAAAATATTATCCAATCTTTTCACATCTCTATTAAACATCAATTTTTCATTGCCATTGAGGTTAAACTAGGTAGCCAATATGTTTGAATCCTTCTAGCTCTTGTTGTTGTCGGCCGAGCATTAGCACAATTTTTAACCGGACTTCCAGCGGTTTCTACCACGCGCACGACCACCCGAAAGGCTCCAGACATGAGAGGTAGGCTCACCACCTTGAGTTTTTCGCGTATGTTTGATGTTTTGTTGCGAAAACTAGCATAGGGTACACACGGGAAGCGAGCAGTAGAGACCTACAGGTAGAAGTGGCCACCTAACGGCTAACCCAAAAGCAATAAGGCTTCATCGGCGGCTTACCCTAGCATAGGAGACCACTTTTGAATGCACAAAGGTGGCGAAAAACCATTGGGAAAAACCCTAACAGCTAGAGCCCTGCAAGAGGCCACCAAATGGTAAATCAGTGGAAAGGCGCCCAAATGCTACCAAAACTCATGGGTAGGAGCATCTCGACATGCTCTTCAATTCTACATAGCCCACATGGCCATAAGGCGACTTGAAGTGGCACTAAGCTTCAGAAATGACATCAGACACACAAAGCGTCAACTAGATCTCACGGCCAAACCGGATGTCCGTTTGCCACCAAACTTCACGAGCGGATTTCCTAGACCATCAACAACCAAGTCCTATGGTGGTAGACCACCACAAGTCATTGACGACATGTAAACGCGACCACGGGCTCTTCTAGAGCGACAAATTGCCAAACGGGGCTCCGTAGAAGCCAAAGCCAACAAAAACCATATGGAAAGGATCCCCAAGGAACCGTGAAGCTATGGAGACTAACATCAAGAAATTTCATCGCCGAAAAGCACTCCAAGAGTCAAAAAACGTCTCAGAGGCTCTGAAAGCCAAACAAGGAGTTTCTGTCTATCTATTTAACTTTTTTGTTGAAATAGGACTTAAAAGGGACTCAGGGGGGCTCAGGGCAGGCACCAGTAGCACTTCTCATATAAATTTCATCAGGACACATCCTACGCGTAGGATGTCTCAAGGCCATATCTGGGAACCAAACTCAACATCTCATCTCATACACAGTTTCTACATAGCCTGTACATGCTAGCCACCACGTTTCATCACATTTGGACAAAAGACGACCTCATATGCATCAGAAAACAGAAAGTCAGAGCATAGAGGCAATAATGGGTCATAGACCTACCAAAACTAGTCCAAATCACATGAAACTTGCACAATATACTCATGAGAACACTGCCAAGCTAACTGTGGGGTCAGATGTGAAAATTGATGAAATAGACATCCTACACGTAGGATGTCTAAATGACCTATTTGACCTCCAGCTGGTGTTTTTGAGTTCCAGATCTCTTTATAGCACCTTCATAAGCTCATGTATCAAATTTCAAGCCATTCCCATCACATTTGGCCCCTAAAACCTCTAAGATGCACTTTTTTGAGCCTAAAAACACTACACGTGCTCTTAACAACACCAATGCTTATCCAAATCAAAATCTAAGAGCACGGCCGTGTTCCACATGCTAAGGGCTACCCCCAGAACCAACTTCAAGTCATTCTGATAAAATAGACATCCTACGCGTAGGATGTCTCCAGTGTGATATTGACCTACTGTGCAGGATCTGACTTCATGAGAGCCATTAACATGATATAAGAAGCCCGTGTATCAAATTTCAACCCAATTGAATATTATTTGCCACTTGTTTAGGACATCCTACCCAATTTGTGAGCCAAAAGCCTAAATCTACCCAAAATTGCACTTTTTGATGCCCAAACCCAATTCCAATGACATAGCCATGTTGCACAGGTCAAGGGCCACAAGTCTGCCAAGTTTCACCAAAAACAGAGAAGGTAGACATCCTACGTGTAGGATGTCTACATGATTATTTTTTAGCTAGAAAGTTACTGTGAGAAAATGCGGAGTTTCCCTAGTTCCTTTTGAGTTTTATTTTCAATTTTCAAGTCATTTGGGTAGTCAGAACTCAGTTTATCAGCTAATATATAAAAAATGCTAACTTTGGAGTAATGAGTGCAACATGATCCATGGCAGCCACAAAATCACCTGCAAAGAAGAAGAGGATGACTATGAAGGACTACTTAGAAGAAGTGGAGCCTTTTGTGATCCCAGAGGGAACCCTAAAGCCCACAAGCACATGGATTCAAGATGATCTGCTAGAGACCAATGATCTGAGAATCTACCAAGGAGTATTCAAAGATCCAGACGGAAATGTAGTGGAGCTACCCATGGTACCTCGAGAGCTCAATGAATTTGTTAGGAGCAAGATGGGAGATTACTTGGAGAAGCTGGATCTGCACAACTACTTTGAAGCCTTGCCAGCAGGGATTGATATTAAAAGAGTGTGGGAATTTTTCACCACAATCAAAGAAGATGGAGTGGCCCGAGTCACAAATCTGCAAGGCAAGCCTGATACAATGATTGTCATCACAGAGAAGGTGGTGGCAGCCGCACCTGACATCTCAAACAAAGGAGACAATGTAACAAAGAGGCGAGATGAAGTCAAGGTCTACTCAGAAAAGAAGAATAACTACACATTTGAAGATATTGCAAACCCGAAGGTGGCTATCACGAGTCAACTATACAATCAATACTTCCACATGTGTACAAAGCGGTCATAGAAATAAAGGATGCCACCTGGAGCCATTGCCACCACTTTCACATGGGCAATGCAGAAGAGCAAAGCAAAAGAGATAAATTATGCTGCTTACATCCACGAAAATCTTGTGAAGATGGGGACCAAAAATCCCACCTATATTGTACCTGGTGAGCTGATAACAAAAGTTGTCTATGAAGCACGGCATGCCAAGGGAAACTAGCCTCTACCTCCCTCACAAAATGATTGGCTAAAGCTAAAGGAAGACAAGGAAGAAGAACCTCCCAAGGCACCCAGGGTATCCACAAGGATGAAGTGCCGGTTAGAGACCGTGCTAGAAGAGCTTCCAGAGTCATAGAAGGGAAAGAAAGAAAATCTACAAGTGCCAATTAAGGAAACCAAGTCATAGAAACAGGCGCACCTAGAAAGACTGATGGAAAGTTTCAGAGCCGAGAGAGCACTCAAAGGGGATCTGAGCGAGTTGTGGAAGCCATCCCTTGAAGCTATGTCCGGATCATCTCGAAGGGTTCATCGGATCGGTTCGAAGATTATATCAAAAACTTTGAAATCTTAGATGTTACGGCAGAGAATATCCCGAATATCCCTTTTACAGAAGAAGAGGTGGACGAAGTGAGACGGCAGCTGCTAGTAGAGCAGGAAGGCCAAGAAAGAGAGAGAAAGACCAAGGCGGATCGAGATTTCAAGAAGAAGCCACCAACTCCATCCTCAAGCCGGGAATCCAGCCTACCACCATCACCACCTCCTCTTAGTCCTCCACAAACCCAACAAAAAGAGGAGTTGAACAGACCCGAGGAACAAAAAGAGTCCAAGCAAGAGAAGAACAAAGAGGAAGAGCAGAAGGCAGAAGCTGAGCCAAAAGAGGAGAAGCCAGATCCAGAGGAAAGAAACTTTAGAATATTTCTTGATCTACTAGCTGCTGGGTACTCTCAAGAAGAGGCAGCTACTGTAGCCTTTGAGTTGGCAAGCACAAGACCCAAGGAACATATGTAGAGCCTTCGGTTAGTAGAGTTGAAGGAGATGGCCATAGATACAATGGACCTACAGCCACCAACCAATGATTGGGATGTGGTAATGCAAAAACTAACCGGGCTTAGAGCAAGATCAATGGCCACTGAGAGTGAGATTGATAATCTCAAAACAAATGAAGTTCATATCAAAGCTGAAGTGGACTCACTGCAAAAATAGGGCCAAGAGAACATAGAGAAACAAACAAAGCTGCAAGCCAATCTGGATGCGGCATTACAAAGATGCCAAGAGATGGAATGACAGAATCAGGCAGCCGAACACAAGCTTCAAAGGCCAGAAGAGGAATACAAGAAAATCAGCAAGTCACTGACAGATGCGGAGAAAGAGAGGGACAATCTGACACTACAACTTGCTGATGAGTCCAAAGAGGTGGAAACCTTGAGAAATGCCAAGAAAAAGGCTGAGATAGAACATGAGGCAAGCCAGGATGAAGTGATACAGTTAAAAGACTAGATGAAAGTGAAAGATCAGACCATCTAATGGCTAAGGGCATCTCTGGCCAGAGTCAGAGCTGCTAGCTCGACTGGCACAACTTCAGAAAGTGATCTATATGAAGAACAGATGAAGAAACTCCAAAAGGAGTCGACACTAGAGAAAAGACAAAGACATATGCTGGCGGAGGGATCTCTTGTAATTCAAAACTGCCTGGAAGAAGAGAACAAGGCCATGAAAACTGAGCTAGAAGCCGTGAAAAAGAAGATGGACAAGGAATTTAAGAGATGGCAAACATAATACAAAGACATCAAGAGGAAGCTTGAGGAGGCGGAAAAAATCAATGCAGATTTGAAAGACCTCCTAGTGAACATGGGAGATCAAGCGAAAGAGGCAAAGAAGGCATTTCAACAGCAGATAGATAAGTTGAAAGGCCAACAGCAGACGTAAGAGAAACATGTGAGCACTGGGCCATATATCAATGGAAGGCATTGACATAGAAAATGTGTC
This sequence comes from Adiantum capillus-veneris, assembly GCF_014529385.1. Lineage (NCBI taxonomy): Eukaryota > Viridiplantae > Streptophyta > Polypodiopsida > Polypodiales > Pteridaceae > Adiantum > Adiantum capillus-veneris. Next base: position 465,685 of record NC_140956.1, read on the forward strand.
AGATCCAGTGGACACCAATTTGCAAGACGACATCCTTGTGGGGCCTTCACAAGAACCCCAAGATTTGACACAAGAAGAAGAAGAAAAGCTACAGAAAGCAATAGAAGTGGCAATACAAGACACGGCCAATAGAAGCATTGGAGTGGGAGCAGAGAGTGTTTAAATCTATGACTATTCAAAAGATAGATGCCAATATCATTCGGCGTGAATGGCTACAACCTTCTCTCCCATATCCTCTTCTAAAGTATGAGGCTGCTACAATCAACAAACGGATAAAAGAGGAGCCAATAGTGCCATTATACAAAGCAGATATCTCCAAACCAGAAGGAGTCAAGCTGATCGTGGACTCTCAGTCCAAGTGGAGAAAGGTATGGCTCACCAAATATCCGCAATATTTAATTCATCTGGTAGAGGTGCCTAAAAGAATCAGAGACAACCTCAGTTTTTGCCCTCTACCAAGGATGAGGATATGGAAAGCACACGAGCTGTTGCAAAGAAGACAACGTACATGGTGCAATTACCCGAAGCTGCCAGGCTTGAAGGTAGGTGAGAGAATGAGTGAGCAATGCATGGTGAAAACCCTAACGGGTGCCATTAAATTGTTCACTGGCTCGCTTGACCTATCTTGCATCATGCTTAGAAAAATCTATAAAACCCTTCTGGTGGTTTTCAAAACCTTTAAACCTGGACAGGCAATGGATAGTATCTTCTTCTTCCAAGATACATACAGATGTGCATACGATCTGTCTGCTCAGCCTTCTCGCGAGGTGATACATGCACTTTATTAGAGAATCATGTTTTTGCCTTCGTATCACCTCCAGGCCTTTGAAGAAGCCTTCTACACCGGCTTCTTCACCATCAACACAGAGATATTCGGCTCGACATTACTGTCTCAGCATGCGCGATATGAGTCCCTGCTAAAGATGCACTAAAGCCTCAACTGAAGAAGAAGCTCTACTGCCATGTCGGGGACAACATGAACTAGGAGGGGGGAAGTGTTAGCAGCTGGACACACCCAATGGAGAATGATTGTTCGGCAGGATGTTATTTTTTGTAATTATTCTTTTATTGAGAAAAACCATCATTTCACATTTGTAAATAGTGGGGTTTGCAGAAGCTTCTAGATTGTATCCCATTTTTGACATTTAGATTGAGTGGATGGTTAAATTGGAACATTAGGGTTTGAGATTGTAAGGTATTTATACCACTTTTGACCTTAATGAAAAAAAAACCTTTGTCATTTTTAAAAAAGTTCTGTCTGTGTGAGTGAGTGTACTCTGTGTACGAGAGAGAGTGAGAGTTTCATCTTGACGCTACGCGCGCACCGGTGGTCGGAATCGAGTGTGGAGAAGTGGAACGTATTTCCCCCAAAGAGAGCTACGTGCCAATACCTACATTGCGTGTGTACGACCTGGGTTTGTGAACTCGATCCACGAGCTACATCTGGTGATTCGATGAGCATACGTTGTCTATTTTCGCATTTCAATATATCCATCGTTCGCAATAAGTAGAGCTACACATTAGGCACTTTAGTTTTCGAAAACGACGACCTGCAAATTCCAACCAGACATCCTACGTGATTTTGCACCAGGAGTTTAGAGTTGGGGTTTTGGTTCATGGACCTTAGGGAGAGCGACCTATTGGTGTTAATAGGGTTTCCTTCAAGTTTTGTGGCGTTTCGAGAACGTTTGTTGGGTATTTGGCTCTTGAAAGCGTGGTAGGAAATCTCCTCTTATGCACTCCTGAAGGCTGTAGCTTAGACATTGGGTAGAGACCTCTGTAGGAAGTAGTCGAGAGTCGGTCGAGTGTAAGTTGACACCCTATGCTTGCTTCCACACGCCTGCGGGTCGAGCTTCGTCCTTAGCTAACAAATCTTGTTAGGAGAGTTCTCGCTGTGATGACGTCCATCGTGGCGTATCCGCCAACACCCACAAACATTGTGTGAAATTACAAGTGTTATCATGGCCAGGTGTTGAATGCACCTAGCTTTACGACATGGTTAGAATGTCCAAGTGGTGGATCTAGGACACACCAACAATTCGAACCAGAATTCAACACTTCGTTACAATGGCCAAGTGGTGGATCTTTAATACACCTACTTCCCAATTCTTAGTCTAAATGGCCAGGTGGTGGATCTAGGATCTACTCATCCCACAAACATTGTGTAAAATTACAAGTGTTATCATGGCCAGGTGTTGAATATACCTAACTTTAAGATGTGGTTACAATGCTAAGTGGTGGATGTAAGAGACACCAACAATTGAATCCATATTTCAAGCATTTGTTTTTATAATTGCCAAGTGGTGAATGTTTGATGTATCTACTCCCTTTTTCTTAGTCTAAAAGGCCAAGTGGTGGTTCTAGGATCTACTCATCCCACAAACATTGGGTAAAAATTACAACTATTATGATGGCCAAGTGTTGAATGCACCTAACTTTAAGACATGGGTTAGAATGGCCAAGTGGTGGATTTAAGAGACACCAACAATTGGATCCACATTTCAAGCCTTCGTTTATAATGGCAAAGGGGTGGATATTTGATGCACCTACTTCCCAATTCTTAGTCTAAATGGCCAAGTGGTGGATCTAAGATCTACTGATCCCACAAACATTGTGTAAAATTACAAGTGTTTTGATGACTAAGTGTTGAATGCACCTGACTTTAAGAGATGGGTTAGAATGGCCAAGTGGTGGATCTAGGAGACACCAACAATTGGATCCACAATTCAAGCCTTCATTATAATGGCCAAGTGATGGATCTTTGATGCACCTACTTCCCAATTCTTAGTATAAGTGGCCAAGTGGTGGATCTAGGATCTACTGATCCCACAAACATTGGATAAAATTACAAGTGTTATGATGACCAAGTGTTGAATATACCTAACTTTAAGACATGGGTTAGAATGGCCAAGTGGTGGATCTATGAGACACCAACACTTGGATCCACCATTAGAGACTTTGTTATAATGGCCAAGTGGTGTATCTTTGATGTACTAACAGGAGCAGAGCACGACACGGACCGCGACGGCCTCTAAAACGCCGGGAGCCGATGCACGCCGCAAGCCGGTCACAGTGAAGCGAATAGGGGGCACCACCTAGCTTTGAGCAGCTAGAACGCAGATAACGGTGATTTGAAATATCACGAATTCTACACACACACACACACACACACACACACACACACACACACACACACACACAGAATGGAGAGAATAGACAGGTGATGAAAGCCCTCGGGGGTGTGAGGGAGAATTATTCTCTTGCAATATTTACAACAACCTTATGTTCGGCGAGGTGGCACATCATGGTGATAGAGAGATAGAGGGAGAGATTGTGAACCTACTTGGTGCATTCTCTAGAGATGATTCATTGACATGAAAACTTGCTGACATGAGTGTGTGTGCATTGACCATTGGAGTCGAGATGTGGACATAGCTTCTTTTACATAGTACAAATTCCCAAAGAAAATTGCTACACTAAGTCCCTCTCTTGTGATGCAGATGTTGCCAATTCCTCCCAGCAAAATACTACCAAGTGCTGACCTCTCATGAACTTGCCCCCCTCACTCCCCCCGACAGTGACCTCTCAGTGCCCTTTTATAGGTGTTGGCTGCTTTAGATTAGGATAATTTTGTGTGATTAGGATAATCTAATCAGGGGAGACAAAGCAAGGTGGTGGGCCCTGGGTGGTTCACCCTTGCTTTGTATTGGGAAATATTATAAGGGAAACCTCTAGGTGGGCCTTTGTGACCATCACCTAGAGAGATGAGAATTTACAAATTTGAGATTTTTACAAGATTTGGTTGAAACTGGGAAAAAAATGATGATAACCTACGGTTTTTACTGAAGAGGGCATCATGGATGTGATGCTGGCGAATGGAGACCTTGCTAGTGCGTCGGTGTAGCGCGTTCATCACTTTTGAGGTCGGCCGGGGCATGCCTTCGGCGCCTTTGCTTGTTTTGGTGTTGGTGTCGCGAGATTTAGGTCGTCTTCCTTCTTGTCAATGTCGATGTCTTTTGGTTTTTCTTCTTCTATTTTTTTTATGCTGTGAGTATACGTATATACATGCGTGTATATGTGTGTGTGTGTGTGTGTGTGTGTGAGTGTGAGTGTGTATATGTATGGATGTATGTATGTGCGTATTAGCGTGTGTGTGTATATATGTGTGTCGACCAATGTGTGTGGGAACGGGGGGGAGTATATTATGTATATATATATATAGATATATATATATTTTTTAATTTTTCGGTGGTTCTTATTGCAGAGAACGGTGTGGATGAGAGATGGGGAGAGTGTGTGTGCGAGGACGTTGTGTGTGGGTAAGGGAGTGTGTGTGTGTGTGTGTGTGTGAGCGCAGCGTCTACGGGCTGAGAGCGAGAGTGAGGAGATAGCGGCCTGCACAACACAACGCGCGCGAGAGAGAGAGTGAGGGCGGGGTGAAGTGGCGAGGGAGGGAGAGGGAGATAGGGTGTGTGCGTGTGGCGTCTTTTTTCCAATGCGCCCGCACGGGCTGGGTCCGGGAGCGAGAGAGAGAGCATGACCTGGGTGGCCCATATCCGACAGAGGGTGCAAAAGGGGAGAGGGGGTATAGTCAACGGAAAAGAGGGGGAGGGTTTTAGGAGTTAGAGAGAGAGAGAGAGAGAGAGAGAGAGAGAGAGAGAGAGAGAGAGAGAGAGAGAGAGAGAGAGAGAGAGAGAGAGGGTTTCCTATATGGCGGTTTCCCACCATGGGGGAGAGCAAGAGAGTGTGTGTGAGTGAGGGGGGGGGATAGGATAGGGAAAGAGTGGCTATGTGGAGGGGAGTGAATTGAGAGAGAGAGAGAGAGAGAGAGAGAGAGAGAGAGAGAGAGAGAGAGAGAGAGAGAGAGAGAGAGAGAGAGAGGGAGAGATTCTCTACTTTTTTCCGCGGGGCCGCTCTCCCGAGAGAGAGAGAGAGAGAGAGAGAGAGAGAGAGAGAGAGAGAGAGAGAGAGAGAGAGAGAGAGAGAGAGAGAGAGAGAGAGAGAGAGAGATAATGGGAGGGGAAGATGGGGGGGGGGGGGGGGGTGGGTTAGGCCGGTGGTCCACTAGAGTTGGGAAGAAAACAAGGGGGGGGGGGGGGGTTATAGGGAGGAGAGTGAGGCCGAAGGGGGTGTGGACGAGAGGGGAGATGGGGTGGGTATAGTATGGAGGCCTGCTAGGGTTGGGATGTGGACGAGCAAAGAGAGAGAGAGAGAGAGAGAGAGAGAGAGAGAGAGAGAGAGAGAGAGAGAGAGAGAGAGAGAGAGAGAGAGAGAGAATATTTGAAATGCGTGGCGGACCGGCCATCATTAGCCCTCCCCTTTTGGCTAGAGGCATTCATGTCTCTAGCCCTTACTTTGATTCTTCTTCAGTTGATCTGTAGGAGCCGATATTGAGTTGCCTTCTGAACTAGCCATTCCATTTGGCCATTGGTGAGATTTTTGGGATATTCATGAATCTGCAACAGGTCCGTGTGATAGCCTATTCTTTGGAATAGTGTGGGCTGGTTAAATGGGAAGCCCATGGTTTCCAGAACCTTTTGTCAGTGTCCTCCTGGATCCCAAGTGAAGAATAGGATCATTATCTGCAGTGTCCAAACAATAAAATTTGCATTCTAAATAGGACCAAATTTGTAACCAACAGTAGTGAGAGGAGAAATGAGCATCTTGGCTCCTTCAAAGAAAGAACTGAAAATTATGATTCCCAAGAGTGTGCCAAGAATCCACCATATATGGCCACCTTGTTGGTGTGGTGAGCTCCGGTTGTCTTCAAAATCTTTCTTACTCTCACGATGCTTCTCTTCGGTGTGCTCAAACATGTCAGTCGTCATTTCTGATGCTGATAGTAAGCCACCTACCTTGCGGCTTAAATATAAGCGTGATCCACTTACCTCTCTCCAAAGAGAGGCTCATTTGTAAAAAATTGCACCAAATTGGAAATGAGGCCTTCATTCTTGCACCTTATCAGCCTTTTGTCTATCCATGGCTCCTTCACTCTTATCTCCATGCTGATCTTACCTCTATATGTTATAGCAGCTAGCCATAGCCATAGTTCTGATGCATCCCATGCAAACACAATGCTGCATTGTGGAAGAGTCTGGAACATCCTTAAAAGGTTGGCAACATATTGATCATCAAACTTACTCTGAACACCCTCACTGGAGGCATTACCCATCTCCAAGTTTATAACACCTTTCAGTAGACTAGAGGCATTACCCATCTCTAAGTCTATGACACTACATAATAAAGTCTTGCTCGGCTGCCAAGCCTCTGGAGCAATATCCAACTCCAAAACTTTAGTCTTGCTTACCTCTTTGTTATGGTTCTCTAGTGAAACTTCCTTGATGCAAGATTCCTTTAGCTTGCTACACTGTCCTTGGTCCATGCTGGTGCACATGCCTCTGTTTTCAAAGCCCTCCCCTTTTCTTGATATGTTGTCCATCTTCTGCAAAGCCTTGCTAGCAGGCTGTTCTTCCTCTTCTCCTGTATCTTCCATGCTCTTTGCATTCCTCTTACTCTGGCGAGGCCTGATCAACACTCTATGCCTTCTTACCCTTACTGCCCAATGCTATCAATTGATCGCTTTGGTGTCTATTTCATCCAGGGTTAAAGATGTTCTCACATTTGTAACACAATTTTGTTGACTTACCTCCCCCATTGGGGTAGCATCTTTTGATTCTTTAACCTCTCGTTCCATTGCTTCAGTCCTTTGAACAAACTTCTCGCTTGATCCTTCTTCTGGTATCTTCATCTTGACCTCTTCTGCAAGACCAATGATACTTGGTGTGTGGGTACCAATTGGTGGTGGGTGTAGGATGAGTGTAAGTGGTGATTGTGGTGGTGGTTGCATCTGTGGCTGTAGGAATTGAACTAGTGGGGCTAGCTGTGGTTGCACGACTGGTGGTGGGATCTGAACAGGTGAGATTGGTTGCCTGGGTGGCGGTGGTCTCACCCTTGGCAGAGAGATTTGATTCTGTCTCCCTCCTCTATTGAAATTCTGTCTTCTTGGATGTGGGTAGTAGTACATGCCATGGCCGTCTTCCCCGCAATTATAGCAGTGGTACTCTTGGTTTTGCCTTCTTTTTCCTCTTCCTTGTTTTGGATTTCTGACAAGTGCATGCCCTTGCTGCACCAGATGCACGAATAAACTCTCAAGCTGGGTAGTGATGCGATTCAACAGGTCTTGTTGCTCTTTTGATGCCTCTTGTGCCATGGGCTCTATGAACGGCTGTTGTAGTCATTGGAGTTAGTCGGACTAAGCTTGATTCCTTTGACTCATTGACTCTTGCTTGCATGCATAGATTCTTGTCTTTAAGGCGGGCTACTTCTACTGCCAACTCATATGTTGCAGGAAACCTTCCCTTCACCTTCTTTTCAAGCAGAAACCCCCACAGGCCAGTGATGAAACGGTCCGTCTTTAGGAAATTAGGCGCTCCTTCACCTTCCTCCAGTGAGGCAACCCATCTCTCCCACAAATCCATAAACTTGGACTCGTAGGTGGCATACTCTAGCAGACCTCCCTGCTTCAATTCCGTCAGTAGCTGCCATAGCTTCTCCGAGGTTGTGCCTTCACCAACCTCTTCACAAAGGCAACACATAACACATCCCATGCATTTTTGGTAGCTTGGGGCAAAGCATTGTACCAAGACTTGGCCTCTACTTTTAGTAGAGGAAAAATTCGAAGCCGTGAGGCGTCATCATCCTTGTTGGAAACCACACAAGCGATGTCGAAATCATGCAGAAAGTCGGTGGTGATGCCTTCTCCCTTCTTTCCATTGAATGTGGCGAAAAAAACACTTGCCATGGTAGTGACTCAGGAAATTACAAACTCTTTTATAAAAAAAAGAGAGATTTAATAACAGTAGCGGCTCATAGCGACTTTTACAAGGTTGGGTGGATAGATTAAAACAGGATAAATAATGGATCACAAAGCTAGAACAGAATAAAGATGCTTACATCAAAAGAGTGGTAGTAATCCAGAAGGGGCAAGATGATGGAACGTGGAGATCTCACTATTTCATCAAGCATCTCGGTTCTGAATAAGAAAACAATCTTTTTCTGGTAGAATATCTTCCTATCAATATACACGTTTACATGCATGTGTTGCAAGAAACAGAAAGGAAATACTTCTGGCCTATTGTTATCATCCATGTCGGGTGTAGGGCATAGATCTTGACCACTAGGGTTGTGTACCTCAGGTGTTGACAAGGTGACACCTTCACCACATGCTTCTACCTATTGTAGAAGTCCGTAGAATCCTCCACATTAGGTTCAAAACAGACTAGCGAGAAGAGTCTACCTCATTAGGCTTTCCATTCTGCATGCGGCGATGGTGCTTGGGTGGTCGAACTTCATTTGAACTCTCCAGGCCTAGAGAGAGTGTAGGCCCACTTGCATCCACCAAATGCTTTAGGCTTCCGGACTTAGACTTTGTGGTTGATGTAGTTCATGACTCCTCTTGGACCATTAGAGAGAAAAAACTTTTTGCTACAAAAAATCTGACTATCGTGAGAGTGCCGCAGTTTTCAAAAGCAAAACTCACCGTTGTTTCTTCACTTCCTCTGTCAGCACTCATTGACAGAATGCGTTGGTTGACAGCAGTGATGGCACTTCATAGCCTTCCCACTTGATGCTTTCAATTTGTGGTTAGAACGAGAAACACAAGATGGGGAGCTTACCTCTTGAATACTGACGACACTGCAGCCTAGCAGTAGTACTTCAATGAAGGCGGCTAGTGCCTCCTTAGTCTCCTCCTCTTTCGTCCTCTAGTTAGAGAACTCCTTCAGCCATTCGTCCATGATTGATGAGGTGCGTTGCTTTCAGCATTGTAAACTGAAGGTTTTTGAGAATCTCTCCTCAGTGGGGGCACCAAATGACGGGAGAAAAACGCGACACGACCCCGACGACCTCTAAAACATCGAGAGCTGATGCACGCCGTAATCCGTGAAGCGAACAGGGGGCACCACCTAGCTTTGATTGGCTAGGATGCAGACAACGGTAATTTGAAATATCACGAATTCTACACAGAGAGAGATAGAGAGAGAGAGAGCGAGCGAGAGAGAATGGAGCGAATGGACAAGTGATGAAAGCCCTCGGGGGTGTGAGGGAGATTTATTCTCGTGCAATATTTACAGCAACCTTATTTTCGGTGAGGTGGCACATCATGGTGATAGAGAGATAGAGGGAGAGATAGTGAACCTACTTGGTGCATTCTCTAGAGATGACTCATTGACATGAAAACTTGTTGACATGAGTGTGTGTGCATTGACCATTGGAGTCGAGATGTGGATATAGCTTCCTTTACATAATACAAATTCCCAAAGAAAATCGCTACACTAAGTCCTTCTCTTGTGATGCAAATGTTGCCAATTTCTCCCACCAAAATACTACCAAGTGCTGACCTCTCATGAACTTGCCCCCCCCCCCCCCCCCCCGATAGTGACCTCTCAATGTCCTTTTATAGGTGCTGGCTGCTTTAGATTAGGATAATCTGGTGTGATTAGGGTCATCTAATTAGGGGAGACAAATCAAGGCAATAGGTCCTGGGTGGTTGACCCTTGCTTTGTCTTGGGAAATATTATAAGGGAAACCTCTAGGTGGGCCTTTCTGACCATCACTTGGAGAGATGAGAATTTACAAATTTGGGATTTTTACAAGATTTGGTTGAAACTGGGAAAAAAATGATGATAACCTATGGTTTTTACTGAAGAGGGCATCGTGGATGCGATGCTGGAAAATGGCAGTCTCGCTGGTGCATCCGTGTAGCGCGTTCATCACTTTCGGGGCCGGCCAGGGCATGCCTTCGATGCCATTGCTTGTTTTGGTGTTGGTGTTGCGAGATTTAGGTCGTCTTCCTTCTTGTCAATGTCGATGTCGTTTAATTTTTCTTCTCTTTTTTTATGATGTGAGTGTGCGTATATATATGCCTGTATATGTGTGTGTGCGTGAGTGTGAGTGTGTATATGTATGGATGTATGTATGTGCGTATTAGCGTGCGTCTGTGTGTATATATGTGTGCCGGACAATGTGCGTGGGAACGGGGGGGGGAGTATATTATGTATATATATATATATATATATATATTTATTTATTTATTTATTTTTATTTTTTTATTTTTTTTTTTATAATAAATTTTTTGATGGTTCTTATTGCAGAGAATGGTGAGGATGAGAAATGGGGAGAGTGTGTGCGAGGGCGCAGTGTGTGGGTAAGGGAGTGTGTGTGTGTGTGTGTGAGCGCAGCGTCTACGGTTTGAGAGCGAGAGTGAGGAGAAAGCGGCCTACGCACAACGCGAGAGAGAGAGTGAGGGCGGGGTGAAGTGGCGAGGGAGGGAGAGGGAGATAGGGTGTCTGTGTGTGTGGCATCTTTTTCCAATGCGCCCGCACGGGCTGGGTCGGGGAGCGAGAGAGAGAGAGCATGGCCTGGGTGGCCCGTATCCAACAGAGGGTGCAAAAGGGGGGAGGGGGTATAGTCAACAGAAAAGAGGGGGGGGGTTAGGAGTTATAGAGAGAGAGAGAGAGAGAGAGAGAGAGAGAGAGAGAGAGAGAGAGAGAGAGAGAGAGAGAGAGGGTTTCCTATATGGCGGGTTCCCACCGTGGGGGAGAGTGAGAGAGTGTGTGTGAGTGAGGGGGGGGGATAGGATAGGGAAAGAGTGGCTATGTGGAGGGGAGTGAATTGAGAGAGAGAGAGAGAGAGAGAGAGAGAGAGAGGGAGAGAGGGAGAGATTCTCTCCCTTTGTCCACGGGGCCACTCTCCCGAGAGAGAGAGAGAGAGAGAGAGAGAGAGAGAGAGAGAGAGAGAGAGAGAGAGAGAGAGAGAGAGAGAGAGAGCTAATGGGAGGGGAACATAGGGGGGGGGTTATAGGCTGGTGGTTCGCCAGAGTTGGAAAGAAAACAGGGGAGGGGGTATAAGGAGGAGAGTGAGGCCGAAGGGGGTGTGGACAGGCAAAGAGAGAGAGAGAGAGAGAGAGAGAGAGAGAGAGAGAGAGAGAGAGAATATTTGAAAGAGATAGAGAGAGAGAATATTTGAAATGCATAGCGGCCCGCCAGAGGGGTGTCACAGTGGTATCCCATCTCATGCGCCCACTTGGCCAGGTCATGCAGCGGCAGAGTAAGCGAGAGAGAGAGAGTTGGCGGAGCCGAGCAGAAGGAGAGCGAGAGGCTTTGTCTTCTCGAAATAATGGAGAGGTGTGGACAAATTGGTGATGCCCCGCTAGTGGTTAAGTCTAAAGGGTGGTGAATGATCAAGAACTTTCCCCTTTTTTTGTTTTTCCTTTGGTAATATGCTCTCCCCTTCTTGGGGTATGGTTCTTGCAGTTGCGGTTTCGAAAACCGGCCGTCAGCACCTACCTCCCAATTCTTAGTCTAAATGACCAACTGGTGGATCTAGGATCTACTCATCCCACAAACATTGTGTAAACTTACAAGTGTTATGATGGCTAAGTGTTGAATGCACCTGATTTTAAGACATGGGTTAGAATGGCGAAGTGGGGAATCTAGGAGACACCAATAATTGGATCCCCATGTCAAGCCTTCTAATTTCCAAGTGGTGGATCTTTGATGCACCTATTGCCTAATTCTTAGTATTAATGGCCAAGTGGTGGATCTAGGATCCGCTCATCCCACAAACTTTGTGTAGAATTACAAGTGTTGTGATGGCCAAGTGTTGAATGCACCTAACTTTAAGACATGGTTAGAATGCCAAGTGGTGGATCCAGGAGACATCAACATTTGGATCCACATTTCAAGAATTCGTTATTATAATGGCCAAGTGGTAAATCTTTGATGCACCTACTTCCTAATTCTTAGTCTAAATGGCCAAGTGGAGGATCTAAGATCTACTGATCCCATAAACATTGTCAAAAATTACAAGTGTTATGATGGCCAAGTGTTGAATGCATCTAAATTTAAGACATGGGTTAGAATGGCCAAAGTGGTGGATCCAAGAGACACAAACAATTGGACCACAATTGAAGGATTCGTTATAGTGACCAAGTGGTGGATCTTTGATGCACCTACTTCCCAATTCTAAGTGTAAAACGATAAGTGGTGTATCTTTCATGCACCTACTTCCCAATTTTTAGTCTAAATGGCTAAGTGGTGGATCTAGGGTCTACTCATCCCACAAACATTGTGTAAAATTACAAGTCTTATGATGGCCAAGTGTGGGATTTATATAACTTTAAGACAAGGGTTAGAATGGCCAAGGGTTATCTAGGGTACACCAAGAATTGGATCCACCATTCAAGCATTCGTTATAATGGCCAAGTGGTGGATCTTTGATACAACTACTTCCCAATTCTTAGTCTAAATGGACAAGTGGTGGATCTAGGATCTACTCATCCGACAAACATTGTGTAAAATTACAAGTGTTATGATGGCCAAGTGTTGAATGCACCTGACTTCTAGACACGGGTTAGAATGGCCAAGTAGTGGATCTAGAAGACACAAACAATTGGATTTTTATAATGGCCAAGTGGTGGATCTTTGATGCACCTACTTCCCAATTATTAGTGTAAATGGCCAAGTGGTGGATCTATGATCTACTCATCCCACAAACATTGTGTAAAATTAGAACTATTATGATGGCCAAGTGTTGAATGCACGATACTTTAGGACATGGTTAGAATGGCCAAGTGGTGGATCTAGGAGACACCAACAATTGGATAGACAATTCAAGCCTTTGTTAGAATGGCCATGTGGTGGATCTTTGATGCACCTACTTCCCAAGTCTTAGTCTAAATGGACAAATGGTGGGTCTATGATCTACTCATCACAAAAACATTGTGTAAAATTACAAATGTTATGATGGACAGGTGTTGAATACACCTAACTTTAAGACATGGGTTATAATGGCAAAGTGGTGGATCTAGGAGACACCAACAGTTGGATCCACATTTCAAGCCTATTTTATAATGGCCAAGTGGTGGATCTTTGATGCACCTACTTCCCAATTGTTAGTCTAAATGGATAAGTGGTGGATCTAGGATCTACTCATCCCACAACCACTGTGTAAAATTACAAGTGTTATGATGGCCAAGTGTTGAATGCACCTGACTTTAAGACATGTGTTAGAATGGCCAAGTGGTGGATCTAGGAGACACCAACAATTGGATCCACATTTCAAGCCTTCTAATGGCCAAGTGGTGGATCTTTGATGCACCTATTTCTGAATTCTTAGTATGAATGACCATGTGGTGGATCTAGCATCCGCTCATCCCACAAACATTGCATAGAATTACAAGTGTTATGATGGCCAAGTGTTACATGCACCTAACTTTAAGACATGGTTAGAATGGCTAAGTGGTGGATCTAGGACACACCAACAATTCAAACCACAATTCAAGCCATTGTTATAATGGCCAAATAGTGGATCTTTGATGCACCTACTTTCTAATTCTTAGTATAAATGGCCAGGTGGTGGATCTAGGATCTACTCATCGCAATAACATTGTGTAAAATTACAAGTGTTATTATGGCCAAGTGTTCAATGTACCTAACTATAAGACATGGTTAGAATCGCCAAGTGGTGGATCTAGGACACACCAACAATTTAAACCACAATTCAAGCCTTCGTTATAATGGCCAAGTGGTGGATCTTTAATACACCTACTTCCCAACTCTTAGTCTAAATGGCCAAGTGGTGAATCTAGGATCTACTCATCCCACAAACATTGTGTAAAATTACAAGTGTTATGATGGCCAAGTGTTGAATGCACCTAGCTGTAAGACATGGTTAGAATTCCAAGTGGTGGATCTAGGAGACACAAACAATTGGATCCAAGTGGCCAAGTAGTCGAACTTTGATGCACCTACTTCTTAATTCTTAGTTTAAATGCCCAAATAGTGGATCTAGGATCTACTCATCCAATAATCATTGGGTCAAAAATAGAACTATTATGATGGCCAAGTGTTAAAGGCACCTAGCTTTAAGACATGGGTTAGAATGGCCAAGTGGTGGATCTAGGAGGCACCAACACTTGGATCCACATTTCAAGCATTTGTTATTATAATGGCCAAGTGGTGGATGTTGGATGTATCTACTTCCTTTTTCCTAGTCTAAATGACCAAGTGGTGGATCTAGGATCTACTCATCCCATAAACATTGGGTAAAAATTACAAATGTTATGATGGCCAAGTGTTGAATGCACCTAGCTTTAAGACATGGGTTAGAATGGCCAAGTGGTGGATCTAGGAGACACCAACAATTGGATCCACATTTCAAGCCTTTGTTTATAATGGCAATGTGGTGGATCTTTGATGCACCTACTTTCCAATTCTTAGTCTAAATGGACAAATGGTGGGTCTAGGATCTACTCATCACAAAAACATTGTGTAAAATTACAAATGTTATGATGGACACGTGTTGAATCCACCTAACTTTAAGACATGGGTTAGAATGGCAAAGTGGTGGATCTAGGAGACACCAACAATTGGATCCACATTTCAAGCCTTTGTTATAATGGCCAAGTGGTGGATCTAGGATCTACTCATCCCATAGACATTGTGTAAAATTACAAGTGTTATTATGGCCAAGTGTTGAATGGACCTAATTTTAAGACATGGTTAGAATGCCAAGTGGTGGATCTAAGAGGCACCAACAATTTGATCCAAATTTCAAGCATTTGTTATTATAATGTCCAAGTGGTGGATGTTTGATGCATCTACTTCCTTTTTCTTAGTCTAAAAGACCATGTGGTGGATCTAGGATCTACTCATCCCACAAACATTGGGTAAAAATTACAACTGTTATGATGGCCAACTGTTGAATGCACCTAACTTTTAGACATGGGTTAGAATGGCCAAGTGGTGGATCTAAGGGACACCAACAATTGGATCCTCATTTTAAGCCTTTGTTTATAATGGCCAAGTGGTTGATTTTGATACACCTACTTCTCAATTCTTAGTCTAAATGGCCAAGTGGTGGATCTAAGAACTATTGATCTCATAAACATTGTGTAAAATTACAAGTGCTTTGATGACAAAGTGTTGAATGCACCTAACTTTAAGAGATGGGTTAAAATAGCCAAGTGCTAGATATAGGAGACACCAACAATTGGATCCACAATTCAAGACTTTGTTATAATGGCCAAGTGGTGGAACTTTGATGCACCTACTTCCTAATTCTTAGTCTAAATGGCCAAGTGGTGGATCTAGGATCTACGGATCCCACAAACATTGTGTAAAATTACAAGGGTTATGATGATCAAGTGTTGAATGTACGTAACTTTAAGAAATGGGTTAGAATGGCCAAGTGGTGGATCTATGAGACACCAACAATTGGATCCACCATTCAAGCCTTTGTTATAGTGGCCAAGTGGTATATCTTTGATGTAACTACTCCCCAATTCTTAGTCTAAATGGCCAAGTGGTGGATCTAGGATCTAGTCATCCCACAAAAATTGTTTAAAATTACAAGTGTTATGATGACCAAGTGTTG
Organism: Adiantum capillus-veneris; assembly: GCF_014529385.1. Lineage (NCBI taxonomy): Eukaryota > Viridiplantae > Streptophyta > Polypodiopsida > Polypodiales > Pteridaceae > Adiantum > Adiantum capillus-veneris. Next base: position 481,120 of record NC_140956.1, read on the forward strand.
AATGCAACTGACTTTAAGACATGGGTTAGAATGGCCAAGTGGTGGATCCAGGAGACAACCAACAATTGGATCTACATTCCAAGCCTTCTAATGGCCAAGTGGTGGATCTTTGATGCACCTATTTCTCAATTCTTAGTATGAATGGCAAGGTGGAGGATCTAGGATTCACTCATCCCACAAACATTGTGTAGAATTACAAGTGTTATGATGGCCAAGTGTTGAATGCACCTAACTTTAAGACATGGTTAGAATGGCCAAGTGGTGGATGTAGCACACACCAACAATTCAAACCACAATTCAAGCCTTCGTTATAATGGCCTAGTGGTGGATCTTTGTTGCACCTTCTTTCCAATTCTTAGTCTAAATGGTCAGGTGGTGGATCTAGGATCTACTCATCCTAAAAAAATTGTGTGGAATTACAAGTGTTATCATGGCCAAGTGTTGAGAAAACACCTATCAAGTGGTGGATCTAGGACACACCAACAATTCGAACCGCAATTCAACACTTCATTACAATGGCCAAGTGGTGGATCTTTAATACACTTACTTCTCAATTCTTAGTCTAAATGGTCAAGTGATGGATCTAGGATCTACTCATCCCACAAACATTGTGTAAAATTACAAGTGTTATGATGGCCAAGTGTTAATGCACCTACCTGTAAGACATGGTTAGAATTCCAAGTGGTGGATCTTTGAAGTACCTACTTCGCAATTGTTAGTGTAAATGGCCAAGTGGTGGATCTAGGATCTACTCATTCCACAAACATTGTGTAGAATTACTAGTGTTATGATGGCGAGGTGTTGAATGCATCTGACTTTAAGACATGGGTTAGAATGGCCAGGTGGGGATTTAGGAGACACCAACAATTGGATCCACATTTCAAGCCTTCGTTATAATGGCCGGCTGGTGGATCTTTGATGCACCTACTTCCCAATTCTTAGGTTAAATGGCCAAGTGGTGGATCTATGATCCACTCATCCATCAAACATTGTGTAGAATTACAACTGTTATGATGGCCAAGTGTTGAATGCACCTAACTTTAATATATGGTTTAGAATGGCAAAGTGGTGAATCTAGGAGACACCAACAATTGGATCCACATTTCAAGCCTTTGTTATAATGGCCAAGTGGTGGATCTTTGATACACCTACTTCCCAATTGTTAGTCTGAATGGCCAAGTGGTGGATCTAGGATTTACTCATTCCATAGACATTATGTAAAATTACAAGTATTATTATGGCCAAGTGTTGAATGGACCTAATTTTAAGACATGGGTAGAATGCTAAGTGGTGGATCTTAGAGGCACCAACAATTGGATCCACATTTCAAGCATTTGTTATTATAATGGCCAAGTGGTGGATGCTTGATGTATCTACTTCCTTTTTCTTAATCTAAAAGACCAAGTGGTGGATCTAGGATCTACTCATCCCACATACATTGGGTAAAAATTACAACTGTTATGATGGCCAACTGTTGAATGCACCTAACTTTTAGACATGGGTTAGAATGGCCAAGTGGTGGATCTAGGGGACACCAACAATTGGATCCTCATTTTAAGTCTTCGTTTATAATGGCCAAGTGGTGGATCTTTGATGCACCTACTTCCCAATTCTTAGTCTAAATGGACAAGTGGTGGATCTAAGATCTATTGATCCCATAAACATTGTGTAAAATTACAAGTGTTTTGATGACAAAGTGTTGAATGCACCTAACTTTAAGAGATGGGTTAGAATATCCAAGTGCTGGATATAGGAGACACCAAGAATTGGATCCATAATTCAAGACTTTGTTATAATGGCCAAGTGGTGGATCTTTGATGCACCTACTTCCCACTCCTTAGTCTAAATGGCCAAGTGGTGGATCTAAGATCTATTGATCCCACAAACATTGTGTAAAATTACAAGGGTTATGATGACCAAGTGTTGAATGTACCTAACTTTACGAAATGGGTTAGAATGGCCAAGTGGTGGATCTACGAGACACCAGCAATTGAATCCAGCATTCAAGCCTTTGTTATAATGGCCAAGTGGTATATCTTCAATGCACCTACTTCCCAATTCTTAGTATAAATGGCCAAGTGGTGGATCTAGGTTCTACTCATCCCACAAACATTGTTTAAAATTACAAGTGTTATGATGACTGTTTTATGGCAAAACTACTCGCCTGTTCATGCTCGCAAGCGCGACACAGACAACATAGTTATCATCCGACGACACGACTAACCCGTAGGTGCATGTAGGGAATCTCGTTAGCTTGTCAGGCTGAGACCAATCTACACATACGCACTTTCATGATGCATCAATCACTAACCCTAGTAGAATGCAACCCACTCTATCGCTTAACGCTCACAACACCGTTTACACCTCCAATGAACTCGGAATCGCATCAAACTTATTAGTCACCATCCTCTCAATAGGATATACGTACCTATAAGTCTAATCTCACCAGATTTTAACCCTAGTTATCTCGATTACAGTCGCGATAGACTCACAGGTCATAATCCAAAAGTGGGAGAAACCTAAGTCTATGAATATCTATGTGTAGCTAATCTATTTCTCTTTCCATAGAGCACTTGATTGTTGAAAACAGACACTGTTTGTGTTACTTACAAGCAAAACAAGCTCGGGGGAGGGTCGATCACGAACAACTTGAAAATATGAATGCGTGGCGTGGGTGCGTAGCTCTAGGAGAGAGTACCGCGATGATGTGGTCACATCGTGAATCCGGTGAGGGAGAAGCGCGTGGCAAAGAGGACAAGACACTCACTCTCTCTCTCTCTCTTTCTCAGACTCGTATGACAGAGGATTAATAATAAAAAATGTTATCTTAAAAAATGGTTGTAAGGTGACTTTTATACTTGAGTCACCTTAGGTCAAAAATGTACATGGGGTTCTCTTCCTCATAATTACAAAGTAGGAACAATTATGGGTCCTGACTGACTGATTAATCTTTACATAACCCAGACAAGGATCAAAATGATAAGACGTCTTTGACGTAAAAATGGGAATTTGATAGGCTTTACAAGGTGGGCTCATTACAACAGCTGGACAAGTTGGGCTCCAACACTCCCCCCCTCCTAATTCATGTCTACCACGACATGATCGTCTTTGTCTTCAGTGTCATTGTCGTCCTTCTTGGTTGATTTGATGTAGAAACGCATCATATCGCATAGACTCGCTTGCCATTAATGGGCCAAAATTTTTGGATTTGTACATAAAGAAGCCTATGTAAAATGCTTCTTTGAATGTTTGGAGATGGTAGCTTGGCAGAAACATTAGCCGTCTGAAGTAGGTATACAACACTGGCTCTGTAGGCGGCCCACTTAGATCATATGACAGCTCTGAGATGCTTCTTTCTGTATTCATATACTCGAAAGTCCAGCTTTCTGAGAACACTGTGAGACAGGCCAAAATGGTTCGAGCTATTTTACATAGCATCTTGCAGAATAGGTCGGGAGAGCCTCCAAATTCTGCGATGGAGCCCTGAAGGGTTTTCACCATGTAAGAACCGGATATTCTCTCTCCCTCTGCAGGCCCTGGCAATATTGGATAATTCAGCCATGTAGGATTTCTGCTTTGTAGTGCCTTATGTTGGCTGTAAGTGTATGTTCGGGGCGTTGGGCAAAAAATTCTATCATTCCTCAGCTCAAGCGGTGCGTTGACTAAGTGGATCAGGTTATTAGGGTGATCCAAAAGCCATTGAAGCCTCCACTTTGGTTGGCTGTCTACTATCCTGTTTTGCTGTTCCCGATCCTGTAATTCTCCTTCAAACACTGGCACTTGTTCTTCTTTTGCGAGCTGCCGTTGATGTGTCAGAGTTTCATATTTTAGCACAGCATAGGGTAACATAGGGGCATTCGATTCCTCCCGTAGCTCTGCTGCTGTCCTGCCCGATCTGGAGAGCCCTTGTAGCATCTCCTTTTCTAGTTGCATGGCCTTGTACCACATCATCTCTGATTGCTTTTCCATTTTCTCGTCCAGCTTCTGCTCTTCCAATCTCGTGACTGAATCTTCGTCTATTTCTTCATCTTTGGTGTATTTGGGGCCTCCTGATCATCTGATTCTTCCTCGTAGTCATCTTCACCCCCATATATTTTGGTGAGTCCAGCCAAATCCGTGGCTTCTTTCTCCAGGTGCACTCGTACCTGTCCTTGGTGTTGCCTTGCAGTTTGTAGAGTTGCGATTTGCGCAGCCATTGTTCTATTATTGATTTTGAGAGCTTGAAATTCCATCTCTTTTTGAGTTGCAGACTCCTCTAACTCTTTTACCTTGATGTGAAAATTTTCATTTTCCTCCCTGAGGGATTGGGAAACAATGCTTTCTATTTCACTGTCATGAGCTGGTCCTTGTTGCTGTTCACTTTGTAAGTCCGAAATTTGCCTTTGTAATTGATCCTCTGCTCTAAGTGCACTTTCGGCTATCATTAAGCGTTGTTTTCTTTCCAACTCAAGCTCTCTCTTCAGTGCAGCCACTTCTTCTTGCGGGTGGACTACCGGTGTTGTTGGTAGCGACGTTTTTTGTTTCTTTGCTCGTTCTATTTCCCTTGCTTGCATATATGTTACTGCCCTCAAATCTTTGACTTCAATTTGTAAGTCATCGATGACGACTTGTAAACTTTTGACTGTCTCCAGCGCTTCTTGCTTTTCTTTTTCCAACCTTTGGATGTGTTCATCTCTGTCACTGACATCTTCAAGGAATACATTGATTGTATCTTCACAAATGGCATTGAAATCTTTAAACTCCTGTAAATTTTCCTTGAAGAGATTTACTGTGCTTTTGAGCCCCAAGATCTCAGCATCTCTGATGCTGATCAGTTTTAGAGTGTCATCTCTTTGCTCCTGCAGTCTTAGAACTTCTTGATGGATTTTTTCTAACTTTGTTTTGTTGGACCTGTTGTGATCAGCTAACCATTGACTGTGTAGTCTTGTTCGGTTCAGTAGGGTCTCCATTGACTGTAAATCTTCATCTATAGTAGCTTCCAGCTCAATTTCTGGAGAGGAGGAAGCTTTTTCTTTTGTCTGATCCACCTCTTTTTGCTTGCCTTTATCAATTTGTGATATGGTTCCAGTGTTTTGGTGACCATCTGTTCTTTCTTCTTCTTCTTCTTCTTCACTGGATGGTGTATGAACTCTCTCATCACGATGTGAGATCTTTGAATGCGAAGGAGAGTCAGCAGGTGGGGTTGATTGCCTCTCACTTGTCTCTGGCCTTGGAGATGGAGGTGGTGTTTCTTGATCTCGTGAAGTTGGCCTCAATTGATCTCTCAAAGTTTGGAGATCCTCCTCTTCTAGTAGCAATTCTGGTTCGTCCCTAGCATTTCTTTCTTGGATGTACCTCTCGAACCAGTCCAACTCAAAAGCTGTGTTGTTCTTATTCTTTGTTCTCAATGTGTAAGTGCTACTAGAAGGTTTCCAAGTGGCGCCTACATCGCCTCGTAGAGATCTCTCGAGAACAATCCTTCTAGCATTCTTTCCATTTTTGCTACCTTCTGCAACCTGGTGTTGTTTTCCATTTCCGCTTTCTGCTTCTTTAGTCGGACATCTTCCTCTTCAGTTCTTCTTTCTTCTTCCATCTTTTCTTGTGTACTTCTGGTTACTCTTTCCAGCCTGCGTCCTCCAATGGTGTTAATAGAGGCCGGTACTTTCCTTTGTGATCTGTCTTCGATATTCTCTCTTAATACCAGCCAGTCGTTCTGATGAGGAGCAGGTGGCAACTGATCTGCCGCACCTATGGCCTGGTATATTACTCTGGTGAGGACTTCTCCTCCTGCAATGTAATTTGGTATGTCCTGCCGTAGCTTTGTCACTTCTTCAAACGGATATGATGCGTGATCTATATAGAACTCATGTGTCATTCCCATAGCCCATGTCAGTGTTGTTGAGATGCTCGTGTGTGGTGTAGTGTATCTTGGCGGTCTTTTGCTATAGCTCAACAAACACTGACTGTATATATGTGTCAGTTCTCTTACTTTCGGGTTTGCTATGAGTTCGAAAGAAGGCAGTTTGGACTTTTGCAAGTAGACTGTGAGGTTTTTCCTTCTTTCTCTCATGTTGGCTCGTTGATCAGAAAATTTCAATGCCTCCTTGATGATCTCCTTGGTGATCTGGATCTCCATCACTTCATTATCCATGCCTGCCACTCTGCAAGTTCCATCTTCTTGGATAGTCTCAATTAGGTGTTGTACCCTCTTGAAATCTATCCCCACTGGTGGTAGTGAGACAAAGTTCCACAAGCCAACTTTTTTGCGACATGACCTTTGCGGTGATCTTTTCAGGTAATTTTCTGCCTCCTTGGGGATCATCACTATATCCACTAAATTTCTTTTGTCATCCACATATGAACCTTGATAGATTTGAAAGGCTGCTGCCTGTTGCACATCTGTAGGTATCCAGGTGGCCGATGGCTTTACTGAATTGGGTAGAAGTGCATAGGGTATTGCACCTTCCGTTGCCAGGTTCTTGCCTTTTCTTTTTCCTGGAGAAGCATCCATGGATCCTGTATTCACAAATAACAGTTAATGTACAAACATAGTACTTCTCTTCTAAATTGATTACCACTTAATCATGCATCTAGATGAGCCTTTTTAATCCCAAGATGAGTTAAGGTAAAATGTTAGCAGATAGACAAGCTCTTCCATTGTGCGACTTTGACGGCTTCAAATTAATGTTGTTGGTGAAGGAGAACAAGTCCAAATGCCTTGAAATTTTGTGTGGTGTATGTTCACAGGACATGTAAGGTCACCCTATAGTCCCAAACTGAAAATCAGTTCATTTGCAATTTTTGCCCAGTCTATTGCGATAGACTGGCCATCTTTTGACAAGGGTCCTATTTTGCAGTTGTGACTCCACCAGTTGGTTTCTCATACCTTGCACATGATCTGATCCCAATTCCACCTCAAATGAATGTCAAGTGACCCCTTTTTGGATCAACTCCCATTTTTTCCAGATTCCTTCCTTCATTTTGTGTTGTTTTGGGTTCAAACTTAGTGGGTAGTCTTCTTGCATCATGCTGAAGCCAACCGTTAATTCTAATTTTTGATATAATGGCCTAGTATCACTCTGCTTAGTCTATTGCGATAGACTGGAACTTAGTGTCATTTTGTCATCTTTTGGCTCTGTGATCCTCTGTCTGCCTTCTCCTAGTTGATGTAAGGTTGCCTGACCTCTCACATGTGAATTTTAACTGTCTGCCCTTGAGATGTCCTATTCTGACTCTGAGTTGCTGTCATGTCTATCTCGGCTTGCTATATGAGTCCATCCTGTCACCAAATTTGGTTGACTGCCTCCATATGCTTCCCCAAGTCTATCTTGTGAAAATTTTGAAAAGCCTTTCCCCCAAAGATTGTAATAGTAAGTCTATCGCGATAGACTAGGTTACTTGGCTAAAAGAGATCCATTTTGCACTTTGATTTGATAATGGTGGTCATTATTCCTTGTTAGCACCCCTCATGAAGTCAAAATCAAAATTTTACTTGTCTAATTGTAATAGCAAATCTATCGCGATAGACTAAGTACCTAGTCATTTTTACAAGTTTTTTGATGTTAGTTGACCACAATGGTGTTAGTAGGCTCTCGTAGACACACACATCAAGTTTTAATCAATTTAGAAGAGTGTACTCCCTATTTGCAGCACTTAGCTGGTTCTGGAGTCAAAGTAGACCACTTAAGTGATGGTCGCCGTTCCTTTTGGTCATTGTATGACTCCGGCTGTCTTTTATTTCCTTTTGACCTTCCGTCAAAGTAGTCAGTTGTTGTTTTGGTGTTTACATCACCAAGAACGACCATTTGGACATCTTTCTGGCCTGTTGCTGGCATTTTCCCTAGTGGAAGAGCTTTCTCTTGAGTGGACAAATTCCAACTCGTAGTTGACCTCTTTTGGATGTACGTTGTTAAATTTGGTGTCATTTTGTCACTTGGTCGGCCCATTAGAGTATCGTGACGCTTTGCGCAGTTTCCGTCAGATAGGGACTTTAGGCTCCGTTTTGACGAACTTTTTCATGGTCTAACCATTCAGTCGGTTTGTCGAGCTTATTGGCTTGCTGCCTATGAGTTTTGGCTCATTTTCGATCACTTTGGTTCAGGTCCCCTTTTGTAGATCCTGTGAAATTAGGGTTTTCTGGGTGGATTCCTTCACGCTTTCCAAGGTCATAGGCTTGATCCCTAGGCTATAGGCATTGTGACTTTCAATTTTGGTTCCATTTGGTGGCCTCTAGGTCTTCCTAGCAACCGGTCTACCGTATGTGTGCACAGGTTGTGATCGTGATGCTGGCGAGGTTTTGCCACTAACTGAAGTAAACAACACTTAGAGTCAGTGTTGACGAGCATACCTCTCATAGCTGATGTCGATGTGGTGACCATACGCGATGGATGAGCTCCTGGAAGTCCCAACTGTTGTAGGGAGCTCTCTCTCTCTCACAATGGAAAATGACTCAAATGAGAGATTTCTAGCCTAGCCTCTCTATATGTGATCGAGACTCCGACACGAAATTTTCCCATCTTTTACCTGTGGCCATAACTTTTTGCGAGATGCGGTTTAGGCTCGCAAATTTCCTGATTTGGACCTCGGTTGCTCCAGTTCTACAATTTTTGCAGATTTCTCTGTTGGAGGTCCCATCATGACGGTGGTCATTTTTGCCCTATCACCTTTGCAGTCCCTATTTTTTCTGTGTCTTCTTTACCTTGCTTTGATTAGGCGTCTCTTCTGTTGTGTTTCCATCTGGATTACGGATTTTTTTCTATATTTTTTGCTAGAAAATGGCTAAAATAAAGCAAATAAATCCCAAAATAACCCGAAAATAGCAATTCTAACCTGTAAAAATACCAATGAGAAGAAAAACACTTTGTAGCTCACTTTTCTTTCGTCTATGTACATTCTCACTCATAATCGTCAACCTTGGCCTATTTTTTGCTATTTTTCGACGTTTTTTTTTGCCAGATTTGACTCTCTTTATAGTATATACACATCCCTAGGGGCTCATATATGATCATTTGGTCCCCAATTCTGATTAATTACAAGGGCATATTCTTTTTCCCAAAATCACAAAATAAAAACGCAAAAATGGTTGAAAAATTAATCACAAACATTGCCCTCTAATATATGACGTGAGTCCGCATTTGGAATGCCTCCCCCCCTCCTAGTTGGAGTCCTCTCGGACGACAGGGTATCGTCAAGGGTATGTGCTGTGCATGGGTGTGAACTCGTGCTAATGCAGGCCTTGTAATGTAGCCATATATGCATGTACAGTCAATGCATGTATAAAGAATTTATGCGGTGTAAGAGGAAGGTATAAGCGATTTGCTTAGTGGCATTTGTCGTTGAGGTTTCCTGTGGTGGCCTGAGTTGGCTGGTAGATTTTCTTGGCAAGAAGAAGTTGTAAATATGCCTCTCTTTGTTTGATTGTTTTCCACTGTTTTTGAATTGGCGTATGTGGATCCTTTGAAGTCGATATTGTTATATATTTTGTTGCATTTTCTAGTGGAACATTCTTTCTTTTCCATTGGATGACTTGGGTCTTATAGATCCTTGTAGTAATTGTTGTGGATTTTGCTTGTTTCCTCGTGCTGATTGCATGATTTGGCTTGGCAGTGACAGTTGTAGATAATTGCTTGTGGGTCATCTTTGGCCTCCATACTTGTGTTGTTGGCACATTCTGAATTGGTAATTTTGGCCGCCATACCAATATAGTCCGTTGCGTATTCAACTGATTGACTATGGTTCTTTGAAGCTTTGCTAGCTTTTGGTGTTTTGTCTGCTCTTCTACCTTCTTTTTCATAGGAATTAGGCTGTCTTGCCTTATCCAAACTTTATATTTCCTCTTTTGATGGAATTGTTCCTCGACTAGATATGTACGTCGTACCCAAACTTGCCTGGTTCTTTGCATGGTTGTTGATTTTTGATAATACGTTTCTGGACATGTAAACTCTGTTTGTTGTTGGTCAATGCCTTGTGGATGTATTGACTCCTGTCTCCTCCTTGACATGTATTGGTCATATGATAAGAAGGGTTCTGAAAAGTTTTCATTTCGGAACAATGCTTCATTAGTATCCAAATCAATGAATACCCTGTTAGCTTTCATCCATGACACTGCTAAGATACACGGCGTTGCTGATCTACTTGGTGGCAGTACAAACTTTGTAGTGTACGGGTGTGCCTGCACTGTGATTGGTAATATAATAGACCACAACGTGGTCACCTCATCACCCGATGCTACTTTCAACCGCTGTGTCTCTGGGATCTTCCTCATTGGTCCAAGTTTCTGAAAGAGCTCAAAGCTGATGACACTCATTTTTGCTCCAGTGTCAAGCAATGCATAGATTTCAACTTGTTATGTGCCTGCATAAGCTTTTATGTAAGGACTACACCACGTCTCTTCCAACTTGTCAATGGTGCTATCGTCCTGAGCCCTAAAGTCTGTTATGGTCTTTTCTAATTCTTCGCTTTGTATATCCGCTTCGATTGTTCGAAATGTCGAAAGAGGATATTCGTCAGTCATCATTGGGGTGACCATGTTTATTGTCCTGAGAAACTGATTTCGTTTAGCAATGCTTTCCTTGGCTTCTTGTTGTGCCTGGTCCTGAATTCTTTGCTGTTCCTGTCTATAGGCTTTTCCATAATGCAATTGAAACAACATTTCTGGTGTTAAAGGTAGATGATATTTTTTTAAACGACATCCACTAATCCAGTTCGGCATTTCTTTTCCATCTAGAGTCGACAGTTTTACTGCTCCGCTGGACGATATTTCTTGGACCAAATAAGGCCCCATTTCCCATTTCTTTAGCTTTTTGGCATGCTGTTTAAGGGTGTATACTAAGACATAGTCGCTCGTTTTAAAGTCCTTGTTCTTGACATGTTTGTCAAAAAACTCTTTCTGTTGTCTTTTTTTTGCATATATGGCTGCTACAACATTGAGTCGTAACTCATCTAATTTTTCAAGGTCTTCTAACCGTTCTGAAAGCTCATGCCCCGTCCAGTCCAATTGTGTGCCTACCCTTAGTGAGGGAATCAAAAATTCAATAGGCAATATTGCATTTATCCCATATACCATATTAAATGGCGTAGCATTGAGTGTTGTTTTATATGCAACTCAATATGCCCACAATGCCGAATATAGCAATTGATCCCAGTCCGTTCTTGTTTCACTAACCAGTTTTGTAAGAACTGTGCACAATATTTTGTTTGTCGCTTCTGCTTGACCATTGGCTTGTGGATGGTAGGGTGCAGATTTGCAATGAATTACCATAAACTCCTTTAAGAGACGTTGGATAACTTTATTTACAAAGTGTGTCCCTCTATCACTCAACAGCTCAATGGGAAGGCCATAACATGTAAACACATATTCATATAAGAATTGTGTCGTGGTTCTAACGTCTGCTTTCGTTGTGGCTTTTGCTTCCACCCATTTGGTCATGTAATCCGTGGCCACTATGATATATTGTGCTTGTGAACGATACGGTGGTGGAGTAATAAGACCAAAAAAGTCCAATCCCCATTTAGCGAATGCTCAAGCACTCATCATTGGTCTTAAAGGCATTTTGTCTCTTTTAACTGGCACCTTAGTGCGTTGACATTCATCACATCTTTTCACGAATTCTGTTGCATCTTGAATCATGGTCGGCCACCATATACCTGCAACCATAATGATTTTTACGGTTCTCTCTGCTGAAAAATGACATCCTGCTATGCCTGCATGAGCCTGTTCCAATAATGGAAAGTAGTCACTTTCATGAGGAACTAACCTCAGCTGGTCATCAGTTCCTCTTTTATACAATTGGTCACTAATGAGGGTATACCTATTCGCTTTGATTTGTAAAGCCTTTTGTCTGGCTTTAGACCAATCTCCTGGCAACTCCTTATTAGTCAAATATTCCACAATAGCATGACTCCATGCGGGTGCTACTGTCACTTGGTATAATGTAGCATAATCCACAGTGGTATTGGATGTGCAAAAGTTGCATTTCTTGATGTAATTAGCTACATCGCCTGCCATTCCTGGCCAATACACTCCAAGTCTTCTTAATTGTTCATTTGATTTCCTCGATGGAATCCCTCTGTTTGTGTATGGGCTTCCTCTAGATACGTTTTGTACCCCTCTGGGCCTATACACAACCTTAGAATCCCATCGTGTCCATGATGGTACATTCTTCCTACAAGCACTGTGTAATTTCGTGCTTGTCTAATGTCTTCCACCGTGTGTTTGTCGTCAAGATTCATTCCATATGTCAGCAATGGAATAATTTGCTATGACCATTTCGGTACCATCTCTATATTAAACAGGTATGCGTCTGGGAGATCATCATCTACCCTAGTAGCTTTTTCGCCATGTAGTAATCGAGAAAGGTGGTCTGCTCTTTGATGATTTTTTCCTTTCTTAACTACTACAGTAAAATCAAACTCCAGCAACACAATGAACCATCTTACAATTCGTCCCGTGTTACAAGGTTTGTTTACTAAGTACAAGAGCGCCTGATGATCCACAAAAAATGTGAATTTGTTCGCAAGTAAGTAATGCCGAAATTTCTTTACCGCATATATCATACCCAATCCTTCTCTTTCAATGGTGGTATAATTCTTTTCTGCAGTGTTGAGTTGTCTACTACCATAACTGATCGAAAAATCTGTATTACCCTCCCCTGGTTGTGCTAATATACAGCCTGTTGCAAATGCCAAAGCATCTACATGTACATGGAAGATCCGTGACCAATCTGGTGCTTTTAGAATTGGTGCAGATACCAATGCATCTTTTAGTTTCTGGAACGACTCCTCACATTCATTGGTCCAAATGAAGAGTGTGATTAGACTATACAAGGGTTTTGCTATTACAGCGTACATGTTGATAAAACGTCAGTAGTATCCACAATGTCCCATAATGATTGTACCTCTTGTACCGTGTTTGGTCTTGGCAATTCTATGATCACCTTTACCTTGTCTTCATCAGTGGTAATTCCATTAGCCGATACTATGTGGCCGAAAATTTTACCTTGTCGGACCATGAATACACATTTTTCTGGGTTGAGGCAAATCCTATACGTTCTGCATTTTTCGAATACCTTTTTAAGATGATCTATATGGTCTTCTCTCAATAGAGAATAGACACACACGTCATCCATGTAAATATCCAAGAATATTCGCAAGTATTCTTTGAAAGCATGTGTCATTAATCTCTGAAATGTGGCTGGAGCATTGGTCAAGCCAAATGGCATTACCCTAAACGCATATATGCCCCATTCTGTTGCAAACGCTGTTTTGTATTGATCTTCTAGTTTGATCCCCAATTGGTTATAACCAGAGAATCCATCCATAAAGCTATAGGCTTTCTTGCTTGCTACTCGTTCCAGGACGTGTTCAGTGATATGAAGAGGATAGTTGTCCCTTATTGTTGCTGCGTTTACCTTCTTGAGATTCACACACTCTCGTAATTCCCCGTTTTTCTTGGGTACCACCACTATCGGTGACACCCAGTCCGTGTGCTCTATCTCATAAATAAATTCAGCCTCCATAAGTTTGTCTATCTCTTCCTTTATCCTTTTGGCGAATGTCTCATTATACGTGTATGGACATTGTTTGCTTGGCTTTGCATCAGACCTTAGAGGGATTGAATGTTCACAAATGTTAGGATCCACCCCCTTCAAATCTTTGTACGACCATGCAAATACATCACGAAATTCCTTAAGTGTTTTGATCAGTAAGTCCTCTTCTTCCCGGCTTAGATCTGTGGCAATGTAAGCACGTTGAGGACTTTGTCCTGGCTCTACCAAGTCTATTTTCTTGGTGTTCTTTGGCCCATCGTAGGACTCGTTTGATTTAGGCTCTCTCATTGGTTGCTGAACCACCAATCTTCTTTCCTGAATGGTGTACTTACAATAGTGAGGGGGTACATCTATCTTTTTACTCTCATCACTAGCGTTCGTTCCATCTCTACTTTCCATTTCGGTTGTCCATACATTTTTAATTTTTTGTTTCAAATCATTGTATCTCGTTTTCCGTTCAATTTTCATCATAATTGGATCACCAGAGACATCCAGTTTTTCTGTTGCAACTCTTTTTTTTGCTTTGCTGGTTTTCTTAGGTTTCAACAGTCTGGACTTAAATCCTGAGTCTTTAGCAATCTTAAGAAATCTTCCTGACACTTTATCCTTAGCACAATCAACAGCATGAATGTTCATAAGGAAATGTGTCTTGCCCCTGAACTCCGGCATAGGTCTCCGCCTAGTTGGTAGATTGTTATGGTGTCGTTTACTCTTGTATCTTTTTTGGCGTCTCTCACTTTGGTTTGGGAAATTGTAGAAGACGTCATTGTCTTGTTCTTGATGGTAGTCTCCCTCCGTATTTTTTGACTTCTCGTCATCCGCATTATCCTTGTTTTCACATTGATCAGAAGAATCATAAAATTCTTCTCCCTCCTGCTTGATTTCTTTAGTGGGGATGTTCACATAACCCACTATTTTAATCTCAAGTTTCGTTTCTGTTTTATTGATCCTCATATTCTCAATATCTCCATCGTTCTCGTCTTCCTCCACAATTTTGCTCAACATGTAGTATGATATGATATCGTAGCCATTATCGTCACAAAATTTGGTGGGAGTGACTTCATTGACGCATACATCCAATGTAGCCAAAATTTGAGACCATTCTAGGGGTTCGAGCTTCTCTTCAGGAAAGGGTTCTCGTATATAGGCATCGTCTTCCAAGACCCTCTCTAGTGTCCTTTCATTGTGGTCAAATTCACTACATTGAGATGCTCCGCACATCCATATCTCCTTTTTCTTACAGAGCCACGCTGGGACTTCTGATCCACTAATGGTGGCTGAGTCGAATTCTTCCACAGGTGTTCTCATGACATCATGGTAGCTATGATTTTTCATGTTTACACGTGTAGTAGTTTCAGCATGTCTTAGATACAAATAATCATACCCCCAGTCCTGCACCATCTTGAGTTGCCTTATGAACGGCCTACCAAGGATAATTTCATAGTTGTTCTTCTTGCCGAAATCTACTATGGAAAAGGTATGTTCGTACTCTATGCCACATGAAGATACCACAATTGCCTCAAGCAATCCTATAGGCCTTTCTATGTGCCCATCCGCCAGTTGCAGTTTCATTCTAGTTGTTCGTATTGCTGGTTTTTCCCATTTTTCCCATAGCATTTTGGTCGCAATGGCAATTCCCGCTCCGCTATCAAGTATGGCCTTAGTCTCTATGCCATTATACTCAACTGGTAGGGTTGTGTTGCCGTCTTCACCTTCAAAATACTCTCGGACCTTGTTGAGTGGCACTGGTCTAGTGTTGACTTTCTTCAGTTTTGTGTCATTAAGCTCGGTTTCGAAGAACTTAAGAGGTGTCCTTATACTAAATTTTTCAAGACATTTGCCCACTTCCGTCCACATGCTTGGCCTAATTTTTAGCAATTCTACCAATGTGATTGTACACTTGACCGGAGTGGTCAACAAGTCTGTCAAGATTTTAGTGTCCAATTGATTTGACCTGCCTATTCTTTGAGAAGGTACTCTTCAAATTTCTGACCTTGCCTTATAGTCCCCCATGTATGGTGGCAAAGTTCTGAGTGATGCTGGTCTGCTATCTTTGGATGCAACTGAACCATTATCCCCCTGAAATGATTTAACGTCTAAATCCCATGGAGGCCTATTCAAGTTCAACTCCGAGAAAGGCGCTGACTCGACTTTTTTTTTCTCATATTTTTCTTGAGCTTTTCTCACCGTTTCCCATAGCTCTTCAGGCCAATTTTCTTCCACAATAGGGGCATATGGTGGAAAATATTTCAGTGATTCATCAGTTCTATTAGGAACGATTCTTGCGTCCTCTACATCAGGCAAGGATTCAACGTTTTCTATCTTGTCAGGTACGTGTTTCATTGTTTGGTGGTTTGATTACTCTATCTCCCACTTCCCTAGGTGGAGGCTCCAGTAAAGCTTGTGCTGTTTGCACATCTCTAGTCTCTGTTTTTCTATCTCTGGATATGGATATGTCATCCACCTTTGCTCTAGAGTCTGTTTGCTCTTCAATCTTGCTTCATATGCTTGCAAGATTGCATCTAAGGGTTCATTGACCTTATCTACCAATACCGACCCTCCTGAGCTTACGCTTCTTGGTCCCTCCGTTGATTTTAGAGAGTTGGACTCTCTTTGCTGTTTAAGTTGCTCTCGAGCTATTGTTAGCTCAGCTTCTACATCTTTCTGTTTTCGCTCACATCTAGCTTTCATTTTTGCTCTTCATTCTTTCCAAGGATTATCACGACTGACGCTAGACTTGTTAGTCTTGATTTCTTCTTGATTTTCATCGTTACTCTTGGCTTGATTGTCATTTTTCCTTGCTTGGGCTCTCGTCAAGACCTTAACAAGAATCGGAGTTTCGTTTTCTAACCCTCCACTCGAAGGCAGTGCTCCCAGCATATTCAAGGTAGTTTTTTCTCCTTTGCTCGGATTTTTTGGGCAATCAGGGATCAAGTGAGTAATTCCACACTCGGTGCAATATACGTTGACCCTAACGATTTCATCATGAGGACAGTCCCTTAGCTAATGGTCTCCACCACACTTGTAGCATGGTCCCTTAGACTGTTGAGGTGCTCCTTGAGATCCTCTTTGTTGGTGTGCAAACCTCTGCCCGCTCATGCCTCCGTTGGCTATGAACAACAGTGTTCTTTCATCCAAGCTATATCTTCCTTCTCCCACTGCCTGTGCAGCAGTTGGTGGTCCTGTATTTCCCATCATGTTCCATGGTTCTGGTGTAGAGGGTTCTTCCGGTGGATAATAGACAGAGTTTGCCGCATATCCATTGGGCTCGTCGTAGTATGCATGTATAGGTACCAAAGCCTTCTCATCCAACTCAGTTACTGTGGGTGTGTATCTTATGCCGACTAGTCGTAATCCTGGTAGGGGTGGTTGTTGTCCCAACACTGGTTGTGGTCTTTCTACACCTATAGGTCCTGGTAGGTTGCCTGTCTGATATCTAGGCATCGGTGGGACTTGAGGGGATGTTGCCTGAGCTTGCAGAGCATATGGTCGTTCTCTCACATATCCCTTGTTATAATAACACTCATTCGTCCCATGGTTTGTCCATTTTTGTTCAATCACACACCATTTTGGTTGTTTAGCTTGTGGTTTGGAATACAAGTTAATCTTTTTAAGAACTTCCTCTACAAGCTGCTCTTGGCTCACGGCTACTTCTCCTTTGGGTGTTGTCTTAGCAGACTTGCTTCCGCTTTGTTGCGAGGAGGAATCATCGTCAAGATCCTTGAACTCACCCTCTTTGTAGACCGCACAATTGTCCACAAGGTATAGAGCCTCCTTGGTTAACTCATTCAACGTCGTGCTCCTTTTCATATGTAAGTCCTTCTGGAGATCTGCATTCCTTAGTCCTTGAATAAATATAAGCATAAGTCTGGATCGAGTTGGCAGTTCTTCCACGGGGCAGAACTTAACATATCTTTTTAATCGGAGGGTTGCCTTTCGCACCGACTCTCCACCTTTCTGTTTGAATTTATGGATTTGTGAGACTGTATTATGAGCTATTCCCCTTTGTGAGAATTCCTCGATAAACTCGTCAAACACTTCCTCCATAGACTCAAAGTCTCTTCGCTCCACTGAGTCAAAGCATGTAGCAGCATCATCCTCTAAGGTTAAACCAAATCCTGCAAATTGGGTAGGAAAGTCTAACACCTCTTCAGCTCTAATTACACGCACAAAGGCTGCTACATGATCTCTCGGATCCCTGCTTCCCGTATATTTCTTGTTTAACCATTTTTGCACTTGAGAAGGTCTAATTCTACGATGGTCTACAAATCTCATCATGGGATCTCCCCGACCTAGTCGATATACCTCCTCTAGTCTTCTGTAGTGGCCAAGTTCCTCTCCCAATGGTGCTTCTAAGCCATAATTTCTAACAGCTCTCACAAGAGATGGTTCATCTCTCCCAACTCGTTCTAGGGGTGGTCTTCCAGGCTCAGTTGACCCCTAAGTCTTTGGATTACTCTCTCCTTGATACTGTGCATAGAGTGATGGTTCTTGTAAAAACCTTAGCCCTCATGCAGTTTGATAACCCTCTCGAGTTCGGTCTTGTTCTAATGTAGCACTATGTCGAAGCCATGCCTACAATGATGGTTGAGTAGCTGGTTGGTCCTGGTAGTTGAACGTTGGTTGTCGGGTAGAATGTGAGGTAGCATCATACTCTTTTGAAAAGGGATTTGTCGACTTGCTAGGGGTGTAGTTGGCTCTTGGTACTTTGTCGGGGCCATAGGTTGATGCTCCCGGAACTGTTGCCTTTTCAACCTCTTCTGGGAGAATACATTTGTATTCTCGCCTGTACCTGTCAACAAAAACAATATCCTTCCCCATAGCAGTTTCATAAGAGAATAAGTAAAGAACCTTGTGTTTGCTTAATTCTTTTGAGTAGGGTTCCTTGCATCGAAAGTAAGAGACTATTCCCTTGCTTTCGTGCTTGTAAATCCCCACATTCTCATTATAGGTTGGGACCCTGGTTGTTTTCTTATCATACATAAACAGCGCTCTAGGTCGATCTGTTATAGAATTGATATTTTATTATCTATTGCAGCTGACAGGTGGCAAAAGCATCACCAGATAATGGATTATGCAGAAGGATGTTACATTTTATGTTTATTTGATTATTCAAGTGCTCTTTATGAGCTTTGGCCAATTATGTCCGGCCGGCCAGTTTGTACTCATTTTTGGGCATTCAAGAAATCTATAAATAAATACGTGCAAGAGGAAAATGCTCACTCTTGCACGGGGGGAGATTGCACCCAGTGTCCGTCTCATTCTTCTTCCTCTCTTCTCTCCTCTCTCGCCGTGCCAGGCGTAGCACTCCGCTCTAGGAGGTGCGTCTGCGCATGTTCTCTTCCTCTCTCTCGCTTGTTGTCTCTCTCTGTTCGCGTACATCGTTGATTATGTGCTAGTGGGTGCGTCAGGTATGCAGATTCGTGTATTTCGTTGTATATAGCATAGTATTTGTATATTTTGCAGGGGCGCCACGACCTCCGACTGTAGCAGTGGTATCAGAGCAAAAGGAAACGCTCCTCTCAACGCACACGTGATGGATAAACATATATACAAAGATAAGTGCAAGTTATGACCTGAATTTGCATAATTTTTCTTGAGAAGTTCTTTCATGTTTTGCTTAATTACCCATCATATTTACTAATTATGCCTTAATTGTACATCTTGCCGCAAAATAATATAGACGTAAGATCAGTAGGTCAAATATGTGCATGTAATAAAAACTGCTTGGGTTGTTTAGAGATCTTGCATGTTAGTCTTAGAAGCGCATTCCATGCTAATAGTGTTATCAAGAAGCTACTTATCGTAAGCTAGATTGTAGCAAGTGAGGCGAGTTTTACCAAGACCAAGATGGATTAGAGAGAATCAGTAGGGTTAGTAGTAAAATACTCGTTGTTGATAATGGGAAACCCCCCCAACGCATACAAATTGAATCATTCAAATTACGTTACGTAATTTATATATATATATATATAACCCATATGACTGGAGCTTGTCATCATCATCAGGGGCGCCATCAATCCAAGTCGTCACCTCTGCTCCTCCGTGGTGCTTCCTATAGAAGTATCAGGAAAACCTTTATCAACAGGCGGGTAGCTCGAGAAATGCGCATGCTTGCACCTGGAAAATCCACCTTGTCTCCCCTTGTGCTGTCTCCGGCTCTACATACGATAAACTCTGCCTTGACCCAGCGGTAGGATCGTTTCGCTGCAGGGGTTGGCAACTGCACGACTGCCCAACAGTAGCCGACAACGACTAAGAACCTCGACCGTTCACTCACAGTTCTTGAATGAACGGTAGCACAGGAGTATCAGTTTCATATTTCGATTTCACTTACCGGCAGTTGGTTATGCTGCACTGCATGCACAACCAATCTCTGCAACTTTCTGCATGTCAAGGCCGACTGCAACCGTCAAAAGCTGTGGACACGAGCGCATGCAGGAATTTTATTTTTGCCTTCCATCTCTCTTTCTCTCGCAGTTTCCAGCCGGCCTCTCTCCACGCCATGCAGCTGGTTGAACTCCCCCATCTCCCTCTTTTTCTCTGGTCCACTGTCGGCCACGCGCTCTCTCTCAATCTCTCACTTTCTCTCTCTCTCTCTCTCTCTCTCTCTCTCTCTCTCTCTCTCTCTCCCCCTCGCGACTTTCCCCATGCAGCCACCCTACCCTCCTTTTTACCCACAAAACAAACGCTCTCTATCTCTTCCTACCCCCACTGCAGTGTTCGACCAAGCCAGGCCTACGCAGTTCACGAGCCGCCCAATTTTGGGGTGCTTCTTCCTTTCCGCATGCAGGCCACAACTGCACCAATCTCCTTCTCTCCCCCTCTCCAGTTGTGCACATGGAGCAACAAAGGCTCCACGGACAGTAAACAGTAACGCTAACCACAAAATTTCACTTTCTTTAGCTCTCTCTCTTGCTACGCCGCCATGCAACTAGATATTAACCACCCACCACTAGCAGTCTTCTGTCGACTTTTAACTGCAATCACAAAATTCTATTTAACCCTTCTCCCTTCTATAACTAGCTTCATGTCGTTCAATTATTATACTATCAAGCATGCAACTCTCTCTCTTTCTCTGCCCCTCGTTACAGCAGTACACTGGCACACTAGTTCTCTGCATGCGATCATTGGACACCTACCGAAGACACACCCAATTTCCATATAGAGGCGCTCCCACTCATCCTCTCTCACAACTTTCTCATAGTCGACCTGAGTCATCCCGCCCTCCCTCTATCTCTTGCATGGCACCGGGCAGTAGCTACTGGAAGAGGAGGCCACTGAGTCCTGCTGGCTGTTGATTGACGGCGATGTGCCCATCTCTCGATCTTCACCTACTGAAATGGAGGAGCCTGCTTCTTCAGTACCGGCTTCCCCTGTCTCCAACAAAACAAGCTATCATGAAGAACCTTCTATGCTCATCAACCCTTTTGCCCACCTCCCAGCTACCCTCTATATCGACCACATATAGCTGTGTCACTTCCCGATATCGAGACAGTGCCTGGTTCCCTCCTACCCTTTGGATGTTGGCTTCATTTGGATGCTGCTATTTCTAGCTTGCAGTGGATGCAGTATGAGCGCCATGTCCATCACTGTTTAATGGAGCAGTGGAGTCCACACTTGCTTTGAAAGAACCGCCTACCCTTACCTAGGGACCTTCAAGTTTGGCCGGACACTAAAGGTCCTTCAACAGCCCTCGATACATGTTGTTTTGGAGATTGCCAAAAAAAAAAAAAAAAAGAGGGAGCGTCTACATTTAGTGTCACGTTGGATTGTGGACGTATTGAACAGCCAGTACCTAGACAACAAGCAATGAAGCAGTCGATGAAGCGCACATGTATGATGTGGAGCCTAGAAGCCCCGTTAGTGCTGCCACCTCAGCTTACTGACTTTCTGCATCTTTGCAACATATGAAGTCACTACAGACACGACCTGCGAATCATTACCTACCCCAAAGTAGAAGCCAAGTGTAGATGCAACATCACAATAGCCAAAGATTCTTAAGATGCCACATTACAAGAAGTCGTACATTGACAAAGCTCTATAGAGACCTCGGCAATACCTTCTCAGACAACACCTTGACGATGAGGATGATGATTACCTTTTACCTCATTTTATTTTATCCCGACATTGTATGACTATCTGTAAATGCCTGTAGCAATTAGAGGCCTCTAGGAAAGAGCAATTCAGATCCAATGAATTTTGGCATTGTTTTTTTTATTTGTTCGATCAATCTCCGATTTGTAGCCTGGCTTTTACATGATATACAAGATGTACGCTTGTGATATCATGACTTTACACTAGTCCATGCCCTTTACCCCCACAGTGTACAATATCAAGACGACTTCTCCAATTATTCAACCAAAAACAATCAACCATTTATTACTTCCATCTAACTTTCTAATCGATCCAAGGCTAATCATAATAAATAATTGTAAGTAATCAGTGTAATTGTTTCTCTCACATTGCGTTATACAATCAAATCGGATCTGGTTCCTATATTTTATGTCTATTTGTGACTCTAGTGGATCTTAGCTATTAAAATTAAAAATGCAGAGTTTTTCTTCCTACTCAGTTATCATCCTCTCCCTATCCAGTCTATAAAATAATAAGGAAAAATATGCTTTTATTTCATGGAAAATTATTAAACACCAAATTAACACTGGCACAATTTGTTAACTATACTTTGGTGTCCATTTGGTAGTTACAGTTGTCTGCTACTTGTACCTCTCTCCCCACGCACAAACTGGTACATAGTTTCAAATACAGTATATCATCCAGAGTCTAATGATTTACGGACAGCACAGAGACAGTATGGCTCTTTTAATTACCTGCATTCTCTAACATTGTGCCAATACTTGTATTAAACAAAATTGCTATCGCGATCATTTCACATTGAGATATGCAGCTACTCATGTAAGTCGAGGTGCTTTCCGTTAAATACCAATTTGTCAGTACTTGTTACTCAATCTTACTCCACTGTGGTGTGAAACAGGTAGTACAAATTTTATGTTTCTATGCCCTGTCTAGTCCATTGGTCACATGCACACAGATTCGCCGATTTAGACAGTGTGTAAATGCTCATCGTGGTGTAGATTCGCCGATTTAGGCAACACCACTTACCTGTACAGATCCGCCGATTTAGACAGCACACTGAAAAACTTACAGATTCACAAGGGTAAATCCAGATTCTCCGATTTAAGCAGCATTAGTGCAGATTCGCCGATTTAGGCAGCACGTTTTATTGGTGTAGACTTGCCGAATGAGGCAACACCGATCACAAAATCATGCTGCAGTGGCTGGCCACCACTGCAACTGGTATGATTTTGTTACCCGGGTACATAATGAAAGTGATTTGGATTTGGAATTATATTGTGGAATTGGAATTGGATTCGAAATTGGTATCTGATGGTTACTTTATCATGGCAGTGTTCATGTGATGAGACATGACATTATGCGATTGATGATGAGCGTGACCAATGATATCTTGATTCATCAGGGTATGACATATACTGCTTATTCTAGTGGTATGGGACACTAGAATAAGTAGTATGTGGATGACGGCAGGCATAACCAATGTGTTTAATTTTATGGATTTTTTCTTTTACTATTTGATACAGATTTCTAATCATTGTTTTTGACAAGTATTGTTTGCAGATTTTTATCTTCGCAACTGAGGACAGTTGCTTTCCAACGGAGAGGTATGTTATAGAATTGATATTTTATTATCTATTGCAGCTGACAGGTGGCAAAAGCATCACCAGATAATGGATTATGCAGAAGGATGTTACATTTTATGTTTATTTGATTATTCAAGTGCTCTTTATGAGCTTTTGCCAATTATGTCCGGCCGGCCAGTTTGTACTCATTTTTGGGCATTCAAGAAATCTATAAATAAATACGTGCAAGAGGAAAATGCTCACTCTTGCACGGGGGGAGATTGCACCCAGTGTCCGTCTCATTCTTCTTCCTCTCTTCTCTCCTCTCTCGCCGTGCCAGGCGTAGCACTCCGCTCTAGGAGGTGCGTCTGCGCATGTTCTCTTCCTCTCTCTCTCTCTCTCTCGCTTGTTGTCTCTCTCTGTTCGCGTACATCGTTGATTATGTGCTAGTGGGTGCGTCAGGTATGCAGATTCGTGTATTTCGTTGTATATAGCATAGTATTTGTATATTTTGTAGGGGCGCCACGATCTCCGACTGTAGCACGATCAATGTTAGGAGGTGGTTCTTGGGTTTCTGAAACCATTTTCCCTTTTGCCATGTTATCTCCATATCTGTTGTAATCCTCAGGGTTACTAAATATCAGATAGTGGTTCCCCTTTTCGTCTCGGAATCTGTCTCCGTCATCATAGACTCAAATTATCTCTAGTCTCTTACCAGGTCTTTCTTCAATACAAATACACTTGCATCCTCAATAGTCAGAATAAACTAAGGTTGCCCTCGAGTTTGTTCCTTCCAAGAAGATTATAGTGAGCTTGGTTTCGTTTAAAGGATGTAGGGAGGTGTTTCCCCTTGGCATTGGTCCTTCACCATCGAACCCTCCTAGTTGTTGACTCCCCATTATGAAGAAGGACTTTTCCGACGAAGTGTCAGTATCACTTCCCTCTTCAATGATCGGTGCTAATGGGTCTAGTCTCGTCTGAGTTACACTCTCTTCGGTGGACGTGGTGCTTACTTGACTTTTGACACTTTTAGCTCCTGACTTAACAAAGGCTCCCTACCTTAAATACATAAGAATGAAAGCTGGGTTGCAAACTTAAATCTTACCTGGAATCCTTCTTGTGTGGCTTTGTGATGATCTCCTTCTGGGATCTACACAAGTATGGTTAGTCTGTTCACAAGGGTTTTCCTTGAACCACAAAAAATCTTTCAAGTATGTACAACAACCACTTAGTCAGTCTTCTGGTGGTCCAATTTCAAATATGAGATGATGGCTGGGATCTATATGGAGAGTATGTCCTAGCAGTATAGTCACAAATTGCAAAATCTGTCTGAATCACTACTTTCTTAGTCTATCGCGATAGACTGACAATTTGCTCAGCATAAGTCAATTTAAAATTGTGAATTCACCTTTGAGTTCCAGTTACCCTCTATAGCCTATCCCTCAAGTTTTATGAAGTTTGGACACTTGGGTTGGGTTTTGGTCCCATTTTAGTATTTTGGTTAGAGTCTGATTCTCTATCTGGGCCTTAGATTGACTTTCAATGATCTAAATGCCTTGAAATTTGGTGTGTATGCTCTATAGGCTCTGATAAATATCTCCCTCTAGAAAATTTCAAATAAAAGGTCCTCAACAGCAATTTCCCTAGTCTATCGCGATAGACTTGGCATGTTCTCCATTGTTGGCATTTTTCTCAAGTTTTCTCCACAGCTGGTTCAGCCTCTCCTTGTGTAGTGCATTGACAAATTTTGGCATTGTTTGGACATTTGGTCAAAACCTTCTTGCCCTTGTCTCTGAATTCAGACTCTAAAACACCGGTTTTGAAGTTTTGTGGTCAAGATGGTGTTTAGCTTCACTCAATTTTTGTGAGTACCCTTGTATTGATGTGTTAAACCTGTGGTATAAAGGTTTTTTTCCTGTTGTTAGTCAATCACCACTTCATCAGTCTATCGCGATAGACTAGGCAGAGAGCAATGGGGATTTCATTTTTTGTCTGTTTTTGGACAATTGTGTTCTCTGTGCCCTTATAAGTCTATCCCTCAAGTTTTATGAAGTTTGGACTTATTTTGACCTTGGACTCAAGCACTTTCACAAATTTCACTTTTCTATGGCAATTCACAACTCAAATGCACCTGACGTGACACAAATTTTCTGACACTTCATCTTAAACTTGTGAATATCAGTCGTACGTCATGACACAGTCAGTTTACCCTAGGCCAATGGTTATATCTCTTCTTGGCCTTGTTAGGTTCACTGAGTGTTCTCTTATGACAATCACTTATTTCTTTTTGTTGGTTTTGGTCGCAATTTTTATGTTTTCTCAAGTGTTGGATGATAAATTTCAATGTCTACTCTTTTCACCCCCTTCAAGGGTATATGGTGTGGGTTTTGCTTTCAAGGCATGCAAACAGCCTTATTGTTTCTTCTTTTTGTTTGTTTTTGCGTTTTTACATCGTTTTTCTACTCTACTTCTACACAAGTATAACAAGCACTCAAAACCAAAAACCATAACTCCACATTATCCTACTTAACTAAATCTAACTAGTCATAGACCCTCGGCAAGACATAGGCTTCCTGGCTCTCCACTAGACCTCAGGATACTCTATCATGGATCTTGTTCTAAAAGTTTAAGATCTCTATAGTCGAGACTAAAGTAAGCTAACCATCACAAGAGTGATGTAGATCTCCCTACTTAAGGTCTTGTGTCCCCGGCAGCGGCGCCAATGTTTTATGGCAAAATTACTCCCTTGTTCATGCTCGCAAGCACGACACAGACAACATACTTATCATCCGACAACACGACTAACCCGTAGGTGCACGTAGGCAATCTCGTTAGCTTGTCAGGCTAAGACCAATCTACACATACGCACTTTCATGATGCATCAATCACTAACCCTAGTAGAATGCAACCCACTCTATCCCTAAACTCTCACAACACCGTTTACACCTCCAATGAACTTGGAGTCGCATCAAACTTACTAGTCACCATCCTCTCAATAGGATATACTTACCTATAAGTCTTATCTCACCAGATTTGAACCCTAGTTATCTCGATTACACTCACGATAGACTCACAGTTCATAATCCAAAAGTGGGCGAAACCTAAGTCTATGAATATCTATGTGTAGCTAAGCTCTTTCTCTTTCCATAGAGCACCTGATTGTTGAAAACAAACACTTTTTGTGTTACTTACAAGCAAAACAAGCTCGAGGGAGGGTCGATCGCGAATAGCTCGAAAATATGAATGTGTGGCGTGGGTGTGTAGCTCTCGGAGAGACTACCACGATGATGTGGTCACGTCGTGAATCTAGTGAGGGAGAAGCGCGTGGCGAAGAGGATAAGACACTCTCTCTCTCTCTCTGTCTCTCTCTCTCTCTCTCTTAGACTCGTACGACACAGGATTAATAATAAAAAATGTTATCTTATAAATGGTTCTAAGGTGAATTTTATACTTGAGTCACCTTAGGTCAAAACTGTACATGGGGTTCTCTTCCTCATAATTACAAAGTGGGAACAATTATGGGTCTTGACTGACTGATTAATCTTTACATAACCTAGACAAGTGGATCAAAATGATAAGACGTCTTTGACGTAAAAATGGGAATTTGATAGGCTTTACAAGGTGGGATCATTACAACAGTTGGACAAGTTGGGATCTAACAATGACCAAGTGTTGAATGCAGGTGACTTTAAGACATGGGTTAGAATGGCCAAGTGGTGGATCCAGGAGACAACCGACAATTGGATCCACATTCCAAGCCTTCTAATGGCCAAGTGGTGGATCTTTGATGCACCTATTTCTCAATTCTTAGTATGAATGGCAAGGTGGAGGATCTAGGATTCACTCATCCCACAAACATTGTGTAGAATTACAAGTGTTATGATGGCTAAGTGTTGAATGCACCTAACTTTAAGACATGGTTAGAATGGCTAAGTGGTGGATGTAGCACACACCAACAATTCAAACCACAATTCAAGCCTTCATTATAATGGCCAAGTGGTGGATCTTTGATGCACCTACTTTCCAATTCTTAGTCTAAATGGCCGACTCGTGGATCTTTGATGCACCTACTTCCCAATTCTCAGTGTAAACGGCCAAGTGGTGGATCTATGATCCAATCATCCATCAAACATTGTGTAGAATTACAACTGTTATGATGGCCAAGTTTTGAATGCACCTAACTTTAAGATATGGTTTAGAATGGCAAAGTGGTGGATCTAGAAGACACCAACAATTGGATCCAAATTTCAAGCCTTTGTTATAGTGGCCAAGTGGTGGATCTTTGATGCACCTGCTTCCCAATTTTAAGTCTGAATGTCCAAGTGGTGGATCTAGGATCTACTTATCCCATAGACATTGTGTAAAATTACAAGTGTTGAATGGACCTAATTTTAAGACATGGTTAGAATGCTAAGTGGTGGATCTAAGAGGCACCAACAATTGGATCCACATTTCAAGAATTTGTTATTATAATGGCCAAGTGGGTGGATGTTTGATGTATCTACTTCCTTTTTCTTAGTCTAAAAGACCAAGTGGTGGATCTAGGATCTACTCATCCCACAAACATTGGGTAAAAACTACAACTGTTATGATGGAGAACTGTTGAATGCACCTAACTTTAAGACATGGGGTTAGAATGGCCAAGTGGTGGATCTAGGAGACACCAACAATTGGATCCTCATTTCAAGCCTTCGTTTATAATGGCCAAGTGGTGGATCTTTGATGCACCTACTTCCCAATTCTTAGTCTAAATGGCCAAGTGGTGGATCTAAGATCTATTGATCCCATAAACATTGTGTAAAATTACAAGTGTTTTGATGACAAAGTGTTGAATGCACCTAACTTTAAGAGATGGGTTAGAATATCCAAGTGCTGGATATAGGAGACACCAACAATTGGATCGACAATTCAAGACTTTGTTATAATGGCCAAGTGGTGGATCTTTGATGCACCTACTTCCCAATTCTTAGTCTAAATGGCCAAGTGGTGGATGTAAGATCTACTCATCCCACAAACATTGTGTAAAATTACATGGGTTATGATGACCAAGTGGTATATGTACCTAACTTTACGAAATGGGTTAGAATGGCCAAGTGGTGGATCTACGAGACACCAACAATTGGATCCAGTATTCAAACCTTTGTTATAGTGGCCAAGGGGTATATCTTTGATGCACCTACTTCCCAATTCTTAGTCTAAATGGCCAAGTGGTGGATCTAGGATCTACTCATCCCACAAACATTGTTTAAAATTACAAGTGTTATGATGACCAAGTGTTGAATGCAGGTGACTTTAAGACATGGGTTAGAGTGGCCAAGTGGTGGATCTAGGAGATCACCAACAATTGGATCCACATTCCAAGCCTTCTAATGGCCAAGTGGTGGATCTTTGATGCACCTATTTCTCAATTCTTAGTATGAATGGCAAGGTGGAGGATCTAGGATTCACTCATCCCACAAAGATGGTGTAGAATTACGAGTGTTATGATGGCCAAGTGTTGAATGCACCTAACTTTAAGACATGGTTAGAATGGCCAAGTGGTGGATGAAGCACACACCAACAATTCAAGCCTTCATTATAATGGCCAAGTGGTGGATCTTCGATGCACCTACTTTTCAATTCTTAGTCTAAATGGCTGACTGGTGGATATTTGATGCACCTACTTTTCAATTCTCAGTGTAAATGGCCAAGTGGTGGATCTATGATCCACTCATCCATCAAACATTGTGTAGAATTACAACTGTTATGACGGCCAAGTGTTGAACGCACCTAACTTTAAGATATGGTTTAGAATGGCAAAGTGGTGGATCTAGAAGACATCAACAATTGGATCCACATTTCAAGCCTTTGTTATAATGGCCAAGTGGTGGATCTTTGATGCAACTACTTCTCAATTGTTAGTATCAATGGCCAAGTTGTGGATCTAGGATCTACTCATCCCATAGACATTGTGTAAAATTACAAGTGTTATTATGGCCAAGTGTTGAATGGACCTAATTTTAAGACATGGTTAGAATGCTAAGTGGTGGATCTAAGAGGCACCAACAATTGGATCCACATTTCAAGCATTTGTTATTATAATGGCCAAGTGGGTGGATGTTTGATGTATCTACTTCCTTTTTCTTAGTCTAAAAGACCAAGTGGTGGATCTAGGATCTACTCATCCCACAAACACTGGGTAAATATTACAACTGTTATGATGACCAACTATTGAATGCACCTAACTTTAAGACATGGGTTAGAATGGCCAAGTGGTGGATCTTTGATGCACCTACTTCCCAATTCTTAGTCTAAATGGCCAAGTGGTGGATCTAAGATCTATTGATCCCATAAACATTGTGTAAAATTACAAGTGTTTTGATGACAAAGTGTTGAATGCACCTAACTTTAAGAGATGGGTTAGAATATCCAAGTGCTGGATATAGGAGACACCAACAATTGGATCGACAATTCAAGACTTTGTTATAATGGCCAAGTGGTGGATCTTTGATGCATCTACTTCCCAATTCTTAGTCTAAATGGCCAAGTGGTGGATCTAAGATCTACTCATCCCACAAACATTGTGTAAAATTACAAGTGTTATGATGATTAAGTGTTGAATGTACCTAACTTTAAGAAATGGGTTAGAATGGCCAAGTGGTGGATCTATGAGACACCAACAATTGGATCCACCATTCAAGCCTTTGTTATAGTGGCCAAGTGGTATATCTTTGATGCACCTACTTCCCAATTCTTAGTCTAAATGGCCAAGTGGTGGATCTAGGATCTACTCATCCCACAAACATTGTTTAAAATTACAAGTGTTATGATAACCAAGTGCTGAATGTAGCTGACTTTAAGACATGGGTTAGAATGGCCAAGTGGTGGATCCAGGAGACAACCAACAATTGGATCCACATTCTAAGCCTTCTAATGGCCAAGTGGTGGATCTTTGATGCACCTATGTCTCAATTCTTAGTATGAATGGCAAGGTGGAGGATCTAGGATTCACTCATCGCACAAACATTGTGTAGAATTACGAGTGTTATGATGGCCAAGTGTTGAATGCACCTAACTTTAAGACATGGTTAGAATGGCCAAGTGGTGGATGTATCACACACCAACAATTCAAACCACAATTCAAGCCTTCGTTATAATGGCCAAGTGGTGGATCTTTGATGCACCTACTTTCAAATTCTTAGTCTAAATGACCAAGTGTTGAATGCATCTGATTTTAAGACATGGGTTAGAATGGCGAAGTGGTGGATCTAGGAGACACCAACAATTGGATCCACATGTCAAGTCTTCTAATTGCCAAGTGGTGGATCTTTGATGCGCCTATTTTCTAATTCTTAGTATGAATGGCCAAGTGTTGGATCTCGGATCCGCTCATCCCCCAGAACTTGTGTAGAATTACAAGTATTATGATGGCCAAGTGTTGAATGCACCTAACTTTAAGACATGGTTAGAATGCCAAGCGGTGGATCCAGGAGACATCAACAATTGGATCCACATTTCAAGCCTTCATTATTATAATAGACAAGTGGTAAATCTTTGATGCACCTACTTCCTAATTCTTAGTCTAAATGGCCAAGTGGTGGATCTAATATCTACTGATCCCACAAAAATTGTCAAAAATTACAAGTGTTATGATGGCCAAGTGTTGAAATCATCTAACTTTGAGACATGGGTTAGAATGGCCAAAGTGGTGGATCTAGGAGACACAAACAATTGGATCCACAATTCAAGGATTCGTTATAATGACCAAGTGGTGGATCTTTGATGCACCTACTTCCCAATTTTTAGTGTAAATGACCAAATGGTGGAACTTTTATGCACCTACTTCCTAGTTTCTAGTTTAAATGGCCAAGTGGTGGATTTAGGGTCTACTCATCCCACAAACATTGTGTAGAATTACGAGTGTTATGATGGCCAAGTGTTGAATGCATCTAACTTTAATACATGGGTTAGAATGGTCAAAGTGGTGGATCTAGGAGACACAAACAATTGGATCCACAATTCAAGGATTCGCTATAATGACCAAGTGGTGGATCTTTGATGCACCTACTTCCCAATTCTTAGTGTAAATGGCCAAATGGTGGAACTTTCATGCACCTACTTCCCAGTTTCTAGTTTAAATGGACAAGTGGTGGATCTGGGGTTTACTCATCGCACAAATATCGTGTAAAATTACAAGTCTTATGATGGCCATGTGTGGGATTCATCAAACTTTAAGACAAGGGTTAGAATGGCCAAATGGTGGATCTAGGGTACACCAAGAATTGGGTCCACCATTCAAGCCTTCATTATAATGGCCAAGTGGTGGATCTAGGATCCGCTCATCCCACAGACCTTGTGTAGAACTACAAGTGTTGAATGCACCTACCTTTAAGAAATGGTTAGAATACCAAGTGGTGGATCCAGGAGACATGGTTAGAATACCAAGTGGTGGATCCAGGAGACATCAACAATTGGATCCACATTTCAAGAATTCGTTATTATAATGGCCAAGTGGTAAATCTTTGATGCACCTACTTCCTAATTCTTAGTATAAATGGCCAAGTGGTGGATCTAAGATCTACTGATCCCACAAACATTGTCAAAAATTACAAGTGTTATGATGGCCAAGTGTTGAATGCATCTAAGTTTAAGACATGGGTTGGAATGGCCAAAGTGGCCGATTTAGGAGACACAAACAATTGGATCCACAATTCAAGGATTCGTTATAATGACCAAGTGGTGGATCTTTGATGCACCTACTTCCCAATGCTTAGTGTAAATGGCCAAATGGTGGAACTTTCATGCACCTACTTCCCAGCTTTTAGTCTAATGCCCAAGTGGTGGATCTAAGATCTACTTATCCCACAAACATTGTGTAAAATTACAAGTCTTATGATGGCCATGTGTGGGATTCATCAAACTTTAAGACAAGGGTTAGAATGGCCAAATGGTGGATCTAGGGTACACCAAGAATTGGATCCACCATTTAAGCCTTCGTTATAATGTCCAAGTGGTGGATCTTTGATACACCTACTACCCAATTCTTAGTCTAAATGGCCAACTGGTGGATATAGGATCTCCTCATCCAACAAACATTGTGTAAAATTACAAGTGTTATGATGGCCAGGTGTTGAATGGCCAAGTGGTGGATCTAGGAGACACCAACAATTGGATAGAGAATTCAAGCCTTTGTTATAATGGGCATGTGGTGGATCTTTGATGCACCTACTTCACAATTCTTAGTCTAAATGGCCAAATGGTGGGTCTAGGATCTACTCATCACACAAACATTGTGTAAAATTACAAGTGTTATGATGGACAACTGTTGAATGCACCTAATTTTAAGACATGGGTTAGAATGGCCAAGTGGTGGATCTAGGAGACACAAACAATTGGATCCACATTTCAAGCCTTCATTATAATGACCAAGTGGTGGATCTTTGATGCCCCTACTTCCTAATTCTTAGTCTAAATGGCCAGGTGGTGGATCTAGGATCTACTCATCCCACAAACATTGTGTAAAATTACAAGTGCTATCATGCGCAAGTGGTGAATGTAGCTAACTTTAAGACATGGTTAGAATGGCTAAGTGGTGGATCTAGGACACACCAACAATTCGAACGACAATTCAAGCCTTCGTTACAATGGCTAAGCGGTGGATCTTTAACACACCTACTTCCCAATTCTTAGTATAAATGTCCAAGTGGTGGATCTAAGATCTACTCATCCCACAAATGTTGTGCAAAATTACAAGTGTTCTGATGCCGAAGTGTTGAATGCACATAAGTTTAAGATATGGGTCTAGAATGGCCAAGTGGTGGATCTACGAGACACCAACAATTCGATCCACATTTCAAGCCTTCGTTATAATTGCCAAATGGTGGAGCTTTGATGCACCTACTTCCCAATTGTTCGTTATAATAGCCAAGTGGTGGATCTAGGATCTACTCATCCCACATACATTGTGTAAAATTACAAGTGTTATAATGGCCAACTGTTGAATGTACCTAACTTTAAGACATGGTTAAAATGGATAAGTGGTGGATCTAGGACACACCAACAATTCAAACCACAATTCAAGCCTTTGTTATAATGGCCAAGTGGTGGATGTTTGATGTATCTACTTTCCAATTCTTAGTCTAAATGGCCAGGTGGTGGATCTAGAATCTACTCATCCCACAAACATTGTGTAAAATTACAAGTGTTATCATGGGCAAGTGGTTAATGTACCTAACTTTAAGACATGGTTAGAATGGCCAAGTGGTGGATCTAGGATACACCAACAATTTGAACCACAATTCAAGCCTTCGTTACATGGCTAAACGGTGGATCTTTAATACACCTACTTCCCAATTCTTAGTCTAAATGGTCAAGCGGTGGATCTAAGATCTACTCATCCCACAAAAATTCTGTAAAATTATAAGTGTTATGATGGCCAAGTGTTGAATGTACCTAACTCTACTGATCCCACAAACATTGTAAAAAATTACAAGTGTTATGATGGCCAAGTGTTGAATCCATCTAACTTTAAGATATGGGTTAGATAGGCCAAGTGGTGGATCTAGGAGACACAAACAATTGGATCCACAATCCAAGCCTTCATTATAATGGCCAAGTGGTGGATCTTTGATGCACCTACTTCCTAATT
The DNA here is from genome assembly GCF_014529385.1 of Adiantum capillus-veneris. Lineage (NCBI taxonomy): Eukaryota > Viridiplantae > Streptophyta > Polypodiopsida > Polypodiales > Pteridaceae > Adiantum > Adiantum capillus-veneris. Next base: position 514,932 of record NC_140956.1, read on the forward strand.
CTTGGTGTAAATGGCCATGTGGTGGATCTATGATCTACTTATCGCACAAACATTGTGTAAATTTTGAAATATTATAATGGCCAAGTGTTGAATGCACCTAACTTTAGGACATGGTTATAATGGCCAATCGGTGGATCTAGCAAACACCAACAATTGGATCCACAATTCAAGCCTTTGTTATAATGGCTAATTGGTGGATCTTTCATGCACTTACTTCCAAATTCTTAGTCGAAATGGCCAAGTAGTGGATATATGATCTACTCATCCCACAAACATTGTGCAAAATTACAAGTGTTATGATGCCCACGTGTTGAATGCACCTAACTTTAAGATATGGGTAAGAATGGGCAAGTGGTGGATCTAGGAGACACCAACAATTGGATCCAAATTTATGGCCTTTGTTATAATGGCCAAATGGTGGAACTTTAATGCACCTACTTCCCAATGGTTAGTCTGAATGGCGAAGTGGTGGATCTAGGATCTACTAATCCCACAGACATTGTGTAAAATTACAAGTGTTATGATGGCCAACTGTTGAATGCACCTAACTTTAAGACATGGTTAGCATGGAGAAGTGGTGGATCTAGGACACACCAAAAATTCAAATCACAATTCAAGACTTTGTTATAATGGCCAAGTGGTGGATCTTTGATGCATCTACTTTCCAATTCTTAGTCTAAATGGCCAGGTGGTGAATCTAGGATCTACTCATCCCACAAACATTGTGTAAAATTACAAGTGTTATCATGGGATGGTGTTGAATGTACCTAACTTTAACACATGGTTAGAATGGCCAAGTAGTGGATGTAGGACACACCAACAATTCGAACAACAATTCAAGCCTTCGTTACAATGGCTAAGTGGTGGATCTTTAATACACCTACTTCCCAATTCTTAGTCTAAATGGCCAAGTGGTGGATCTAAGATCTACTCATCTCACAAACATTGTGTAAAATTACAAGTGTTATGATGGCGAGGTGTTGAATGTACTTAGCTTTAAGACATGGTTAGAATGCCAATTGGTGGATCTACGAGACACCAACAATTGGATCCACATTTCAAGAATTCTTTATTATAATGGCCAAGTTGTGGATCTTTGATGCACCTACTTCCTAATTCTTAGTCTAATTCCCTAAGTGGTGGATCTAGGATCTACACATCCCACAAACATTGGGTAAAAGTTAGAACAATTACGATAGCCAAGTAATAAAGGCACCTAGCTTTAAGACATTGGTTAGAATGGCCAAGTGGTGGATCTAGGAGATAGCAACAATTGGATCCAGATTTCAAGCCTTCATTATAATAGCCAAGTGGTGGGTCTTTGATGCACCTACTTCCCAATTCCCAGTCTAAATGGCAAAGTGGTGGATCTAAGATCTAGTGATCTCACAAACATTGTCAAAAATTACAAGTGTTATGATGGCCAAGTGTTTATTACATCTAACTTTAAGATATAGGTTAGAATGGCCAAGTGGTGGATATAGGAGACACAAACAATTGGATCCACAATTCAAGCCTTAATTATGATGGCCATGTGGTGGATCTTTGATGCACCTACTTCCCAATTCTTGGTGTAAATGGCCATGTGGTGGATCTATGAATTACTCATTGCACAAACATTGTGTAAATTTAGAAATATTATGATGGTCAAGTGTTGAATGCACCTAACTTTAGGACATGGTTATAATGGCAAAGCGGTGGATCTAGCAGACACCAACAATTGGATCCACAATTCAAGCCTTTGTTATAATGGCCAAGTGATGCACCTACTTCCAAATTCTTAATTTAAATGGCCAAGTGGTGGATCTAGGATCTACTCATCCCACAAACATTGTGAAAAATTACAAGTGTTATGATGCCCAGGTGTTGAACGCACCTAACTTTAAGATATGGGTTAGAATGGCCAAGTGGTGGATCTAGGAGACACCGACAATTGGATCCACATTTCAAGCCTTTGTTATAATGGCCAAATGGTGGAGCTTTGATGCACCTACTTCCCAATTGTTAGTCTGAATGGCAAAGTGGTGAATCTAGGATCTACTCATCCCACAGATATTGTGTAAAATTACAACTACTGTGATGGCCAACTGTTGAATGCACCTAACTTTAAGACATGGTTAGAATGGACAAGTGGTGGATCTAGGACACACCAACAATTCAAACCACAATCAAGTCTTTGTTATAATGTCCAAGTGGTGGATCTTTGATGCATCTACTTTTCAATTCTTAGTCTTAATGGCCAGGTGGTGAATCTAGGATCTACTCATCCCACAAACATTGTGTAAAATTACAAGTGTTATCATGGGAAAGTGTTGAATGTACCTAACTTAAGACATGGTTAGAATGGCCAAGTGGTGGATCTAGGACACACAAACAATTTGAACCACAATTCAAGCCTTTCTTACAATGGCTAAGTGGTGGATCTTTAATACACCTACTTCCCAATTCTTAGTCTAAATGGCCAAGTGGTGGATCTAAGATATACTCATCCCACAAACATTGTGTAAAATTACAAGTGTTATGATGGCCAAGTGTTGAATGTACCTAACTTTAAGACATGGTTAGAATGCCAAGTGGTGGATCTAGTAGACACCAACAATTGGATCCACATTCAAGCATTCGTTATTATAATGGCCAGGTCGTGGATCTTTGATGCACCTACTTCCTAGTTCTTAGTCTAAATCCCTAAGTGGTGGATCTAGGATCTACACATCCCACAAACATTGGGTAAAAGTTAGAACAATTATGATGGCCAAGTGTTAAAGGCACCTAGCTTTAATACATTGGTTAGAATGGCCAAGTGGTGGATCTAGGAGACAACAACAATTGGATCCATATTTCAAGCCTTCATTATAATAGCCATGTGGTGGGTCTTTGATGTACCTACTTCTTAATTCCTAGTCTAAATGGCTGTTAGCAGCGTCTAACAGTTGCACCAATTATGCACCAAGCTGTGGATGTGCCATAGTGCACAATATTTACTTTTCATTCTATAGGGCTTGGGCTCATTTAGGAGTTCCAAAGTTGTATGAGTCTAGGCTAGAGAGCTCACTTTATCCCATAGTTGAAGGGTTTGAGGCACAAATCTATAAAAGAGCCCTATGCTTAATGAGAGGTCATTCTGGAGTGGTCCTTTTGAGAAATCTCTCCCTAGAGTAGCTCTTGATGGCCTAGCCTTTGAGCTTAATGCCCATGTGTTAAGGCGGTTACGCCGCTAGCGGAAGCTAAATAGCGAGAACTCAACCAACAACAGAATTTGTCAGACGAGGACGAAGATTGACCCGCAGGCGCATGGAAACAACTAGGTGGGTGTCAAATCACCTACTCGACCTTCTAATGACAATCACTACTAAGGAAATCAAATCTAAGTTCTAAAATACGCAAGTGACTGAAATCCGTACTACGAACGAATTCTATACGAAATAGGATCTAGAATCATTGAATCGATCTAGAATCATTGAATCGATCTCAAACTCAAGGGGAAGTCTATACACTAGGTAATAACAACACCCTTAAGACTTGAACTGCAAAATCAACCTATAATCACTCCGTGCGGTAAACGCGTATGAAGACAGGTCAAAAAAATACAGGTGACCGAAACTTGACTCCGATGGTACTAATGCGTAGCTCTACTCATTGTGGTTCTATAGATATGCTACACGCTCTATTCCGACACACGAGTTGGAAGAAAACTCACACCGAAGCTCGTAAGAACTTACCACACATAGAAGCCGATAGCGCGCACTCTTGGTATCAGTGCGTAGCTCTCGCTGTTGCTAACACAATGGCGGTGTCGCTTCTCCAATGGCGGCTCCGTAGCTCGCGTAGCAAGTAGATAAGACTCTCTCTCTCACTCTCTCTCAGACACAGTCACGACGCTCAAAAACTCACTTTGATTAATAATCTGAATCCCTTAGGTTACAAAACTTTGGCTTATATACCTCAGCCTTGGAGGTGAGAACATCTCTAACTAATTACATCAGCAAGTGAAATTACTTCGGGATTACAAGCTGGAAACTCAATTGAGTCCCGTTACTTAATGAATGGTTCAATTCAAAATCAATGTCGGAAAGACATTTATTACAATCAATGGTTACAAAAATGATGAGTGTGAGCAAAAATGTGGGTGTGATCCTCTGCTGGCTCAACACTCCCCCCCTCCGCGTTCATGTCGTCCCTGACATGACCTTTATGCTTGGTCAATAAAGTCCTATCGTCTTGAGAATCTTCAAATGTGATTTGTATCGCAGGTTGCCGATGGTCAAGGTTGGGCCGAATATTTTGCTTTCGTGGGTGAAAAAGCCGGTGTAGAAAGCTTCTTCGAATGTTTGCATGTGGAAGCTAGGCAAAAACATAATCCTCTGGTATAGGAGGTGCAACACTTTTGGAGAAGGCTGCAATGAAAGGTCATACATCATATCAGTCACTGTGTCGGCCGTCGATAGTAGACTCGAGGTCGTGGCTTTATCTGGGGCGAACACTTCAATGCAAGCTAAGAGAGTCCTGCAAATTTTCTTGAGCATCTGACACGAAAGGTCAGGAGAGCCAGTAAAGAGCTTGATGGTGCCCGTTAGGGTTTTCACCATGTAGGCTTTACCTATTCTCTCTCCTGCCTTTGGTCCTGGCATCCTTGGGTAATTAAGCCAATTTGGCTTCTTTTCTGCAATCCTGCCATGCTCTTTCCAGCTTCTGACTCTTGGCACTGGGCAGAAGGTTGCATCCTCCCGAATCTCCTTTGGTGCCTCTACCAAGTAGATGAGGTAGGCTGGGTATTTGTTCAGCCAACCTTTCCTCCATCTAGGCTGCGAATCTACAATCTTCTTTGATTGTTCCTCTTTTGTGATGTCGCCTTCGTAAAGAGCGACATACTGCTCCTCCTCTATTCTCTTTTTCGTTTTTATCACTTCAAACTTCATCAAAGGGAAAGGCAGGCTGGGTTGCATCCACTCTTCATGGAGCACTTTTGTGTCTAGTCCCTGAAGTCTAATGGAGATTAGGAGTCTCCTCTCCCATTCCATTTCCGCCTTGGCACTCTCCTCTGTTGACTTTTCTATTTGGTCATGGAGCCTTTGTTCTTCTTCTTCAGAGATTCCTGAAGTTGAGGCCACCTCTTGAACTGGGGCTGGATCTTCAATTGTGGTTGCCTCTCCAGTTTCTGGTAGCTCTATGGCTGCTCCACCTGATCCTTCTTGTGGTGTCTCTGTCTCTCTTCTTTGTTGCTCTTGTAGATCTTGGAGCTGTTTGCGGAGGGTCTCATTCTCTGTTCTTAGTGTTTGATTTTATAAAGTGAGCCTCTCCTCTGCTGCCAATGATCCCTCTGCAATGTGCAACCTTTGCACTTGCTCTAATCTTAGCTCTCTTTGTAAGCTTTGGACCTGGTCTTCCAGAGCTGGTACAAGAGCTCCCTCTTGTTCGGTTCCTGCTCTGCTAGCTCTAGGGGTAGTCCTGAGTCTAGTGATTGTTCTTTCTTGGAGCTCGACTCTTTCCCTTAGCTCAATGAGCTCATCTTTAGCCGCCTCCAAGTCGTCTTCCATCCGCTCCCTTGCTTCCTGTGCACTTGTTACTTCTCTTGAAGCCTCGGCTAGCTGGAGTATCAAGCCATCTCTCTCGTTTTCCGCATCGTAGAGTGATGCTTTATGACTTTCAGATTCAGTCATAGCATCCTCTAATTTCCTCTGCAACTCGGCTTCCCTTTGTTTGGCTGTCTCAATCTCCACTTCCTTTGCCTTGGATCTTTCTTTGATCTTGTTGAGCAGTTCATGCACCATGTGCATGTCTTTTTCATCTTCATCTGTCAACTCTAAAGCTTTTTTGGCCACCACCTCCACTGGCTTTGGCTCTTCTAGTACGTTCTGCTCTTCCAGTTTTTCATCACTTTCTTTTGTACTCTTTGTATTTTCCTTTGTCCCTCTCCGATCATCTCGTTTTTGTAGGGTGATCTCATAAACCACCTCAAGGGCCTCTTCTTCAGTGTACCCTATCGCTACCACATCCTCATAATCGTTTTTCTTTTGCTGAATTGGATCTATCTCCTTTTCCTTGGTCCCGGCCTCCGGCTTTTCCATACCAGCCGTGTCCATCTCTACTGTGGTCTCTTCCACAATGATTTCCGTCTTCTTCGGGCTAGGTACATCAGTAAAGGAGGGCTGATTGTCCTCAGTCATCTTGGCTTTCCCTTTGTTTGCTTGCCCGTCTTTCTCTTGAGGTTCAGTAGACTCATCTACTTTCTTCTTCCCCTTGTCGTCCTTTTTCAGCTCAGCTTTTAAAAGCTGTACTTCCTCTTTAGTGTATGGCTCGACAGGTTGCTGCTCCAGTATAGCCTCTGACTCCTCATAAGCTCTAATATATTGATCATATTGATCAACATGTGGCCTCGCTGAGCTAGTTCCGACTTTAGTGGGGTCTGGCACCCACTTTTCTTCAATGTCCCCCTTTAGAGCTCTTTCCGCTCTAAACTGCTCCGCTAGTCTTTCCATTCGTGCCGCTTTCTGACTTTTGGTTTGCTTGGGAGCAACCTTCTTCTTTGCTTTCTTCATAATCGGCTCATCCACATTCTCTTCAGGTTCTGAAACTATTTCTAGTTTCCTGCGTGCTCTTGTGGACGCCCTCTTGGATACTTCAGGCTGTTCTTCCTCCTCATCGGCTTCTCTAAGCCACTCATTCTGGGAGGGAACCTTTGGCCATTGATCTCTGGCTCCAATAGCTTCATAAGCTATTCTTGTCAGAACTTCAGCTCCTCCTATATACTTTGGCTTCTCGTTGTGCATGGCAATTACTTACTCGTGGATGTGTTGAGCGTAATTCACCTCGTTTGGCATATTGCTCTTCAATGCCCATGTGATGGTAGTTGCAATGGCATGGGGCGGTGTCGTATACTTTTGCGGTCTTTTACTGCAAATATGGAGAAATTGGTTGTACAGTCGACAAAGGGTTGCCGCTCTTTGGTATGCCATATCTCCATAAGTTGCATTCTGTTTCTTGGACCCATAAACCTCTATAGCCTCCCTTCTTTCCCTGACAGAGCTCCCTTTGTTGTTCAACTTCAATGCATCTGCAATGAGCTGTGGAGTGATCTGTACCTCTACTTTCTCTCCATCTATTGCTGTCAATGTGGCTTTCCCATCCTTCTGAATGGAGGTTGCCAACTCATACACTCTTCTTGTATCTACAGCTGATGGTCTCGAGGTGAAGAATCTGTGCAAGTCTGCCCTTTCCAGGTACCTGCTGATGTTCTCTGACCTGCTATAATCCACCAATTCTTGTGGGATCATCAGTATATCCACCGCTTGCCCTTGAGGATCTCTGAAAGTCCCCTGGTAGTTCTTTATTCCCTCTTGTTCCAGTACTGCTTCCTCCACCCAAGTTTTGGTTGGCTTGAGGGTTTCTGCTGGAATGTCAAAGGGTTCCGCTTCTGCAAGAGCATCTTTGATTGTCGGTCTTTTTCTCTTCGTTGCCGATAACTTGGCGGAATCCATGGATCCTGTAACTCCAATTTCAGAAGTTAGCGTCTTTTTAGTACTGAAGGCCGAAATGAAGCTTTTAACTATTCAAATGACTTGAAAATTGAAACATGAGCTATTCAGGGCCTAAGGATGCAGGGTAGGTGAAAAAATATGCAAACTGGGCTCAGAATCATGCTGAAGACATCATACGCGTATGATGTCTTTTGTGTCAAAATGACTTCTTATTGGTTGTGCTTGTAGCTGATAGTGTATACATGAGTATCATATGCTTGGATTTGAGTTTGGATCCCATTTGGTCAAGTTTTGGCCAGTTTAGTCCAGATCAGGCTCTTGGCAAAATTTTGAAAGGGAATTGGATTTTATGATCCAAATTGGATAAAACTTGGTGGTTCACCTTCAAATGGCATGTAGATCACTTCTGTTTGGTGGTTGAAGCCCTGAGGTGCCAAAATCACATAGTGAGACATCATACGCGTATGATGTCTTTTAGTGTATTTTTGGACCAAATTTCTCTATAAGCTTGGATATGGCTTTAGATAGGATTATTCAGTGGATTTATGAATTTTGGATAGATTTTGGGCTAAAAATGGCTCTGGAGACATCATACGCGTATGATGTCTTTTTCATCAATTTTTCATGGGATTGATTCTGTGGACTCCCCATGTACTAGTGAAGGACTGTCTCTACTCAAATCTTGGTTTGGACTTGAGTATGTTGGATTTGGGCTAAAATAGGGTTTGGATGAAGGATTTTCCCTCAATTGGGCTAATGGGGTGATCCACGTGACCAAATGGTTCCAAACTTCATATGTAGCATGTATTAGATATATATAATGGATGTATGATGACAAATGAGCAGTTTTGGCTCTGTAAGTGCAAATAGACATCATACGCGTATGATGTCTTTTGTGTCAAAATGGTGCTTTTTGGTTCCAGATAGCTTGTAGATGTGTTAATCAACAATCCTACAAAGTTTCAATGAGTTTGGAGTTATTTTGACAAAATTAGGACCAAAAATCAATTTTATGGCCTACTTTGCGTCTTTTTGGTTTTCCTTGGGTTTTCTAACTCCAATTCTCATGATACTTGGTTCATAGGATGTGATTAACATGTGGAATGAGGCTATGCACTCAAATGTTGAAATGGATGTGAAAATCATGTTGTGAGACATCATGTTGGTCTTTTTGTGCAAAGAATGCTTTGTGCTAGTGCCCTAAGCCCTGCTAACTAGTTTTCAACTTAAAAAGTCATTAGTTTAGCTAAAAAGCCCCCTTTAGGCATTTCAGTCTCCGAAGTCGTCTTTTTGCCTTGGAGTTGAATTTCTTCAACTTTTCTTCTCGAGAGTTGCATTTCCAGCTCATTGGATATGTTGTGAAGCCACCTATTTGGTTGAACTTGACTTTGGCTCCCCGTTCTCCATCTTTCTCCATTTGGTTGCCCGAAAGCGTCTTTTTCACCATCGGTAAGTGAATCAGCTTTCTTTTGGGTTTTGCTTGCAAACATAAGTCATCCATGTATATTTGAAGCTGCTTGTGAAGTTTCATGTCATTTGGTTGTCAATTTTAGCCGTTATGCCAAAATGACGCTTTGTGTGTCCGCCGCCGAATCGGTTGTTCCGACCTACTTTTGGTGATCCAAACCCGGAGATACTCCATGGTTGCATTGCCCTCGATGTTGTTAAGCTTCCTGAGAAGTTTTGTGTCGTTTCGACAACTTTTTTCTGTTTGCCTCTTGCAGGCTCTGTTGACCTAGGGTTTTTTAAGTCGTTCTTTCTCGAGCTTTGAGTGTTAGAAACCCATCTTCTATGTTAGGGTAACCCACCTCTAAGTTCTTGCAAGGTTTGGTTAGGCGGTTGTGCCCCTACCTAGCGTTCCTCCCCATTCCCCGTCTGCTCTCGTTTCTTGGTTTTGGTCAGTTTTCGCGATAAAAGTTAACGATAAGCATCAAAAGCTTATGGCAACGAGTCTACCTCTCATGTCTGGTGTCCTCTGAGCTCTCGTAGCAGTCGTAGAAGGCGGTAGAAGGTCGGATGCTCCTGTGTGCTCTTTGCTCTCTCCAAGAAGGTAATAGTGGAAATGAGCTTGAAAGTGAAGTGAAAAATACTTAACTTCGGACTTCCCGGATCACTTGTTACCAAATTTGACATGTGCTCCTATCTCGTCGTGAAATGCACTTTAGGATTTGAAATTTCTCAATTTGGACTCCGTTTGACCTGTTTCTGAGAAATCTGTCCACTTTGCCAAAATTCTGTCATTTCGGGCTTTCCGCAACTTTTTCAGAATTGTACCCAATTTTTACCATGGGTTGCCCTTGTCATTAGGACCATCACCGTCTATTCTTTTCTTTTTTCCGATCTCATTTCACCTGTTTTTTTATTTTTCTTTTACTTTTATCAAGAAAATCATAAAAAATAAAGGAAAATAGAAAATTGAAGCCAAAAAATTCCAAACATACATGATAAATAGCTAGTAACCCTGTGTATATGAATATACACTTATTTGTGATTTTTGGACTTGGATTACCACTTTTTTTCACTTTTTTGCTCCAAAAACACTCTTATTTAGTGATATTTACACGTCTAGAGACCCAAATTCATCATTTGATCTCTTCTTGTTGCAAAAAAAGGTATATAAGGACATAAATATCATCAATATCCGCAATCAAACATAAAAATTGCAAAATCATGTAAGACACTGCCCTTGTAATATAATTTTTGTTTTTCTTTGTTTTTGGCGCTTGTAGCTGCTTTGTAACTCCTGTATACCTGTATACCTCCCCCCCTCCTAGTCTGAGTCCTCCCGGATGACTATGAAGTGTCTGTGGGCGAAGCATTGTAGTTGTTTTGGTCATAAGTTCCCAATGCAATTGCAGAGCGATGATACAACAGTCTTTCCAATGAAGCTGCTCTTTGTTTGATTGAAGGATTGGTGGTCGGGTTTTGGGTTGGTGATACTTCGGTAGTAGAATCAGTCGATGGATTCTTCTTTACCTTGTTGTTCTTTTTCACAATCCAAATCTGCTTCCGCTTTGCTTGTGCTTGCCACAAACTCTTTGCGACCCAAACCTGCTTTGTTCCTTGTGTTGATTTCCTCGCCTTGAAATACCTAGGAGTTTCCGTGGATTGTACTGAAGGGAGTTCCTGTTTAAAAATCTTTGGGATCCAAATTTTCTTGCTATAGCTTTGTGCCGTCATGAACTTCTTTGGAATCCAGATCTGTTTCATTGTCCTTGATTGTCTGGAATCACTCTGTTGTCTGGTATTGAAGACTCTGTTTTCCACCTTTGTGTTCTCTGGCACAACCTTTTTTGGTCTCCATACCAACTTTGACTCCGTTTTTTCCCAAGGTTGAGCTGTTATATTATTGCTTGTCTTCCTTATCCACTGTTGAGAATTCCTCGTCGAAGAGTAATCCGGTTGTATAGAAACTTTTGGTTGCCATTGCTTCTTCTTTTTCTCTGGTTGTTGTTTATCTTTGTCTTTGGATTCGTCCTTTGGAGTTGGCTCTTCTCCTTTGGTGAACTTAACTGATTGACTTTCACCTTCGTATTTGATAAGCACTGAATTAGAACTCCAGTCAATCATTGCATTGTATTGCTTCTGCCATGGTTGTCCTAGCAATAATGGATGTTGTGTAGCTTGGTCTTCAACCACGTAAAACATATGAGGATACACATATTGGTTAATTTGTATATGTAAAACTGTGCATCCGACAGTTTTGATTGAATTCTCAGAGTAACTCTTTAACTCTTGCTTGGCAATTTGTAGTTTAGTGTCATTTGTCAATTGTCTATACAAACTGAGTGAAAGTAGGTTATCTTGAGCTCCTGAATCCAATAGTGCTCTGGCTTTGATTTGGTTGGTTCCTACTTTGCATTCAATGATGGGTTCTTCTTTGTCATTATCCATTTCTGTTATACTGACTGCATTTATTTGTATTGCTCCTTCATTGCGCTGTTTCTGACGCAGTAGTCTTCTTTTCTCCATTCTTTCCTTCGCCTCGGCTTGCGCTTCCTCCACAATCTTTTTCTTTTTCTAGACACGCAGCTCTTCTTGATGTATTTTGAGAAGCATGTCTTGGGTTAGCGGCAAAAGATACTTTTTCACTCTGCATCCACTAATCCAATTGGGCATTTCTTCTCCGTCTAATGTAGCAAGCTTGACGGCTCCACTTGGTGATAGATCTTTAATCACCAGAGGTCCCATCCCTCGCTTTTTAAGCTTCTTAGCATGCTGTTTCAGAGTGTAAACTAGGACATAGTCCCCAACCTTAAACTCTTTAGTCCACACATGCTTATCAAAAAATTCTTTTTGTCGCCTTTTTTGAGCGTAGATAGAAGCTACTGCTTTTAGGCGAAGCTCGTCTTGCTTTTCCAGGTCATCTATTCTATCAGAAAGCTCGTGCCCTGTCCACTCTAGATCCTTAGCCACCCTTAAGGTTGAAATCAAGAATTCTATTGGTAAGATAGCATTTAGCACAAAAACCATGTTATATGGGGTCGTTTCTATTGATGTTTTATATGCTACCCTATATGCCCATAATGTTGAATGCAACTTCTGGTCCCAGTCAGTTCTTGACTCAGATACAATCTTCGTGAGGACCGTGCATATGGTTTTGTTTGTTGCTTCAGCTTGTCCGTTTGCTTGTGGATGATACGGGGCTGATTTCCTATGGATTACCATGAATTCATCTAGAAGGATCTTTATCACTTCATTTATAAAATGTGTGCCTCGATCACTCACAATTTCTATTGGCAATCCATATCGTACAAAGACGTATTCATACAAAAATTGTGCCGTGGTCCTGGCATCTGCTTTTTGAGTTGCCTTTGCTTCAACCCACTTTGTTAGATAGTCTGTAGCCACAATGATGTATTGTGCATGAGTCTTATATGCAGGAGGTGAAATGGGTCCGACATAATCAATCCCCCATTTTGCAAAAGCTCTTGCCCCCATCATTGGTCTAAGCGGCATATCATCTCTTTTAAGTGGTACTTTGGTCCGCTGACAGTCATCACACCGTTTAACGTATTCCTCAGCGTCCATATGTAATGTTGGCCACCATATTCCTGCGGCTAAGACAAGTTTTGCTGTTTTATCACCTGAGAAATGGCCTCCACCTACTCCTCCATGAGCTTGCTCAAGGATTATCACATACTCAGACTCTGATGCGCAAATCCTAAGCTGGTTGTCTTTACCTCTCTTATAGAGTTGATCTCCTATTAAAGCGTAATCTCTAGCTTCTGTCTCTACAGATTTTTGACGAGCTTTTGACGTTCCTTCTGGGAAAGTTCTATTTGTGAGATATTCAACAATATACTGACTCCATTCTGGAGCGATCATTATCTGATATAATGTCGAATACTCTGCTGGCGGTTTTGATGAACATACAATACATACAGTGACATATTCATGTACGCTTTCTTTCATTCCTGGCCAATAGACTCCCAATTGTAACAAATTCCTATATGTGTTCCTTCTTGAACAATGAAATGCACATTCCTGAACATGTGCTTCGCGCAGATATATATTATATTCCTCAGGATTGATGCATAGTCGTAAAACATGATCATTTCCAATTGATACAACCTTCCTGCAACCAATTGAAGATTCTTGGATTGCTGAATAGCAATATGTTTCTGGTTGTATTCTCTTCTATCAAACTCTCCTCCATAGGTTAATAGGTTAACGACATTTTGAGACCACTTCGGTATCATTTCTATGTTGAACAAGTACGCGTCTGGCATGTCGTCATCTACTCCTATAGGGTCTTCTCCATTCGTCAATCGCGAAAGATGATCAGCTCTAAGATGTGTTTTTCCTTTCTTTACTACTACCGTGAAGTCGAATTCCAGTAAGATAATGAACCATCTCACTATTCTCCCGGTATTGCATGGTTTATTCACTAGGTAGAGCAAGGCTTGGTGATCCGTAAAAAACACAAACTTGTTGGCTAGAAGATAATGCCGAAATTTCTTCACAGCATATATCATTCCTAATCCTTCTCGCTCTGTTGTGGTGTAATTCTTCTCTGCATTGTTGAGCTGTCGACTGGCGTAACAGATAGGAAAATCCATGTTTCCTTCTTCTGGCTGAGCCAGAATGCATCCTATTGCATATGCCGAAGCATCTATATGCACATGGAATATCTTCTCCCAATCTGGTGATTTCAAGACTGGAGCAGTAATGAGTGCCTCTTTCAATTTCTTGAACGATTCCTCACACTCCTCTGTCCATTCAAAGTTCACTATTAGCCTGTAAAGTGGTTGGCCTATTATAGCGTACATGTAAATGAATCGTCTATAATATCCGCAATGTCCCATAAAGCTCTGTACTTGTTTCGCATTGGTTGGTCTAGGCATATCCACTATAACTTTTATCTTCTCTAAATCCGTGGATATTCCGTTTTGTGAGACAATATGTCCCAGAATTCTGCCTGTCGGACCATAAACACACATTTCTCAGGATTGAGACAAATGCGATATGTCCTACATTTCTCAAATACTTTTCTTAGGTGTTCTAGATGCTCATCTCTCAGAAGAGAATGTACACATAAGTCATCCATGTATATTTCTAGAAACAACCTTAAGTATTCTTTGAAAGCATGCGTCATCAGCCTCTGGAAGGTTGCGAGAGCATTGGTTAGACCAAAAGGCATAACCCGATAAGCATAAATTCCCCACTCCGTTGCAAAAGCTGTTTTATGTTGATCTTCCAGTGCTATGGCTAGCTGGTTATATCCTGAAAAACCATCAAGAAAAGAGTATGTTGTTTTCCCTGATACACGCTCTAAAACATGATCAGTTATCGGCAAGGGATAATTGTCCCTGATTGTTGCAGCATTCACTTTCTTTAAGTTGACACACACTCGGAGTTTTCCGTTCTTCTTGGGTACTACCACAATTGGAGATACCCAATCAGTGTGTTCAATCTCGTATATGAATTCAGCTTCCATTAGCTTATCTATCTCTTCTTTGATTCGCTTAGCAAAAGTATCATTATATGTGTATGGTCTCTATCTGCTAGGATCTTGTTTCAGTGGGATTGTGTGTTGGCATATCGATGGGTCAACTCCCTTTAAGTCCTTATAAGACCATGCAAACACATCCCTATACTCTCTGAGAAGACTCAAAAGTCTCTCTTCCTTGCCTGGAGACAAATCTGTGGCTATGTACACCGGTCTAAGTGGCTCACCTGGAGCTGCTAAATCAACTTTTTTTGCATCCTCCGGTCCTTCATAAGATTCGTTCTCCTTCCTCTCTCGAATAGGTGGGGTTAATACCACCTTCCTATCCTCTATTGTGAATTTCCTATAGTGAGAGGGAACATCCATGTTTTTCTTGATTTTGGCGTTTTCGTCCTCTCCACTCTCAATTTCTGTCGTCCAAACTTCTTTCAGAGTTTTCTTGAGCTCTTTGTACTTGTTTCTACGTTCTAACTTGGACTCCGTGTGTTCTCTGTTGCGCTTGTTCTTTTCTGATTTTTCTGTTTCAGTTTTCGTTCCATTCCTTTGAACTTGATTTCTTGAGCCTTTTTGTCTTTTCGTAAGCTCTTTTGATCATTGCCTCTCATTCTTCCAGAAATCTTATCCTTAACACAATCTTCCGCCTTTACTAGCATTAGGAATTGATTTTTTCCTCTTATTCTAGGCATCGGATTGGTTCTAACCCCCTTTGTTTTTCTCTTTGCTCTATAGCGTTTCTGGCGTTGTTTAGTTTGGTTCGGAAAATCATAAAATCGGACATCCGTTATAGTTTCTTCGTTTCCGCTTGAATTGTCCGTTGACTCGTTGTCTGCTTCATTTCCCCACTCTGGATGATCGGGAATGTCGTGAAACACCTCTTCTTCATCTTCCTTTTCCAGTGTATCGTTCTTTTCAGTTTCTTTTTGAGTACAGTTCTCAACATGAAGTACGGAACCACGTCGTACCCGTCCTTGTCGCAAAATTTTGTTGTGGGACCATCCGGAATTGCACAAACATCTAGGGTTGCTAGAATGTGTGTCCATTCTAATGGTTCAAGTGTGTCCTCTGGAAAGGGTTCTCCTATATAAGTTTCGTCTTCGATAGCCCTTTCTAAAACATATTCTTCTCGTTTCAGACTTCCACATTTCGAAGCTCCACACATCCATAACTCCTTGGGTTTACCTAACCAAGCTGGAAATTCGGATCCCGCCAAAGTAGCTGAATCAAACTCCTCTACCGGTGTTCGGTTCACATCTTTGTAGCTATGGTCTTTCAGGTTCACACGTGTAGTGGTTTCCATATTTCTCAGGTATATGTGATCGTAGCCCCAATCCTGGACCATTTTCAACTGTCTCATGAATGGTCTTCCCAATATGATATCATAGTTATTCTCCTTGCCAAAATCGACAATAGCAAAAGTATGTTCGTATTCAATGCCGCAAGAAGTCACTACAACTTTCTCTAATAACCCCATAGGTTTCTCCATGTGTCCATCTGCTAATTGGAGTTTCAACCTAGTCTTCCTTATTGCTGGTTTTCCCCATTTTTTCCAGATTTCTTTTGTAGCAATGGCTACCCCAGCTCCGCTGTCTAGTATTGCCATCGTGTTACTCCTTGGAATTCAACTGGTAAGGTTGTATTCCCCTCTTCACCTTCGCAATACTCTCCGACCTTGTTTAAGGGTACAGGCTTAGCGTTCTTTTGTGGTTTGCTCAGCTCTTGTATACCCTCTTGCAGTCTCGATGTTGGGTCTTTTATCCCAAATTTCTCCAAGCATTTTCCTACAGTGGTCCACATATGTGGTCTTAGCCTCAAAAGCTCAGCTAGAGTGATAGTGCATGTCACTGGTGTTGACAAGATCTCTATCAATCCTTGCGAGTCCATGACTTTTTCTGATGAGATTCTTTGTGAGGGAAGTGCTCTAATCTCGGATTTTGCTTCATACTCTCCTAAGTATGAAGGTAAGGTATTCAGTGAGTGAGGTTTGCTCTCCATTGTTCTAACAGAGCCCCCATCTCCCCAGTAAGATTGCAGATCCAAGTCCACTTGAGATCCTGCCTCAAATTCCACTATGGGAGGATTCCTGATGTCCTTTTCCCAATTTGTCTGATTAGCTTGGCAACTTAGCTCGTTTGCAAAGTTTGCCTCTCTCACTTGTTTCCAAAATTCATTGTAATCCTCATCTCTTCCGTAAGACCTCTGTATGACTGGATGAAAACTCTCTATCTCCTGATCGGTTGTGTTCAACACTATGCGGTCATCCTTGTGTGTATTTTCAGGCTTTTGTGCACTGGGAGTCTTTTCAGCTACCCGTGAAACGATAGTCTCTTGCTGAATTGGGTTTTCCGTTCCACAATTCATTGTTTCTTTTGGTGGTTCTAATAAGGCTTGTGCAGTCTCGATCATTCTCTGGCACATTTCAAGTCTCTGCTTTTCCAATTCCGCGTTTGGGTATGTCATCCACCTCTGTTCTTGTGTTTGGTTGTTCTTTAACCTAGCTTCGTAAGCTCTCATCAGTGCGTCCAATGGTTCGTGTACTTTGTCGACTAGCACTGATCCCCCTGAGCTTAAGCTCGTTGTTTCTTTGATACTCTTTTGTTTCGTTCTTTCCGGGCTCATCTCTCGTTTCCCGTTTTGACTCTCAAGTTTTTCTAATCTATCTTTAGTTCGCTTTAGTTCCTCAGCTAGAATAGCGTCTTCACGTTCTTTTCTCAACTTCATGCGTGCTTTTCTAGCTTTCCATGTGTTTTTCTGACTCCGCGGTCCTTGACTAACCACTTCAGTCGCTAACTTTCCATTCTCAGGTTCTCTAGTGGTTTTCTTAGCTTGAGCTCTAGTAACAACTTGCGTTGGTATCAGAGTTTCATTTTCAGACCCACTGCTGGTAGGAATAGTTTCTAGCATATTCAATGTCGTCTTTTGCACTTTGTTTGGATTCTTTGAACAATCCTCAATGAAGTGAGTAACCCCACACTCAGTGCAATAAGCGTTAATTCTAATGATTTCCGTATGTGGGCAAACATTCATCAGATGGTCACCTCCACACTTGTAACAGGGTCCTAGTGCTGGTCTTGGTCCCATTTGATTCGTCCTTTGTGGATAGGATGGTCTTTGTCCTGTTAACCCTCCATGAGCTATGAACATCAATGTTCTTGCGTCCAAATTGTATCTCTCTTCATCAGAAGCACTTGTAATTGTTGGTATTCCAACATTCCCAATCATGCCCCATGGTTCTGGTTGTTTGGGTTCTTCTGGTGGGTAATACACAGTTGGAGACATGTGTGCACCAGATTCTTCATAATAGGCTTGAACAGGCACTAAGGCTTGTTCTTCCTGATTCTCTAAGGTTGGTGCATATCTAATGCCCACTGGTCTTGCTCCTGGTAAAGGTGGTTGTTGTCCCAATACCGGTTGCGGTCTTTCTATCCCCATAGGTCCTGGTACATTTCCCGTTGGGTATCGAGGTACTGGATGTACTTGAGGTGGTGCTAATTGAGCAGGAGGTGCATACTGACGCTCCCTTACATACCCTTTGTTGTAATAGCACTCCTCTGTTGGATGGTTTGTCCATTTTTGTTCAATAGCACACCATTTCAGTGTTTTTGGCAATGGTTTTTGGTATGGTGCCATCCTTTTTAGAGCATCTTCTATCATTTGCTCTACATTTGGCATGGTTGTTGTTTGAACATTCTTTTTAGTGGTAGTCTCGCTCGCTACGGAGGAAGAGCTACTGGATGCAAAATCTGTATCCGCTGACACCTCTCCATAAACCGTACAGTTATCCACTAAGTACAATGCCTCTCTCGTTACTTGCTCGAAACTTGTACAAGCTTTCAAGTGCAAGTCCTTCTTGAGAGTGTCGTTTCTCAGTCCCTCAATAAAGAGAACAGATAGTCTGTCATCTTGTGGTCGTTCACGTACTGGACATCTCTCAATGTATTGTTTGAAGCGAAGTGAAGCTTCCTTCACTTTTTCGTGTTCTCTCTGTTTAAAAGCATATATTTGTGAGACCGTATTGTGCTTAATCCCTCGTTTTGAGAATTCCTCAGCAAACTCTCTTAGCAAATGGTCAATGTCATGGAATCCCCCTATGTTCAGTGGTTGAAACCATGTCAATGCCGTACCTTCTAGAGTAAGACCAAATCCCTCGTATTGTGTATGGAAATCTGTTATCTGCTCAGCTCTTAAGACTTGCTTAAAGAGTGACACATGTGCATACGGATCTCCTGAACCACCATACTTCTTTGGCATACACTTCGCTACTTGAGATGGTCTCATACGTCTATGGTCTGCTACCAATCTCATTGCTCCTGTGTCCCGGCTAAAGCTTTCTCTAGCATCATGGACTTCATGGGTTACCCTTGTCGGTTCCCCTGCCCTGAATCTACTACTAGGAGGTAAATGTGATGGTTCCGCTTCGAACCTTGGACCTGGAGTGGTATAGGTGGGGATTGGAACTGCACTACCTCGATTCGTATCCATTGACTCTCTGGAATGTAATGATCCCATTGGTCCGGGCTTCGAGTACTGAGGTTGACTGAAAGAGTCAGCAGCCTGAGTTCTTTGTCCTCCTGTCGTCATTGGGTTTTGCACTCCATTTGTTGGTGCTGGTCTTTGTGAGCTAGAAGTAACATAATACTGATGTAGTGGTCCCCCAAAGTATGTATATCCTTCTAATTCTTTCTTGCCCATTGTTGAGTATTGCCTCCCATACTTGTCGTAAGCGGCAATTTTCACTTCCGATCCCTCTGTGTAGGTAAAGACATAAAGTCTTTTTTGGTCTGTCAACTCTCCGGTGTAGGGTTCTTCACATCTATAATAGAGATCTTGCTCCCCATTATTATATTTGTATAGCCCCACATAGATGTTATCAGTGTTGATCCTTGTAGTTTCATTCTCTCTTCTTAACCTCGCATCAGGGAAGTTCATTATTGGTGCTTTCTCCTCAAGTTCTTCATCTACTTTGGCTTTGGTGCCCATCAATCCCCACTTGTCCACAATGTTAGGGTTTAGGACTACCAAGTACATGGTACCCTCGTCATCTAGATATCTATCTCCGCT
Organism: Adiantum capillus-veneris; assembly: GCF_014529385.1. NCBI lineage: Eukaryota > Viridiplantae > Streptophyta > Polypodiopsida > Polypodiales > Pteridaceae > Adiantum > Adiantum capillus-veneris. The sequence continues at coordinate 534,417 of NC_140956.1, forward strand.
ATAGCTCACAGGCACTAAGTCCTTGAACTCACTAGGTCTCTCTCTCTATCTTTACACAATAGCGGTCCATTCCATCTTTGTAGATCTTGGCACCTTGCTCATTGTCGTACTGGTATTTTATGAACAATAGCTTCATTGTGGCGGAAGGGTTTGATGATCCTGCTGCCATATTTTCTCTGTTGTTCAGGTTCAAGTGTTCCAAGTGTTCGGTGAAAATCTCGTAAGATCTCTCCGAAGAAGTATCAGAGACACTTCCTTCAAAGATCGGCTCTAATGGTTGCACCCAACTTTGGTTTACACTTCCCTCGGTTGATATGACACTTGCTGGTTCCCCTTGTTTTGGTTGGTTATTCTGGAGATTCCTGCCCGATCTCAAATTCATCAATTCCCCTAAAGGACTTTAACTTTTCCGTCTCGGCAATTTGTTTTCCTCAAGTTTTTGTGGTCAGAATTGATCCAAACTGATTGATACTTGGTCAATTGTTTAATCTTGTCAGTTGGACAACTTCTGTTTCATCAAGTGAGAATTTTGTTGCAGTTATGCTGAAAAAGACATTATACGCGTATGATGTCTTTTTTCACAGATTTAGACTATTTTGGTTATGCTCACTCTCAGTAGCCCCCTTATGCTCTTCCACTCACAAAATTCAGTTTGAACTCTGTTTGAGCAAGTTATGGCTAATTTAGGCTTTTCTTGGCAATTTTCCGCTTTTGACTTGTTTTTTGGGTCAATTGTGATCCAAATGGGATGAAACTTGAAATATAACCTCTAGACAGCTATTACAATGGATCTGTGTTAGCAAAGTATCAAAATATGTCCAAAATTAGGTCAAAGACATCATACGCGTATGATGTCTTTTTTCATCAATTTGGGTCAAAACTTGATATTTATGCTTTCCTACAGTGCTTGTAACAATCTTGTCAGGTCAGATATCAAAATAAGCAGTGGATGTGCCAAAAGACATTATACGCGTATGATGTCTTTTTTTCACAGATTTGGACTATTCTTGGTTTTAAGCCTTCTCCAATGTTTATAATTGAGTTTCAAGTGTTTTTTGTCAGGTTTGAATGTAAAAACAAGATCTGAATCCAAAATTTCCTATTCTTTGCGTTTCTTGGACTCCGACTTGTCTTTTCGGGTTTCTTTGAGTGTTAATGCTCTTGTTTTAAGTTGAAATTAGGGTATAACCCCCCTTTTGAACACTCTGGTAAGTCAAAATTTCTGTTTTGGTCTCTGTTTGGTCATTTAGACATCATACGCGTATGATGTCTAAAGTTGCAGATTTCCAGTTTTTTGGCACAGAATCCTTCCTAAAGCTTTCTCAAGTGCTCAACAACTCCCAGATACACAGAAAAAAATTCTCTGACTTTTGTTTATTGCACAGTTTCACTTACTAACTCGAAAACGGTTTAGTGATCCTAACATGCAATCAAACCATATCCAAGCAATTACTCCAATGATTATTAGCTCTAGATCAGGGTCAAATGAAGTCCTACCTAAGCTATTCCTAATCATAAAATGGGTTTGGTAATTGTGATTTTAAAGAGATCCACTGCCACTCACGAACTAGCAAATTCTTCTTCTATCAACAACTACTCAACACCAACAAAACAACAAACCAATCTAAGCTAAACTAAAAATACTGTCAACACGGAAGACCCAGGAATACCCCACTTCCTAGTATCTCTCGAGATCTTCGGAGTCCACCACTCCTAGATCTTTTCTAACTAAAGTATACAAAGTAGTTTATACGACTCACCTCGTAGGATTAGTCTAAGGTCACCTACTTAGGGCTCTCGTCCCCGGCAGCGGCGCCAAATGTTAAGGCGGTTACGCCGCTAGCGGAAGCTAAATAGCGAGAACTCAACCAACAACAAAATTTGTCAGACGAGGACGAAGCTTGACCCGCAGGCGCATGGAAACAACTAGGTGGGTGTCAAATCACCTACTCGACCTTCTAATGACAATCACTACTAAGGAAATCAAATCTAAGTTCTAAAATACGCAAGTGACTGAAATCCGTACTACGAACGAATGCTATACGAAACAGGATCTAGAATCATTGAATCGATCTCAAACTCAAGGGGAAGTCAATACACTAGGTAAGAACAACACCCTTAAGACTTGAACTGCAAAATCAACCTATAATCACTCCGTGCGGTAAACGCGTATGAAGACAGGCCGAAAAATACAGGTGACCGAAACTTGACCCCGATGGTACTAATGCGTAGCTCTACATTGGAGGATGCACGCTCTTGAATCCTCTCAATCTTTGCATCCGATGACGCTCTCGCACATTCTTTGTGTGATGCCTCCAAGCCCTAGCCGGGTCATGCTCTCTCTCTCTCCGGATTGATAGATTTTGTGGGAGATTGCCTATGCTATGGCGAGCCTCCAACAATGGCCAAGTGGTGGATCTAAGATCTATTGATCCCACAAACATTGTCAAAAATTACAAGTGTTATGATGGTCAAGTTTTGAATGAATCTAACTTTAAGATATGGGTTAGAATGGCGAAGTGGTGGATCTAGGAGACACAAACAGTTGGATCCACAATTCAAACCTTCATTATAATGGCCAAGTGGTGGATCTTTGATGGACCTACTTCCTAATTCTTAGTCTAAATCCCTAAGTGGTGGATCCATGATCTACACATCCCACAAACATTGGGTAAAATTAGAAATATGATGATGGCCATGTGTTGAATGTACCTAACTGTAGGACATGGTTAGAATGGCCAAGTGGTGGATCTAACAGACACCAACAATTGGATCCACAATTCAAGCCTTTGTTATAATGGCCAAGTCGTGGATCTTTGATGCACCTACTTCCCAATTCTTAGTGTAAATGGCCAAGTGGTGGATCTAGGATCTACTCATCCCACAAACATTGTGCAAAGTTACAAGTGTTATGATGGCCAGGTGTTGAATGCACCTAGCTTTAAGATATGGGTTAGAATGGCCAAGTGGTGGATCTTTAATGCACCTGCTTCCCAATTTTTAGTCTGAATGGTCAAGTGGTGGATCTAAGATCCACTCATCCCACACACATTGTGTAAAATTACAAGTGTTATGATGGCCAAGTGTTGAATGGACCTAACTTTAAGACATTGGTTAAAATGCCAAGTGGTGGATCTAGGAGGCATCAACAATTGTATCCACATTTCAAGCATTTGTTATTATAATGGCCAAGTGGTGGATGTTTTATGTATCTACTTCCTTTTTCTTAGTCTAAAAGGCCAAGTGGTGGATCTAGGATCTACTCATCCCACAAAAATTGGGTAAAAATTACAAGTGTTATGATGGTCAAGTGTTGAATCACCTAACTTTAAGACATGGGTTAGAATGGCCAAATAGCGGATCTAGGAGACACAACAATTGGATCCACATTTCAAGCCTTTGTTATAATGGCCAAATGGTGGAGCTTTGATGCACCTCCTTCCCAATTGTTAGTCTGAATGGCCAACTCGTGGATCTAGGATCTACTCATCCCATACATTGTGTAAAATTACAAGTGTTATGATGGCCAACTGTTAAATGCACCTAACTTTAAGACATGGTTATAATGGACAAGTGGTGGATCTAGGACACACCAACAATTCAAACCACAATTCAAGCCTTTGTTATAATGGCCAAGTGGTGGATCTTTGATGCATCTACTTTCCAATTCTTAGTCTAAATGGCCAGGTGGTGTATCTAGGGTCTACTCATCCGACAAACAATGTGTAAAATTACAAGTGTCATCATGGGCAAGTGTTGAATGTACCTAACTTTAAGACATGGTTAGAATGGCATGGGAGTGGATCTAGGACACACCAAAAATTCAAACCACAATTCAAGACTTCGTTACAATGGCTAATTGGTGGATCTTTAATACACCTACTTCCCAATTCTTAGTCTAAATGGCCAAGTGGTGGATCTAAGATCTACTCATTCCACAAACATTGTGTAAAATTACAAGTGTTATGATGGCCAAGTGTTGAATGTACCTAACTTTAAGACATGGTTAGAATGCCAAGTGGTGGATCTAGGAGACACCAACAATTGGATCCACATTTCAAGCATTCATTATTATAATGGCCAAGTGGTGGATCTTTGATGCACCTACTTCCTAATTCTTAGTTTAAATCCCTAAGTGGTGGATCTAGGATCTATACATACCACAAACATTGGGAAAAATTTAGAACAATTACGATGGCCAAGTGTTAAAGGCACATAGCTTTAAGACACAAGTTAGAATGGCCAAGTGGTGCATCTAGGAGACAACAACAATTGAATCCAGATTTCAATCCTTTGTTATAATAGCCAAGTGGTGGGTCTTTGATGCACCTACTTCCCAATTCCTAGTCTAAGTGGCCAAGTGGTGGATCTAAGATCTACTTATCCCACAAATATTGTGTAAAATTACAAGTGTTATGATGGCCAAGTGTTGAATGTATCTAGGTTTAAGATATGGGTTAGAAGGGCCAACTGGTGGATGTAGGACACACAAACAATTGGATCCACAATTCAAGCCTTCGTTATAATGGCCAAGTGGTGGATCTTTGATGCACCTACTTCCCAATTCTTGGTGTAAATGGCCATGTGGTGGATCTATGATCTACTCATCGCACAAACATTGTGTAAAATTAGAAATATTAGGATAGCCAAGTGTTGAATGCACCTAACTTTAGGACATGGTTAGAATAGCCAAGTGGTGGATCTAGCAGACACCAACAATTGGATCCATAGTTCAAGGCTTTGTTATAATGGCCAAGTGGTGGATCTTTGATGCACCTACTTCCTAATTCTTAGTCTAAATGGCCAAGTGGTGGATCTAGGGTCTAATCATCCCACAAATATTGTGCAAAATTTTAAGTGTTATGATGGCCAGGTGTTGAATGCACCTAACTTTAAGATATGGGTTAGAATGGCCAAGTGGTGGATCTAGAAGACACCAACAATTGGATCCACATTTCAAGCCTTTGTTATAATGGCGAAGTGGTGGATCTAGGATCTACTCATCCCACACACATTGTGTAAAATTACAAGTGTCATGATGGCCAAGTGTTGAATGGACCTAATTTTAAGACATGGTTAGAATGCCAAGTGGTGGATCTAGGAGGCACCAACAATTGGATCCACATTTCAAGCATTTGTTATTATAATGGCCAAGTGGTGGATGTTTGATGTATCTACTTTATTTTTCTTAGTCTAAAAGGCCAAGTGGTGGATCTAGGATCTACTCATCCCACAAACATTGGGTAAAAATTACAACTGTTATGATGGCCAAGTGTTGAATGCACCTAGCTTTAAGACATGGGTTAGAATGGCCAAGTGGTGGATCTAGGAGACACCAACAATCGCATCCACATTTTAAGCCTTTGTTGTAATGGCCAAGTGGTGGATCTTTGATGCACCTACTGTTACCATATACATGTGGTAGTGATGTGTGTGAACACATTAGGACCTCCGGGGTATTTTTTTCCCTCTTTAGGAGGTTTTTTCCCCCGAGCATTGTATATACGCCCTTCACTCTAGGGCTATCTATCTTTCCATTGCACACTAAGTCATACACTCTCTATTGTGTGCCTTGAGCTTCCTTTGTCTTCTCCAAGCTGTGTATGTTTCTCTGCAACACTAATTCCAACAATTGGTATCAGAGCAGGTTGCATCCTCCTGGGCTTAGTTACGAGTTGCTCCAGTGCACGCCTGCTCACTTTCTCCGATTTTAGTGAGCTTTGGCGGGCGTTCGTAGGTCGACAAATATTTTTGACAAGCTCATTGAGCTTGGTCTACTCAGATTTTTGATTTTGGCTCATTTCGGCCTCCGTTTTCACTACAGGCTACTAGTACTCCACAGGCTATTTCGTCATTTTGTGCAGAATTTCTGTTAGTGCCGTTTTTTGCATAGCAAGTGCCTTATAGTCTTCTACGGTTTGTGCTATATAGCACGTGTTGTTCCTGCTCCATTTCTCCTATTTTCGGGTAGTTTTCACATTAGGTGCATCATTTACCATGGTTGACAACAACAACACAGATGTGTTCAAGATATTTGCTACTGAGGACAGGTTCGATGGGGACAATTACCCTATGTGGGCTTATATGATGCAACATGTTCTTGTGTCAACGGGCATCTGGAACATTGTGCAGGGCATTGATGTACGTCCTGGTTCTGAGGATGTAGGCGATGTTGCAGGTCTTGCTACAAGGATTGCTGCTGTTAGAGTTGTTTTGCCTACGGCAGAGAAAGCTCGTCGGGATGTTAAGGATGCGCAGGCTCATGCATTGATTGCGTTGTCTGTAAAGAGCACCATTGTTCCTCACATCCGTTCAACGAAATCTACAAAACAAGCTTGGGATATGTTGGCTGGTATTTATGCAAGTCGCAATGAGGCTAAAATTGCTTTGCTGTGTAAAGAGCTGGAGTCAAAGATTATGCATGAGGAAGATGATATGGACACTTTTCTTGCTAGTGTCAAGGATATCAATGAGCAACTTATTTCTGTAGGTGAAGTCATTTCAGACAGTTCACTTGTGCTGACTGTTCTTGATGCCTTACCAGATTCTTACCAGACTTTTGCTAGTACTTGGAGACCATTATGCACATTGCTATTGCAAGAGTCACTTTCCAGATTAAACAAGACTAGGCAGCGTGTAGTTGAACAGGCTTTTATTGCTTCTCAAAGAAAGGGTGGTAATAGAAATGCAGCCACTTCTTATGGTTTTGCTGCGAGTGGCAAAACTTCTGTTCCAAATGCTTCTGCTAACAGCACTTCGTCTGGCAATTTTGGTGATAAGGGCAAAAGGAAGATGCGTTGCCATTATTGTAAAGCTAATGATCACTTGATCAAGTCGTGTCCTAAGTTGAAGGCCAAAGAGGCTAAGAAGAAAGAGGGTGGTTCCACTGCAAATGCTGGTTCCACTACAAATGCAGCCATTGTTGAGTCCTATTCATGCCGATGTTGATGCAGAATAGGCTTTTAGTGCAGAGTGCACTTACAATCTTGTTGTCCATGATGCATGCTTGTCAGCTACTACAGATTCACATGTGTGGTATTTCGACAGTGGTGCTACGAAGCACATTACCTCACATCGTGAATTGTTTACCTCTCTCGAGTCTGTCCCTCATGGGAATTCAGTCACTTGGGCCAACAATGCCTCTTATCCAGTTCAAGGAGTTGGAAAGATTGTGATTACTGATGCTAATGGCAGTTCTTTCACACTTGTTGATGCACTTTATGTACATGGGATCAAGAAGAATCTCTTGTCTGTATCCGCACTTGCTAGACTTGGACTTGTAGTCAAATTTGTGGATGACAGATGTACAGTTCATGATCTCAGTTTTGGTGATGAAATTGTTGCATCTTGCCTCTTGTGCCGTGGGATGTATAATCTCACTTTGTATAACAAGTGTGGAAAAATATTTGCAAATGCTGTTGCAGATTCAAGGGCTATTTCAGATGCAAAACTTTGGCATGCATGTTTTGGTCATCTGAATTTTGCCAGTTTGCTGTGTTTGCAGAAATCTGATATGGTTGCTTCTTTGCCGCCTCTTGAAGCACCTGTCAAACATGTTTGTGAAGGCTATATTTTGGGTAAAATGCAGCGTTCTAAGTTTCCAAAGGATGGTTCAGTTCGGGCCACATGCAGGTTGCAGCTTGTGCATAGTGATGTTTGTGGGCCCATGCAAACTCCATCCTTGGGCCTTACCTGTACTTCGTGACTTTCATTGATGATTACTCCAAGCATGCATGGGTATTTTCTCTTAAAGCGAAGTCCGAAGTTTTTATGTGCTTCAAACAATTTCTAGCTATGGTTGAAAATGTCTCAAAATGTACTATGGGCACTCTCCGTTCTGATCGAGGGAGGGAGTATATGTCTCATGAATTTAATGCATTTCTAGCTAGTTGCAGGATAAAACACCAATGTACAGTGCCTTATACACCTCAACAAAATGGTGTTGCTGAGAGGAAAAACAGGTCACTGACGGAAATGGCACGATGTATGGTCAAAAGTCAAGGTTTGCCGCATTCTTTTTGGCTTGAGGCCATCATGTGTGCCACTTATGTACTTAACAGGTGTCCTACGAAATCTTTGCAATCTATTACTCCATATGAAGCATGACATGATAGAAAGCCTTCTGTTGAGCACATGCGTGTTTTTGGCTGTTTGGCATATGCTTTGGTGCCACCAGTGCAGCGCAGAAAATTGGATGATAAGGCTGTCAAATGTATTTTTGTTGGTTATAGTGCTGAAAGAAAAGGTTACAGATTGTATCATCCGCAAACAAAACGTATTTTGGTTTCTCGGGATGTAGTGTTTGTGGAAGATTCTGTTCAGCCCTTGCTGTCATGTACTAGAGACAGTAATGTAAGCTCACAAGACATTTATGACACTTTGTTGCCTCTTTTCAGTGCTGGAAATACGAATGTAAGTTCTAATGAGGAAAATGTACAACCTATGGGGGTTTCTGAAAATGTTCTAGATCAGCCTATTACTGATGCAGATGTACATGATGTACTTGATGAGGAAAGGGCTGAAAATGAGCAGGCTAGAGGTATGCCAAAATGGCTGGTGCACACTTTGCATGACAGTAAATTGGATGCACCTTTGTCTAGTCGTACTCGTTCAAGCTCTCGCCATGCATCTTATGCATCAGATTGTTATGCTTTGGCTGTGTCTAGCTTACATGATGTTGAGGAGCCTCTATCTTTTGATGAAGCACAGAATCCAAAAAATTGGATGGATGCCATGCAATCAGAATATGATGCACTCGTAGAAAATGACACATGGACTTTATGTGATTTGCCTTCTGGAAAAAAGGCCATTAGTACAAAGTGGGTTTACAAGTTGAAACGCAAGCCGGATGGTGAGATTGATCGCCATAAGGCTCGACTTGTTGCAAAGGGTTATGCATAGCAAAAAGGGATAGATTATGAAGAGACTTTTTCTCCCACTTGTCGTATGACTACTGTGCGTTTTCTATGTGCATTGGCATCTCATTTTGGTTGGGATGTACATCAATCAGACATTGTTACTACTTTCTTGAATGGTGACATATTTGAGGAAGTTTATGTAACGCAGCCTCGCGGTTTTGTCATAAAAGGACAAGAGGACAAAGTGTGAAAATGTAACAAGGCTTTGTATGGGTTGAAGCAATCTCCTCGTGCTTGGTATGAGAAAGTTGACACTCATTTGGTCAAACAAGGCTTTCGTAACAGTCCAATAGAAAGCACATTGTATGTAAAGCGTGAGGGTGATGTACTTCTCATTGTGGTTCTTTATGTTGATGATTGACTGATCATTGGACCAAATGAGAGACATATTGTTGAATTTAAGGCTGATTTGAATGCTACGTTTAAGATGAAAGATTTGGGGCTATTGCATCATTACTTGGGTATACAGTTTAGGCAGTGTGATGTGGTATTGACTTGTGTCAGAAAAGTTACATAGAGACATTGATATGTAAGTTTGAACTTGAGGATTGCAAACCTATTGCCACTCCCATGGAAACAAGTTTGAAGTTGAGTCTACATGATGCGGGTGATTCTGCTGATGTCACTCTTTATCAAACCGCTATTGGCTGCCTCATTTATGTATGAAACACGAGGCTGGATATTCAGTTTGTAGTCTCATAGGTCAATGGATTTATGCATAGCCCAGGGTCTAAGCATTGGTAGGCTGTCAAGAGGATTTTCCGCTACCTTAGTGGCACTTTACATCTTGGCTTGTTTTATCCTAAGGGGGGATCATTGCCGCCAGACTTACATGCTTTTTCGGACTCAAATTGGGCTGGTTGTTTTGACACGCGAGTGTCCACAAGTGGTTTTTGTTTCATGCTTTCCAGTTCATGTATATCATGGTTGAGAAGCAACCTACTGTGGCCACTTCGAGTTGTGAGGCTGAGTACAGGGCAGTCTTCATAGCTACGGTTGAGTGTGTATGGCTCAAACGCCTTATGGCTGATTTGGGTGTTGGACAGGACACTGCCAACACTATCTACACTAACAGTCAGAGTGCATTGGCAATTGCAAGGAACCCAGTTTTTCATGCTCGCACAAAGTACATTGAGGTGCATTACCACTATGTCAGGGAGAGGCTCTTAGTAGGAGAGATCAGCTTGGGTTATGTGCCAACATAGGACAACCTTGTAGATCTTTTCACAAAGGCATTGTCTCGTGAGAAGCTTGAAGCCTTTCGCAAATCGTTGGGCTTACTCCCCTTTGTGGACTGATCATGTCCTTACGGCATGGTACTTACCTTTACTCATGTGCCAGCTCTCATTCACCGCATCATTCTAGGGGGGATTTGTTACCATATACATGTGGTAGTGATGTGTGTGAACACATTAGGACCGCAGGGGCATTTTTTCCCTCTTTAGGAGGTTTTTTCCCTCGAGCATTGTATATACGTCTTTCACTCTAGAGCTATCTATCTTTCCATTTCACATTAAGTCATACACTCTCTATTGTGTGCCTTGAGCTTCCTTTGTCTACTCCAAGCTGTGTATGTTTCTCTGCAACCCTAATTCCAGGAGGCACCAACAATTGGATCCACATTTCAAGCATTTGTTATTATAATGGCCAAGTGGTGGATGTTTGATGTATCTACTTCCTTTTTTCTTAGTCTAAAAGGCCAAGTGGTGGATCTAGGATCTACTCATCCCACAAACGTTGGGTAAAAATTACAACTGTTATGATGGCCAAGTGTTGAATGCACCTAAATTTAAGACATGGGTTAGAATGCCCAAGTGGTGGATCTAGGAGACACCAACAATTGGATCCACGTTTAAAGCCTTCGTTTATAATGGCCAAGTGGTGGATCTTTGATGCACCTACTTCCCAATTCTTAGTATAAATGGCCAAGTGGTGGATCTAAGATCTACTTATCCCAAAAACATTGTGTAAGATTACAAGTGTTATGATGGCCAGGTGTTCAATGCACCTAACTTGAAGACATGGTTAGAATGACCAAGTGGTGGATCTAAGAGACACCAACAATTGGATCCACAATTTAAGCTTTCGTTATAATGGCCAAGTGTGGATCTTTGATGCACCTACTTCAATACTTGGTTAGAATGGTCAAGTGGTGGATCTAAGGTCTATATATTTCACACACTTTGTTTAGAATAGAAAGTTTTTGGATGTAGGAGAAACCAACCATTGCATCCACCTTGCAAGACGTGCCTAGAATGGCCAAGTGGTGGATTTGAATTGAAACCACCTTCAAAACTTGCCTAAGTGGTGGATCTAAGGTCTACATATTGCACACAGTTTGTTTAGAATAGGAAGTTGGTGGATATAGGAGAAACCAACCATTGCATCCACCTTACAAGACGTGTTTAGAATGGCCAAGTGGTGGATCTGAATTGCAAATACCTTCAAGACTTGGTTAGAATGGTGAGGTGGTGGATCTAAGGTGTTCATATTGCACACATTTTGTTTAAAATGGGAAGTTGGTGGATGTAGAAGAAACCAACCATTGCATCCACCTTGGAAGACCTAGTTATAATGGCCAAGTGGTGGATCTTGGATGCACCCACCTCAAAGAGTTGAGTAGAATGGCCAAATAGTGAATCTAGTGTCTACCTATCCTACATACTTTATTTGATGATTTAATGTGATGGATCTAAGATACACCAACAATTGTACCCACCTTTCAAAGACTTGCTTAGAATGGCCAAGTGGTGGATCTTTGATGCACCACCTTTCAAGGCTTGGTTAGAATGGCCAAGTGGTGGATCTTTGATGCACCACCTTTCAAGGCTTGGTTAGAATGGCCAAGTGGTGGATCTAAGATGGATACAATCTTGAAATGTATTTCAAATGGTTTAATTTAAAGGATTCAATATAACCTACCTTGAAAAATTTATGCTAGATGACTTATGGGATGTAGGATACACCTACTTTGGCTATCAAATGTCTAAATTGGATAGATATTTGGTTTTAGAATCTAGAAGTCTTGAAGAGTGTAATTAAAATGTTATGTGTCAATTAAGTTTTATACGCTTTCAAAGCATTATGACATTCAATGTGTCATTATAGATTCTAACTAGTTATTTGTGTTTTCTTTGATTTTAGAGAGAAAATGATTCAAAAACAAACTCAATGACGGTTCCTGTTAATGTTGACTTTGCAAGTGACAATAAGAGAAGATGATACTTAGATGTTTATGGAGTGCAAGGTGCACAATTTCATAAAGTGCATGTCTTTGTGGCTAGTGACAAAGATGAAAATAGATTTGATGATTTAGGGCAGGTAGTCTTTGCAAGTGTTTCAACAATTGAAGGACATCCTGACATTGAGTGCATTAACATCGGGATACCTCGAATTACTGAGTACCAACTATTGGCAAATTCCTATGTCATTGAAAAAATGGTCAAAGACAAGGAAGAGACAATGTTTTCACGAGGTTGGGATGGTAATGAAGATTTATTTGATATCACTGCAGCTAGGCTACAAGATGAAATTATTGTTTCTTTAGTAGGCAATCAAGTGAAGAATAAGAAATCAAATAAGAAGAACATAACCAAAAAGGCAAGGGGTGTTACAACACTAGTGTTGCAGATGTAGATAAGGCCATTTTGAGATCAAAGGACACAAGCAATCAACCCTTATTAAGGTTTGTGGAGCCTGATTGCTTAGAGAACTAGGTCTAAAACGCAAAGAAGAGTGCTACATGAGGCATGGAAAAGTATTCGACAACCTTCCCTTTCAAGTATAGGGAACACAAGATTCCCGTCACTAATTGTTTACTTGCTCCTGATCATTATAATTGTCATCAGCTAAATCCTGATCAAGTACAAAATTGTATGCTCTTCTTTGGAGCAAGTGCAAATCGGCCTTCATCATGTGCTTATTTAATTCCTGTAAAGAATTGTGGTTAAAAGTTTGGAGTTCCAATGACACGTACTGAGGTAGAAGAAGAAAGACTTGTTGAATACAAGTTTTGGATCATTGATGGACAACACTCAATTTATGCAACCAAAATGCTAAGATTTCAAGAAATAAAAAAGGATGGTGGCTTCTCGGGGGGTTCACTGTGTAAAACTACCATATCACGTGCGTTCAAGACATGTTTGTGAAACCCCTTATCTGTGAATTTTGTTAGAAATATAATGTACCCTTTTCTTTTAAAATCTGTAAGTTTTTTTCAAATTTGAAAAAATAATGCCCTTCTGCATATATATTTCTGTAAGTTTCAAGAAATTTAAATACCCTTCTGTTGAACTCACGTGATAGGTTACGGGGGTGGCTCCCAGGATCTAATACAAGTTTATGAGAAAATAAAGGCCATGATTGTTGTAGATCTATCCCCACAAGCTCCAACAGCCATATCAGGCATAGAAAATGAGGAGGCCAAGGTGCTATATGTTAAGCAACCAGCTTACAATGATATTCTCAAGCATCTTCGCAGTTAGTGGATATTTCAAAAACGCCCATCACGTCTAAACATTAGAGAAAAGGAAGGTGCAAAATCTCGCACACCTTGGGATGTAAGTTTTCTTTTTCTTTCTCCCTCATGATTATATAATGAGAAAACAACTAAAATTATTATATTTAATTTGTTTTGGCTCATGCAATTCACCCGTTTATGAGGTAAATGGGCCCGAGATTTGGGAAACGAGATCCCTCCATCCATGTTAAAGAAGGACCATTTTGTGGCAAACCTAAAAGAAAGTCTAAAGTTCAAATTGGAGCTAAAAAGGCTCGCCACCTTCGAAGAGGCAGTCACCATTGCTAGAGAGAAAGAATGGAAAGCTCAAAGTCTTAATGAATATAGGAAAGTGGTCCCTGAGAAAAATAATGGTAGCCAAAAGGAGGAGAATCAGGCAGATGCTGGAAGCCAACCTATTCAAAGGGCTGCTAATACCAAATAGTTGCAACGGAATATGGAAGACATGATGACCATGATGCATGAATTACGCCTTAGTGTTCTTGGTGGTGGAGGTGGTCGTGGTCGTGGACGTGGTAGAGGAATGGCTCAGGCATGTGAGGCTCATCCTAATGCTAATGCGGGTCGTGGACAAGGTGGTTTTGAGCCGCAGAGAAGGCTCATTCCTACTTGTTATAATTGTAATGAGGTTGGTCACATCATCACTTATTGTCCAAAGACAACAAGGATGGGAGGCGATATGTTTCCACTTCCTCAACAGATTCCTAAAAGAGCTAATGATTATGCCTTGGATATACAGGGAGATCAAGGTACTTGACAGGGAAAATTAAGCCTCGACCTCTGGTGGTCATGTGGGTATTGTGCAGGTAGAAAAGAAAGATGCAGATGTGTTGCCAGTAGGAAAAAGAGAGAGGGAAGGCTATACAGCACCAGGGCCTCGCAGAAAGAAAGGGAAGGAGAAGGAGGGTGAAGATGCGAAAGTCAAGACAAAGAGAAAACCTTGTATACAATTTGAAGTGGCAGATTTGCCTTTGGGATAAGGCCAAACAGCTTACAGTTTAAAGAAGGCATGATTGGGAGGAAAGTAGATTGTACTTTGAACATTTGATGAATATGGTGCCCAAACTTAAAAGGCAGTGGATGTCATTAGTGAATCCAAAAAAAGAGTTGAAGCATGGACAAGTTAGAGTGCTTTCTATGGGAGAGTTACCTGACATCTTTCCCTTGGTGGACGGTTGGCACAAAGGTGTGGGCATGGGAGAAGCCTACATTGATGGAGGTGCTCAAGTTTTTGTGATCACACAGTCATGTGTCGAGAGAATGGGTCTCGTTACATGCAGAAGCTCTGGGTTTTGGATTCGGCTGGCAAACCATGCTGAAGTGAAATGTTTGGGAATGATCAAGAAGTTGAAAGTCGAAGTCTTTAACGTGAAGGTTATGGTAGGCTTTCATGTTATGCGAGCTGGTCTAGGAGCCTTCCCTCTCATTTTGGGACAACCTTGGTTGAGAGCTGTGGATGCCATGCAAGATTGGTGCAAGGGCACAATTGGGGTGCATGACAAGAAGGGTAAAAAGAGAGTGTTTGATATGACTACCAAACATCCTGTGGTGCTTGAAGATGTGAGTGAGAATAATGAGTCCAAAACTACCAGTGATGATAGTTCTGAAGACTCAAAAAGTAGCACTACTTTGAGTTCTAGTGATGAGGGTGAAATGTCATTCTTGTTGTTGGGTGAGGAACAAAGAGAAGTCAGTGAGGTGCTGCAATTGTTAGGGAATATAAATGCTTCAAGCCATTTAGAGAAATTGTAAGAGCTGATGCAACCATAATAGGAATTTCCACTGAAGAAAGAGTCATTTCAAAACATGTTGAGTACTGATTTGACACAAGGAGAAAGAAGGGAGTACTTAGCAATGTTGGATAGGTTTCCAAATCTTTTCATTACCTCATATCAGGAAATAAGGGTTTTGTTGGGGATCCTGTGAAGATCAAGCTAGTTGAAGGGGCAAAGCCAATACGACAGAAAATTAAGAAGGATGGGTAAGGAACATATGAATTCTTTAAAGGAAGAAGTAGATAAGATTTTGGATGCAAGGTTCATTGTGATAGTGGATAATGCTGAATGGGTGAGCCCTGTAGTAGTCACCCCAAAGAAAGATGGTTGTTGGAGAGTTTGTGTTGATTACAAGCCACTAAATGCGGACCAAGAAAGATCCTTACCCTTTGCCTTTTATTGATCAATTGCTAGATGCAATGGCTGGTTTTGAGAGATACAGTGTCTGTGATGGGTATTCAGGATACTTTTAGCTTATCCTTGCTCCTAAAGACCGAAAAAAGACTACTTTTACCACGCCATGGGGTTGTTTCTGCTTTTGTTTCCTTCCTTTTGGGTTGACAAGTGGACCACAAGCCTTTGAAAGAAAAGTAGATTGGGTCCTTACCCCATTCCTTGGGAAGTTTGTCAAAGGATTCAAAGATAGTTTTTGTGTATACAGTTCAGGGAAAGAGCATGTTCAAAAGTTTGAAATGACTTTTTCCAGGTATGATGCATGCGGGGGTTAGCTCAATCCTAAAAAATGTCATTTGGCACAGCCACGGGTGAGGCTTCTTGGGCATGTTATTTTAGAAAATGGGATTGAAGCAGATCCAGAGAAAGTAGAGGCTTTGCTGTTACTGTCATCTCCAAAAGATACTAGACAGTTGGCCACTTTCATACAAAAAGTCAAATATCTATCTCGCTTCATACCCTTGGCATCACAGCTATTATATCCATTGCAGCAAACAGTCAAGAATGATCCCTTGGAATGGTCACATGACTGTGACGAGGTTTTTGACAAAGTTAAAGAGGTTTTGAGTACGTTACCTATTATGCAAGCTCCTGACTGGGAAAAAGAGTTTTATGTCAATCCATCAGTGGGAGATGATTTTATTGGAGCTATGTTATTGCAAAGGGGGAAGGAATCTCTTTATATGAAGCATGTTCATTATGCTAGTAGAGTGAAGACTCCTCATGAAAGAGATTTTTCTGAAATTGAATTGGTGATGACCAGTATGGTTTATGGTTGCATGCAATTCAGACACTATTTGCTGAAAAAGTCATTCACCTTTCTTACTAGCTATTCATTGCTTCCCCAGTTGTTCAATAATTCAAATATATCAAAAACAGTGATGAGATGGGTTATTGAGCTCCAAGACTTTCAATTCACCTTTTTGGTGGAAGAAAGTACTCGGGTTTCCTTAGCAGATCTTCTCACCTATAAGGATACTCCGGTTTTGGTCAAAGAAGAGGTGGTGCGAAAAAAGGTAGTCGAGACTCCTGCCATCTCTAATGCTTCATTTTTGTACTTTGATGGTTCTTATCAAAAAATTCATGATGCTGATTTAGGAGGCATTTCCATTTATGATGCACAAGGGAAGCTTATGAGAAAGCAAGGGTTGAAACTTGATGCAAAGAATAACAATGAAGCAGAATACATGGCTCTTGAAAGTGGTTTGCATATTTGCTTACAATTGGGAAATGGACGCTTGCAAATTAAGGGAGATGCTTTGTTGGTTGTGAAGAAAGTGTTCGGAGTATGGAAGAATAAGAACCCTAAACTGAAGAATTTATGCTTCAAAGTGAAGGCGTTTCTCAAAAATCTTGAAGCATGAAATTTGCAGCATATTGAGAGGTCTCTAAATGAAGAAGCTCATGATGCTGCTCAAGAGATGATTACTTGTGTGTTTGTGGTAAATACAGATGCCCCTTTATCATGGGAGGAAAATGTTATCAAAGGAAGTGCATTTTTTGTTGACAGGTGTTCTACCTGAAGGTTTACCATCTTCTAGAAAGTATACGTTCATAAGAAAAGCCAAGAAATACAAAATGCTTGATGATGTGCTTTACATGAAAGGAGGTGATTTGGTTTTACGTCGTATGCCTTGGAAAGAGGAAATTTACAAAATCTTGGAAGAAAATCATGAGGGGTCTTGTGGAGGTCATTTTGCTATGAAGATCATGTTGCATAAGGTCTTGCAAGAAGTTTATATATGGCCGAGTATTCAACAGGATGTTAATCATTGGTGCAAGTCATGTTTGCCTTGTCAAAGGATGGGAAAGAGAATTTTGAAGCCTGAGTTGCGAAAGACAATTTTAGCTTTTGATGTGTTTGAAAAATGGAGTCTTGATGCTAGTGGACCCTTACCTATGACTAGCAAGAGAAATGCTTACATTTTGACAGCAGCGGATTATTTGTCACGATGGGCAGAAGCAAAGGCTGTCGAACAGATTACCAGTAAAGGGATAGGAGAATTTTTTTATGAGTACATATGTTGTAAATTTGGTGTGCCACTAGAGCTACTTTCTTATAGAGGACCAGGATTTAGAGGAGAATTGTTTGATTTCTTATACGAAAAGCTCAATATACAGCATAGGTGCAATTCTCCTTATTATCCACAAAGCAATGATCTTAATGAAAGGTTCAATGTAGAGTTGGTAAAGATCTTGAAAAAGATGACGTAGACACATGGGAAGACTTGGGATTCAGAGTTGCTTGTACGTTATGCGCCTATAGAACTGCTATCAAAACGAGCACAAGCTTTTCCCATTACCACTTGGTTTATGGCAAGGAAGCTTTATTTCCAATTGAAGTGGGAATTCCTGCTCTCAAGTTGTTGTCATTGGAAGATGAGGAGCAAACAAATGCATGGCAGAAAAGGTTATTGGATTTACAATGCTTGCAATTGGATAGAGTTTTAGCTTTGAGCTACTATGAAGAAGTGTCAAGGAAGGCTCAGCTAAAAGCCAATGAGTGCGTGAAAGATAAAAAATTTGAGAAGAGTGATTTAGTGTTGAGAATGGCACATATTAGTTGGCAGACTTAAATGGTGCACAACATAAGTATCATGTTAATGGTTATAGATTTAAGAAGTATCTGGCACGTTTGATGACAATTGTGACTGATGAAATGCTATCAATAGAAGGAGACAATATGGAGACATCTGAAAATGTGAATGAGGTTTCTGGGGATGAAATGCAGTAGTTATTCACCCTAGGGACCTCTGCTTGTCATGAATGACTAAGCAGGAAAGGGGGGGTTGGCAAGCTAACAAAGGTGATAAGTATTTCCATGATACTTGGAAGGAGTTGTGCAAGATATCTCCAAGGGCACCTAGGTACTCACTTCTGGAGGATCCAAATTTCAATTGTGTGGACGATGAGATATATATTATTGGTGACGTAGAAGATGGAAATTTGGCAGGATATATAAATATTACTCATGGTCTAAGTATGAGCCCAAATGTATGTTATACTTTTGATCCCAATTTTCCACCTTGGCATAAGAAGAGCTTCTTGCAAAATATGAATTTACATGACATCACTCAAATCTCATGAGATAAAAAGTCCCTTATATGAAAGTTATTGATCATCTATTTGAAACCAACTCATTATTGAGTATGTATCATGATAAACGCCATGAGTTGTGATGGCATTACCATGTTATGCAATTGATTTCATACAAAAATCTGTTCCTAAAGTAATATCCATAGAATTTCACAAGATTTTTTGAGCTAGCATAATAATGCTCTATTTCAAAGTTCATGTATCATGTTAAACATAATCCATACAAAAATTTGTATCTCATTTTACATATATTATCAGAGTGTAAATTTATGCATTAGCAATTTATATAATAGTTCATTTTGAATGCATTTTTTATTTTGTACTGTTAAGAATACCCCAATAGTGGATTTTGGATGTACCAAACCCATGTAAAACTTGTTAGAATAGCTAAACACTAAGTAAAGGATGCACTTTTCCATCCATACCTTGCTTAAAGTGTCTTGATGGTGGATTGAAAATTTCCTTGCTCCTCTCAAGGACTTTTTTAGATTGGACAAATGGTGGATCTAGGATGCACCATATTTACACAACGTCTTTTGAATGGAAAAGTACTAGTTTATTGTTGAGTGCACCAACCACCCTTCCACAACTTGTTTGGAATGTTTGCTTTAAGATGCTACCACCTTCCAAGACTTGTTTAGAATGGCCAAATGGTAATTCTAAGTTTCACTCATTTGTCTTTTGGTTACTTAGAAGCACCAAGTTATGGGTATAAATTTCACCGTCCATTCTAATAGCTATTTAGAATGGCCAAGTAGTGAACCTCATTTGCACATTTCCTTTAAAATGTGTTTCAAATCATGAATTCATGGTATATGAAGCATCTTGACTTCCAAAACTTGTTAAGAATGGGTTTCTCCACTAGTATGGATACATTTCCTTGCCCTATCTTGACATCACAACGAGTGGAATCTTCATTGGTTCTACACACACAACTAACACAAAAAAATTCATTGTCAAGTACCATGTGCACTTTGTTTTGCAGATTCAAAGTCCATCCTAAAACTGAAACAAGGTTAGAAAATTTGAAGCTTAAAACCACAATGGACAGTGGACTATAGGTTAGACAAGTGATGGAGATTGACACCAAATAATCCATGATACTTTAGGTTGAACACAAGTGGTGGAGATTGAGACTAAATAATCCATGATACTTGTGGTTAGGCATACAATGAAGCTTGAGAGCAATGAATCATTGACACTAGGGATGATATATTGAAGATAAGATAGAAGCTTGTGACCATGCAGTGTGTCTATCTCTACGTCTTTTATGATTCAATGGAGCCTATCTTGGACAAGTGGCAAAACTAATGACTCTCTACACTTGAATGGGACATAGCTTGGACAAGTGGAGATTCTATGGATCTCTATGCTTCAATAGAGCATATATATGGTAAGTGATGGATCTTATGGTCCCCTATGCTTGAATGGAGCATAGCTTGGACAATTGGTGGACCTTATAGCTCTCTATTCTTCAATAGACCATAGATTGAACAAGTGGTGGACCTTGTAGATCTCTATGGTCAACTATAGCTTAGCTTGGATAAGTGGTGGACCTTGTGGTTGTATGTCATAATAATCAATATCTAATTATCCTAAATGATTTTCTCATGTTAAACTGATCATTTAATAGGGGGAAGTGCCAGGGGAGAAAAAGCTAGCATATTGGTTAAGCTAGCAGACCGGCCACTGTAGGGATCCAAAGGAGGGAAAATAGTGATCCAAAAGGGGGGCCATCTACAAAAGAGCTATGTGCAACAATGGGCTCAAAAGACCCTAAGGTTCAGCCCATTAAGACTTCCAAAATGCTAAGGTTCCAAAATTCAATAAACACTAGGGAATCCATCCACAAATATGTAGACAAGTTTTGGGACCTACAACTCAAAGCCACTGTCTTCAAAAAGTTGGATTTTGGAGAGCAAAAGAAACAATTTTGTGCGGGCTTAACCGAAGAAATGGCAGAGTATGTCAACTCCCAAAGGCCACGTACCATATCGGCCGTAATACACCATACTATGGTGGCCTCTCGAATCAATTTCCAAACGGGGGCTAAAAGAAATAATAAGCCCACAGAAAACAAGGGTTCCAACGAGCCTAAGGGGAAGGAAAATGTCCAAAAGTCTCCTAAGGGAAACTCCAACAAAGCTGAAGAGAAGGTAGTTTACAAAGGTAAACACAAACTCTCTCCTGAAGAGCTTGAGCGTTATCGCAAGGATAACCAATGTTTCAAGTGCGGCAAACATGGGCATGCGTACCGCGCTTGTCCCCAAAAGAACAACCGCAAGATCCTCCTGGAGCTACCTTGGTTGAAATCCAAGAGGAGGAGACTCACCAAACTCACCACAAAGGATCTCCTCTATGCCATGCTTGGGGAAAGGTAAGAGAACATGATGCTTTTATTCTCTTTGACCCTGGTTCTACTCACAATTTTATATGTAGAGAGTTGGCCACCAAGCTAGGCATACAAGCCTACGAGATGGGAGATGTCCTACCCGCAGAAAGTGCTTTCAAGGGGCAAGAAGCTTCAGTCACTCCCTTAATTGGAAAATTGAGGCTTCATGTCCAAAGCTATGTGGACAAAGAGGACTTCTTTATCTCTCCTCTCAAGCATGAGGATGTAATCCTAGGGGCACCATGGTTTGATCGCCTGGCTACCAATGTTAAATTCCCTAAAAGGAGAATCTCCTTTAAGTTCAGGGAAAAAGACATGTATATAGATGCTAAGGAAATGGGTAACACTATCCCCATTGTACATACACCAGCTTTCAACAAGTCAATAAAGAGCTCTATTTCTGTGTACATGATTTTGTTAAAGATTCTCAAAATGAACCTAATGCTTTAGCAAAAGAAAATAAAAGCAACCAAAAGGAATTAGAGTTATCCAATTTTCTCAAGGGGTTTCAAGATGTTTTTATTGACGACATCCCTTGTGAGCTACCTCCTAAACGAGGTAATGATGACCATGCAATTGAACTTCTTCCAAGAAGTTCACCACCTAACAAACCTCCTTATTTCTCAAGCTCAACAAGAGGAGATTATGCAGCAAGTGCATGAGTTAGTTGAGAAGGGCATGGTTAGGCCTAGCTCATCTCCATTTTGCACACCTGTGCTATTAGTGCAAAAGAAAGACAACACATATCGTATGTGTGTCGACTATAGAGCACTAAATAGGATCACTATCAAGAATAGGTTTCCCGTTCCACGGGTAGAAGACCTATTTGATAAGCTACCAGGATCAACCTACTTCAGTAGGATTTACCTAAAAAGTGGCTATCATCAAATAAGGATAGTTGATCAAGACATTGTAAAGACCGCATTTCGCACCACATTTGGTCTTTACGAATACATTGTCATGCCTTTTGGCTTAACCAATGCACTAGCCACATTCAACCGATTGATGGAGAAGCTGTTCAGGCCTCATCAAACCTTCACTGGAGTGTTCTTTGATGATATTATCATCTACTCTAATTCATTAGACGAACACAAGCAACACCTCCAGGTAATATTTCAAGTTTTAAGAGAGAATAAACTTTATGTTAATCAAAAGAAAAGTAAATTTTTCTTGCAAGAGATTCAGTATTTAGGTCACATTATCTCTCAAGATGGCATCCAAATGGATCCATCAAAGCTAGAGGTAATAAAAGGATGGCCTAAACCAAAGAATCTTCATGAACTAAGAAGCTTTATAGGTATGTGTGCATACTATAGACGCTTCATAGAAAAGTTCTCACAAATTGCGGGACCATTACATGACCTAACAAAGAAAAGCGTTAGGTATACATGGTCTTCTAAGGAGAATAATGCTTTCAAAAAGCTTAAAGAAAAGCTTATCTCTCAACCTGTGCTTACACTACCGGATCTCTCAAAACCATTTGAGGTCCAATGTGATGCTTGTGGTGATTGCCTTGGAGCTGTTTTGCTCCAAGAAGGGCACGCCATAGGCTATGAAAGTCGAAGGCTCGACCCTATTGAGCAAGCTCTAGGCATATATGAAAAGGAAATCCTTGAAATTCTACATGCCTTAGACTCATGGAAGAACTATTTATTGGGGACTCCTTTCATTCTGCGAACGGATCACCAAAGTCTTAAGTACTTCATGACGCAGACCAAGCTCTCCAACAAACAAATGAGGTGGGAAAATTTCCTTTCGCAATTTCATTTTCATATTGCTCACATTGCTAGCAAGCATAATCAAGTAGCTGATGCACTCTCAAGATGGCCGAGAGTGAATGCGGTTTCCATAGCAACTCACAATGATCTATCTTCAATGATAGATGAGTATGCTATTGATCCCGATTTTAGAGATGTGATTTTAGTCCTTACATTAGGGAAGAAAGAAGAACCATTTACTTTACAAGATGGTTATCTTCTCCATGGCAATAGACTATGTGTTACTAACTCACTACGTGAGAAAGTAATGTATGAATCTCATGCTCCACCTTATGCGGGGCATAGAGGGATTCAGTCCACCTTAAATGGAATTGAAACATATTTCTATTGGCCTACCATGAAAGTGAACATACAAGAGTATGTTTCTAAATGTGTGGTATGCCAAAAGAAAAAATTTGATAGAGGGAAGAAACTTGGATTGCTTCAACCCTTGCCAATAATTCACCATGGGAGAGCATATCCATGGATTTTATCTTTGGATTGCCTAAGTCTATCCATGGGAATACAGGAATATGGATGATAGTAGACAGGTTCAGTAAACAAGCTCATTTTATACCTATCAAAAAGACTATCAAAGCCCATCAAATGGCAACCCTCTTCATTTCACAAATTTTCAAGTACCATGGCTTGCCAATGTCCATAGTGTTGGATGGAGATCCTAGAATGACCAGTAATTTTTGGAAGGGTATCTTTGAGAATTTAGGGACAAGGCTAAACTTATCTTCGGCCTATCATCCACAAACGGATGGCCAAAGTGAAATAGCTAACCTAACAATTCTCAATCTACTAAAATCCTATGTAACGGAAGTAGATCAAAGATCCCAATGGGAGAAGTACTTACCCTTAGTGGAGTATGCTTACAATAACACTGCACATACTTGCATGGGAAAAGCACCTTTCGAGGTAATTGAGGGAAGATCAAAAAGTCCCTTTCTACTTAAGGTACATGGAAAGATCTTCGTTGCAGATGAGTATAGCCGAGACCTACAAGAATCTTTTCAAAAGATTAAGAATGCTATCTCTATCTCACAACAAAGGCAAAAGGCTACTGCTGACAAGCACAAAAGAGCCCAAGCCTTTAAAGAAAATGATTGGGTCTTATTAAAATTCCCCAAGGCTCGATTAAGGCACACGACGGGCAAGAATCCTACGGGACACCAAAAGTACTATGCTAAACTAGCAAAAAGGTACTATGGTCCCTTCCAGATTCTTAGGCCAATCAATGAGATGGCCTATCAACTGAAGTTGCCCAATCATTGGCTCATACACAATGCTTTCCATGTGAGCCTATTAAAGCCTTACAAAGGAGAGCCACTTCAAGAACCAACTATTGAAGACCCACCGGAGATCGAGGACCAAGAGGAGGTGCTGCAGCCCGAGTCCATTCTCCGACATGAAGACAAGGTACTAAGAGGCGGTAAGACTATCCGATGATATCTTATTAAGTTTAAGAATTATCCTTTTGAAGATTCTAGATGGATGCAAGGCATACAATTAAAGGATAACCTAAACCTTGTCAATGCTTACAATGCTTCTCAAGAGTAAGCAAATGTAAAAAATGTAAAAAATGAACAAAGTTTTTGTCTTATAAGACTCTCTTTTTCTTTATTTTGCACAAAAATGAAGTAGTATGCATGCTTAGATCAAGTTTGCGGAGACGACGTCTCCCAAACACCAAGTAGAGCTTGTCACTCTACTATGGAATATTGATAGGACTAATGTGCAGACATGCTTGCGGCAGCCTCAGGCTCTCAAGCACCAAACGGACTAGTCATCCATTGTGGAATGATGCCGTAGGTAACATAGGGATCCTCTACCCGCTAACAAAAGGACTCATGAATATGCTTTATCTTCTCTACACCATAGTCGAGGACGACTATGATTTCAAGAGAGAGGTAATGTCATAATAATCAATATCTAATTCTCCTAAATGATTTTCTCATGTTAAACTGATCATTTAATATGGGGAAGTGCCAGGGGAGAAAAAGCTAGAATATTGGTTAAGCTAGCAGACCGGCCACTGTAGGGATCCAAAGGAGGGAAAATAGGGATCCAAAAGGGGGGCCATCTGCAAAAGAGCCATGTGCAACAATGGGCTCAAAAGACCCTAAGGTTCAGCCCATTAAGACTTCCAAAATGCTAAGGTTCTAAAATTCAAAGGTTGTGTCCAAAGGTCAACCATGGGGGAATTGGATGCTTTGTGTGTGTCAAAAAAGTCTTTACAATCCTACTTAGGAGGGGGCAAGCCTTGCTTGTAGGGGATGAGAGAGAAAGCCACACACACATACACACACACACACAAGCTCCCTTTACACAAAGGGAATGAGGGACACATGTCATCTCCCTAGGCCAGATGCCCACAAGGTGTACCCAATTCCTATTGGATGGCCTTGGAGGTGGAACAATGAGAATTAAGCTAGAGTAAATCTAGTTTAATTAATTTAAAAACATTTAATAAAAGAACCAATGAGAATTAAGTCCTCTAGAAGACTATTCGACAGTCTCCCAAGGGGTCCAATGAGCATTCAGTAGCCCAATGGCTTGCCTGATTCCTATTGGCCAGGAGGCAAAGGGGTCCAATGAAAGTTTAGTTGAATTATTAAATTACCTAAAGCTCTCACAAAAGGGGAAAGGGGGACACATGTCAAAAGGATATCACTTATACTGCTTAATTACCATTGGCTAGGATTGGGGAAGTCCAATGAGAGTAGAACAGGAGCAAATAGCAAGAGGGGTCGACCAAGAGAGAGAGGGGGCTGATTTTTGCAAGGCATTATCACACACACACTCACACAATCTCATGTGTGAAGTAAAGAAGACTCTCTCTCCTTCTCAAGCTTTAATGGAAAGCTTACCACCTACTCCAAGCTTGTGAGAAGGGAGGCCTACACCAACAACTCTTGGCTTTGTGATGAAAATCCAACCAAGAGCCAAGCTTCAATGCATGCTCATCTCCTCTACCAATCTAATTACTAAGCTAAGCTATGCTAATATGAGTGATTATGTGAGGAGATGTACATCTTTCTCGTAAGACTACTCCTTCTTCCTCTCAATCCACTCTCATACCCTGCTAGCTCTCACCGTCTTCGAAGGTGTGTGAGGTCTTGGGTCTGAGACCGGGGAGAATTGATGTTGTGTTTGATAAGTATTTTTCTTAGTGCATGAAGCTTCCATCTTCATTGCACTAGCTAGTCTTGAAGGAACACAAAGAATTGTATTGTACAATATCTCTCTTGATGGGAGAAACCATAATACAAAGCCTTTTGGAGGGGGACCGGCTCCATGTAAATCCGGTCCTCAATTGTTGTCAATAGCTTAATTTCTCTCTCTTTTGAAAGTATTGTTCATGCTATCTAACTAGGTGTTATGCTTTTTGTTGCTCTCTCCACCCAAGCACTCTTGTAATTCTCATTAGGAATCTATTCTAATGAAATGCCCACTATGTTCATGCTAATTTCCGCTACACACAAGTTTTTAGGCCATTAAATGTTACATTGTATATGCTTCAATAGGGCATAGTTTGGACAAGTGGTAAACCTTATGGTCCTCTACGATTGAATGGAGCATAGCTTGGACACATGGTGGAACTTATGGCTCTATATGTTTCAATAGAGCTTAGATTGGTGAACATTGTGTCTCTCTATGATTGAATAGAGTAGAGCTTGGACGAGTGGTAGAACTCATGAATCTCTACGCTTGAGTAAATCATAGATTGGACAAGTGGTGGTGACTATATGGTTCTATATGCTTGAATGGATCATAGCTTGGAAAAGTGTTAGACCTTATTCTTGAATAATCCTCTATGTTTGAATGGAGCATAGCTTGGAAAAGTGGTAGAAATTATGGTTCTCTATGCTTCAGTAGAGCCTAAATTTAGTGGTGGACCTTGTGGCTCTCTATGCTAGAATGGAGCTTTGCTTGGACACGTGGTGGACCTTGTGGCTACCTATGGTAGAATGGAGCATAGCTTGAATAAGTGTTGGATTTAATGGCTCTCTATGCTTCAATAGAGCATAAATTTGACAATTGGTAGACCTTATAGTCCTCTATGCTTTAATGGAGAATAGCTTAGACAAGTGGTGGACCTTATGGATCTATGTCTTTCAATAGAGCAGAGATTGGACATGTGGTAAATATTATTTTGTATTTCATATAATTTGTATCAATAGAAGACCTCTTTTTTATACTCATTCAATAAAAATATTCATTGAACAATGTTGTTGTCATATTAGCATGGAGACTCATACAAGAATATGCCATGTTGGTGTGATACTTGCATGGGAATTCATATGCATGTATTCATGCACAAATAAAAAATTTCTTATCTAAATCAATTAATTTTGAAAAATATGCAGCATAACCCATTCATTTAGAACATAATGTCAAAATCGCAATTCTTTATCATAAAATCCATTATTGACATTGAAATTTTCTTTATAGCAACTGGTGTTTTCTTGTAAATACACATAGAATAGCATTGACACAAGTAACATGAAATTGATTAAATAGTTTAGAATGGCCAAGTGGTGGATCTAAAAACCCCTTTGTTATAGAATGTATAAAATTAGGATGACTTAACATAAGTGTAGCTGAATACCTAAATGTCTTATCCTCATGAACATGTTCGAAAGAATATATCTATGTGCATAAAGTGGCGTATCACATGGTATTGTAGAATGTAATATATGTGATCGTGAAACTTCTTGGTGTAGTTCAAGAAATATCTAAAAAAGAAAAGTGAAAGTGATATCTTAAACAAAACTAAATTTTTTTGTTTGTTAATGGTCAAATTACTCATATTCATAAAAATTGAAAGTGATCATTAGTCTTGGGAATGGGGTTTTTCTCAATGGAAACCTTATTTAGAAAAACCCCATTCCCAAGACTAATGATCAACTTAGAAATATATATAGGTACTCATTTTAACATATCACTTTGAGTGTAGCTTGGAAAAGAAGTTGACTTTGTATTCCTCCATAGGTTAAGGTAACCTAGCTTGGACAAGTGGTGGGATTTATATTCCTCCAAGGGAGCTTAGCTTAGATAAGTGCACCATGAAACCAACACTCTTATGATGCAACCAATCATATGATACATGTTTTATGTATGCTTGATGCCTCAAATGAAGAAATCCTAGATTAGCAGTGGACTTTGCTTGGGTGAGTTTGAACGTCATATAAAAGTAGGTTGTTTTCCTCAATTTGGGTCCTAGCTTGGACAAGTGGTGGACCTTGAATAAGGTTAGGTACTCATTTTGAGCTTAGTTTGGATAAGTGGTGGGCCTTGAAACATCACCTTGAGATAAATCATAGGTAGGACAATAAGGTATACACAACGATAATAACCGGAATGCACTAGTATTTTAATGGTTCAATTGACAAAAACCATGAAATTTCATGTCCCATTTTACTCTCAATGTGTAATCTACGTGTATAAATTGGAATAAGACCTTGAGCAAATTAACATCTTTGACCAAGATCTCATTACTTTATACGTGATATGTTGAAAGTTGTCCAACCTAGGAATTGGGATTTCCCCACTTTACCTAATATAGACTTCTAATTCTGTTTCCGCACTATGATCTCGGTGAAAAATGACTCCAATTAGCATTTTATAAGTCCAAATCACTCCAAATTTGAACTAGGGTCTTAACATACCATGTTCCACTCTATGATCTTGTCCAAACCTGAAAAAATTATGTTTTTTAATGCAATGATAATAATCATGATTATTATCTAGGTGACAAAATTTGCAAGTTTATTCAAAGTTTTTGTATCAGATGTTTAGAAAAAAGTGTTTTAAGACCTATCCCAAGGTTTCATAATTTTTGGATCGGTTCTGCTGATGTTCACTCAATTTTGTGTGTAATCCAAAGGTTAAAGTACATTCAACTTGATTTTGACCCTCGAATACACTCCAAACGTTGCAAAACTTTCCCCAAATGTTAGTAAATTATTAGGACAATGGTTTCCCAAGTCTAATTCCCCTGTTTTGCAGCTGAAGATAATAATCATGAGTATTATCTACTGGCCTGTTGGAGCAAGTTTTTGAACTTTTGATATTGTCCAGGTCTTATGCAGCCTAATGCAACAATATCCAAATTTGAATGCAAAAATCACTAAGGAGATAATAACCTTTGTTTTGGCCAAACCTTAAAATCTTTCTTGAAAGTTGGATTTGACTTACCACAGCTTCTCCAAAGCTTTTCCAAGGTCACTTATGACTCATAATGATGATTTTTGACCTCTCAAACTTACTTGTTAAGTCCTGAACCTGAAATTCCTTGAAATTACGCAAAGCAACTCATTGATGACACTTCAGAGGGTAAGATAGGTTGGAATTCCACCTTGATTTCTACTTACCCTACTCCTAGTCAAATCAGCAAATGGTAGTAAAAAGTGTCCAACAACACTGGTTTTTTTGTTGTTTTCTTGTTTTCATGAAAAAGAGCATCAACCTTCAGTCTCTGACATAGTCTAAAGCGTTAACCCCATAAACATCCTAATCTTCTACACAAGAATCTTCTACACAACTGAAGTCGACTCACTTCAACCGTGCGGTTTCTAAATGTTGTTTTTTGGCTCTAGGCAAACCTAGAGGAAGTCCTTAGACAATAAAATCTTTACATTGAGGTTTTTCCCTAGTTTAGGTCACCTTGTCCCCGGCAATGGTGCCAAATGTAAGCTCGTTGTTTGCCAAGCCTCTCTATCTTATTGCAGTAATTGCAAGAACCATGTACATATATGTCATACCACGGGACGGAGTCGACTCAACTAGTGCATGGAGGCTACAAGATGTTGTCAGGCTCTTGGAAAACACACTCAATCCTTACCTACTCAAAACCACACTCAATTGCATGTCAGGCAGCAAAAGCTAGTAGTCACATTGCGAGTAAATCACATCGATTCACCAAGCAAACAAAGTCTAAACGCAACCAAACTTATAGAAAGGATTTCCAATGTCTAAGAGCACATCTTTATGGCCTCAAATCCTCCTTTTGACCACTTGCCAAAAATGCAATTATTATCTATAAGACAAATTTGACCTAACTATTTTCGGTCCCGAATACAATCATAAGCTTAGCAATGCATCCCCAATACCCCTCCTATGCTAAAAGTTCATTTTAGATACCTAAAACTTGAGTTATGATTAGATTAAGAAGAGGATAAGTCATAGCATAATCCCCAGGGAGGTCACCTAATAAAAATGTAACCTATCACGTGAGTTCAACAGAAGGATATTTAAATTTCTTGAAACTTACAGAAATATATGTACAAAAGGGCATTATTTTTTCAAATTTGAAAAAATGTTACAGATTTTAAGGGAAAGGGTATATTATATTCCTAAAAAAATTCACAGATAAGGGGTTTTACAAACATGTCTTGAACACACGTGCTATGGTAATTTTACACATAGTGAACCCCCCGAGGCATAATCATCGATTCATCGCAAGAAACTTACAATGTCACAGAGAGCTTTCACCTGCAAACACAATGGAATAGACGACACTCCAAACAAACCATTTGTGAGGGAGATACAAGCTCGAGAAGAAGAACGAGAGTACACAATACATAGAGACAGCAACGTAAAAATATTATCCAAAAGAACTCCTTGTTTTTTACAAAAAGTGGCTTTTATACCTTAGCCAAGGTCTAAAAATGTCAATCTAACTCATCTCTAGGTAGAAAGGGACTAGGAAAACTTAAATGTAATAACAAGCTAGAAGCTCATAGCTTTGACTACTGGCTTTATAATCATGTGAAGGAGTATCAAAATTACATTTAGCTTAAGAAAAAATTTGGAAAAAACTAAAAGTCATTACAATAGTACGTCTCAATGGGTGATTTTCTACTTTGTTAGCCTTGCTGCTAACATCCTTCAACCCCTTGTTATTGTCAACAATAGGCTGCTCCTCTTGAAAATCTACTCCTTCATTGTCGAAACCAATGTGCTGCACATTTTTTGGGACACCCTCTTCTACTTGTGCTTTGATAGAGATTATTGGCCTCGCATGGATATCTTCTACCTGTCTCCCATACATCTTCAAGCACGTATCCTTTAAAGAAAAAGAAGATACACATAATAGGAGCATGAACTTTATCTGGTGTTTGAAAATGTTCCCCTCTTTTGACCAAGCGCATGTGCAACACTCCCATAATCTCTCGAGTTTGTACACAGTGTGCACTATCTCAGGGTTTGAGTCACTTTGTACTAGTGCATGCGAGCCGTCATCCCAGCCATCATAGAAACATGCTCATCGGGAATTTTGATTGCCCTCTCAAAGGAATTTTCCTTAAGATTTTCAATTGCATTGTTACTAACAAAACCTTTATCCTTCATCATTTGAACGTACCAATAAAAAGGAAGAGCCAAAGAGGTTAATTTGTGCAACAACCAATCAACTCTAAATCAAGCCGTCTTTCTTGATCATGAGCTTCCAAGAAATTTGGACTTCAACACACCATAGTAGGATTCAATGTCCCCATTTCTGTCTTGTCCAAAATGTGGGAGTGTCCTGATTGCATGCACCCACATGTCTACAAAACAAAAGCATATATCTAGTCAAGCCAAGAAAGAAGAATAAAATGTTTCTGCATGACCTAAAGCCAACGTACATACAAGTTTTTGGGAGCAAGTATGTTTTGAAGTATTCAATGAATGCCTCCTCCTCATGGTACTCGAGGAAGAAGGAAGCTAGCATGCCTTGAATGCACTCTTGTGTTTCCACCTCAGACATACTTGAAGGCCCTTGCATATGCATGATGACTCCAAGGCTTTTAAACATGGAAGCCCTAGTTGGCTAGCCTTGTACCTTCCTAAAAAGATGCTTAATCCAACATCGGCGGACATGCCAGAAGCACAAGTAGATAGGAATATTGAAGACGTGCCTATACCCACATTGAAAAACAATGAGCAATGAAAGACAACCAAAAAGAGTACATATATCTACATGAGGGATGAGTAATACTTAATTGCACTAATTTCTATCTCTACATCATCCGCCATGAAAGTAGAAGGTTCCCAACATTTATGGTAATCTAGTATAGAATCTCTAAATTGAGACATCCATAAACATGTCACCTCCAGTATGAGACTTGAAGTCAATACCCAAGCTATGAGCGTGCCATTGCAATGGGCGTCGAAAACCAAGATAGTGTACAATTGGAACTATAACAGAAAAGGTGCCCATTTCATTATGCCAGTAGTTAAAGGATATGCATGGCAAGAATGGAAAACAAAAAACAGCTCAAAGGAGGAAGATTTTTTATGTGTAGATACAATTGAGCTTGGGCCGACACCAATGGGCCAAATAGCTCACACCATATTGATGAAATATACCAGATACAATCATAAATTTGAGAAGAGGCTTTGCTTAGAAGAGAAACTTACACAATCAAAATAGCAAGAAAACAGTGAGTAATTTGGCAAAATGGGCAGCACCATTGCATTTGGAACGGCCAAAAACCCCACTCTACAATATCAAAGTGCTCAAATCCGAGCTGGGATGAGTAGTTTATGGTCAAAACAGGCTCCAAAAACAGCAAAAATTGAGTAGCAGCTCTTCATCCTCTTCTCTCCATGTTTTTTTGGTTTTTTTCATAGTTTTTCTAGTTTCCACTTTTCACTTTATCCCTTGGGAACCTTTGGCCTTTTGATTGACCTCAAACGAACCCCGGATAGGCCAAAAAATGGCAACGCAGTGCGTTTTTGTTACCTTCTACATCCATCCGCACACCTGGCACTCAACTTTTCACAATAATTCATCTCGCAATCACGAGAAGTGTTCCCTAAATATAGTTCTCATGGTGACCTTTTTGCATTATTCATCACAAGAAAACACTCCCATTGTGTCCTCACTTATCCACGTGCAAGTCTTAATCCCATTCGACCTCTTGATGCCACTGGATGTTATCTGACAAACCTGCTTACCTCATGGCGTGATCCCGTTGATAGCTTCCTTGAGAAGTTTTATGCTCCACCAAATGCTCATTATTATAGAGGAACACATTGATATTGTTGTCAAGGAAAATCAATGTACTATGTACACGTTGTCCTACCTGTACACATGTGGTCCCCACGTAACCACCTGGCTCTGGACAATGGGCAATTCTTTAATCAATGCACCATGCATGTGTATTTACATATGCACAATCATTTCTTCCAAAAAACTCCTAACATAATTTGCCCATCCCCTCTTGCAAGATCTTTTTCAAGGTGATCTTTAAGAAAAATGTCCTCCACATGCGCCTTCACGATTCTCTTCCAACACTCTATAAAGCTCCTCCCGCCAACGTACACATCTCAACATGAGATCAGCCCCTTTCATGTACAATACATCACCAATCAATTTGTACTTGGATGCTCTACACATAAAACAATACTACTTAGACTTTTGAATGTCCTTCGGAATGATTCCTGTTAGCAAAAACTCCTCTATTTGAGCCAAACTTCCCCGGCCATGATAAAGAGGTAAATTGGTCCTTAACACAAATAGCTCCCTGATCATGCTTTGAGTTGCTTCATGTGCCTCTCCATTTAGAGCACGTTCAATGTGTCTGATGCTCTATGCTTTGAACTTTTTTAACAGGCCTTTGATTTTGAAACACATTTCCTTCAATGAGGTGTTTTTGCTCTTCCACACACCCAACACATGCTTCACAACTAACAAGGCATCACCTTTTATGCTCAACCTTCTAATCCCATGCTTCAAAAAAATGTGTAATCTGGCTTCCAAAGTAGCATATTCAGCCTCATTGTTACTATGAGCATCCAATTTGAACCCTCTCTTGCATACTAGATTCCCCTCTAGATCATAAAGTGTTATACCCCATGAAGCCGCATCATGGCTCTTTCTATATGAGCCATCAAAGAACAATACATGTGCATTGCTGATCTGTGGAACTTTTTCAACTACCCTTCTCACCACGTCTTCCTTAACAAGAAGGGGATTCTCCTTGTAAGTCAACAGATCAGCTAGGGTAGCTCTTGCACTGTCTTCCACTAAAAAGAGAACTCGACTCTTGCAACTCAATTACCCATTTCTTGACCACATTTGACATGTTAGTTCCATTAATTAACTATGGCAAAAAGGTGTAACTCATTAAGAAAACAAAATGTTTTGGAACCAAGTAATGACGAAATCGTCGACAAGCAAATATTACATTGGCCATCACTAGCTCTACTTCCAACAATTTTATTTCTACTACCAACTTCACTCGGCTTGCACAATACACCGGCCGCATGGTTCCAATGGCATCATCCCCTATTGATGGATTTACATAAAACACTTGCTCCCAACCATGAGCCTGCATGGCTGACAACCCCCCTAGCACCTCTTTCACCTCTTGAAACAATTGTTCACACTTGTCATCACATTGCAATGGATCATGCTTTGCCACTTGTTGTAAAGGATAAAGGAGCTGTGAAGACAATGGAATAAATTGCACCATGTACTTCACTTTGTGTATAACGGTTGCCAATTGATTTGTACTCTTAGGTGATGGAAGAAGAATAATAGACTTAACCTTGTCTAGATCAGCCTCAATGCCATTTTATGAAACCATATGGCCCAATAACTTCACCCTTCGATGTTCTAGATGACATTTATTTGGATTTAGTTGTCCTCCACATTCATCTAATCGAGCTAATACCATATGAAGCTACTCATGGTGTTCAACCCTACTGCTGTAGACACAAAAGTTGTTCATAAAATCTTTAACACAACTACCAATGAATGGTGACAATACCCAATTTGCTCTCTCTTGATAAAAGGATGGTCCATTTGACAACCCAAATGGCAATATCGTGTAGCAATAACAACACCATGGCATAATGAAAGTTGTCTTTGTTCGGTATATAAGAGAAATCTTCAATTGAAATATCCTGAAAAACCATGACACACACTGTACCTCTCATAACCTGCCACTAAATCCAAGATCTGATCAATGAATGGAAGAGGGTATGGGTCCTTCTTAGTGGCTGCACTTAAGGGTTTAAAATCTACACAAATCCTCCACTTTACATCCTTCTTTGGGCTGACCACTATTGGACTTCCCATTCTATGGTCTCCACTGAGGCTATGAACCCTACCTTCAATAACTTGTCCACCTCTTCCCGCAAGGCTTCCATCTGCTCTTGACCCATCCGTATTAGCCTTTGCCGCACTGGCTTAGCACCTTCCTTCAACTCTATATGCATCTCTTCTCCTTTGAACCCTCTAATATCTTCATATGAAGTAATAAAAAAATCAGAAAAACTAGCCAACATGTGCAAATATATCTCCTTCTCCATAGCTGAGAGGTCTCGATTGATCATTTGTGTCATCAATTCCTGCTTCTTTGACAATTCAACTTTGGTATGCATCAGCCCTTCAACCACTTCATAAGGCCCTTCACTTTCATCTTCAATCTCATTTGCAAATGCAACTAAACCAGACTCATGGATTTCCATGCCCATTAGAAGAAATGCAACATCAACATCCTCATCACTGTTGGTAGTACTATCACTGTCCTTGTCAGACACTGTCGAATAGTCTT
Organism: Adiantum capillus-veneris; assembly: GCF_014529385.1. NCBI lineage: Eukaryota > Viridiplantae > Streptophyta > Polypodiopsida > Polypodiales > Pteridaceae > Adiantum > Adiantum capillus-veneris. The sequence continues at coordinate 569,884 of NC_140956.1, forward strand.
CATCACTAGACTCATCCTCACATGTGCAAATATATCTCCTTCTCCATAGCTGAGAGGTCTCGATTGATCATTTGTGTCATCAATTCTTGCTTCTTTGACAATTCAACTTTGGTATGCATCAGCCCTTCAACCACTTCATAAGGCCCTTCACTTTCATCTTCAATCTCATTTGCAAATGCAACTAAACCAGACTCATGGATTTCCATGCCCATTAGAAGAAATGCAACATCAACATCCTCATCACTGTTGGTAGTACTATCACTGTCCTTGTCAGACACTGTCGAATAGTCTTCATCACTAGACTCATCCTCGTCTTCATAAAGTTCCTCCAATAGTTTCCTTGTGTCCATATTACATAGCTTCTTGGAACCTATCTTTCCATAGAGGCTAATCGTACCACGTCCCCAATCTTGAACAGCTCCGAGTGCATGTAACAATGGTCTACCCATTATAATAGGATATGCTTCCTGCCCCGCTGGCATCCCATGAAAATCAACCACCACCTTTGCATCATACGCCTCCACTTCCAAGATCTTTACAACACCAAAACATGTTACTTTTTGATGGTTTGCTAGTCTGATCTAAAAGCCTGACACCCTAGTCACTATAAGGCCCATCTTCTCAACGCATGAGTGTGTTATGACACATATTTGGGCTCCACCATCAACATAACTTTGTCCAAAAATTTTCCTTCTGTGCCACACATCTTCTATTGGGAAAATGTTTGGTAGCTCATCCATCACCAACACCTTCACTGAACCACTCTCTGGTTATTTCTCCATTGGGTTAACCATCCTTTTCCACTATCGCTTTACCTTAGGCACCATCTCTATAAACTGCCCAAAAGTAACATCTACTTTCCTACTTGTTAGATCCTCCTTCAAGTCATAGCTTAATTGTCGATCTTCTAGTGGAAAATCTAAAACATGAAACTTGTGATGAGCTCTTCTTTTCCTCTTGGCCTTGACATCCTTGTCTTCATGGATCTTTCCCTTCTTCTTAGTAGGATTTGCACCATTTCTTCCTTCCTTATCCTGTGTGGTCCTCTTCCCAATAGGCATCACTAATGTATCCTCCAGCTTTGCTGTCTTCTCCAAGGTGACCACACTTAGCACTTTTGTCTTTCCCTTTTCCTTTTGGGTTAATCTACTGGTTCCTTCTTCTCCCTTAATTTCAATGCCATAATCATTTGATCTATTTAGCACCTGTCTTGGCAATGGATACATGTCTCCCCCCATCCTTGGTGGCTTATCACATTGTGGGCTAATGTGGCTCAACTCTCCACAATTATAACAGGTGGGCCTCTGCCTTGAGACCCTACCATTGCCTTGTCCAACACCATTCCTGGGTTTTTCTTCACCTCTTGGCTGATTTGAAAACCTCACACAAGCTTGACTATTTCCCACATTACCTAGCATGTTTAGGATAATATTCTTTGTTAAATCTACCACTTGCCTCATGTCTTGCCTTAGTTCATCATCTTGCACTGTTGTAGTGACCACTGCTGGTATAACTTGAGGAGTAATAGAAACCAGTGGTTCATGATGAACCCTTGGCATGCAACCTTGAAAATAAACCATAGGTTGAAACTCAGACCTCCTGGGAAAAGACTCTACTCCTAGTTGACTCATTCTTCTCAGCTTCCACTCTTTGTTCCTCGCTACATCTAGTGCATCTTCATATGTCCTACGCTTCTTTAGCTCCACTCTCCAATGTATATTCTCCCAAAGACCAGTCAAGAACCTGTCCTTGTTCATCATGTCAGGTGGGTCTCCCATGCCATTGAAAACTTACGTATGTACTCACACCTTCCCTTTGCATCAAACCCTGTACTACTTGCCACACTTTGTCAGGATCTTTTGCCTTCACAAACTCCACTTCCAATCCATGCCTTAGATTGTCCCGAGTTAATCTAACAGGTGGATCAACTTCATGCAACTCCTCTTCAAATGCTTTGGACCAAACTCGTGCATCCCTCTTCAAAAAAATTTGGAGAAGACGTAACATCTGGGCAGTATCATGAATCTAGTTGCTAATGCAGACAACCTTCATCTATTCCAAAAAGTCTTCCACATCTTCATCACTTCTTCCATGAAGTTCCTGATAAGAGAAAGCCATGTCTACCCAAGTTTCAATGCTTTGAGAACCCTTTCTAACACAGGTGCAAGAACCCAAAACTTTTTACTGACTCAATCCCTAGAAACTTCAATGGAGCTCAAACTTTTAGAAATGGACTATGTGCTGCTGGTTAAAATTTTCATGTTCACATGAACATTTATCTAGATTCTTTGTGCAAAATGAAAAGGAGTGAACTGAGGTCCATCGTGATTATCAATTAAAGGTCGACCAAGCAACTCCCATCTAAGCACACTTGACTAATCACCCTCTGATTTTACCAGGATTTTAGCAGCATAACAACATAAATGGCTCAAAAGACCAAAAAACTAGCCATCACAACTTGGACAAATTTTGGTAGAGTTTCCCCAGAATTAGAGCAGTAAAAACCCAAAATACAGACTGTATAAGTATGCATAACCTGCCAACAATTGCACCCAAGCATCAAGTAGGTCACGGAAAGGGTGCTCTAGCCACCATATCACCAAAAGAATCGCACACTTGAGAATCCCCCAACTCAATAAAACCTCACCACGACCCTCTCACAAAGGTTTATGCAAATATCGTATAGTCAAGTCTCTGAAATGACTATCTTCCAGACCAAGTCTTAGAAATGGCTGGGACTGCCAAATAAAACCAAGTATGGCTCCACAAAGGCGTACAATGGCAGTATCCAGAAGTGACGTACAATACCAGACAATACGCTCAAATTGGCACCAAATGATGCATACCCACGACAACTACAAGTGACTCCCACTTGCAACTATACTTGTACCCTGTAATTTGTAACGTATAAATTGTAATCTCGAATCTGTAATTTTGAAGCCAAAAGAATGTGAGCGAGATGGAAACACACACAAAGACTCTATAATCACCCGACACACACTCTTTGGATAATACACACACACACACACACTATGGGGCACCACTCGACTTACACACCCACATGACCGAGACAACGAACACACCGATGGAGTGAGAGGAGAGAGACTATCCATTTTCCCACTCAACATAGACATAGAGACACACACATACATGCACAAAAGAGCTCAAACAAGGAAGATTTGTGATGTGTAGATACAAATGAGCTTGGGCTAACACCAATGGGGCAAATAGATCACACCATATGGATAAAATATACCAGATACAATCACAAATTTCAGCAGAGGCTTCACTCATAAGAGAAACTTACACAACCAAAATAGCAGGAAAACAATGAGGAATTTGACAAAATGGACAGCACCATCTCGTCTGCAACTGCCAAGAATCCCACTCTACAATATCAAAGTACTCAAATTCGAGCTCGGATAAGTAGTTTATGGCCAAAACAGGCTCCAAAAACATCAAAAATTGAGTAGCGGCTCTTCATCCTCTTCTCTCCACGTTTCTCTAGTTTTTTTCTCTTTTGTTTTAGTATCCACACTTCACTTTATCCATTGGGCACCTATGGCCTTTGGATTGACCTCAAATGGACCCCGACCAGGCCAAAAATTGGCTATGCAGCGTGTTTTTGTTACCTTTCTACATCCATCCGCACACCTGGCACTCAACTATTCCTAATAATAAATCCCGCAATCCATGAAGTGGCCCCCAAATATAGTTCTCATGATGACCTTTATGAATAATTCATCACAAGAAAACACTCCCATTGTGTCCTCACTTATCTATGTGAAAGTCTTGATCACATTTGACCTCCTAACACCACTGGATGTCATCTGACACACCTGCTTACCTCATAGCATGATCCTACTGTGATAGCTTCCTCGAGAAGTTTTATGCTCCACCAACTGCTCATTATTATAGAAAACCACACGGATACTGGTGACAATGAAAATTGATGTACCATGTACACGCTATCCTACCTGTACACATGTGGACCCCATGTAACCACCTGGCTCTAAACAATGGGAAATTCTTTATTCAATGCACCATGCATGTGTATTTACATATGTGCAATCACTTCTTTCAAAACCTCCTAACAACGACGACGAGCTCTAACTTGGTCAGTGTGGCTTGGCTAGTGTGGACCTTGAAGCCACGCTGAAAAGGAGGCCAACTTGCCACGTTGGCACGCTAGCCGAAATTTAACCAAAGCCTTCTTCGCTTGCAAGTGCAGTTACTGCACTAGCCTTTATTGTAAGCACACAAAGCCTCCATAGTCACCATGCCGGCCCCATAAATAGCATATTGGCTTATAATGGTTGAATCAAGCTTCTTTTTTGGACCGTTATTCACACATCGACATATCATATCCAAGAATCTCACTTGCTTTATTGAACATCTCAAGAGCTGCTAGCACCTGAGCTACATCTTTTCTCATCCTAATTGCTTGGGCACCCTACTAGCCTGGAAACTTGAAGGCACAAGATGCTTTGTAGTCCGTAAACAAAGTACCGGTAGAAAGATCTTCCGTAACTGCTATACTCATGGAAATCCTAGGTGATTTTGCGGAGTTGTAGAGAACTAGTGGAAACCTCAACTTCCACTCTTTCTCTCTCTTTTAACTCTTACATACAATTCAAGGCTATCATTGCTATCGATGATCCCTATATATTTTAATTGTTAATCCATCACGATTCCATAAGTCCTGTACGATCACACACCAATTGCATGGATGTGAAAGTCCTCCTCTTTTTGTGATCTTGGATACTCCTCAATCACTAAGTCTCCAGGGAATTACTCATTCATTATCTTCTTACGGATTTCATTCAACCCCAATGTACAATATTGCATTATATCATTCCATTCTTGTTATTGTAATGTTGAATTGGCATTCACGCCCATCCAAGTAGCATTATATTCATTGTAGTTAAAATCTTTGATCTCATAACCGCTCTCAAGCTTAACATTATTTATAACGACCCCGCTTGAAATTAAGATGTTTACCATGAACATAGCACTTCTAAGAGGTTTTTTCTTCTATCATTTTTCTCTCAAGCACACCTTTTCTAATCATCCTCAATTGAAATGCTACCAGAGTTGCTCCAAAAGATCTAGATGAAAAACTCCTTGTTGATTGTCTGTGATTGTTGTCTTTGGTACCAATTTTGTTCTTGTCCATTGTAGTTTGAAATTAATAAATCTAAATTTCAAATAAAGTTCAGGTGAAGATGATGCAAACCTTCCTTGCACATTACTAATAGGTCAATTTTGCATCTCTTGCACGTTTTCTTCACAAGTCAAAGTGTGATCTGCCTTGAAAAAAATAGACCAAATTTTCAAAATATGTAAATTCTCTACAATTTGAAAGGCAAGGGTACCTATCAAACATCAGCCCTGAATTGATCTTTAAGGACTATTGGAATAGTGGCTCCAGTATTTCAGCTACTTTTGATACACGACCTATAAAGTCAAGTGTTGTTGACAACACTAGGTTGCAATTCACAACAGCTACACTCTAGACAGTACGGTGCTATTAGTAATCAATTAGAGGCCTACAAGACTTTCAAATTAGGAAGTATTAATGTGTATCGCACAAAGAGAATACTTTCATAATTGCCTCAGATTACCTACATAGCAATTTTAGCAAGATCTTATTGAACCTTGTCCATAGTCATTTTCTTTATGATTCTTGACTTATTATGGCATGATTTTAATGATCCTTTTTTAATGAGCATGCAACTGTGCACGTATGTCACACGTGTCAATGCAAGGAACTTGCCGATACACTGTGTGCGAGCCACAAATGGCTCCAAGTACACAACAAGCCTAAACTCATTTCCTTCATAGTAGCCTTGGGCTTCCAATAGTTTTTTAGGAATCCAACGCAGCGTTTCTTTACATTTCTTGGGGTGAATGGGACGTCTCTTACCAAACTCCTGTCTTTTAGCACTGACTATGGTTGCTAAAGAAGATTTAGGGACCCACTTGTATGTTTTCTTTGTTATATTGGGATGGGTCTTGTGTGTCTCAAGCTTTATTTCAGCTACATCAGTTAAATCTCTAGAGAGTTGGGCTATGGGGACATATGGTTCAACCTTTTGGACATGCAATGTTTTGGGTTTTATTTCCTTAAGAGGCAATATCTCAAGGACTATGGCTTGAGTGGCAGGGCTAAGAGTTGGTTTCTGTGTTGTGACACCCCCTATCCCCCAATCAATAGTGCATTTGGTGGCTATCATCCACGTGCGTCCTAGATTTATATTACCCTCCATAGTTCCAACAGGCATGACCAAAAAGTGTTGAGCTACAACCCCATTGTCATAATTGATAGAAGTGTGCCAGATTCCAAAAAACAAAGTTTTTTTCTTGTTGACACCCTTGACTTGGATAATACTCTCAGATAGAGGTGGCTTCGCTAACTGACACCACACCCCATATGATAGCAGATTATATTTAGCACCCGTGTCTAATAAGGCGTTATATAGCACTTTTCCATAGGCGTTGTTTAGCTCAATAGGGTATCATAGAGGTGTGTGTCCAACCAATCCTCATCAATTTCAACGTGGAATGCATGTGTGACTCCAAGGCTAGCCTCTGCTGTAGATTTCTTTTCATTTATCCTAGCACGCACATTTGCTCAATATCGTCATCTCTTATCTGACCTTCTTTTCTTGCGGAGGTTATGATTTTGGGTTATGTTTGAACCAGACCCACTTGATATGTCTTCGCTTGTACCTTTTCCACTCTTGGATAAATCACCATAGGCTGTTGTACTAGGCCTTGAGTGTTTAGTTTCTTGACTTGATTCATTGGTCATTTCCTCTAGCCTTGAATCAATCTCTCCCTGAGATTCCGTTTCTGAGGTATCATTAGTTTCACTCTTAGGTAGGTCTGCCTATCTTTTATCGTCAGAGGTTATATACGCTACACCTGACATGTTTACTAGTACGATTTGTGGGGTCTTCTCTCTCTTATTTACATCATTAGCTCCATGTTCGGAGCGAGTGGCTCTACTAAAGGTTTCCTTCAAGCCGCTAAGCACGCTCGGCCCGAACCGTGGGTCCATGGCATGCATGTCTTGCTTGAGCTATCGGGATTAGACATTGGGAAACCCTCCATGATGGCATAGTCAGAGAAAGAGTCACTAGCCGCTATGTTCGGGTCTTGGTTTGTACTACCTTGGGTCCCCGCTGAGGGCCCGGAACCTAAGGTAGGTGGATAACGAGAACTCGTGTAACTCAAAATTCTTTGTAGTTACTCCGCCTCTAGCACACGACCAGAACGCAGATGCATGTGCCTTTGGCACCCTACAAGCGTCGGCGAATAACCTCGAAGGTTAATCGCTTACTTTTTTAAGCGTCCGTTTTCACTCGTGTTTTTATATTTTTAATGTTTTTTAATGATCGGTTTTTTTATTAAAGTGTGTGATAGCTCAAAACGAGCGTATCACTCAGAGAGTTGTGGTGTGATTTACAGCACAACGTCCGGTCACCTGAAGCTCCGTTGGTCCTCAAAAAAGTTGATTTTTAGCTACATGTGAAGCTAAAATTCATAATTTTAAAGGGCGATAGATGCCTAAGTCTGAACATGAGCTTGGGCTTGGGTCTGGGCTTAGGTTTGGGAGATATTCCCGATCCCGGTCCTACCTTTTTTTTTTAATTTATTTTTTTTAAAAAATATTTATAAGGATAAGGTCACCGCGGCCTACGCGAGAGCACACACACTCTACCTACCTACTTCCAACTAATACACCTAGTGTTACACACTAACACACTCTATTAGCTCTCACAAATCTACTTCCTACTTACTCTACATTACATTACAGAGAACTAACAACCTTAATACTAACATGTTACATAGAGAAAAAACACAGTATCTTTGAAAACTCCATTAACAAAAAAATTACACAGTAGTAACAAAAAATACTTCTTCTCAACACACACACCCTCCTTCCTTACCTTTTCTACAATTGAAATTGCACCACAAAAGAAGCAAAGAGTGCCATTCAAGCTTAGTGTATGGCATTCCCCGGTAGCGGCGCCAAAAATGTGCGCGTATGTTGCACGTGTCAATGCAATGAACTTGCCGATACACTATGTGCGAGCCACAAATGGCTCCAAGCACACAACAAGCCTAAACTAGTAAGCTCAAAGATGGCGATGGTGTGTCACTCACCGCTCTACGCTTGCTGTCGTGGAGGATTCCTCGCCGTGAAGAAGAGGGAGACGTCGCTACGCCGCGCTCAACTGCTTCGCCATCGTCATGGCTTCGTAATGCTCGATTGCACACACACTCCCTCTCTCTCACACACACACATACACACACACACAAGGAGATGAAGAAGAAGACGATGGAGATGGAGCAAGAGCACTCTTCAATTGCACAAATGAGAGAATGAGTGAATTTTAGGTTTAGTTGACTTTTATATGAGCTCGCCCCATTCACACTTGGGTGCCCATGCTTAGCCAACTAATCCCTTGAATGTCCCAGTTAGAGTGTGTGTGTCATCGACGATCACTCTTACCCTTTTCCTATTGGACCGACAACCCCGGTACTTGACTCTACCAAGTAAATAATACAATGTCCGTCGTAGGTGAGTATACCCGCCTATCACGCGGGTGACCCGGGTTCGATCCTTGCAGTGGCGCCAAAAAATGTGCGCATACGTCACACGTATCAATGCAATGAACTTGCCAATACACTGTGTGCGAGCCACAAACGGCTCCAAGCACACAACAAGCCTAAACTAGTAAGCTCAAAGATGGCGATGGTGTGTCACTCACCGCTCTACGCTTGCTGTTGTGGAGGATTCCTCGCCGTGAAGAAGAGGGAGACACTGCTATGCCGTGCTCAACCACTTCGCCGTCGTCGTGCCTTCGTAATGCTCGATTGCACACACACTCCCTCTCTCTCCCTCTCTCACTCTCTCACACATACACACACACACACAAGGAGATGAAGAAGAAGAAGATGGAGATGGAGCAAGAGTACTCTTCAATTTCACAAATGAGAGAATGAGTGAATTTTAGGTTTAGTTGACTTTTATATGAGCTCGCCTCATTCACACTTGGGCGCCCATGCTTAGCCAACTAATCCCTTGAATGTTCCAGTTAGAGTGCGCCTCTCATCGGCGATCACTCTTACCCTTTTCTTATTGGATCGACAAGCCCGATACCTGACTCTACCAAGTAAATAATATAACATCCGTCGTAGGTGATAGGGTGTCCGTGAGCCGTGAGGGTTAACAGCAACATGAAATTCCCACATCCTTCTCTCATTTTAACAACATTAAATTTTATGTTATATTGAAGTTTGATTCTTTTATTTAGAACAGGTATCGAATTCTATTTATAAATACTCCTACTTTAAGCTTGACTTTGTGATCTCTTTTTGAAATTCCTCATTAACGCTAAGCAACACTATGTGATTTTTTACACGACTTCATTCATAAATTGATGCTATAAACGGATATGAATACATTTGTGAGCTTACAAATTGTGGCACTTACAAATTTATGGAGATTTTTTGGCTGTGTCCTATTTAAAATGCCTCATTGATATATTTTTCTAGTTCATTACATTTAACCTTGTTTAGTCCACAAAAGTTTACTATACTCCAAGTGTCTATCTTGACTCACATTACCCCAATGACTTTATTGCTGACCTTCAACTTTCATAACTTGTTAGCCTCTAGTGATTCACAAAGACCTATGTGGAACATAAGGTGAGCTACCTACTTTCTTGACCTTAACGCATGCATATCATCACAAACACGCACATTTAGAGAGCAGTAAACATGTTACTCCTTTCCTCACTCCACATTAACACCTCTCATTCTTACATTCACTTTGTATTGCACACGATTCATCTAAGAGTAATAATGTTTTTCTTTTCATTATTTGCAAGTCATACCTGCCATCAAAAGATGTGTTCGCCAATATCTTTAAGTTTTTTTAATTGTGTCGTATATAGTCTTGAGTATGACAAGTCCTTTGTCTAAAATTAATCTCACTATTTAGTTTTGAATCTTGTACATTCGTATTGCTTTATAGGTTAAATTACACTACTACTCTTTTCAAGTATTTCTTGCACGTATACTAATTTCCATTCAACTGCATGGCCGGTTCAAGTGACACATTCTAGGACCCACTAGAATCTTTGCTTGTGCATTAAATCCACCCCCATGGGGGCTCCCAAATGTTGGAATATCTTTGCTTTTGAAACAATTTCTCCTGCCCATACATATTGGTTGAATGAGTTGTTTTCAGACAGGGAGATCAATCTTGACACCTCAACATTGCACTTCAACCCTAATGCTAATGAAAATTTTTGCACAATCTCCAGAGCCTTCATAAATACTTGAGGGAAGGCTTTCAAAAAAAGGAGGAATCTATGAGCAAACAATTTTGCTAGGAGCTGGTTGTTGCCTGGCAAGGCCAAACCTTGGATTTCCCCATGCACAACAATGGCTTTGAGCATCATAAGCAAAGGATGTGATCTAATGGTGACAAAGGGGCCATGGGGGCACCCTTGCTTGATGGGTCTTTTAACTTTGAAGGACTCCACAATTCTATCATTCAACAAGATCTCTAACTAGCTACCAACACCGAGAGTGTAAATCAATCAACAGAGGCAATAACCAAAGGCCAATGATTTCATAAATTGATCTTCCTTTGATAAAATCGTGCTGATGAGGGGAGATGAATTTCTCTTGAAGGGGGGCAATTTTGAGGGCGACCACCTTGGCAATAGTTTTATATGCCACAAACATCATATAGTTATGGGATGCTAGTGCTTTAGTTGTGTGCATCAGACCTATCGACATCCAGTTATGGGATGCCAGTGCTTTAGTTGTGTACATCAAAAATGTTTCGGTTTAGGCTTATAAATCCCTCTCTTTACAGTTGAATCCATTGCCCCATTGTAAGGTTTCAATTTCTGAAACCTTAAAGGTTGTATAAAGCTTAATCAAACTGATATGATTATTGAAAAAGCAATGTAGAATTGTCCGACCATGGAAAATATTGGTATTTTTGGAATCTTAAGCACAACAAACCCCTGGCTAGAAATTTTCAGAATTGAATTCCGATAAAAACTGGCATAGTTATGACCCCCGGAAGTTTACACTGTGAATTGAGTAAAATAGAAAAATTGAAGGGTTACAGTAATCATTTAAGCATAGACTTTATTAAAGGTCTCCCAGATTTACAAGATATTTACCAATTAAGCAAAAAAAGGTCAAATTATAGCAAAATTGACATTTCAAAAGCTGGCAGGTAATGGGAGGGTCATCACTGACCTGCCAGGGACTCATTTAACAGCAGGGGGCGTTTTTTGACCTGTAGGGGAATGCTTGAACTGTAAGCAACTGCCTTTTTCACCCGGTGAGAGCTTATGAGTTCCAGAAAACTATAAATAGGCCCGCTAGCTTCACATTTTACACAGACTCGGAGCCTTGCTACTCTCTCTCTCATCTAGAGAGAACACTACACAGAAATCATTAGAGATTAATCTCGAATTGATTAACCCTAATGGTAATTAACCTAATCCTTCTTAATTAGCAAGGTTAGATTAAGATATTTGTTAATAAATCAACGATTAGGCCTATGTATACTCACAAAATCTCTCTTAATTAATTAATCTCTTCTGATTATTATAATTAAGCTTAGTAATATTAATTTAATTAATTATCCTATCATATTAGGACTGAAATTAGCCAAATTAACCATGAATTAATGGTAAATATATTAATTAAGATTAGATCAAGTTGAAGTAATTACTAGAGATGCATTAGATAGTTATTAATCTAGAAAAATTATCCTATAATTTTATGAGTAGTTTTCTTAATTAATTAGGCAGAATTACTCTATTTTTTGAGCAATTTAAATAAGGGAAATTAGTAAATTGATTTCAATTGCTGTTATATATTTTTCAATGGTTAATTAAGTGTTAAGAAACCTGTGATAATTAGGATAAGCTCAGATAATTAATCTAGCTAATTAGTTAGGTAGAATTACTCTATTTTTTGAGCAATTTAAATAGGGAAAATTAGTAAATTGATTTTAATTGCTGTGATATATTTATCAGTGGTTAATTAGGTGTTAAGAAACCCGTGATAATTAGAAAAATCTCAGATAATTAATCTAGCTAATTAATTAGGCTGAATTACTCTGTTTTTTGAGAAATTTAAAAAGGGGAAATTAGTAAATGGATTTCAATTATTGTGATATATTTATCAGTGGTTGATTAGGTGTTAAAAAACTCGAGATAATTAGGATGAGCTCAGAAAAGTAATGTACCTAATTACTTTAGCTGAAATATCCTTTTTTTTAGCAATTTAAATAGGGGAAATTAGTAAATGAATTTCAAATACTATGATATATTTATCAGTGGTTAATTAAGTGTGAGGAAACCTATGATATTTAGGATAAGTTCAACTAATAAATCTAGCTAATTACTTAAGCAGAATTACTTTGTTTTTTGAGTAATTTAAATAGGGGAATTTAGTAAATGAATTTTAAACGCTATGATATATTTATCAGTGGTAAATTAAAAATGAAGAAACCTGGGATAATTAGGATAAGTTCAAATAATAAATTTAGCTAATTACTTAAGCAGAATTACTCTATTTTTTTAGTAATTTAAATAGGGGAATTTAGTAAATTGAATTCGAATGTTGTGATATATTTATTAGGGGTTAATTAGGTACTAAAAAACTCGTGATAATTAGAAAAAGCTCAGATAATTAATCTAGCTAATTATTTTAGTAAGAATACTCTATTTTTTGGACAATTTAAATAAGGAAAATTAGTAAATAGGTTCAAATTGAATTGAGTTATTTTTTAGAGGTTAATTAGATGTTAGATAACCTATGATAATTAGGCTAATATCAAATAATTAGTTTACCTAGTTATCTTAGTGAAATTATGCTATTTTTAGGGGTAAACTAAAGGGGAAAATTAGTAAATCATGTGCTATAATTACATGATATTTATCAGAGCTGTAGCATAAAGTAAAGAGGTCGTGATAATTATGCCAAGGTTAGAAAAGTAGTATAGATATTTATCTAAGACAAATTATACTATTTCTAGCTAAAAACTAAAGAGGGAAATTAGTAAATCATGTGTTATAATTACATGCTATTTTTTAGAGCTGTATTATAGGGTAAAGAGGCCGTGATAATTATGCCAAGGTTAGAAAAGTAGTATAGATATTTATCTAAGTCAAATTATACTATTTTTAGCTAGAAACTAAAGAGAAAAATTAGTAAATCATGTGCTATAATTACATGCTATTTATCAGAGCTTTATTATAGGGTAAAGAGGTCGTGATAATTATTCCAAGGTTAGAAAAGTAGTATAGATTTTTATCTAAGTCAAATTATACTATTTAGAGCTAAAACCTAAAGAGGGAAACTAGTAAATCATGTGCTATAATTACATGCTATTTATCAGAGCTGTATTATAGGGTAGAAAGGCCGTGATAATTATGCCAAGGTTAGAAAAGTAGTATAGATATTTATGTAAGTCAAATTATTCTAATTTTAACTGAAAATTATAGATGGAAATTATATAATTAAGTTGGAAAATAATAAGATAATTACCAAACGTCAAGAATATCCTTATCTACTTGTGGTAATTATACCATAGTTAATTAGTGAGGTTAGTAAACTAAAATTGACCTAATGATTAGAAGACCTTTTTATAAGGATAAGAAGTTATGGCACAAGAAAAAGAACCCGAGCAAATCCTACATCTGATGATGAGGATGTAGCTTCAAAACGAACTAGAGTGTCGCACGACGACGAAGCCGGGCCTAGTAGTAGGCCTACGGAGGAGAGTCTTCAGGCGCCAGCGTAGCAGCAGATGGCCAATCAATCCCAGGTGGGTATCCCATTATTATATTAAGTCTTTAATTAGTTTAAGTTCTTTTATAAGTTAGCATTGCATACGTAAGAAGGATAAACTGGCTGAAAACAGAAGGTAACTTCCATCGTGCATTTGTTTATAATGTAGGAAAGAATTGTTTGGGTTAAAGATATGTTTGATCATCCTTAAGACAGCTTGTCTCAAGACACCTCCGACTCCTTAGTATAAATTGATGATAATGATTGGATTTCTAGCCACGGATAAGTCGGTTACCCCCATGAACGATGAGTTTCTACTCCGTGTCATGTCTTGATGTTTCTACATAAGTTAGGATACCGTTTTTTATCCTAGGGGAGCCGCCCGATTGTATGGGCATCTGGTTTGGTGTATGGGCACCCAGAAGCTTGGGTGGGGCTTTATCCACTCCAGATTTGAATAAGGAATGGGTGTCGTTTTTCACCCTTAGGTGGTCTTGAGACAAGACGAGTATTGGTCATGGTTATTAAGGATAATGTTTTGATTGACAGTACCCTGTCTTAAGTTTAAAGATGTCTGTTTGCTAAAAGAATTCTTTCAATGCTGTCTTCAAGGAATTACCGTGATGGAACGCTAAAAGAAACCATTATTTTAAATGTTAAAACAATGTGATAATAAGATAAACGAATCTTGTGTGAGTGCAGAGTTGTAAGTGGGGATTGACTAAGGTTGTCAATCATGGACGGGTGGACCTGATTAGTCAGGTAACTATCCATTCCCGCGCACTAAAACATTTTAGAAACTTCTCACTTGGAAGAGGAATCCAACAACGGCTGTGTCCTCACATATGTTAGGGGGGGAAAAGCGTTGGCTAAGGAAACCATAATCTGAATGATGAAGTTATAGGTCCGGAATAAGAATTTTTTTGTAGGCCGTTTGAATACATTGTCCCGTTTCCGCTGCGAGAGAGGACTAGGTCTGCTTCTAAGGCTATAGACCCAAGCCATTGTCAATGGTAAAGGTCTATTCCTTGGATTTTTCTTGTTTAGAGACTCCGATTTTTATAAGGCCTAGAGACCTGTCAAGGATCCCATCCCGATCTTGGTGTAGTCGGGGTTGGGGACATTACAAGTGGTATCAGAGCATGTGTTAACTAAAATCTTGGACCTAGGGAAAAGTTAAAAGCGTTAAGTTGAAATAAGTGATCTTTGACAAATTCAATTAAAGACGTATTTAATTAAAAAGAGGGAGTGAAAGGAAAAAGAGAATTATCCCTATCCTTGCAGGAAAATTTCCATCAGGCCTACTTCAAATTCCAGGATTTCAACATTAGGTTTATGAGGGCTTGCCTATCCCGAGACTATTCAATGCAAAAAAGCGTCATGAAATGGCTGGATAATAGATTTTCTACTCGTGAGATAATCCCACGAGTAGTCCATCTTGGGAGAAAATGAAACCGGCAATCAAAGAACGTTATCTCCCTCCTGCACATCAGGCTATCAAAATGAACGAGTTCTTTGGTCTACGCCAACTAGGACTTTCGTTAGAGGAGTACTACATTAAGTTCTTGTCTTTACGATGCTATGCTTTCCAGATGACCATGGAGCAACAAATTGCCCGTTTCTGTCAAGGCCTCAACAAACCCCTGAGTGCACGTCTCGAAGCCATGAGGCATACATCAATACAGGATGCCTTCTCAGGGCTAAGCCTCTTGCAGCCGAAGAAACCAACTCTATAAGAAACTATAATGGATTTAATAACTTTAGAGGAAGAGCCAAGGGAACTTTCAACCAAGGATACCAACAACGTGGACTAGCTGCAGTAGTAAACCTGGAGCAGACCGTCCCAAACATTAGGTGCTATAAATGCAATCAAATGGGGCACTATAGAAATAACTGTCCTGAAGAGCAAAACCCTCCTCAAAATCAAGGAGATAATGTAAGAGGACGTAGAAATGGAGGACGAGGTAAAGGAAGAGTAAGAGGAGCCAGATTTTATGCAATCATAGGAGAACCAACCCTATGAATAAAAAAGATAAAAGAGCCACTCGCTTGGCCCTAGTTAGCAATCTTAAAGCTTATAAACCACTATAAATTAATAATGTAAAAACTTGAGTTACTTATATATTGTAATGGTACACATGATTTTCTTCTCCAAATTACTTAATGAATCTAAAGTTAAGTTAGTATTCAATCAATAAATTAAGGATTGATCTAGCAAATGAGACAGAGGTTCCCGATAGTATGAAAAGAATTTGAATTTTGAGAATGAGATAGTTATCAAGAAACCAACTCACATTCTTTGTGCACACGATAGCTTTCCTTGGAAAAATAACATAGATTTGAAAGTATTAAGGTACGAGACTAATAAGAAGTCCAAAAGAACTCTTGGTATGATACTTCTTAAAACCCTTTACATATTGTTGGTCAACCAGGTTAGAGCACAGAGGGGGTATCTCTGGTGCAATAGTGGAAGCTTGTGCCGAACGCAGATTGCTCAGAATGGCAAGAACACGCCGAGCGCGTTCAGATTGGCAAAGCTGAAATACATGATACTTGTCGAACACTGATTGCTCTGAATGGTCAGTTAGACCGAGCGCGTTCATGTTGATAAGGTGGATATATGGATCTTTATGGGATTGAATTAACCTGGATTTTGAGAGGATACAAATGGTTTGTAAATGTTTTTAAGATGGGTTCAACACTAAGAGTTTCTTGAGGAAAAATTGGCTAGCAAGTAACTCCAACCAGAAACTAGAAAGAACTCTTAGAATAATCAGTAACATTTGCTAAAGTGGAAAGGTTATCCCTTCGAAGATGCCACTTGGGGAGGATGAATTTTTCTTCTCAAAGATTTTCCCGATTTCGGTTGAGATGAGGACATCTCAAATTCTTAAGTTGGGGTGATTGTAAAGTTTCCAGTTTCTGAAACCTTAAAGGTTGTATAAAGCTTAATCAAACTGATATTATTATTGAAAAAGCAATGTAGAATTGTCCGACCATGGAAAATATTGGTATTTTTGGAATCTTAAGCACAGCAAACCCCGGGCTAGAAATTTTCAGAATTGAATTCCGATAAAAACTGGCATAGTTATGACCCCTGGAAGTTTACACTGTGAATTGAGTAAAATAGAAAAATTGAAGGGTTACAGTAATCATTTAAGCATAGACTTTATTAAAGGTCTCCCAGATATTTACAAGATATTTACCAATTAAGCAAAAAAAGGTCAAATTATAGCAAAATTGACATTTTAAAAGTTGGCAGGTAATGGGAGGGTCATCACTGACCTGCCAGGGACTCATTTAGCAGCAGGGGGCGTTTTTTGACATGTAGGGGACTGCTTGAACTGCAAGCAACTGCCTTTTTCAGCCGGTGAGAGCTTATCAGTTCCAGAAAACTATAAATAAGACCGCTAGCTTCACATTTTACACAGACTCAGAGCCTTGCTACTCTCTCTCTCATCTAGAGAGAACAATACACAGAAATCATTAGAGATTAATCTCTAATTGATTAACCCTAACGGTAATTAGCCTAATCCTTCTTAATTAGCAAGGTTACATTAAGATATTTGTTAATAAATCAACGATTAGGCCTATGTATACTCACAAAACCTCTCTTAATTAATTAATTTCTGTTGATTATTATAATTAAGCTAATTAATTATCCTATCATATTAGGCCTGAAATTATCCAAATTAACCATGAATTAATGGTAAATATATTAATTCAGATTAGATCAAGTTGAAGTAATTATCAGAGATGCATTAGATAGTTATTAATCTAGAAAAATTATCCTATAATTTTTTGAGTAGTTTTCTTAATTAATTAGGTAGTTTTCTTCCAACGTGCATTTGTTTATAATGTAGGAAAGAATTGTTTGGGTTAAAACTGGTTGAATTAGGAAAGATATGTTTGATCATCCTTTAGACAGCTTGTCTCAAGACACCTCACACTCCTTAGTATAAATTGATGATAATGATTGGCTTTCTAGCCACGGATAAGTCGGTTACCCCCATGAACGATGAGTTTCTACTCCGTGTCATGTCTTGATGTTTCTACATAAGTTAGGATACCGTTTTTTATCCTAGGGGAGCCGCCCGGTTGTATGGGCAACTGGTTTGGTGTATGGGCACCCGGAACCTTGGGTGGGGCTTTATCCACTCCCGATTTGAGTAAGGAATGGGTGCCGTTTTTCACCCTTAGGTGGTCTTGAGACAAGACGAGTATTGGTCATGGTTATTAAGGATAATGTTTTGATTGACAGTACCCTGTCTTAAGTTTAAAGATGTCTGTTTGCTAAAAGAATTCTTTCAATGCTGTCTTCAAGGAATTACCGTGATGGAACGCTAAAAGAAACCATTATTTTAAATGTTAAAACAATGTGATAATAAGATAAACGAATCTTGTGTGAGTGCGGAGTGGTAAGTGGGGATTGACTAAGGTTGTCAATCATGGACGGGTGGACCTGATTAGTCAGGTAACTATCCATTCCCACGTACTAAAACATTTTAGAAACTTCTCACTTGGAAGAGGAATCCACCAACGGCTGTGCCCTCACATATGTTAGGGGGGAAAAAGCGTTGGCTAAGGAAACCATAATCTGAATGATGAAGTTATAGGTCCGGAATAAGAATTTTTTTGTAGGCCATTTGAATACATTGTCCCATTTCCGCTGTGAGATAGGACTAGGTCTGCTTCTAAGGCTATAGACCCAAGCCATTGTCAATGGTAAAGGTCTATTGCTTGGATTTTTCTTGTTTAGAGACTTCAATTTTTATAAGGCCTAGAGACCTGTCAAGGATCCCATCCCGATCTTGGTGTAGTCGGGGTTGGGGACATTACACCCATCTACCAAGTCTTGGTAGCCATACGTGTGATGGGGATTTTGAGATCATCCCAAAACTCTCGAAGAAGATTGGTAGTCAAACCATCCCAGCCAGGGGACTTCTCTTTGTTGAGATCTTGCTGTGCAAGCGAGAACTTGTCTTCAGAAAAGGCCATCTCAATGAGGTTGGCTTCAAATTGGGAGATCTTCTTGTTGAAACTCACGATCAAGGTTGCTCTAGATTCATCCACTTCCTGAGAGCAGACTTTAGGTTGGCCAATGATCTGACTTAAGTGATCATGCATTAGCTTACTCATTTCATCTTGGTCTTGTATCACATTCCCGTCAACATCAGTGAGCGAGTGGATAAGACCTTGACTCTTGTTAATTTTCAAGGCCATGAAGAAATGTGCTTCATTAGAGGACTACGAGTAAATTGAGGTCTCCCTGGATAATATTCTTACCTTCTTGACCTCCTTGAGCTATTTTTCTACCGGATCAGCTTTTGCTTCCATCCACTTCTTGTGTTCTTCTTTGGAGGCCAACCCAGCCACTCTTTTCAAAGTCAAACGAGACACACCCTCTTTGAGATGTTTTAAGCACTCCTCTTCAGATTTTTCATCCTAGGACTTCTTTTGACCACTTTCTGAATACTCCTTGTAAAGAGATTCCAAGCTCTAGGATTCACTAGATTACCATCTTTATTGAGCTTAGCCAAAGTTCTTTTGATAAGGTTATAAAATAGGGGTTCTTTGAATAGGTGTGCCCCTATGATAAGCATATTTCTAGTCCTTATTGGGACTTTCCACTCCCCATTGACTTTTTTGAGTTTCATGTATTTGGGCAAGTGGTCTGACAAGTAGTTTGTTGACAAGACATTCATTTCAAGCAGCCATAGGATCCAGTCAGCTTGGTGAAAACATTAATATTTGTCAAGTCGGTAAGTTGTCTATGCATATCGGAGGCTTGTGTACGTGAATCCCCGCGTGTATTCTAGGGGCCCACCTCTCACAAGTCCATGATGGCCCACTTCTCACATGAGCTTGGCCATTTAGTTTTTTTTAATCCTGCCAGCACACTGGCGAAGCATATTCTATCCCTGCTCTTCTCCACCATATTAAATTCCCCCAGCAGTAGTCACTTTCCTTCAATAGGGGTATCTCTAAGATACATCCGCAATTTGGCTCCGTCCTTAGCTTTGCATGGACCATAGGTGTTGACTATGGTGAAAGGATAATCCACCCACATGATTCTCACTCCTAGGACTCTCATAGACGGATGATTCAAGACCACTTTGGGCTCAAGGTCCTTGTCCATGATAGAGAGAGGATGCCACTATTGCTACAAACAAAAAGATGGTGTCTCTACAAAATACATAAGATAACATGCTACGAGCTATAAATCAACATATCTACATACCTGGCACACCACACATACACACGATCAAGGAAAGTTCACGAATCTGAAAGAGATAGAGAGTGTGAGAGAGCATGAAAGCATGTGCAACTGCACCTTCTAGAATGGAGTGCTACACAGGCATGGAGAGAGAAGAGATGAGAAAGGAGAACATGAACATAGATGCTTGGTTCAATCTCCTCCTGTGCAAGAGTGAGCATTTTCCTCTTGCACGTACTTATTTATAGATTTTTGAATGCTCAAAATGAATACATACTGGACAATTGGACATTAAATGGTCATAGCTCATAAAGAGCACTTAAATAATAAAATGTCCATCAATGTAATATTCTTTTGCATACCCCATAACTCAGTCATACTTTTTCAGCCTGTCAACTGCATAAAATATCAAAATATCAATTCCATTACATACATCTCCATTAGAAAGCAATTGTTCTTAGTTGCGAAGATAAGAATCTGCAATGGTAAGTAGTCTATGTCACAAGAATCACATATTAAAAGAAAAAGTCATAAAACTAAACAGCATTGCTTATTCTTGCAAATTATATTTATCAAAAGAGAATGTTAAAATTATTTGTGAGAATTAGCCTATATAAAAATGTATAGACTTAAAGAGAAAAGTTTTCTTATGCCTACCATCATCCACATATTACATATTCTAGTGTCCCATACCACAAGAATATGTAGTATATGCTATATCATATACATCAAGATATCATTGGTCACATCCATCATTCAAAAATCAATTCTTATAATTGTCAAGTCCAATACCATGAATATTGTTGACATCAGATGAACCAAATGGAAATCCAAATCCAAGTCCATATCCAAATCACTTTCATTTCCATACCCGGGTAACAAAATCACACTATGTGTAGTGGTGGCCAGCCACAATAGCATGATTTTGTAATCGGTGTTTCCTAAATCGATGAGTCTACACCAATAAGTCGTGCTACTTAAATTGGCGAATCTGCACTTGTGCTACTTAAATCGATAAATCTGCACTAATATGATATAAACTATTGAGTTTGTTGTCTGTTGGTATGCTCCCTAGATCGGCAAATCTGCACTAGGATTAACATTGACACAGTGCCTAAATCGGTGAATCTGTGTGTACATGACAAATGGACAAGGTGCTAGAGACAAAAATAAAAAATAAAAATTTACTACCATTTGATACCAAATTAGAGTATTAGCAAAATACTTATAAACTATTGTTCACTTTCACAAAACACCTTGGGTCATATGAGTAGCTGCATAGCTTAATGACAAATCATCTCAATAAAAATTTGATACAGTGCAACTTTAGAAGCCATGATGCTAGATGGGTTTAATTGCACAGCTTATAAGACAATGCAGGTAAAAATATGGAAAGAGGAGTGAGGTGTTAGAATGGAGTGTAAATGAATAGAGTGCATTGAGAAATTTTATACATGTATTGTTCTCTGTTTAAATGGGAGAAGTAGATACATCCAAGGGTTGGCCCAATTGTATACAAGAACGTTAGCATACTTAACGAATGAATTACTATGTTAGAAATTAGGCTAGACACACTATAACACGTCGTGCAAAAATTGGCACAGATACTGACGAGACAAAGCTTCTTTTAAAAGTAAATTTTCCTAGAATAAGCATCATAATAAACGCCGGTATCGTAGCGTCGGTATATGCACCAATAGAGAACGTCGAAATACACGTTGTTGTATGCGTCAAAATACACGTTGTTATTTATATCGAAATAAACGCAGTTATCAAAGCCATAAATGTTTTTATATATTGACGCTTGTTCCAAGGCCCATACAATGCATGTACAGAACTCTGTTCCGACGATCAAACCTGCAAAAAAAAATTTGGGCAGAGAGGGCTGGGAGTTGGTGCTGCATGTATTGCTACAAAAAAAAATAACCCTCTCTGCCCAAAGGAAGAGTGATAAGTAACCGCACTCCACCTACAAGTTGATGCTAAAGAGCGAGTGTACACAGATTAGCAAAACTGTAAAAAGAACAAAACCACAAAATCAAAAGCTTAATCATGACAAGTTCTCAAAAGCATAACCATAACGTCGACTCCCAAACCATAGGCACAATGGCATAAAGATTGTATAGCCATAATTCAAACATGATTTGAAAACTGCAAAACCATAAATGTACCATCATCCCACAAACATTGTGTAAAATAACAAGCGTTATAATGGCCAAGTGTTGAATGCACCTAACTTTAAGACATGGTTAGAATGTTCAAGTGGTGGATCTAGGAGACGCCAATAATTCAAGCCTTCGTTATAATGTCCAAGTGGTAGATCTTTGATACACCTACTTCCCAATTCTTAGTCTAAATGGCCAAGTGGTGGATCTAGGATCTACTCATCCCACAAACATTGTGTAAAATTACAAGTGTTATGATGGCCAAGTGTTGAATGCACCTAACTTTAAGACATGGTTAGAATGACCAAGTGGTGGATCTAAGAGACACAAAAAATTGGATTCACATTTCAAGCCTTTGTTATAATGGCCAAGTGGTAAATCTTTGATGTACCTACTTCCCAAGTCTTAGTCTAAATGGCCAAGTGGTGGATCTAGGATCTACTCATCCCACAAACATTGTGTAAAATTACAAGTGTTATAATGGCTAAGTGCCGAATGCACCTAACTTTAAGACATGGTTAGAATGCTCAAGCGGTGGATCTAGGAGACACCAACAATTCAAATCATAATTCAAGCCTTCATTATAATGGCCAACTGGTAGATCTTTGATGCACCTACTTCTCAATTCTTAGTCTAAATGGCCAAGTGGTGGATCTAGGATTAACTCATCCCACAAACATTGTGTAAAATTACAAGTGTTATGATGGCCAAGTGTTGAATGCACACCTAACTTCAAAACAAAGACATGGTTTGAATGACCAAGTGGTGGATCTAAGAGACACCAAAAATTGGATTCACATTTCAACCCTTCGTTATAATGGCCAACTGGTGGATCTTTGATGTGCCTACTTCCCAATTCTTAGTCCAAATGGCCTAGTGGTGGATCTAGGATCTACTCATCCCACAAACATTGTGTATTATTACAAGTGTTATGATGGCCAAGTGTTGAATTCACCAAGCTTTAAGACATGGTTAGACTGGCCAAGTGGTGGATCTAGGAGACACCAACAATTGGATCCACAATTCAAGCCTTTGTTATAATGGCCAAGTGATGCATCTTTGATGCACCTACTTCCCAATTCTTAGTCTAAATTACCAACTGGTGGATCTAAGATCTACTCATCCCACAAACATTGTGTAAAATTACAAGTGTTATGATGACCAAGTGTGGAATTCACCTAAGTTTAAGACATGGTTAGACTGGCCAAGTGGTGGATCTAAGAGACACCAACAAATGGATCGACATTTCAAGCCTTTGTTATAAAGCCAAGTGGTGGATTTTGATGCACTTACTTCCCATTTCTTAGTCTAAATTGCCAAGTGGTGGATCTAGGATCTACTCATCCCACAAACATTTTTAAAATTACAAGTGTTATGATGGCCAAGTGTTGAATGCACCTAACTTTTAGACATGAGCTAGAACGGCCAAGTGGTTGATCTAGGAGACACCAACAATTGGACTGACATTTCAAGCCTTCTTTATAATGGTCAAGTGCTGGATCATTTATGTACCTACTTCTCAATTCTTAGTCTAAATGGACGAGTGGTGGATTTAGAATCTACTCATCCCACAAGCATTGTGTAAAATTACAAGTGTTATGATGGCTAGGTGTTGAATGCACCTAGCTTTAAGACATGTGTTAGAATGGCCAAGTGGTGGATCTAGGAGACACCAACCATTGGATCCTCATTTCAAGCCTTCATTATAATGGCCATGTGGTGGATTTTTGATGCACCTACTTCCCAAGTCTTAGTCTAAATGGCCAAGTGGTGGATCTAGGATCTACTCATCCCACAAATATTGTGTAAAATAACAAATGTTATGATGGCCAAGTGTTAAACTCATCTAAGTTCAAAACATGGGCTAGAATGGCCAAGCGGTGGATCTAGGAGACACCAACAATTGGATCTGCATTTCAGGCCTTTGTTGTAATGGCCAAGTGGTGGATCTTTGATGTACCTACTTCCCAATTCTTAGTCTAAATAGCCAAGTGGTATAGGGTCTACTCATCCCACAAACATTGTGTAAAATTACAAGTGTTATGATGGCCAAGTGGTGAATGCACATAACTTTAAGACATGGTTAGAATGGCTAAGTGGTGGATCTAGGAGACACCAACCATTGGATCCTCACTTCAAGCCTTCGTTATGATGGTCAAGTGGTGGATCATTGATGTACCTACTTCCCAATTCTTAGTCTAAATGGCCAAGTGGTGGATCTAGGATCCACTCATCCCACAAACATTGTGTAAAATTACAACTGTTATGATGGCCAACTGTTGAATGCACCTAAATTTAAGACATGGGTTCGAATGGCCAATGTTGAGATGTCGAGCTCTACACCTTGAGCTGGCATCCACTACGGGTCTTGGCCGCTTACGGCATTTACTCACTGGCGCTTTAGGTGACCGACACGGAGGATCTTTGCCAGTGATTCTACAGCTGGACTACACTTATAGTGCCAGCCTAGTACGCTTCTAGCGAGTTCACACTTAGTGACCGCATGTACATATGTGCTACTTTTCAGCTTTAGCACTTACTCATTTTGTACTCTCTTTTCTATGAAGAAGAAGAAGAAGCTTTCCATCTCTGTGTGCTTTGTGCTTGTCTTGTGTAGCTCTCTTGCATCCTCATTCTTTACATGGTATCAGAGCCTGGTGCAGGCAAGAGAGGCTAAGAGAGCAAGAGCATCACAATCCCTTCGTTTGCAGTATACAGAGATTTACTGTACAAGTACAGTGGTTGTATGTACGCTTGATTGTGGACACTCTTTGAGTGTAGAAAGCGTTACAGGTACCATGATAGCAGGTTCAATAGATTTGCAGGTTTTTGCAGATTGCAGCTATTTTGTCTTAGTGCTTCAAGATGTCTGACGGTTTCAGTCAGATTGTTACTGACAAGCTTGAGAAAAATAACTACTCTGCATGGAAGTTCAGAATAACAAATTTCCTAAAAGGAAAAGGTTATTGGGACTATGTAGAAGGAGACAATGAAAAGGAACCAAAGATTCCCGAGGCAAATGCTACAACAGAACAAAGGAAAGCTTTGAGGGACTGGCAACAAGGCCAGAGCAAAGTGATGTATTGGCTTTTTATGAGCATCACAGATGGCATGATGGGCTCTACAGGATGCTGAAACCCCCACCATTGCATGGAGAAACTTAGGCAGAGTGTTCGAGGTGAACACCAAGGCTAGGAAGCTTCAACTAAAGTCGGAGCTAAATCAGGTTAAGAGGAACAACCTCTCAATCAATGATTATGCCTTGAAGATCAAGAGTATCATTGAGGCTCTTGGATCTATTAAAGTCTCAGTGGAAGACGATGACATTGTCCGTGCATGCTTGGATGGTCAAGGAGATGAGTATGTACATTTTAGGTCTTCCATGAATACAAGAGATGACATCCCCGTGTTCCAAGATTTGATTTCTATGCTTATTCTTGAGGAGAAGAACCTTGACACATCTTCTTCTCATGGCAGAAATAATTCTGAATAGGCCTTCTATTCTAACTCCAACAGAGGTAGAGGTAGAGGTCTTGGTCAAGGCCCAAGGGGTTGCAGGGGCCAATTTCTAGAAAGTCAATCAAATCAAAACAATACAGGTGGCAGGGGAAACCAGTCTCAAGGCAGGGGGAGTCAAAGAGGTCGTGGTGCAGGATCAAGCAGGCAGCAACATACTCGAGATAGCAGAGAATGTTGGACTTGTGGTGAAAGAGGTCACATGTCACGTGACTGTCCAAAGGGAAAAGCAAGTGGAAAGAGATAACAGGGCAACTATGCATCTACTAGCAGAGATGCAGATGACAGCAAAAACGAGTGCATGTTTGTTATGCAGCATGTAATGAATACAATGACTGCAGAAAATTCCACCCAAGATGATGTTTGGTATGTGGATTCAGGTGCCTCTAATCACATGACGTCTCGTGGAGAGTGGTTTAGAGATATGCGCAAACCAGATGTGTCAGGCTATGTGCAGATACGAGATGACACAGCTCACCCCATTGCTCATGTAGAGGACATACCTCTAAATACGAAGAGTGGGAAATCAAAGTACTTAGCAGATGTACTTCATGTCCCAAACATTACAAAGAATCTTGTTTCTGTTGGACAAATGGTTGAGCAGGGTTTGCAGGTTCCCTTCAATCCGAATGGCTGTTATGTAGAAGATTTCTAGAATGGCTGTAAGCTGATCACAGAGGGCAAATG
Source organism: Adiantum capillus-veneris (assembly GCF_014529385.1). Taxonomy (NCBI): domain Eukaryota; kingdom Viridiplantae; phylum Streptophyta; class Polypodiopsida; order Polypodiales; family Pteridaceae; genus Adiantum; species Adiantum capillus-veneris. The sequence continues at coordinate 596,311 of NC_140956.1, forward strand.
TGTGGGCAGAATGTTTACGCTGAATGTAGACATGCCTGAGGTAAAAGCTGCATTATTTGCACAGGGCACAGGTGTTGTGGCTGATGTTGACATTTGGCACAAATGCATTGGCCATGTCAATGAGCAGAGATTGCACAGCATGCAATCAAAACAGATTGTAAAAGGTTTGCCCAAATTCAAGGTGGATGGTATGCATAAAGTGTGTGCAGCATGCCAGTTTGGAAAACAGTCAAAGGGCTCATTTCCACATGAGCGCAATGTATGTAAAAGCCACTTGAGGTGGTACACACAGATGTTTGGGGTCCAAGAGATACTGCAAGTATACATGGTTGCAGGTATTATGTCTCTTTCATTGATGACCATACAAGGAAAGTATGGGTCTACTTCATGCGTAACAAAAGTGAAGTGTTTGGTCACTTTCAAGACTTCAAAGTCATGATTGAGAAGGAGACAGATATGCAAATCAAGACATTGAGGTCAGATGGAGGGAGAGAGTACTTCTTTAATGATTTTTTAGATTTTCTGCGAATGCATGGTATACGCAGGCAGTTACATGCAGATATACTCCACAATAGAATGGGGTCGCAGAAAGGAAAAACAGGCACATTGCAGAGGTTGCACGTGCATTGATGAATGAGAAGAACATGCCTCATCATTTCTGGGCTGAAGCCGTAAATACAGCTGTGTACATTATGAAGAGGACACCTACAGCTACGGTGCATGATGTAACACATGAGGAAAAGTTTACAGGTACAAAGCCTGATTTGGCACACTTGAAAGTGTTTGGCTGCATAGCTTACGTGCATGTACCAGATGAGTTACGTAGGAAATTGGATCCTAAAGCAGAGAAATGTATTCTTCTAGGATATTCCCTTGAACAAAAGGGGTACAGGTGCTACAATCCTACTACACGAGAATTACGAGTGAGCAGAGATGTAGTCTTTGATGAGATGAGCAGCTGGTACAGTAATGCACATGGCACTATTGGGGCTGATGTAAAAGATGATGTGGTTGTACAAAATGTGAGGCCACAGTCACAGGTTTTGAGTGGACCACAAGAGTCCTCTTCTCATGGCTCTATTGAGAAACCATGGAATGGTAGACTACGTACGCAGGTTACTCCACCAACAGGTACAGGGAATGTATCACAAAAAGGAAAGGAAAATGCTGATGAACCTCCCTTTATGGTTGATGCATCATCAAGTTTTTCACATGTAGACATGGATTCAGATGGTTCTGAACAAAGTCTTGATGAGGAATTTGGAATTCCGGCTGTCAGGACACCTGGTGTAAGGAAAGTACAAGAAGATGCTAGAGGGCAAAGGAGTGACCCAGGACCGTGCAGATCTAATCGAGTTAGAAATCCAGTTCAAAAATTGACTTATGATGGGTATCTAGCGCATCACCAAGCCTACATGGCTAAGGTGATACAGGATGTGGAGCCCACATGTTTTGAGGATGCAGTTGGAAATGTGCATTGGGATGATGCAATGAATGAAGAGATGGCTGCATTGGAAGCAAACGACACATGGGAGTTGGTGTCATTGCCAAGTGGCAAGAAAGCTATTGGCTGTAAATGGGTGTATAAAACCAAGCATAAGGCTGATGGTAACATTGAGCGTCACAAGGCAAGGCTAGTCGCAAAGGGTTATGCACAGACGTATGGCATAGACTATGAGGAGACCTTTGCTCCAGTGGCAAAGATGACGACTGTGAGAGCTATCATAGCAGTGGCTGCATCTAGAGGATGGATTATGCATCAAATGGATGTAAAGAATGCCTTCTTGAATGGTGAGTTGCAAGAGGAAGTGTATATGGATCAGCCACCTGATTATGTCGATCCAGGTTACCCAGATTATGTATGCAGACTTCTCAAAGCTTTGTATGGTTTGAAGCAGGGCTCTAGAGCATGGTATGAGAGGATTGCCAAGTATCTTGTCAGTATTGGTTTTAGGAGAGCTCATGCTGATCATTCACTCTATGTACGTGAGAGTGATGTGGGGATTGTGGTCATTACCATATATGTAGATGACCTTATTATTGTTGGTGACAATGCTATGGAGATTGACCATGTGAAGGGTCTTCTCAAACAGGAGTTTGAAATGAAAGATTTAGGCGAGTTGCGCTACTTTCTTGTCATTGAGGTGATCAGGACTCCAGGGGGTGTATGGCTGTCACAGAAACAGTATGCTTTGGACATGTTGTCAAAGTATGGTATGGCTGATTGTAAGCCAATTTATATTCCCTTGGATGTGAATGCAAAGCTGAGTGCAGAGAAGGGTGATTTTGTTGAGGATGTCAACATGTACAGGAAGATTGTGGGTAGTCTAATCTACTTGACTATCACGAGGCCAGACTTGAGCTACACAGTAGGCTTGGAGAGTCAGTTCATGCAGCTTCTAAGGAAGACACATTTGGATGGAGTATGATGCACACTTAGGTATGTGCAAGGTACTCTTGACTACGCATTGTTCTATGCAGCAGATGCACCATTAGCATTGTATGGGTATACAGATGCAGATTGGGCAGGTAGCATTGTTGATAGGAGATCTACGAGTGGCTTCATGTTCTCTTTTGGGAGTGCTGCTGTTACTTGGAGCAGCAAAAAGCAGCCTATGGTTGCTTTATCGAGCATAGAGGACGAGTACAGAGGTGTAGCAGTTGCAGCGTGCGAGGTAGCTTGGCTACGCACATTACTTGAGGACTTGGAGTGCAAGTGGACCAGCAAATTTTCATCCATTGTGACAACCTCAGCAGCATGCAGTTGGCTAGGAACCCAGTGTTCCATGCCAGGACCAAACACATAGAGGTCCATTACCACTACGTTCGAGAGCGAGTGTTGGCGGGCGACATCGACTTGGTCTACGTCAGCACAGAGGAGCAGATAGCGGATATCTTTACCAAGGCCCTCAGAGCTGAGAAGCTTTGACGTTTCCGGACTATGCTTGGACTCTGCGACATGCAGAGCTCGAGGGGGAGTGTTGAGATGTCGAGCTCGAGGGGGAGTGTTGAGATGTCGAGCTCTACACCTTGAGCTGGCATCCACTACGGGTCTTGGCCGCTTACGGCATTTACTCGCTGGCGCGTTAGGTGACCGACACGGAGGATCTTTGCCAGTGATTCTACAGCTGGACTACACTTATAGTGCCAGCCTAGTACGCTTCTAGCGAGTTCACACTTAGTGACCGCATGTACATATGTGCTACTTTTCAGCTTTAGCACTTACTCATTTTGTACTCTCTTTTCTGTGAAGAAGAAGAAGAAGATTTCCATCTCTGTGTGCTTTGTGCTTGTCTTGTGTAGCTCTCTTGCATCCTCATTCTTTACAGCCAAGTCATGTGTTAGCGGGTCACCACGATAGACGTCTGCAGCATAGCTTTCTAGCACTAACATAATGTCAATACTCAAGGAAAGTGACTCGGATGGGGCACGGAGACTCTATGAGATCGTCAATCTCATGAAGTGAACCTTAACAAGAAAAAACGCTAGCTCACAAGCAAACCAACACTCAATGATCAGGAAAATCTGCCTATGTCCTTTCTCATAGCTCTCGATCATCACGCCATTTCGGTACTCAAATGGACTCAAAATGCAACGAAACTTTAGGAGGAGGTCTAGGACACCTAGGGGCACTATCCTAGCAAGTTTGGTCGCAATCTGACAAGGTACCAAAATCATGATCCATCATGAAAAAGGTCCTGAAAATTGCAACAGATCTATCCAAAACTGTCGTCCTATGGTCTAAGAACACTCTCATGGTCAAAACGACTAAAAATAACGATTTAAGCACTCAAATCTGCAATTATAGCTCACATATCGTAGTCGTGAACCACAACAAAACTGACAATGCTTACACAAAATTTAAAGAGCAAAGAAAGAGGAACACAATGTAAGTTTTGTATTTAAAAACTGGTTACCCATTCATTAACTCTGATGATTACAAGGTTGAGCAGCTCGTACCTTGAGCGTATGTTTTTTGAGCTCACTTCTTCTTCTAAAGATAAGCCTCCTCTTCACACTAAAGTTATTGACCTTTATACGTAGGGCATTCTAAATGCCCAGTGGCCGGTTCACATGGACTTTTACAAATGTCATGACAGCATTACAACTCAAGGAATTGACTCACTACTCTGGAATCACAATTACACAACGTATTACTACACTAGCTCGGAAAACTAATAGAGTACAAATGTGGTGTCCAGCTATGTGTCTGGCTAGGTGGACGCCTATTCGGTTTGTCCTCAAACATTCCCCCCTTCCTGATTCGTGTCGTCCCTTGACACGACCTTGTGTACTCTTGTCATAGGGTTGTCTTCAGCTTTGTTGTTGATGACGCTCCCCCCTTCCTTGAGTGATTCATATCTTCCGTGTTGTTGATACGTGATTTGAGCTTGATTATTCAAGCAACTTATCTTCTTGTTTCACCTTATCCTCTTTGTTGCCAGTCTTTGCCTCCATGAAGAGGGATAATGATGTGTTTAAGCTTGTAGGACTGATTCCTTTGTGGCGTGGACTTTATGTTTGTTTTGTTTTTCATGTCCATTGCAATTTGAGTTGTACGCAATAGGTCACCAATTTTGAAGCACTGTGTGAGCTACGTATGGTTGTTGTGGATATCTCACTTGCTGAACTTGTCATTGCTTGATGTTGTAGGCCATTATTTGACTTGCCATTGTTGGATGGAGATTTGTTGTTGCCCTTGAAGATAAAAGATTCTCTTGATAAGCATATGGAGACCTGTTGTTTTTGGTCCAAGTCATTGTCAATCGATTTGGGTAGACATTTTCTTATTGCTGATGTAGAAGGAATATATATAAGAAGATGATGTGAGGGTTTCTAGATTAGGGTCTTAAACCTGGATGACCAAAGGCAAAACCCCAGTAGAAGGAATATATATAAGAAGATGATGTGAGGGTTTCTAGATTAGGGTCTTAAACCTGGATGACCAAAGGCAAAACCCCAGTGGGAAAAAAGTGCCTTTGGTATACGCTCTTATTGTAGTTGAGCATTTGGACTTGAAGTACATGTCATGCAAGGTGAGTACGTTGGAGAAACAAATGAAGAGTGTCTAATGCAAGTGCCAATTATGGGACACTCTATATGCTGATGAGAAATTTTCACACAAAAGCATGCAATGTAAGAGATGGAGTTGATGGGTGCTTCAAGGAAATAATGTAGCACATGTGACATCAAAGGACGTCTCAATAGCTTCCACGTCTCCAAGAAGGGTTTTTGATGTAGAAGCTTCTCCACTCATTCCTCACTGTGCATGCGAGAGTGTCTTTTGGACCTCCTCCTTCGCTTATCACTATACTACAATGACTTCGACTCTTATGCTCACATATACCAGCATGAGGGACACAACGTAATTATAATCAACTCTTCCAGCTTGAGCAGTACCTAGAATAACTAAGAGCTTAGACCATAGAGAATATTACATGAAGGTTTGGGACTAACCCTGTTGGACGGATACGCCGCAATGGACGTCAGCACATCGAGAACTCACCTAACATATAATGTCATCTAAGGACGAAGCTCGACCCGCAGGCGCCTGGAAGCAAGCATAAGGTGTCAACCTACACTCGACCGACTCCTAACTAATTCCTACAGAGGTCTCTACCAATTGTCTAAGTCACAGCCTTCAAGAGTTCATAAGAGGAAACTTCCTACAATGCTGTCTAGAGCCGAACACCCATCAAACAATCTCAAAACACCACAGAACTTGAAGGAGACCCTACTATCACCAATAGGTCGCTCTCCCTAAGGTATATGAACCAAAACCCCAACCCAAAACACCCGGTGCAAAATCACGTAGGATGTCTGGCCAAAATTTGCAGGCCTTCGTTTCCAAAATCTAAAGTGCATAATGTGTAGCTCTACTCAGTGTGAATGCGTGGATATGCTGCAATGCAAAATCGGACAACGTATGCTCACCAAATCACCAGATGAAGCTCGTAGAAGGAGCTCGCAAAACCGGACCGTACACACGCAATGTAGGTATCGGCATGTAGCTCTCATCCGGGGCAACACACTGTACTTCTCCGCATTCGATTCCGACCACCGGTGCACATGTAGCGTCAAGATGAGGCTCACACTCTCTCTCGTACACAGTACGCTCACTCACAGACTTCAAAACTTCTTTTAAAAATGACAAAAGGGTTTTTTTCAGTAAGGTCAAAAAGTGGTATATATACCTTACAATTCTCAAACCCTAAAGTTCCAAATCAACCATCTACTCAATCTAACTATCAAAACTGGGATACAATCTAGAAACTTCTGTAAGCCCCAATATTTACAAGGTGAAAAATCAGGTTTCCTCAATAAACGAATAATTACAAAAAATGATAATCTTCCGAGTAGTCAGTTTCCGTGGGGTGTGTCCAGCTTCTAACACTCCCCCCCTCCTTGCTCATGTCGTCCCCGACATGGCCGTTGACCTGCTTCTTCATCGTATGGTTTCACGCATCTTGATCAGTGATTCGTATCTTGCATGTAGATTCATCATTGTTGGGCTGCAAATATCAGTGTTTATTGTGAAGAAGCCGGTGTAGAACGCTTCTTCAAAGGCCTGGAGGTGATAGGATGGCAGAAAGATTATCCTTTGATACAACGCATGTATCACCTCCTTGGAAGGCTGACCAGATAGATCATAGGCACATCTATAAGTATCTTGGAAGAAGAAGATATTGTCTGTCACCTGACCTGGCTTGAATGTCTCAAATACTGCTAGAAGAGTTTTGCAGATTTTCTTCATCATGATGCACGTAAGGTGAGGTGAGCCAATGAACAATTTGATGGCGCCCGTTAGGGTTTTCACCATGTATTGGACACTTATTATCTCACCTGCCTTCAAGCCCGACAGCTTAGGATAATTCAGCCAAGTGGGTTGGCTCCTTTGTAATATCTCCTGGGCCTTCCACGTCCTGATCCTTGGTAGAGGACAAAAGCTTAGGTTGTCTCTGATGTTTTTCGGTGCCTCTACCAAATGGATTAGGTAATGTGGGTACTTCTTCAGCCACGCCTTCCTCCATTTTGGCTGAGAGTCAACTATTAACCTGGCTCCTTCTGGCTGAGAGATATCTACGTTGTAGAGAGGCACTGTTGGCTCTTCTCTAATCCTCTTATTGACGGTGGTGGCTTCATATTTTAGCAAAGGATATGGGAGAGAGGGCTGAAGCCATTCGCGCCTCAGGTTGCTGGTGTCATCTTATGGATGGTCATGGACTTGAAAACTCTCTGCTCCCACTCCAAGGCTTCCTTAGTCGTCTCTCTGATCTCCACCTCTATTGCTTTACAAAACTTTTCTTTCTCTTCCTGTGTCAGATCTTGTGGCTCTTGAGAGGATCCTTCTAGGATTTCCTCTTGCATAGGTGTGTCCACAGGATCTGCCACATTTTCTAAATCTATGCCCTCCGGCTTGCTGTCCTCTCAGCTCCTCAATCTGATTTAGGAGTTTCTGCTTTTCAGTTTCAGCTTCTTCTCCCATGTTCACGAGGAGGTCGTTCAACTCGACTTTTATCTTCTCCGCCTCCTCGAGCTTTCTTTTGATACTTTCTAATTCCTCTTGCATGGCTTTTTGTTCTTCTTCCATTCGTGTCTGCATAACAATTGACCCTTCTGCCATCATCAATCATTGCTTTTTCTCTAGAGTCAGCTCCTTCTGAAGTTCTTGCATCTGTTCTTCATAAATTTGGCTTTCCGTAGTGATGTGAGTCGAGCTAGTAGCTCTGACTCTGGCAGAAGATGACCGTAGCCTCTGGATGGTTTGGTCTTTCACCTTAAGCTGGTCCTTGAGCTCAAGGACCTCATCCTGGCTGTCTTCTTGATCTAACTCCGCCTTTTCTTTGGCATTTCTCATGGCTTCAACTTCTTTGGATTCCTCAGCCAGCTGTAGGGTCAGGTTATCCCTTTCCCTCTCGGCATCTATCAATGATTTGCTGAGTTGCTTACACTCCTCTTCGACTCCTTGCATTCTTTGGGCTGCTGCCTGATTTTCTGTTTCCATTTTCTGGCATCTTTGCAATGCCCTTGCTAGACTGGCCTGTAGCTCCGCTTCTCTCTCTTTCTGCCTTTGACTTTGTCCTTGTAAAGAGTCTACTTCCAGCTTTATCTTCACTTCAGTGGCCTTTAGAGTTGCCATCTCACTTTCTGAGGCCATAACTCGGTTAACTTCGTCATCACCACATCCCAATCGTTGGAGGGTGGGTGCAGGTCCACTGTATCTGTGGCCATTTCCTTTAGTTCTACTAACCTGATGCTTTGCATTTTCTCCTTAGGCCCTGTGCTTGCCAAGTCGAATGCGACTGTGACAGCCTCTTCTTTTGTGTATCCTGCTGCTACCAGGTCCAGAAATGTGTTATATGACTCATTTGACTCTGGTTGCCCACTTCGAGGCTTAGCCTCTTCCTTTGGTTCCGGCTCCTGGCTCTGCTCTTGCTTGGCCTCTTCTTGTTCTTCTAGTTTGTCTTCCTCCTCTTTATCTTCTTGTGGAGGGCTGTGAGGAGGTGGTGAGGGCGGTAGACTGGCCGGTAGATATGTAGGCTTTTTCTTTAAATCTCAATCTGCCTTAGTCTTCCTTTCTCTCTCTTGGCTCTCCTGCTTGTCCAGTAGTTTCTGTCGTACCTGCTCCACTTCCTCCTCTGTAAAAGGTACATGTGGAATATTTTTTGATGCGGCATCAAGAGTCTCAAAATTTTTAATATAATCTTCGAATCTGTCCCTTTCCACCCTTCGGGATGATCCCGACATTGCTTCTAGAGACGGCTTCTAGAGTTCACTCAAATCGCCTTTAAGGGCCCTTTCTGCTCTGAAGCTCTCCATCAGCCTCTCTAGTCTTGCCGCTTTTTGTGACTTTGTATCTTTTTCTGACACTTGGGCAAATTCTTTCTTTCCCTTATTTTGCTCTGGCTGCTCTTCTTGAGTAGGCTCTAGCTGTCTTTTCAATCTTGTGGCAACCCTTGGTGCTTTTTGTGGCTCGTCTTCTTTGTCTTCTTTGAGCCTCAGCCAGTTGTTTTGTGATGGGGGGTCAGGCCATCTCCCTTTTGCGTGCAATGCCCCATAAATCACCTTAGTGATTAGTTCTCCTCGAACAATATATGTGGGCTTCTTGTTACCCATTTTCACTCGGTTGTCATGTATATATGCTACATAATTGATTATCTTTGGAGTGCTCTTCATCATTTCCCAAGTGAATGTCGTGGCAATTGCTCCTGGCGGCATTCGGTACTTTTGTGGCCGCTTTGTACACATATGGAAGTATTAGTTTTACAACTGACTCATGATTGCCACTCTTGGGTTGGCAATATCTTCAAAAGTGTAGTTACCTTTCTTCTCAGTGTACACCTTGACATCATCTCTTCTTTTAGTTACACTATCCCCCTTGTTGGAGAGGTCTAGTGCATCTGCTACAAATTGCTCAGTGATGACTATTTCTGTTTCTGGCCTGCCTTGCAGATCGGTTACTCTGGCCTCTCCGTCTTCTTTTATTGTTGTTACAAATTCCCAGACTCTCTTTATGTCAACCCCTGTCGGCACTGCTTCAAAATAGTTGTGGAGATCAATCTTCTCCAAGTACCCGGCCATCTTGCTTCTTACGAACTCATTGAGTTCCCGCGGTAGCATTGGTAGCTCGATCACATTTCCTTCAGTGTCTTTGAACACTCCTTGGTAGATCTTTAGGTCGTTGGACTCTAGCAGATCTTCTTGGATCCATGTGCTGGTGGGCTTTAGTGTTCCTTCTGGTATGACGAAGGGCTCACTTCTTCTAGGTAGTCCTTAATGGTCATTCTTTTCTTCTTTGCCGGTGACTTCGTGGCTGCCATAGATCTTGTTGCACTCAATAGTCCGAAGTTAGCGTTTTTTTCCATATTAGCTGAGAAACTGAGTCTTAACTATCCAAATGACTTGAAAATTGAAAATAAAGCTTAAAAGGAACTTGTGAAACTGTGCATGTGCTCACAGTGCAATTTTGGCCAAAATTTTCCATTTAGACATCCTACGCGTAGGATGTCTTTTTCATCAGAATTGGTTGATACTTGACATGTTGGTAGTGCATGGCTTATGGAACATGGCTATGTGCTTGGATATGAATTTGGGCATCAAAAAGTGGATTTTTTGGGCTGATTCAAGCTTTAGGTCACAAATTGGGTAGACGGTCCATAACAGGTAGCAAGTGATGTCCAAATGGGTTGAAAATTGATATATGGGCTCATTGCACAATGGTATTGGCTTCCATGATGTCACTCTTTGCACAGACGGTCTAAATTATGCTGGAGACATCCTACGCGTAGGATGTCTATTTCATCAAAATTGCATGGGATTTGTTCTGTGGGTAGTCCTTGGCCTATGGAACATGGCTATGCTCTTGGACAAGGATTGATGCTTATAAGAGCCTGTGTAGTGTTTTTGGGCTCAAAAAGTGTATCTTGAAGGTGTTGGGGTTCAAATATGATTAGAATGGCTTCAAAATTGGTATATGAGCTCTTGATGATGATGTGATTGGATCTGGAATGGACAAACATTCCCTGTAGGACAAAAATGTCAAATAGACATCCTACGTGTAGGATGTCTACTTCATCAATTTTTGCTTCTGACCACACAGATTGGTTTGTTATGTGCTTGTGAATGTGTTGTGAAAGTTTCATGTGATTTGGACAAGATTTGGTAGATCTATGGCCCATTATTGCCTCTATGCCCTAACTTTGCGTTTTTTCATGCATATGACGTCAATTTTGGTCCAAATATGATGAAACTTGGTGGATAGCATGTAAAGGTTATTCAAAAAATGTGTGTGATGAAAAATGTTGGGATCTTACCCCAGAATTGCCCTTGAGACATCCTACATGTAGGATGTCTCTTGATGATTTTTTAATGGAATGTGCCACTAGTGCCTGCCCTTGGTCCCCCTGAGTCCCTTTTAAGACTAATTTCAACAAAAAAGTCAAATGGATAGAAAGTAACTCCCTGTGTGGATTTCAGAGCCTCCAAGCCGTTTTTTGACTTTTGGAGTGCTTTTTGGCGATGAAATTTCTTGATGTTGGTCTCCATAGCTTCCCGATCCCTTAGGGATCCTTGCCGTATGGTTTTTGTCAACTTTGGCTTCACCGGAGCTTCATTTGGCAATTTGTCGCTCTAGAAGCACCCGTGGTTGCGTTTACATATCTTCGATGATTTGTGGTGGTCTATCACCATAGGACTTGGTTGTTGATGGTCTAGGAAAGCCGCTCGTGAATTTTGGTGGCAAACGGGCATACGGTTTGGCCGCGAGAGCTATTTGATGCTTTGTGTGTCTGATGCTGTTTCTGAAGTTCAGTACCGCTTCGGGTCACTTTTTGGTCATGTGGGTCACATAGACTTGTCGAGCATGTCGAGATGCTCCTACCCATGAATTTCGGTAGCATTTGGGCTCCTTTTCGCCGATTTCCCATTTGGTGGCCTCTTGCGGGATTCTAGGAATTAGGGTTTTTCCCGATGGTTTTCTACTGCCTTTGGACATCCAAGACTGGTCTCCTATGCTAGGGTAAGCTACCGATGAAGTTTCGTTGCTTTTGGGTTAGCCGTTTCCATGAAATTTGACATGTACTCCCAACTTCTTGCGAGATGTGGTTTAGGCTCAAAAATTTCTTGATTTGGACTCCATTTGCTTTGTTTACCAGAAATTTGGCATTTCGGTCAAAATCTGGTCAAATCACGCTTTCCGCTCCAGTCTCATAATTGCACCCCCCCACTCTACCATAGGTTGTCCTATAGTCACTGATCATCCCCATATTTTTTTGTTTTTCATTACGACCGTTTTTCACCTGCTTTTTGTATTTTTGAAGTTTTTCTGCTAAAATTTAGCAAAATTAAAAGGAAAATAACAAATCCAGCCCAAAAAATCTCCAAAAATCATAATAAATCACAAAAATCACCGCAAAACATTATATACACTCACATGCAATTTTTATGGCCGGATTTCTCCATTTTACCAATATTTTGCCCAAAAAATGGCTATTTCTACTTATATACACACACCTAGGGGCTTGATTTGGCGTTTGGCCCCATATTCCTATAGATACATGCTGTATAAGGGCATTTGTACTTGGGTTAGTCCAGAAAATTTCGCAATCAAACAACAACCCTTAAAATAGTCAAAAATCATGCCCTTTTTTGCTCTTTCTGCTATTGGTTCCGCATTTGAGAATGCCTCCCCCCCTCCTAGCCGGAGTTCTCCCGGACGACAAGGTATCGCCTCGGAGTATCTGCCGATGTTTTTCCTTCATTCGTTGTTTTCCTTGATAAATTTTTTGAAGCATATCCTATCTGAGTGGTAGATGATATTTCTTCAGTCGATATCCACTAATCCAGTTCAGCATTTCTTCACCTGCTAATGTAGCAAGCTTGACAGCTCCGCTTTGTGATGGATCACTAATCACAAAGGGTCCCATCCCTCGCTTTTTAAGTTTCTTGGGATGTTGCTTCAAAGTATAAAAAAGTACGTAATCACCTGTTTTGAACTCTTTAGTGCGCACATGCTTGTCAAAAAACTCTTTTGGTCTTCTCTTTTTAGCATAGATTGAAGCTACAGCTCTCAAGAGGAGTTCATCTAGCTTTTCAAGATCATCTATTCTTGAAGAGAGCTCATGCCATGTCTATACTAAGCGTTTCACTACTCGTAGAGTTGGAATTAAAAACTCTATGGGTAGTATAGCATTTAGGCCAAACACCATGTTGTACGGTGTTGTTCCTATCGATGTTTTGTAAGCTACCCTGTATGCCCATAGGGTTGAGTGTAGTTGTTGATCCCAATCTGTTCTTGACTCTAACACAATTTTAGTGAGAACCGTGCATAGTGTTTTATTTGTGGCCTCAGCTTGTCCATTTGCCTGTGGATGGTATGGAGAAGATTTCCTATGTATGACCATGAATTCCTCTAGCAGATATTCAATGACTTCATTAAAAAAATGTGTCCCAGATCACTGACAATTTCTATTGGTAAAACGTATCGTACAAAAACATTCTCATACAAAAATTGTGCAGTGGTTCGAGCATCTGCTTTTTGCGTTGCCTTGGCTTCCACCCAATTTTTGAGATAGTCCGTAGCCACAATGATATATTGGGTATGGTTGCGATATGCGGGGGGTGAGATAGGTCCCACAAAATCAATGTCCCATTTTGCAAATGCTCTTGCTCCCATCATTGGCCGTAGTGGCATCTCATCTCTCTTTATCGGCAACTTGGTGCGCTGACATGCGTCACAACGCTTTACAAACTCTTCAGCATCCATATGCAATGTAGGTCACCATATTCCTACGGTTAAGACAATTTTTGCCGTCTTATTGCCCGAAAAATGGCCTCCACTTATTCCGCTATGTGCATGTTCTAGAATCAGCAGGTATTCGCTTTCACTTGCACAAATTCTACGTTGATTGTCCTTTCCTCGCTTATAGAGTTGGTTCCCAATTATCTGAAAGTCGCGAGCTTCCAGCTCTATAGCCCTTTTCTGTGCTCTTGTGATGTTCTCAGGAAACGTTCTGGTGGTTAAGAAATCAATGATATATTGACTCCATGCAGGTGCAATGTTTACCTGAAATAGTGTCGCGTGATCCACTAGTCGTTTGGCACTACATATAGTACAATTGGTAAGATAAGAATGGGTGTCCGCATACATAGTTGGCCAATAAACCCCTAACTGTTTCAGTCTCTGGTGTGTTTTCATAGTTGCACAATGAAATGCACAATCCTGGACATGGGCTTCTTCAAGGTAGCACTCGAATTCTTTTGGATTTATACATAATTGTAGGATTTGGTCCGATCCTAGATGATACAGCCGTCCTGCTATCAACTGGAAGTTTTTTGTTTGTCGAATTGTTTGTTGTTTAGATCTGTATTCCGTATTATCAAACCTACTTCCAAAGGAAAGAATGCTAACAATTTCCTGAGACCATTTGGGTATCATTTCAATATTGAAAAGATAAGCGTCTGGTATGTCACCATCTACTCCTTCAAGAGGTTCCCCGTTGTGTATCCTTGAAAGATGATCTGCTCGTAGATGGGTTTTACCCTTTTTGACCACCACTCTGAAATCAAACTCTAGGAATATAATAAACCAGCGTACAATTCTCCCTGTATTGCATGGTTTATTTACCAGATACAAAAGAGCTTCATGATCTGTGAAGAACACAAATTTGTTTACAAGCAAATAATGCCAAAATTTCTTTACAAGTACATAAATCATTCCAAACCCTTCTCGTTCGGTGGTTGTGTAGTTCTTTTCCACACTGTTTAACTGTCGGCTTGCATAACAAACTGGAAAATCCATTGTTCCGTCTCGAGGTTGAGCCAGAATACTCCCGATTGCATATGCAAAAGCATCGATGTGAACATGGAATATCTTTTCCCAATCTGGTGCTTTAAGTACAGGTGTTGATATAAGGTTTTCCTTCAGCTTTTGGAATGAAGTTTCACACTCCTCAGTTCAATCAAAATTGACTAGCAAACGATACAGAGGTTGTGCAATGACTGCATACATGTATATGAACCTTCGATAATATCCGCAGTGTCCCATGAAGGATTGCACTTGTTTCGCATTAGTAGGTTTGGGTAGCTCTACTATGACTTTGACTTTGTCTAGGTCAGTGGTTATGCCATTTCTTGAGACAATGTGTCCTAAGATGCGGCCTTGCTTAACCATAAAGATACACTTTTCGGATTAAGGTAGATTCGATATGTCCTGCATTTTTCAAAGACCTTTTGCAAATGGCAATATGTTCCTCTCGTCGAAGAGAGTGTACACAAAGATCATCCATGTATATTTCTAAGAAAATTCTTAGGTATTCTTTGAACGCGTGCGTCATTAACCTTTGGAAGGTAGCTGGGGCATTAGTTAAGCCAAATGGCATAACTCGATACGCATAAATTCTCCATTATGTGGCAAATGCTGTTTTGTGTTGATCCTCCCTTGCAATTGCCAGTTGGTTATATCCTGAAAACCCGTCCAGAAAGAAATAAGCCCATTTTTCGACCACCCGCTCAAGTACATGTTCTGTGATTGGCAAGGGATAATTATCCCTTATGGTGGCTGTATTTACCTTTTTGAGGTTTACACACTCTCAGTTTTCCGTTCTTTCTGGAAACTACCACAATGGGTGACACCCAATCTGTATGTTTGATTTCATAGATGAATTCAGCTTCCATCATCTTATCAATCTCCTCTTTGATTCATTTAGCAAATGTGTCATTATATGTATAAGGACATTGTTAGCTAGGTTTTGCATCCGATTTCAAAGGAATTGTATGTTGGCATATCGATGGATCAACTCCTTTGAGGTCTTTATAGGACCATGTGAACACATCTTTATATTTCTTGAGAAGTTGTGTTAGCCGTTCTTCTTCTTCAAGATCTAAATCGTTTGCTATATAGACCGGCTGAGGCTTTTCACCAAGTTCCGCGAGGTCTATCCTTTTTGCATTTTCATGCCCATCGTAAGATTCTTGGTTGGTTCTTTCCCTGACTGGTGGCGTCATGATGATTTTTCTGTCCTGTATGGTAAATGTTTGCTAGTGTGATGGTACATTCATGTTTCCCTTCTCTGACTCCCCTTTACCATCACTATCTTCTTCAGTAGTCCATATCTCACGTAAAGACCGTTTCAGTTCTTGGTATTTCTGTTTACGCTCTAGTTTGGTCCACTCTTGGTCTTTTGTTGTTTCTTTTTTTATTTTTGAGATTTTTGTGATTTTGTTTCTGTTTTAGCTTTTCGTTCCTGTTTTATTTCCTCTCGTGTTCTTTCCCTTCGATCTTTTGAGAATCTTCCTGATATTTGATCTTTTACACAATCCTCTGCTTTTACAAGCATCAAATAGTGAGTTGTACCTCTTATCCTGGGCATCAGGTTCTCTCTCACTTTGTTTCCTGCTCGTTTCCTCCTATAGCGTTCCTGGCGTCTAGGGTGCTGATTAGCAAAATCATAAAACTTGATATTCTTGGTTTCCCTTCCCCGCTCACTTGAGGTGTCTGAACACTCAATATCTGCATCATCATTTACTTCCAGATGTTCAGAGGAGTTATAAAACTCTTCTTGTCCTGGTGATTCTATCGTCTCATCTTCTCCTGGTATAATGCTTACCATGTAGTAGGGTAGCACATCATAGCCATCCTTATCACAAAATTTTGTTGTTGGACTATCTGTAATGGTACAGACATCCAATGTTTCTAGTATGTGTTCCCATTCTATAGGTTCCAAGGCATCTTCAGGGAAAGGTTCCGAAATATACTCCTTGTCCTCAATCGCTCTTTCTAAGACGCATTCCTCCCTTCTTAAGTTTCCACAATGTGAAGCTCCGCATATCCATAGCTCTTTTTGTGCCCTAACCATGCTGGGAGTTCCGATCTTGCTACTGTAGCTGAATCAAATCTTCCACAGGTCTTTGGTTCACATCTTTGTAACTATGGTCTTTCAGATGTATTTTAGTTGTTGTCTCTCCATGTCTGAGGTATATGTGGTCGTAACCCCAATCTTGGACCATCTTCAATTGTTGCATGAATGGTCTTCCTAAGATGATCTCATAATTGTTCTTTTTGTCGAAATCAACTATCGCAAATGTATGCTCATACTCGATTCCACATGAAGTGACAATTACTTTTTCTAAGAGTCCTAGAGGCTTCTCCATGAACCCATCTGCCAATTGCAATTTCATTTTGGTAGCTCTTAAAGCTGGTTTTCCCCATTTTTTCCAGATTTCCTTGTTGGCGATAGCAACTCCCGCTCCACTGTCAAGAATAGCTTTGGAAACCACTCCTTGGAATTCTACTGGTAGCGTGGTGTTTCCATCTTCTCCCTCGCAATACTCTCCAACCTTGTTTAATGGTACTAGCCTAGTGTTTAGTTGAGGTCTGTCCAAGTCTCTGATCCCTTCTTGTAGCCTCAAGGTGGGGTCTCTCACTCCAAATTTTTATAGGCATTTACCTACTGTGGTCCACATGTTTGGTCGAAACCTTAGGAGTTCAGCTAATGTGATTGTGCATGCCACTGGGGTGGACAATAACTCAATCAATCCTTGTGAATCCATCACTTTGTTCGAAGAAAGTCTTTGAGATGGGATTGCTCTCACTTCAGACTTGGCTTCATACTCTCCTAGGTAAGAGGGTAAAGTTTTCAGTGAGTCTGGTTGGCTGTGCCCCGAACTAATTAATCCCTGGTCTCCCCCTTGTGAATGTATCTCAAAGCTCATTTGTGACCTTGCCTCAAATTCTTCAATAGGAGGTAAGATCACATTCTTCTCTTTTCTCGTGCTATTCATGTGGTTACTCATCCTGTTAGCCTCGTTGGCCTCACGGATTTGCTTCCATAGATCATCTAGACCGTTACAGTCCTTACCCATTTCTGTCAATGTTTTAGGCTGGGACCCGTCACTTGCCTCATCTGTTGTATTTGACACTATGATAGGCTCTCCTCTGGACTCATAGGCATTAGTGAGTCTTTCCTTTGTTTCTACTTGTTCCTCTAAAGTTGGTTGGATAGGGGTTGGAGCAGGTGCTTCATACAAATTTGCAGGTTTACCCAACGGGTCTTCCATCAATGATTGAGCTGTTTTAATCATCTTTTTACACATTTTCAACCTTTGTTTTTCTATTTTTGCATATGGATAAGTCATCCATATTTGCTCCTGGGTTTGGTTCTTTTTGAGTCTAGCTTCATAAGCTTTTAGAAGCGCATCCAACTGCTCATTTACCTTGTCTGCCAGTACAGATCCTCCTGATCCTGCACTTTTGGGCTCTGCTATTTCCTTGGGTGCTATGGTTGCCGTGGTGTGTGAACTTAAGCTAGCTAGATCCTCTAACCGCTCTAATCTCTCCTTTGTATGTTTTAACTCCTCGGATAGAGCTACTTGCTCTTGTTCTTTCCTGGCTTTCATACGCGCCTTTCTAGCTTTCCAAGTGCTTCTCTAATTTTTCATTTTTGAACTTTGGGCATCGGTTTTTGGCTCTTCAACTATGGGTTCGTTCGTCATTCTTTGAGCTTGGGCTCGTGTCACCGCTTGAATAGGTATGATTTTTTCATTTTCCGACCCTCCACTGGAAGGTACTATTTCTAGCATGTTTAAGGTGATTTTTGCTCGTTTGCTCGGGTTTTTAGGGCAGTCGGGAATCAAATGCGTAACTCCACACTCGGTGCAATATGCGTTGACTCTAATGATTTCATCATGAGGACAGTCTCTTAGCCAATGGTCTCCACCACACTTGTAGCAGGGTCCCTTGGGTTGTTCAGGTGCTCCTTGAGCTCCCCTTTGTTGGTATGCCTGTCTCTGTCCGCCCATGCCTCCGTTGGCTATGAACAACAATGTTCCTTCATCTAAGCTATATCTCCCTTCTCCTGCTGCCTGTGCAGCTGTTGGTGGTCCTATCATGCTCCATGGTTCTGGTGTCGAGAGTTCTTCCGGTGGATAATAGACAGAGTTTTCCGCATATCCATTGGGATCTTCATAATATGCATGCATAGGTACCAAAGCCTTATCCTCTGATTCGGTCACGGTTGGTGTGTATCTTATACCGACTGGTCCTAATCCTGGTAGGGATGGTGGTTGTTGCCCCAACACCGGTTGTGGTCCTTCTACACCTACAGGTCCTGGTAGGTTGCCTGCTTGATACCTAGGCATCGGTGGAACTTGAGGAGAAGCTACCGGAGCTTGGGGAGTGTAAGGTCTCTCTCTCACATATCCCTTGTTATAATAACATTCCTCCGTCCCATGGTTTGTCTATTTTTGTTCAATAGCACACCACTTGGGATGTTTAGCCTGGGGTTTGGCGTACAAGTTAATCTTTTTTAGCACTTCATCTACAAGCAGCTCTTGGTTTACATCTACTTCTCCTTTCGGTGCTGTCTTAGAAGACTTGCTTCCACTTTGTTGTGAAGATGAATCGTCGTCAAGGTCCTTGAACTCCCCCTCTTTGTAGACCGCGCAATTGTCCACAAGGTAAAGAGCCTCCTTGGTCAATTCATTCAACGTCGTGCTCTTCTTCATATGTAAGTATTTCTGGAGATCCGCATTCCTTAGTCCTTGGATGAATATAAGCATAAGTCTGGACTGAGTTGGCAGTTCTTCCACAGGACAGAACTTAACATATCTTTTTAGTCTTAGGGCTGCCTTTCATACAGATTCCCCATCTTTCTCTTTGAATTTATGGATTTGTGAGACGGTATTATGAGCTATCTCCCTTTGTGATAATTCCTCGATAAACTTGTCAAACACTTCCTCCATAGACTCAAAGTCTCTACGCTCTACAGAGTCAAACCAAGTAGCAGCATCATCCTCTAGGGTTAGTCCAAACCCTGCAAATTGGGTAGGGAAGTCTAACACCTCTTCAGCTCTAATTACCTGCACAAAGGCTGCTACATGATCTCTTGGGTCTCTCTTTCCTGTGTATTTATTGTTTACCCATTTTTGCACTTGAGAAGGTCTAATTCTACGATGGTCTACAAATCTCATCATTGGATCTCCACATCCTAATCGATATACCTCCTCAGGTCTTCTGTAATAGCCTGGTTCCTCTCCAGTGGTGCTCCTAAACCATAATTTCTAACAGTTCTCACCAGAGATGGTTCATCTCTTCGAACTCGTTCTATGGGTGGTCCTCCAGACTCTGTTGACCCTTGAGTCTTTGTCTTACTCTCTCCTTGATACCTTGAATAGAGTGGTGGTTCTTGCAAATCCCTTAGCCCTTGTGCGGCTTGATAATCATCTCGGTTTCGGTCTTGCTCCATTGTTGTTGACTGTCAAAGCCATGCTTGCAATGATGGCTGGTTTGCTGATTGGTTTTTGTTGTTGAATGCCTGCGGCCGGGTGGAATGTGAGGTAGCGTCATACTCTTCAGAAAGGAATTTGTCGACTTTCTTGGGGTGTAGGTGGCTCTTGGCACTTCCTCCGGGGCATGCTGATGCTCTTGGACCTGTTGCCTTTTCTACCTCCTCTGGAAGAATACGTTGGTATTCTCGTCTGTATTTATCAACAAAAATTATACCCTTCCCCATAGCAGTTTCATAAGAGAATAAGTAAAGAACCTTGTCTTTGCTTAATTCGTTTAAGTATGGTTCTTTGCTGCGAAAGTAAGCGACTATACCCTCACTCTCATGCTTGTAGATTCCCAAGTTCTCATTATAAGTTGGAACCCTGGTTGTTTTCTTATCATACATAAAAATAGCTCCGGGCCGATCAATGTTTGGTGGCGGTTCTTGAGCTTCTAAAACCATTTTCCTTTTCGCCACATTATCTCCATATATTTTGTAATCTTTAGGGTTACTGACTATTAGATAGTGGTTCCCCTTTTTGTCTCGGAATCTATCTCCATCATCATAGACTCGGATTATTTCCAATCTCTGAGCCGGTCTCTCTTAGATACAAATGCACTTGCGTCCTCGATAGTCAGAATAGACTAGGGCTCCCCTCGAGTTTATTCCCTCTAAGAAGATCATAGTGAGCTTGGGATCATTCAAAGGATTTAGGGAGGTGCTTCCTCTTGGCATTGGTCCATCATAGGTGAAACCTCCTGGCTGTTGACTACCCATCATGAAGAAAGATTTTTCTGACGAAGTGTCAGTATCACTACCTTCCTCAATAATCGGTGGTAGTGGATCTAGCCTTGCCTGAGTTACACTCTCCTCAGTGGACACTAAGCTACGTTGGTCACCTGCCACCTTCTGGTCTCTAAAAATGTGTCTTCCTAATCTTAAATTCATCAAACTTATCAATGCAATTTATCACAAATCCAACCACTCACCTGGCAAAGGATCATTCTCCGCACAACTTCTTGCTTTGCTGCTGAATATACCTGTACACAAGCGTTTAATTTCGGCAATCGAATCAAAGCATTTATCTACTAGAGTTTATCTTAGTAATGATTGGTATAACTGGAGAGTTAATCTCAACCACTACTGTATTTTATATAGTGTTGATGTTCTGGATTAGGTATGCTATTTTGGAACTGTACTTCCCTCGGATGTTGGTCAATTTACGTGAAAAAGTTTGAATTCAGTCTTTGCTCCGTAAAATGGACAAACAAGGTCCAAATTCACTTCTGAAAGAAGTTTTGGAACCCTTCAGCCAAATGGAATCTCACTATCTAAGCCTAGTCAAATTTTCTCTTCAATAGGCCCCAATAGACATCCTACATGTAGGATGTCTCCTGCTTTGTTTTGCCTGGATTTTTTGCACTATGGATTCCCCTTGATGTGCTGAGTCCACAGCTGTTTTTACTTTTTGATTTGGACACCCATAAGCTGGTCAATGGATCAGAAATCTGTTCTGACAGCCTGTTGCTGATCTTGATCAGTCTAATCAACTCCAATTTGGACCAAAATTGACTAGGGGGCTTGCCTCAAGCTATAAAACACCTTGCTATGTCCACTGTCAGTATCAGGCTTCAATTTCTTGATTTAGACATCCTACGCGTAGGATGTCTTTTTCATCAGAATGGCTTCAAATTCAAAACACAGGCTCCCCTTGAGTTGCTGATCACTTTGGTATGCTCAAAATTAGGTTTGGAGTGTAAAATCACACAGAAGACATCCTACACGTAGGATGTCGTTTTGGCCTATTTGACCCCAGACTTGACCCACAGCTTCCCCTTGATGTCAGCAACCCAGTGGTATGCTTTGATTTTGGTTTGGATTTCAAAAGTCCCCAATTTTAGCTATTCTTGCCTTTTTCAGTCAAAAGTGCTAAAGTATGCTTTGAACCCAATTTTCTCACCCAAATGAGATGAAACCCCTCTCAGTCACTCAATATATCATGCAAGTCATGCTCATGCAGCCATCTTATGGTTTTGGTCTTAAAATAATGCTTTGGCACCATTTGGGTAGGATGTCTGTCAATTTCAGTCTACTTGGCCTTATCCTGTCAAGATATGGTCAAATTTCCACTTTCCAGTTCAAAATAGGGTAAATTCCACCTTCTGAACACACTGGCCAACTCAAAATCCCAAAATTCCCACCAAATTAGCCTGTAGACATCCTACGCGTAGGATGTCTCCTGGCTTGAAATTAATTTTTTTTCCTAACAGAAATGCTCTTGATGCTCTGCAGCTCTATCAGAAACACTCACAGTAACTTTTGGACTTCACTTCGGCTTTCAAACACACTTTTGCGTCTTTTACAAACTTGTGATGAATTTACCAAGAAAGTATACATGCATGAAGTGCTCTAGATCCTGAATCATGATGTCCTACTTACTCTACTCCTACTCATCATGTGAAATGGTGATAATGGTGTTTTGGTTGCTTTCTGGCCTCTGCGGACTCTCAAGATCTCCTCTCACCGCTTCTACCACTCCAACTCCTACTCAAGAACTCAACTAATACCTAAAACTGTCTTAGTCTACCTAAATCTACCTAAGTCGAAGGATCTAGGCCAGACACACGCTTCCTAGACTCCCTCTAAGACCTAGAGAGTCCTCCACTCTCTGATCCTATCTAAATGTAAAACGAGACTCTTGGCAAGCCAAAAATCCTTATCCTCAAGGAATAGTCTTGGTCACCTACCGAAGGTTTTCGTCCTCGGCAACGGCGCCAATGTTGGACGGATACGCCGCGATGAACGTCATCACAGCGAGAACTCACCTAACATATAATGTCAGCTAAGGACGAAGCTCGACCCCTAGGCACGTGGAAGCAAGCATAAGGTGTCAACCTAAACTCGACCGACTCCTAACTAATTCATACAGAGGTCTCTACCAATTGTCTAAGTCACAACCTTCAAGAGTGCATAAGAGGAAACTTCCTACAACGCTGTCTAGAGCCGAACACCCATCAAACAATCTCGAAACACCACACAACTTGAAGGAGACCCTACTATCACCAATAGGTCGCTCTCCCTAAGGTCTATGAACCAAAACCCCAACCCAAAACACCAGGTGCAAAATCACGTAGGATGTCTGGCCGAAATTTGCAGGTCTTTGTTTCCAAAATCTAAAGTGCCTAATGTGTAGCTCTACTCAATGTGAACTTGTGGATATGCTGCAATGCAAAATGGGACAATGTATGCTCACCAAATCACCAGATTAAGCTCGTAGAAGGAGCTCGCAAAACCGGACCGTACGCGCGCAATGTAGGTATCGGCACGTAGCTCTTGTCGGGGGCAACACGCTACACTTCTCCACATTCGATTCCGACCACCGGTGCACACGTAGCGTCAAGATGAAGCTCACACTCTCTCTGGTACACAGTACGCTCACTCACAGACTTCAAAACTTCTTTTAAAAATGACAAAAGGGTTTTTTTCAGTAAGGTCAAAAAGTGGTATATATACCTTACAATTCTCAAACCCTAAAGTTCCAAATCAACCATCTACTCAATCTAACTATCAAAACTGGGATACAATCTAGAAACTTCTGTAAGTCCTAATATTTACAAGGTGAAAAATCAGGTTTCCTCAATAAATGAATAATTACAAAACATGATAATCTTCTGAGTAGTCAGTTTTCGTGGGGTGTGTCCAGCTTCAAACAAACCCCTTGCTCATTTAGTGGCTTAGCTACCCAAATCTGACTTTTATGCCATGTATTTTTAATGGCAACTTGGACTTACCTGTTCAAGGCCAGAAACCCAATTCTGTAGGTTTCAAAAATTAAGTCCTTTTCCCTTGTTTTGGTCTTTGGATTCCACCATTTTTTCTAGTAGGTTGGCATATGTTGGCTCTTCTTGACTTGCTTGTCGTATGTTCACACTGCTTTGTGAAACAAGTCCTTCAGCTCTTGTAAGGGTTGATGTAGCTTTTCCATTATTTCCCATGCGAAGCGGTTGGTGATGTGTGTGGGTTCTTTGTGTTTGAGTTTCCACGAGCAATTTCGGAACCCATCTTGTTTTTGGTCCTTGTATGACCGTCTTTGGCATTTTATCTTCTTCTATAATTTGATGGACACTAGGCTTCGATATCCAAACCTGATGATTTCCATTGTAAAAGCCTTGCCTTTGTAATTGATGACAAGGTAGCCATCTGTAGATTGCAGCAGCCTTGGTTGTAATTGGCTTCTGTTGGCTTTTGGTTGTGTGCGCTCCTTGCCGCACTGTTGAAGCAAGGGACTTGCCAATACACCGTATGCGAGCCACAAACGGCTCCAAGCACACAACAAGCTTAAACTAGCAAGCTCAAGGAAACAAAGGGTGTGTCACTCATCGCTCTACGCTCGCCTTCGTGGTGGATTCCTCGCCGCGATGAAGAAGAAGCTGCAGTCGTGTCGCGCTCAACCGCTTCGCCGCCGTCGTGCCTTCGTAATGCTCGATCGCACACACATACTCTCCCTCTCTCTCTCTCACACACACACACACACAAGGAGGTGAAGAAGAAGAAGATGGAGATGGAGCAAGAGCACTCTTCAATTGCACAAATGAGAGAATGAGTAAAAATTAGGTTTAGTTGGCTTTTATAAGAGCTCACCCCATTCACACTTGGGCGCCCATGCTTAACCAACTAATCCCTTGAATGTCCAAGTTAAAGTGCGCCTCTCATCGGCGATCACTCTACCTTTCCCTATTGGTCCGACAAGCCCGGTACCTGACTCTACCAAATACATAATACACGTCCGTCGTAGGTGATGGGGTGTCCGTGAGCCGTCAGGGTTAACATGCCCCCCTTCCTGATGTAGATTCCATCCTCGGAAGCTATTGAGTTGAAGCTGGTTCGTCGAGGTGGAAGAGCATTTGAGATGAATGTCCTTAGCCTTCTTCATTCACTGCAAAATCAAACAACATTGGCACAGTAATTGCATTCTCTTAAAAAGCATATGCAGTTTTAGGTAGACACATTGATTGGTAAAAGAATTTCAAACAATTTGTTAGCAATGAACATTAAATTGCAATGTAATCAAATGCATAAACAGATGTAAAGGTAAAAAATTAAACAAGTCTGGGGTCGGTAATTTGACGGTCGAAAGGCACTAGAGATCAAGTATTAATACCATGGGTAAGCTTCTGAATTTTCAGTGGTCAATTAAGTTGTTTAATCGCGAGAGCCAAGTATTCATGTTCGAGGGCTGACTAGAGGCTATATCTAGAAAACTTTGTAGTTAAGCTACCATAAAAGGAATTTCTCATGAAATCATCGCCTGACTGATTACTTTTTCTTTGACCCCCCAAAGTCTTTTCACATTGATTCAATTATGATGTGTGTGCTTATTTTGTATGCCTTGGGTTTTTTGCTTTTCAAGGAAAAGTGCCCACACTGGGAACCTCTAGGGCTCAAGTACCATAGGCAATACATGTGAGTGAAGTACCAAATCAAGCCGAGATTTCTCTTCCAGCTTAAAATTTTACATTGTGGCACTTTGATTTTTTGCTTGTTCATTTTCAGCATTTTAATTTTGTAACTTTGGGGGGTCATATAACACTGTTACCCTCCCCAGGCTCATCACATTAGTAAACTCCCTTTATAATACTTAAGCTAAAGGTCAATAGGGTCAAGCCCACTAGAAAGCCCTAGTACATTTCACACAATGCTGCCTAAATCGGATTAAGAACCTAAGTAACCATTGATTATTAAAAAGGCATTCCCCATGGTATTAAGAGAAGATTTCTAATACCTAGCTTGGTCAAACTAGCTTAGTCAGACTGCTTGATTTTTAAACCTAGACAAGTGATTATGACAAAACATTACATTGAATTAAATGTTTGATACTAAGCCAATGCGCTGAGTATTATGCTACCAATCACAATCAAAGCAGACAATCATAGATGCAAAAAGATAACGGCAATGCTAATGGACAAGAAACACCTGTTTGTGTTGATGGTCGCGCTTGATCTGAAGAGTGAGTCAAGATAAAGATTCCATGAAGGTCCAAATCCTATCAATAGCAACATGCTCCTGTACACACTAGGAAACAAAAGGAATACCTCCAGGAGGCACATTAGTGGGAAAAGAGAACTTCGCTAATCTCTTAACTCTAAAACAGAAACACTCTATCGTACTAATCTTACCTACCCTCCATCACTCAAGTGATGAGGATTAAAGGTGTTTTATGGCATAGGTTTCTGTTTCACTGTACCAAATGTGACATGTGTAGGTCTAAGTCAATGTTTTGACTTTTATGTGCATACTCGTTTGCTAATTGCTCTTGCTCTTTTTTTTTTTTTTTTGTGAGTATAAAGCTTTATATGTACATTCCCTAAGATTGGAGATATAGAGGTCAGGGAAAAAGGTTGAGAGGGAAGCAAGTGAATGATGACAGTCAGCAAACACTCCCCCCTTCCTTGGGTAGATCATACCGTTTGAAATGAGCTTGTCACCCTTTGAAACCAATTGTTCCAGTTGGTAATAGGTGAGGATTTTTGCCAGTAGTTTTCTATTACCCTAGGTGCCTTGTCAAGTTGCAAGGGTGGTAAGGTACTCTCCCAGGATCGAACTTGAAGTGGTTCATCAGGTGATTCTTGAACACTGGGAGGTGTGGATTCTTTTGTAGCTTCATGGAGGTCCACCACTATAGATGGAGACTGTGTAGAAGCTTTTACCTCTATGGATGTATTACATGATGAGCTAGAATCTTCATGGGACTCTCCCCTTCCTGAGCTAGGTGGAACAAATCGTTCTTTCTTTGGTACCCAAACTAGCTCGGGAGCGGGTGTGTAGCATTCTGTGATTTTTTTCTTTTCACGATCATTGATTCGTTTTGGAGCTACGGGATTGGGCTCACTTGGGTCAGGTGATAGGTAAGAGCACAATCTACGTTTTGGCACCCAGATTTGATCATTTCCTTGATAGTAGCCTTGGGCTTCCAATAGTCGTTTAGGGATCCATCGCAACATTTTCTTACTTTTCTTGGAGCGAGTGGTACGTTTCTTACAAGGCTTCTGTTTTTTAGCACTAGCTATGGTCACTAAAGAAGCTTTAGGGACCCACTTGTATGTTTTCTCTGTTACATTAGGATGAGTCTTGTCGGAAGCGATATGCATTGCTTGTAGCATATTTAAGGGTATAGGCATTTCATCCCCCTCAGGTGTTACCCAGGTCGTCCCCCTATTTCCCCAAGTGTCTATGGTTGATGCTAGGTGGACCCAATCCACATTGTCCGACTCAGTCATCCCAGGTAGGATATCCATATAAGGAGAATCTTGGCCAATGTCTGTATCCTTCTTACAAGTGTAACAATATTGTAGTGGGGCCGAGTGAACTGTGGTGTCAGAGCGATGATCAATAATGGTTTTACTCCCTAAGGGGTGTACCTTACCAGTTACCAAATCCACTCTAAGGACAGAGTCTTGGAATTGCAAATAGACATGATTTTTAGACCAATCATGAACCATTTGTGCTTCCCTCATGAATGGTTGTCCTAAAATCATTTCATATGACATAAGGTGTTTAGAGAAATCCATTACAATGAACGTATGTCATACCTTGTGTCCTAGAACTTTGATCTTAAGATCCTTGAGCATCCCCATAGGTTTGGCTATGGTACCATTTGCCATCTTTACCACAATGTTAGTAACACTGAGGCGGGGTTTTCCCATGGATTCCCAACAATCTTTTGTAACGATGCTAACTCCCGCACCACCATCAAGAATTCCCTTTATAGTTAATCCCTTGGTAGTGATGGGTAGGGTCGCATTAGACTCGTCGCCTTCAAAATACTGCCCTAATTCGTTAATGGGTACCTCGATCACAGACTCGTGTCCATCTAAGTCAAGTGATTGCACATGATTTTCCTCATCAATCATAATCGAGTCAGGCCTATTTGGTTGCGCAAACTGCGGTAATCCCGTTCGTAGCTCTCCGTTAAGGAATGCTCGAAGTGCAAGGAATAACTCAGGATCTCCATACAACTTTGCTAAGATCGTGGTTCGGACCTCAGAAGACATGAAGTCCACTAGTTTGGCAACATTCATTGGCGTTTTGCAGGGTGTAGGTCCTTGACTAGGAACTGGTGAGGATGGAATCTCATATTCCTCAATGGGATCAGGTATTCCTTCGTTAAACATCCTTTCCAACAAGAAGGGTGTATGCTCACTTTCTGATGTCCTGTCCTCACTCCCTTCTTGGATGATACTAGATATGGCTAACGGTCTATGGTTCATGTGGGGTGGATGAACTTGCGTGGGAAACACTGTGTCATGAATTTTGACCTGCATGGGTTCTGGTTCTAGTTTCCTTTGAGTCTCCTCCACTAAACCTCTTAGATGTTTCACCTGCTTAATCTCGTCTACAGGGTTTGGGTACGTCCCAATCTTCTTTTTACGATTCTTCCCTTTTTTCCCCTGCGGTTTATCTTGGGGGTCTTGGATTGGATTTGGAAACACTTGTGGTGTTTTCAGAGGCTCTTTATGGTTTTCTCTTATTCGGTTTTCATTTGGTTCCATGTTACGGTTTTCTTTGTCGGTCTTTCCCTTTGTGGTATTGGTTCTAGTCTCCATTGTCTCGACTGAATCTGAATCATCCTCGAGGTCATTCATATACACGGGGTCATCTCCTGTTCCTATGTTTGTTTTGGAACTTGGCTTTGAATTTTCCGTATTCTGCGACTTCTTCCTTCGTGTCTTATTTTTCTTTGCTTGGATAACTGAAATGGTATCTCTCTCTTCGAAGATATGTCCTGGCCCTTGAAGCATGGACCGTGTAATCGCATAAGCGGGTGCGACGGGTGGCATTGGCGATGTCACACTAGCAATTTCGACCAAATTTAGGGGTGTGATTTTAGGCGCATTTGGGTTATAGGGGCATTGGGCAATCAAGTGATCTATGCCACAACGATTACATGTGAGTATTGGCATTGCAGACGTGCTCCCTTGATTCACTTGCATCTGTGCAGCATTCTTTTGCAGCCTAATAGGGCACTCCGCTACTCGATGTGGTCCACCACACTCGTAGCATTGAAGAGGTGGCCTCCTAGCCTGGGTGTTGATATTTTGACCTCTGGATGCGAGAGCAGCAGCTTGATAAACCGGCTTGACTTGTCCCCAACAATCTTCCATGTAGTATATAGGACATTCTTCCAATGTATCAAGACCGTAGGCAATACTAGTGTCTATTTCCTCCTCACAGCCATCTGCATAAGCATTTGATGGCTCGCAACCCACTTGGTTCATAGGGGCGACTCTTGGATGCGGGGGCTGCGGTCCTAGCACAGGAGGTGGTAGCGGTGTAGCTTGTACAACATTTTGAGATCTAGGGACCATGTGTTGCGGTAGTTGCTCAACAGGTGGAGTAGGCATCAATACAGGAGCTCGAGGCACATCCGTCCAGGCTACAGGTGGTCTATTTGCCATCATACATTTGATCATTAAACAATCCTTAGCTTGGTGACCATACCTACCACATGCGTTGCAAGTTCCATTAAATTTTACTCTAAACGTAGGGCACTCACTAGTGCTTTGTGGACCTAAGCAAATGGAACACCATTGTTGCTCCCTTCTTGGATACATGTGACTATTTTGAGGGGGTCGATTATCCTTAAGAGACTCTTGGATTGCCTTGGTGAGGTCTGTCAAGAATGTCTCAAGTACCTTTGGCTCATTGGCAATGGGCTTTGCAGTCATGGGTTCATACTCAATGGCTTGTGAGCTAGTGGATCTCGTGTCAGTAGACACCCTCATGCCTGCTATCATCAAGTTGTCCTCTAATTGGATTGCATTGGCAGTGACATCTTCCTAGGTTGTGATACCTCTAATCACTAGTCCATTATAGATTCCTTCATTCCTTAACCCTCGAATGAATCGATCAAGCAGTTGGTTATTGTTGAAGCGCTCATTTACAGGGCAACGAGAGTTTAAGTGCTTTAGACGACTAATGAAGTCCCTTACTGACTCTCCTTCCTTACGTTCGGCCTTCTGTAGCTGAGATGCTACACCCCAAAGCACACCTTCTCGTATGTACTCCTTTAGAAACAACCTTCGAAGGGTAGGGTAGATTGTTTTCTCGTCCACCCTTAGGGTTCTATACCAATCTCCAGCCTTCTCACTTAATGTCAAGCTTAAGGCATTTCACTTATGTAGTTCATTGCGTTCCCCTAAGGAATCACATACTTGTTCAAACACTTCAATGTGTTTTCTAGCATCTTCGTCCCCATTGAATTTTTGCGTGAGTTTGGCAATTTGTACTGCCTTACTTCTAGGCTCTCTATCAGATGCATGACGCATATTTTCCGCGATAGATCGACCTATGGTTTGAGCAAACGCTGCCAAGTCACCTATGTGAGGAGGCAGGGCCGGTGGAGGTACTCTTGGAGTCATATGTGGGAGAGGGACGGGTGCCGGTCTTGGCATATGTGTGGATGATGCAGGATATGGAACATAACCGGGCATAGGTCCACTCGGATAAGAGCTAGGGAGCGGCACTCGAGGAGCATAAGCAAGTGGTACAATTGGAGGTGTGGGGGCCATGAGTGCATAAGGGGCTAGAGGCACATACGGTCGAGGCCCCATATTAGGTACTACGACACTAGGTAGTGGCACTGCGCTAACCGTAGATGTCATCGGTACATTCTCTGTCAGGATTATCCCTGGAGTGAGCACTGTGTTTTCCTTAATAGAGGGTTGAGCCAAGTTAGGGAAGCTAAAGTTTTCGCTCGGAGGCTCAGATTGCATAGAGACCCCAGGTGAAATGACGTAAGATGGGTCCATGGGGCTCATTAGAGGAGTCTCCATTTGAGATAGAGTAGGCTGTTGAGCCTTGCTCGTATCCAGAAATCTCATGGGGCCAGTTGAGAGTATATTTACCCCTCGGTTTTGCCTTTCTGATTGAATAATGCCATGGATAACATTACAGATCATTTTCTGTTGATCTTCGATGCTCGTGGCACTAGAGGTGGATTGTACAATCTCTATCCATCCTACATGGTAGGCGTGGCCAGATTGTAGATCCGTCAACACCTCAGTGTGGAGGTCGTATGTCCAGTGATCATTAATGAACAATCCTTCTAGAGTCGATGTGTTAACGGTTTCTTTTGAGGTAGAAGCAATGTTGCTCCCCGTGGTTTTACTTGTCACCAACGGTACTCTAGAGGGAACTTCTGAAGGAGGCAGCTCAACAGGGCCTTCTTGGTAAGAAGTTGGTAGGATATCCACATGGACACTCTTTGGGGGTGTGGGGTCCACGTGCGATGTGAAAGGAGAGTCTACTTCCCCACCCCCTTCGTGTGCTTCATTTGCATCAGGTTCCGAGCGAGTAGCTCTACCTAATGTTTCCATGAAACGGCTAAACATACTAGTACTAGGCTGTGGAGCTTCGGGAGGTGCATGGCCTTCTCTCTCAGTGTTTTGGGTAGGGTATGCTTCCATGATTTCTGAGTCGGAGGAGGAATCACTAGCGGCTATTTTAGGGTCTTGGGTGGTGCTACCTTGTGTCCCCGCTGAGGGTCTAGAGCTTATCGTGGATGGGTAATGGGTGTCCGTATAAACAGAGGCACCCTCAATATGCTCGTGTTCTAGCACCCGCCCAGAGCGTAAGTGCATGTGCTTCTGATACCCTAAGGTGTCAAAAAGCTGCTCTAGGAGGCCTTGTGACTAGTTTTTAGCGTGTTTTTTGTTTGTTTTTTTGCTAGATTTTTTAGAGCGTGTCGTGGAATGGGCCGTGTGATAGCTCGAAATGAGCGTATCGGTCAGAGGGTCGTGCCGTGCTTTACAGCCCTCCGTTTGGTCACTCTATGCCCTCGGAATCCCTAAAACTGTCAATTTCCAGTAGGGAACTAGGCCCAAACTAGAAAGTCTAAGGGTGCAAGTGGGAAGAGAAAGGAGGAGAGTGGAGGACTTGTCCCACATGCTCTCATTCTCTCTTGAGGGAGTAGGGTATATATATAAGAGTGAGTCTAGTATATATCATAAGACTGAGGACTGAGGCCTGGGCCTGGGCTTGGGCTTGGGCTTGGGAAAACGATCCCGATCTATCTTTTATACAAACCAACCCTATCTTTTATACAAACCAACCCGTCCGTTTTAAGAGCCACGTTTTCTATTTTCGAAAAATTTAGCCGTCCGCTCGCTCGCGTTTTTAATTTCCGATTTTTTTCTTTTTTAAAATATTTTTTCCCCCAGAAATTTTTTTTTCTTTTTCTTTTTGGTGCAGAAAATACAGAAATTGAAAACGCAGATATGCAAAAATTGCAGAAAACGCAGATATGCAGAAATTTCAGAAAAAGCAGAAATTGAACAAACGCAGATATGCAGAAAATTGAAAAACGCAGAAATGCAGAAATTGCAGAAAATTGCAGAAAAAAACGCAGAAATTGCAGAAAATTAAAAAAACGCAGAAATGCAGAAAATTGCAGAAATTGAAAACGCCGAACTTGAAAATGCAGAAATTGCGGAAATTGAAAAAACGCAGACAATAGCAGAAATTGAAACTTGACAGCAAATGCAGAAAACGCAAAAAACAGAAATCTCCACACACTCCTTCCCTGCCTTTCCTATGATAGAAATTGCACCACAAGGAAGCGTAAAGTGATAACCGAGCTTAGTGTAGGGCATATCCCCGGCAGCGGCGCCAAAAATGTGCGCTCCTTGCCGCACTGTCGAAGCAAGGGACTTGCCAATACACCGTATGCGAGCCACAAACGGCTCCATGCACACAACAAGCCTAAACTAGCAAGCTCAAGGAAACAAAGGGTGTGTCACTCACCGCTCTACGCTCGCCTTCGTGGTGGATTCCTCGCCGCGATGAAGAAGAAGCTGCAGTCGTGTCGCGCTCAACCGCTTCGCCGCCGTCGTGCCTTCGTAATGCTCGATCGCACACACACACTCTCCCTCTCTCTCTCTCTCACACACACACACACAAGGAGGTGAAGAAGAAGAAGATGGAGATGGAGCAAGAGCACTCTTCAATTGCACAAATGAGAGAATGAGGAAAAATTAGGTTTAGTTGGCTTTTATAGGAGCTCACCCCATTCACACTTGGGCGCCCATGCTTAACCAACTAATCCCTTGAATGTCCAAGTTAAAGTGCGCCTCTCATCGGCGATCACTCTACCTTTCCCTATTGGTCCGACAAGCCCGGTACCTGACTCTACCAAATACATAATACACGTCCGTCGTAGGTGATGGGGTGTCCGTGAGCCGTGAGGGTTAACAGGTTGTCATTGCTTGCTTTGGGGTAGAAGCTTGTGCTGCTTGATTTCTCTTCGTTGTTCCAGATTGAGCTACAATTTTTGGTAACCATATTGGAGTGTTACCTTCATAAAATCCTTGTGCTTCAAGTAGCTTAATTGGAATCATCCGCTGCTGCATCTGTTTGTGTTGGGTAGCTTCGTTGAAGTTTGACTTTGATACCCATACTTGTTGTGTTGCTTTCTTGGAAGGTCTTTTCTTCTCTCCTTTTTTGTTGTTCTTTCTCCTGCTTGAGTTGTTTTTATTCCGTTGATAGCTTGGCTCGCTCATTGTAGAACTTCTTTCTTGAGGTGAGTACATCCAGGCTGTTACTTTAGGATTTTTGGCCCAAACATAAATGTTTGCTTCGAAGTAGCCTTGAGTAGTGATTGACTCATTTGATGCTACCCACCCTGTCACCTTTTGTTGTTGAGGGTGAACTTGTGCTTCATGTATCCAAACTAGGTCTTTGACGTTGATGTTCTCTTTGGATACTAACACTTGCTTGACATTATTTGGCTTCTTCCTAATGCTTTGATGTGATGGAAACTTTGGTTGATAGACTTTTTGTCTCGGTTTCCATTGCATTGGTGATGGTTTGGCTCTTGATGTAGAGGCTTCGCGGGAAGTTTGATGGAAGCTCGTTGAAGGTAAAGTCGTCTTGCAAGGTTGATATACTTCAGTGTTTACCTTTGCTTTACCTTTTTCCGTGATGGTTGGTTGCTCCTTTTTGGCATTGACTTGAGGTGCTTTTGGGATTTTTGATGGTGTCATTGCTAAAGCTTTTCCTTGTGGTTGAAAGAAGATGTTTCTCTAGCTTTCTGTCAGGATCAGACTCTCTTTGATATGATGGGAGTGAATTATGTGGAAAGTATCCTTGTACTCCCCAGTACTCAACTTAAGTATAGCTTCTACCACTCCGAAGCTAGGAATCAGTATGTTTGAACTTGTGTATACGATGTCCTCTAGATCAATGATTGGTGGCTTTCCCATCATGATCCACGTTCAATAAGTCATTATATTCTTTGTTGCTTATGGATCTATCACAGTTGAACATGTGATTTTGAGTCCTGTTTCTCCGCATATGCTAAATTTGATCATTGTAGGAGATAATTGATCTTCTTTCTTGTCCTTGTTCTTCTTTTGATCTTGCATTTTTTGAACATTTGATGTTGAATTTGGAAACGTTTTTCCTTTATCTGCTTTCATTTGCACTTTTTCTGGAGTCATCTTCTTTGAAATAGCTTTTGTCAATTCTTCAGGTATGTCAATGATGACATATTATTGTGGTTTCTCTGCTTCCTTTGTTTGCACCTTGGAACCATGCTCCATGATGTAGCAATTTGTCTCAACTTTTCTGCTTTCACACTCACAAACTTCATTAGCTTCCTTCAACACCTTTATTGTAAATAAAGGAGTTATATCACAACCTTCCTCATCACAGAATTTAGTCAGGGTCGCCTCATTCACACACACATCAAGAGTCGCAAGTATTTGATCCCATCGAAAGGGTTCAAATAACTCCTCTAGAAAAGGTTCTGGTACATATGCCTCATCTTCTATTGGACGCTCTAGGATGCAATCTTGCTTTTTAAGACTTCCACTCTCAGGAGCTCTGTACATCCAAATATGCACTTTGCTTTCCAAATCAGTTGTGGAGTTTATGTCTTTCCCTGGGGTTCGCACTACATCTCTATAACTATGATCTTTGACACTGATTTTTGTTGTGACCTCTTTGTGTCTCAAGTAGATATAGTCATAGCCCCAGTCTTGTACCATTTTGAGCTGACGCATGAATGGTCTACCCAATATGATGTCAAAGTTGATGCTCTTGTCAAAATTCATTATGGCAAAGGTGTGCTCATACTCTATGCCACACGAGGATACAATGATTTTTTCTAATATTCCAATCGATTTCTCCGTGTATCCATCCGCTAATTGCAGTTTCATTCGAGTTCTCCTAAGAGCAGGCTTTCCCCATTTTTTCCATATCTCTTTGGTTGCAATGGCAATTCCTACCCCACTATCTAATATAGCAACCGTCTTTACTCCTTTGTACTCAAGTGGTAAGGTGGTGTTCCTTCTTCTCCTTCACAGTAGTCACCCACCTTATTTAATGGTACTGGATTTGTCTGTGGTTTCTTAGGCAAGGTGTCATCCATGTTTTCATATGCAAGTTGGTCATGTGAAGGGATTTTCAGCCCCATGTTTTCCAGGTGTTTGCCCATTTGGCCCCATCAATGTGGTCTAGTTTTTAGTAGCCTCGAGAGATAAAGTGTGCATTTCATAGAAGAAGACATCAATTCATGATGCAATCTCTTGGTATCCATCATTTTTGGTGTGGCTTTCCACTAAGAAGGTTCCATTTTAACCTTCGATTTTGTTTCAAGTTATCCTATGAAAGATGGCAACGTCCTTAGGGAGCGTGATTTACTCTCTTCAGATGTGACAGACCCAACATCCCCATATAGAGATCTTATATCCCCCGGGAAAAATTTTGTGATCCATGTTTATCTCAGGAATAGGTGTTGACTGTAAGGTAGCACTACCATCCTTTTGGTTTTTGATTGATTCCCACAAGGATTGTGGCCACGGTTCTTCTACCTCTAGAATAGGCATCACTACTGGTGAACCCACCCCATCTGTGGTATTGGCTACTTCCCTTGTATCTAAAGGTGCCTCAACTTCGGGCTCTTCCTCTTTGTTTACAATACCATGGCTCTCCATTTCCTGGAATTTTTTGCGGATTAGCAACTCCATTTTTGGAGCATGTGGAACTGGTTCCATAAGAGCTTGGGCCTTCTGGATGATCTCCTTGCACATTTGCAACCTCTCTTTTTCATACCCTGGATGAGGATACATCAACCATCTATCCTCTTGGGTTTGGTTGTTCTTTAATCTAGTATCATAGGCTTTCAACATTCCGTCTAAAGGTTCAAACACATTGTCGGTGAACCTCCCAAGTTAGTCTTTGACTCTTTAGGTCCCTTTGCGTTTTTGTTCATTTCTTGCTCTTGTCTAAGCTACTCTCTTGTTTGATTCAGTTCAGTTTCTAAAGACGTTTTCTCCTTCAGCCTCTTCAATTTCATTTTGTCTCGTTTGCCTTTCCATGATCTTCTTTCGAAGGTTTTCACCGATTTGTTCACAAATTCTGTTTGAACAGGCAATGTGGCTTTTTCAGCTGGTTTGTTTTTGGCAGCTTCTTAAGCTTGAGCTCGAGTCATCATGTTTAAAGGAATGGTGGGTTCTACCTTGGCTCCGCTTGAAGAAGGCATCATGCCTACAACATTCATTGTTGTTTTCCCTTTGTAGTCTGGATTTTTAGCACTGTGTTGACGTAGATGGTCTATACCACAACATTCACATAATACAAATAATGCTATTTGTGGACCCTTGTTTGGACAACTTTGTACCCAATGATCACCTCCACACTCATAGCATGGACCTTCTTGTTTTACAGCTGGGGATCCAGCTAATGGTTGTTCTTACCTTGTGAGGATGTTCTTTGACCCATACTATGAATGATTGGCTATGAACATGAGTGTATTCGCATCCATGGAGTACTAGTTTCTCATGGGTTGTGGCATATGCATTCGTTGAGCGTAGTTGACTATCACTCTCTCATCATTCAAAAGTGGTGGTTGTTGCCCTAGCACATGTTGTGGCTTTGGCTGAGTGTTCCACCACGGAGTGGGCTGATCCCCTCTGCAAGTATTGCATATCCTCAATTGAGGATGTCGTACATCGGGTTCTGTATGTAGCCTTGTTTTATTCTTCTAATCACTCCCTCAACCACTTGATCGATGATTGGTTCCCAAGGAGTTTGAACATCTCTATTTTTTGTTGATTTTCTCTTCGGAGATGAGGCACTACTAGTCGCGTTGTCTGTATCTTCACTCACCTCTATGTGGCCTTGCAATTGTCAACTAGATATAGAGCTTCTCTAGTGACTTACTCAAACATTGTGCATCCTTTTAGATGTAGGTCCTTTTTTGAGAATTTCATTCCTCAAGCCTGCAATGAAGAGAACTGATAGCCTCTCATCTTGCGGTAGCTCTCACATAGGACATATCTCAATGTATTGTTTGAAGCGAACCAGAGCTTCCTTCACTCTTTCATCCCATTTTTGTTTGAAAGCGTAGATTTGGGACACTGTGTTGTTTTTGATTCCCCTTTTCAAGAATTCCTCTACAAACTCTTGTAAGAGTTGTGCGATGTTGGGAAAATCATCTCTATTTAGTGGTTGGAATCAACTCAAAGCTGTTCCTTCCAATATCAATCCAAATTCCTCATATTGAGTATGGAAATCTGCAATTTGTTCAGCTCTCAACACTTGTTTGAAGAGAGAGACATGAGCATATGGATCCCTTGACCCTCTGTACTTTGTCTTGACACATTGTGCCACTTGAATTGCTCTTAATCGTTGGGGTTTAGTCACTAATCTAACCAATTTGTTGTCTCTTGGAAAGACATCTCTCGTTTGCTCCTCTCGTCTTGGAGAAAATCCTGGCGGAATCCTCTCTGATATGCGCTCTGGCATCGTTTTTGATTGAAAGTAAGTAGAGATTAGAGTACCCTTGTATGTATATCTCTCGAGGTCAATGGGATCAACAAGTTTGTACTCACGTTCATACTTATCTACCATCAAAACTTACACTCCGTGGGCATCTGTATATGTGAATGCATAGAGGTTCTTATGGGTGGTCAATTCTCTAGCATAGGACTCTACACACTTGTAGAAGATATATGGATCCCCGTTTGTGAATCTATACAAGCCCTCATAAGTGTAATCTATAAGCACTCTCATGGATTCATAGGCTTTGATGAATCTCACGTTCGGTTTGTTGTTCATAGGATGCCCCTCCTCTACGTATTCTCTCAATCCCTCTGTTGAAGGCATTGCAGTGTTTCTTGCGTTTTTCATGTCTCTGAGTGGAGTAGAGAACCGTGGTGGTGGATGATTTGTCATGGTTAAGGCTCACTCAAAAGTCTCAAGATAGTCCTTGACAATCCCACTTTGGCTTAGTGCAACCTATCCCCTTTTGCCCTTGATGAGGTCTCTTAGAAGTTAGGAAGTTTTGACTTTTTGGTCTCTGGAAACTGGTCTTGGGGTACCCTAAAAGTTTGGATTTAGAAAAACTAGTAAAATTCAGCTCTAAAACCAAAACAAGCTTTCTCACAACCCTAAAAGACCTATTGCTCACAAGCTTTCTTCCTAGCTACAACGTGTCTCAATTTGGAGTTGTCTATCAAAAGTTAGAGCACTTTTGGGGAACTGCACTTCAAACAGTATGCAAAACAATCTCAGGACCAGAACATAGGAACTTTGGCTTGTATCCTGGCCTCCTGAAGGTATTTTTAGCTCAAACTTGAGATTTGGGATGTACTCAAGTATATCTACAAGATCACCAAGTCAGATACCCCCACTATGCTGAGAGGTACATCGGATCGCGATCCATATTCCCTGTCAAATTTTTTTCTCCAAATTTTTATTGTGTGTAGACAAGGTCATAAGTAGGCTATATACCAATTTTTAGCAAATTCTGAGGTTGAGGTACATGGATCGCAATCCATGTTCAACCACATCTGGACTTGTCCTCTTAGGGGTTTTTTCTTGACTATGTCCACAAGCTAAATCTCAAATATTTTTGGATTTGGACTTGGTTTGATAGGTCAAATGGCCAATACTAGGTCTGCACAGCGATTTTCAGTTTGTCACCTATTTTTCTCGGTTTTGACCCAAATTTGCTCAATTTTTTCCAAAATTGTACTTGGGGATATGTTTCCTTGTGTATGTCCTACTGATCTAAAAATTTCAGGTCAAGCTATCGCTATGGGTACATGGATCATGATCCATGTTTGGAGCCCAAATTGACTTTTTTTTGTACCATCAGAATCAGCATGATTAGGAGGTCCTATGGTATCAAAATTTTTGAAAATGGACCTCTGGATTAAATATTAGGTCAGTTCTGGCACTTGCTCAGAGTACTTGGCAGTTCAGGACTTTTGACTTGGTTTTTGGTATCCAAATTCTCTTTTGAAAAGACCAGTAGACTCCTGGTGATATCCTCTAGCTATGGTGCAAGTTTGGTATCAGTCTATGACAAAGGAACATGGATCGCGATTTATGTACCTATGTGTGAGATTGTACTAAAACTTGGCACACAGCTTCGCCTTGGTGTCCTGATCCCTGCTTTATGGTTTTTATGTGATTTAGACTTTTCTTTGCCAGGAAAAAGTCAATTTACAGGTCTGTTTCAGGGTTTCCACTTGAACAATTTTTTGCTCTTTTCACCCACTTTTTGAACTTTTTTGACAAAATTTCTTTGGAGACTTTTTTTCACAATGGTCTTTGCTGTATACAGGTTGGAAAAGTTTCTATCCAAAAATTTCTCAGAGGTACGTGGATTGCAATCCATGTTCCACCACTTTTGGATCTGAAAGTTTGGTGTGCTAATAGCTTGTGATGTTTGTAGCTTGCTCCACAAAATTGTTTGGATTTGGATCAGTTTTGCCCAACCAAAATTGACTTCTACAGTCTATTGTGGTAGTTTTGACAATGCTCTATTTTTGGCTCTTTTGACCACTTTTTAGAAACTTTTTGCATTTGGTTCTTTTGGAAAAATTGTTTGTCTATGTGTCAACTATCCACTGCTCAAATCTCAGCCAAAAAAAAAATCAAATTTTTTTCATGAGGTACATGGATCGCAATCCATGTTTGACCACAATTTGACATGAAACTTGGTCAGCTTGTAGTCCATGTTATGATGATACTCTTCCCCAAATCTTTTTGAATTTGGCCAACTTTTTTCTAATCAAAAGTGAGTTTTTTTGTCTGCCCTGCGGTTTTTGACTAGTTTCTGTATTTGGCTATTTTGACCAACGTTTTTCAATTTTTTGACATGGTGCCTTTTGGAAAAGTTGTTCCAAATGATATCAAGAATTTACTTGTTAAGTATCAACCCAAAATGTCAAAAAGGTACATGGATCGTGATCCATGTTTGGCAGCATTTTTTCACGAATTTTGTTATGTTGGTTATTTATGCCCTGTAGAAGCCAAATCTCACCTCTTTTTGAATTTTGATCCCAAAATCTCAAGATTTGCTCAATTTTGTGTCTACAATGCCTGTTTTACTATTTTTGCCGTAACAGCCTATTTTGAAGTGATCTGAAATTATCTGACCATTTGACCAGTTCTAGTATTGGCCATTTGACCTATCAAACCAAGTCCAAATCCAAAAATATTTGAGATTTAGCTTGTGGACATAGTCAAGAACAAACCCCTAAGAGGACAAGTCCAGATGTGGTTGAACATGGATTGCGATCCATGTACCTCAACCTCAGAATTTGCTAAAAATTGGTATATAGCCTACTTATGACCTTGTCTACACACAATAAAAATTTGGAGAAAAAAATTTGACAGGGAACATGGATCGCGATCCGATGTACCTCTCAGCATAGTGGGGGTATCTGACTTGGTGATCTTGTAGATATACTTGAGGACATCCCAAATCTCAAGTTTGAGCTAAAAATACCTTCAAGAGGTCAGGATACAAGCCAAAGTTCCTGTGTTCTGGTCCTGAGACTGTTTTGTATGCTGTTTGAAGTGCAGTTCCCCAAAACTGCTCTAACTTTTGATAGACAACTCCAAATTGAGCCAGGTTGTAGCTGGGAAGAAAGCTTGTGAGCAATAGGTCTTTTAGGATTGTGAGAAAGCTTGTTTTGGTTTTAGAGCTGAATTTTACTAGTTTTCCTAAATCCAAACTTTTAGGGTACCCCAAGACAGTTTCCAGAGACCAAAAAGTCAAAACTTCCTAACTTCTAAGAGACCTCATCAAGGGCAAAAGGGGATAGGTTGCACTAAGCCAAAGTGGGATTGTCAAGGACTATCTTGAGACTTTTGAGTGAGCCTTAACCATGACAAATCATCCACCACCAGGGTTCTCTACTCCACTCGGAGACATGAAAAACGCAAGAAACACTGCAATGCCTTCAACAGAGGGATTGAGAGAATACGTAGAGGAGGGGCATCCTATGAACAACAAACCGAACGTGAGATTCATCAAAGCCTATGAATCCATGAGAGTGCTTATAGATTACACTTATGAGGGCTTGTATAGATTCACAAACGGGGATCCATATATCTTCTACAAGTGTGTAGAGTCCTATGCTAGAGAATTGACCACCCATAAGAACCTCTATGCATTCACATATACAGATGCCCACGGAGTGTAAGTTTTGATGGTAGATAAGTATGAACGTGAGTACAAACTTGTTGATCCCATTGACCTCGAGAGATATACATACAAGGGTACTCTAATCTCTACTTACTTTCAATCAAAAACGATGCCAGAGCGCATATCAGAGAGGATTCCGCCAGGATTTTCTCCAAGACAAGAGGAGCAAACGAGAGATGTCTTTCCAAGAGACAACAAATTGGTTAGATTAGTGACTAAATCCCAAAGATTAAGAACAATTCAAGTGGCACAATGTGTCAAGACAAAGTACAGTGGGTCAAGGGATCCATATGCTCATGTCTCTCTCTTCAAACAAGTTTTGAGAGCTGAACAAATTGCAGATTTCCATACTCAGTATGAGGAATTTGGATTGACATTGGAAGGAACAGCTTTGAGTTGATTCCAGCCACTAAATAGAAATGATTTTCCCAACATAGCACAAATCTTACAAGAGTTTGTAGAGAAATTCTTGAAAAGGGGAATCAAACACAACACAGTGTCCCAAATCTACGCTTTCAAACAAAAAAGGGATGAAAGAGTGAAGGAAGCTCTGGTTCGCTTCAAACAATACATTGAGATATGTACTATGAGAGAGCTACTGCAAGATGAGAGGCTATCAGTTCTCTTCATTGAGGGCTTGAGGAATGAAACTCTCAAAAAGGACCTACATCTAAAAGGATGCACAATGTTTGAGCAAGTCACTAGAGAAGCTCTATATCTAGTTGACAATTGCAAGGCCACATAGAGGTGAGTGAAGATACAGAAAACGCAACTAGTAGTGCCTCATCTCCGAAGAGAAAATAAACAAAAAATAGAGATGTTCAAACTCCTTGGGAACCAATCATTGATCAAGTGGTTGAGGGAGTGATTAGAAGAATAAACCAAGGCTACATACAAAACCCGATTGTACGACATCCTCAATTGAGGATATGCAATACTTGCAGAGGGGATCACTTTTGAATGATGGGAGAGTGATAGTCAACTACGCTCAACCAATGCATATGCCACAACCCATGAGAAACGAGTACTCTATGGATGCGAATACACTCATGTTCATAGCCAATCATTCATAGTATGGGTCAAAGAACATCCTCACAAGGTAAGAACAACCATTAGTTGGATCCCCAGCTGTAAAACAAGAAGGTCCATGCTATGAGTGTGGAGGTGATCATTGGGCACAAAGTTATCCAAACAAGGGTCCACAAATAGGATTATTTGTATTATGTGAATGTTGTGGTATAGACCATCTACGCCAACACAGTGCTAAAAATCCAGACTACAAAGGGAAAGCAACAATGAATGTTGTAGGCATAATGCCTTCTTCAAGCGGATCCGAGGTAGAACCCACCATTCCTTTAAACATGATGACTCGAGCTGAAGCTCAAGAAGCTGCCAAAAACAAACCATCTGAAAAAGCCACATTGCCTGTTCAAACAGAATTTGAGAACAAATCGGTGAAAACCTTCGAAAGAAGATCATGGAAAGGCAAACGAGACAAAATGAAATTGAAGAGGCTGAAGAAGAAAATGTCTTTGGAAACTAAACTGAATCAAACAAGAGAGCAGGTTAGACAAGAGCAAGAAAGTAACAAAAACGCAAAGGGACCTAAAGAGACAAAGACTAACTTGGGAGGTTCACCGACAATGTGTTTGAACCTTTAGATGGAATGTTGAAAGCCTATGGTACTACATTAAAGAAAAACCAAACCCAAGAGGATAGATGGTTGATGTATCCTCATCCAGGGTATGAAAAAGAGAGGTTGCAAATGTGCAAGGAGATCATCCAGAAGGCCCAAGCTCTTATGGAACCAGTTCCACATGCTCCAAAAATGGAGTTTCTAATCCGCAAAAAATTCCAAGAAATGGAGAGCCATGGTATTGTAAACAAAGAGGAAGAGCTCGGAGTTGAGGCACCTTTAGATACAAGGGAAGTAGCCAATACCACAGATGGGGTGGGTTCACCAGTAGTGATGCCTTTCCGGAGGTAGAAGAACCGTGGCCACAATCCTTGCGGGAATCAATCAGAAACCAAAAGGATGGTAGTGCTACCTTACAGTCAACACCTATTCCTGAGATAAACATGGATCACAAAATTTTTCCCGGGGGATATAAGATCTCTATATGGGGATGTTGGGTCTGTCACATCTGAAGAGAGTAAATCACGCTCCCTAAAGACGTTGCCATCTTTCATAGGAGAACTTGAAACAAAATCGGAGGTTAAAATGGAACCTTCTTAGTGGAAAGCCAGACAAAAAATGATGGATACCAAGAGATTGCATCATGAATTGATGTCTTCTTCTATACAATGCACACTTTATCTCTCGAGGTTACTAAAAACTAGACCGCATTGATGGGGCCAAATGGGCAAACACCTGGAAAACATGGGGCTGAAAATCCCTTCACATGACCAACTTGCATATGAAAACATGGATGACACCTTGCCTAAGAAACCACAGACAAATCCAGTACCAGTAAATAAGGTGGGTGACTACTATGAAGGAGAAGAAGGAACACCACCTTACCACTTGAGTACAAAGGAGTAAAGACGGTTGCTATATTAGCTGGCTCATTGTGTGCCTTGTTTCAACTTATATTTTTATTTGAAATTATATGAGTGTTTTCCCTCTAGTATGTACACACGATTGTGAAAAATTCGGATGGGTCGCTTGTGTAGTTGTTGATTAGATAGAACCACTTGTATTGTGGAATTTGGTTCGTGCGCGCAAATGATTTTCCAACCCAAGATGCAACAGTCTAGGTGGTCAGGGCTAGGGATATGAACTCATGAGTAGCAAATCGTAGTCCTCCATTAGCATGATGAGTCGATGGCTCACCAAAGTTCTCCCATGAGGACCTAGGCCTCCATTGTCGTTATGGTCTCTCTCTCCCTCATCTCCCCTACTACTATGCACAAGCCAACTCCATATCCAGTGCTAAAACCTTAGAAACTTTCGGAGAAAATCTTTCATTGTAATTCTTTTAAGAGAAAAGTTTCCAATGGGGGCCCCAACTCATTTTCATTGAAGAATTCACTAGTTGAGTTGACACGATACCTTATGAAA
Organism: Adiantum capillus-veneris; assembly: GCF_014529385.1. Classification (NCBI taxonomy): domain Eukaryota; kingdom Viridiplantae; phylum Streptophyta; class Polypodiopsida; order Polypodiales; family Pteridaceae; genus Adiantum; species Adiantum capillus-veneris. Next base: position 640,640 of record NC_140956.1, read on the forward strand.
AATCTATTAATGGTGTGAAATAGGAAATACGAGGTGTGGAATGTGAAACATAGTGATCACATCAGTTTAGAAATTGGGAAAGTTGTGTTTCTAGTTGTCTAGTAAAGACAAGTAGGAAGCAATGGCTCAAAAGACACAACTCCTTCTCTAGTGCATATTTCATCTTTGTTTCATGGGCTTTATTATATGAATGACACTATGCTGGAAAATGAAAAATAGTGACATTCATAGAGGAAAAAGGTAGCATAATGTCATGTGTATGAGGGGCCTCACCACTATATGGCAAGGGGTCCATCAAGAGGGGGGATCTAGGGCCCATATTAGGCAACATGGAGCGGGTTGTCATCCAATGCCTGGGTGAGCTAAGAGTGAACTAGGGAGAACTATGCAATGAAGTAAGGTATTATACACTTGTTGTGCCCACATAGACACTTGTGCTCGATAGCGTGGTGGTAAGGCTTTCACGTGGGAACCATGAGGCCTCGAGTTCAACCACACCTATTTCACCCTACTTCACCCTCTAGTACACTCTACTTTACACTAGCGATTGGATGGAAAAGATCAAAGCCACATGACATTGCCTAATTTGGGCCCTCGATTCCTCTTGAACTGAACTCAGGCTGCCATTTTTAGCCCCTAGTTCACCCTAGTACACCCAGTTCACGCCTAGTTCATCCTTGCGATCGAGCGACAGAGATCAATGCCACTCAATGCCTCCTAATTTGGGCCCTAGATTCCTTCTAAAGGGAATCCCATGCCATTGAGTGACCCTCGACACGAAAGGGCACGGGGTAGTAACTGAAGGGGGAGCGGTTGGATCAACGGTGAGGGGTTGTGCGTGCAAATCTTGAGGACATTGGAGGGCTCAAAAAGTTTGGCGATCGAGGCCACTCACAAAATTTGATCCCGGGCAGGTGCCGTGCGAGGCTCATGGCCTATCCAACCCTCCCATGCGCATATGGTGCCCATGGTGGGAAACATGCATGATAAATAAACTTGGATAGGGGCAGCAGTAAACTTGGATAGGGGCAACAATAAACTAGGACAAAAAAGGTAAACTCGGACAGCCGAGCCGATCTCGCATCGCACGTGTCTAGTTCTCTGCCCTAGAGGCTAGATCCCATCGTGGGGTCTTCATTTTAAAATTTAAGACCCTGTGCCGTTTAGTCCTGAGGCCTCCACACTATCTCGCATGGGCATGCTTAAATGGGATTGACGGCTGAGGTGATGTGGGCCGTCAGATGCACAATTGGAAAATTCGGTGGGGTAGGAATTGCCATTGCAACCAAAGAGATATGGAAAAATGGGGAAAGCCTGCTCTTAGGAGAACTCGAATGAAACTGCAATTAGCGGATGGATACACGGAGAAACCGATTGGAATATTAGAAAAAATCATTGAATCCTCGTGTGGCATAGAGTATGAGCACACCCTTGCCATAATGAATTTTGACAAGAGCAGCAACTTTGACATCATATTGGGTAGACCATTCATGCGTCAGCTCAAAATGGTACAAGATTGGGGCTATGACTTGCCAAACATGTTAGCAAGGAAAGCTTGAACCAAACTTTATTATTCAAATGCAAAGGGAGAATTTCCCTAAAGCAAGCAGGTATTCAAAGCCATGTCAACCAATCTATTCGTCATGCTGATTATGGTAATAGCATCCAATTGTTGCTTGCTAAAAGGCTCAGCATTGTGTGAGAGAGAGGCCAGACATGTGGCATGCATCCCATGCTAACCAATTCTTATCTTCTTCATTGGAGTCCAAAAACTCTTTGGAGAAAGAAGCTTGAAACGTAGCCCAAGACGAAGGACGAGAATCTATTGAAAATGTCATCCACCACTTATAGGCCTTGTCTTTAAGAGATAGACTTGTTTCCACAGCTGTCTATATATCCGGGGTGTGTCTCAATCTATGAATATCAATCCATTTGTGTAAGAATGTATTGAGCGCATCCTTGTTGCGATCACGCTCTTCCCCGTGAGATGAAACCCCTCTCAGTCACTCAATATATCATGCAGATCATGCTCATGCAGCCATCTTATGGTTTTGGTCTTAAAATAATGCTTTGGCACAATTTGGGTAGGATGTCTAGCAATTTCAGTCTATCTGGCCTTATCTTGTCAAGATATGGTCAAATTTCCACTTTCCAGGTGAAAATAGGGTAAACCCCACCTTCTCAACACACTGGTCAACTCAAAATTCCAAAATTCCCACCAGATTAGCATGTAGACATCCTACGCGTAGGATGTCTCCTGGCTTAAAATTAAAATTTTTCCTAACAGAAATGCTCCTGATGCTCTGCAGCTCTATCAGAAACACTCACAGTAACTTGTGGACTTCATTTTAGCTTTCAAACACACTTTTGCGTCTCTTTGAATTGAAGTGAGTGCGAGGATAAGAGAAAACAAGAACCTAGAAGAAAAGCTTGGAGAGAGAGAGAGAGAGAGAGAGAGAGAGAGAGAGAGAGAGAGAGAGAGAGAGAGCGCTTGTGCTTTGTTTTTCACAAATCCTATTACCTTAAGGTGACATGGTCTTGTGTTTACAATTCCAGGATCTTGATGTCCTAATTTTGACATGTCTAAATATGTCCTTAGCTTTTAAATTGTATTAATTCTTTAATTCAATCTCGCTCTATTCTGTGCATTCTTGTCATTTGTGCAAGTGTGGTTCTGTCATTCAAAGATTCAACAATTGTATATATTCCTGGAGAAGAAAATGGAGAGAGAGAGAGAGGGGGGGGAGGGGGGGGGGGGAGGGCTTGTGACCTTTCATCAAATCAAGTTTTGTCATTCTTAATTGGTACCGTCTCAAGTATGCTATGATCATAATGCAACAATTTTGAGCCGTGTACCTCGCAAAAGAACCACAAGAAGGGTTAGAATTTATATAAAGTGATGATACAGATCGTTTGAAATATGTTCACTTTTAGATGTTGTCCCCTTTTTATGTTTGGGAAAAAAAACATGCAAGTCTGTTTGCATGGAGGAGTTTGTATAGTCCTCTCCAATTTTTATAATACGAGGGAACGTGCCATTCCCACGAGAGCGTGCAATTTCCAGTGTCTTCATTTCACCGTGTTTTTAGTAATGAGTAAAGAATACAGAGTATTTATGTACCTTCTGTTTTGACATTCATTTGTCAATTGTCCTAACCAACACGATTATATCAGCTAAAGCTTCCTTTTCAAAGAGTTTGCGTGTCTTTGCTTCTTCCATGGATTGCACCATCTTTCTCATAAAGAGTCTGCATGTCTTTGCCTTTGTTAAAAACAACAAGAAAGATAAAGAGTCTGCCACAGCCATGTTGAGGATATCTTGCAATCAACACATTCCAAGAGATGACATTCTAGACATAGAACTTCTCATGCTTTCATGCGGGTACCAGATTTGGCAGACGAACTTTAAAAATGTATTCCCTAAGAATTGGAGCTATGTTTGTCCTGTTGAATTGGTTCTGACAGCTCATTGCTTTTGATGTTCTTTATGTCTATGCTTGACATTTGGTATACGTATCAACCAATATTACCAATCACATCTTTTTGCATAGGCAACAATCTTGTTGTGAATTCTCTTCTGCATGTCAATGTCTTGCATTAGACCATAGGTCTTCATGGTGCACACATAGGTGATTGCATTAGGAGAAAGGCCTTCTCTTCACATCTAGTTAAAACCACCTAGAGCTTCCTTGTCATAGCCATGCTAGACATATCCTGCAGTCAATACATTCCGAGTGATAAAAGTATAGAGAGAATCAACCAGAGCACCACTAAGCATGTCATTTTGCAAATGAAAACATGCTTTCCCTTCGCATCCGGTATCAGCCATGACATTCAAGACAATCCCATCAAGAGCGAACTTGTGCTTTTGTGAGGGTACCATATTTGGTATACATAATCACTAATGTGCTTCGTAAATTTATGTCCTTTTTAAGTAACGCATCGTTGAGGAGCTCACTGTTTATCCTCTTGACCTAGTACAAATCCTTCCTCTAAGCACTCGTATTTCTTGCAATCAACACACTCCAAGAAATGACACAAGGAAAATTTTTGATGAGTTGCTCGTGTTACATCAAAGAAAGAGTTCAGAGCTTTCTTTAAGATCGAGCTGGGCATCAAACTTCTATTAGAGCACTCCTCAAGCACTTTTTGTGCTTTCTCAAGTGCACCACATTTGGCACACATATCGATCAAGGGATTGCCAAAAGCACGACATCTTTTTTCAACAACAGCCCTGACTAACAATATCAACCTGATTTTTGTGCCCATATCAGCATCTTACGTAGAGCCAGTTACAAGATACGGCCAATACTCATGAGTTGAGCAGCCTTGTGTTTTTCACCATGCCTAGCATGGGGCACAAGCCTTCGAGTTGGAAGCGTAAGTGATTGCTATTAGAGACATGCCTTCCCTTCATATCTGGTAAAAACAACCCGAAGCTTCCTTGCCACGACCAGGTTGACCATAACTTGCAATCCACTCACTCCAAGAGAGAGAGCCTAAAGAGGATCCCCGTCAAGAATTTATTGTGCTATAGTGATGACACCACATTTGGCATAAATATAGATCAAAGCACCGCGAAGCATGGCATCTTGCTCCAATAGCCCCTGGCTAGCAATCTCATTAGAGATTTATGGCGCTGCTCTTGTTGCCCACATTCTAGAATCAGTGCATTCTAAGAGGCTAGAGAGGATCCCCGTCAAGAATTTATTGTGCTATAGTGACGACACCACATTTGGCATAAATATAGATCAAAGCACCGCGAAGCATGGCATCTTGCTCCAATAGCCCCTGGCTAGCAATCTCATTAGAGATTTATGGCGTTGCTCTTGTTGCCCAAATCTCAACACCAAACCAGATTTGGACAACTATCCAAATCTCACACCAAGTATTTGAGGACCACCTTTCCCATGGGTTTGTTGCAACTTGACATGAAAATCTACTTTTGTTAATTTTACCTATGGGTCTTGTACCAATTATGGTTGATTGACTAGTTTTTAAGGCTTATTTCAAATCCAAGGCCCTTGATGAATGATGTTGACATCTTAACATCCCAAGCAAATGCACAAAGCCTAGAAGACTAGATCTTGACAATTGTCCAATATAAACCACAAATCTGATCTATGCTTGGAGGTGATATTTTTCAATTGTTCAAATCTCATAGACTTGTCACTTATAGATTATGGATGCCTATCATCTCTCAAAAGTAAAAAAACCTAGGAGATGATGCTATCGGACTATCATCTTTATGTCAAACCCAAAAGCGATTTGGAAAACCATCCAAAATATCAAACCCAAGCTTCACAGACCACACCTTACTCATGGGTTTTCTACCACCAGATTTTAACTTTCACTTTTATCAATTTTTCTTGTGTGTCGTGCACCAGCTACAATCAGCTATACAATTTCCAAGGCTTATCTCTGGTCCCATGCCAGTATTTTTGTTGATATCTTAATATCCCTAAAAAGTACCTAATCCTAGGAGATGATATTTAGTCAATTGCCCAAATCTCAATCCCAAAATAGATCCATGCTTGAACTTGAGATTTGGATGATTGTCCAAATCTCAGAGACTTGCACTCATAGATTTAGAGCTCTATCATATCTAACATATACAGAAACCTAGGAAATGATGAGATTAAGACAATTGTCAAAATCAAAACTACAAACAAGATTTGAAAAACCGTTTGAATCGCAAACCCCAATCTCTAAAACCACCTTTCCCATAGAGTTTCTATAACCACACTACCAAATTCTACTATTTTTTATTTTACATGCGACTCTTGCACCATTAATGTTTGATTCTCAAAATCTCAAGATAAAAGGTCATTGAGTATTTGTTGTTGAGATTGAGTCTTTGTTATGCCTCATTCTTGTTTGTTCAAATTTGAGTATTTGTTTCAAATTTTTAGAAAAGAAAACTTCTTTAACTTTATTTATTTATCTTTTCCTTGCTTGAAAGAAATTTTCAAGAGAATAGTTTTAATTTAAAAGATAAAGTGATTTAGTTTTCTTTCCCTTGTGGTCTAGCTTTTGTGCATATATGAGTGCTTTAGCCTCTTTTATAGTTTGTAGATACAGACTTGCTAACCTTATGAGCACATATATTTTATGAGACTTAAAGAACCATCCAAACTATATTATATGTTGCTTTAAGTATGCTTTGATTATCAATATTGTGATTCTAAATATGTATATTAATACTATTTTGCATTGCAAATAACACATCAAGCAGAACAACAAAAAGACTAGCCCACTTTGGATATTAGGTATATAATTCTCATAAGATGACTCACCTTACATGAGTTGTATGAACTCTAAGGAGAACTGTATTTATTCATCAACTTAAACCCTCATGAGAATTTTATTTATTCATAACTTCTCAGTTGTTACAAGGCGATAATATTCTAATGCAAGATCAACTTTTGTATTTAATATGATTGGACCTTGAAGTTGATATATGGTCAGTTCCCAAGGAACAACTACTATTGACAGAGTCCTCTTGATGCTAGGGATTTATGTTATGTGCAAGTGGAGGATTTAGTCAAGGAAAGGTGTACTAGACTTAACATGTGGGTGGCACAAATAAGTATTAGTAGTTGTACTCGATGAAGAAATTGGAGATAATTTAACATGGAGAACACAATCCATACACAAAAGAAAATTGTACCCTATGCAAGCAAGCCATTGTTTGAGCTAAAATCATTGGCAGAGCTCTATATGCAAATTCATATTTGCGGAGTGGCAAATTGGGAAGTGAAGTTGTATGAGAGAATACTTTAAGTGATTTGTATGTTGGCATCATGAAAGAGATGGTATGCTTAAAGGACTTCGTGCTTTCTCCCTTGTTTGGCTCACATCTTGGTGTTTATCAACATCGTCAATCAGATATGAGAATAATGTCCTTTTGAGCTATTCGGATTGTAATGCACATAAAAAAAAATATAGTCGTTGCCTCAAGATGTAATACATAGAGAATATACTTGGAAGGCCTCTTTATCAAATTGCAAGAATTATTAAATGTTGGAACAATTAGCCTCTACTCGCTCATTTTCATTTTATTCAATCATTCACAGGAGATTCCTCGCAATCTCCTTCTCCTAACCTTGGAATGCAGACAATTTACATTCTAACCCTCTAAAACGGTTTTGGCGGACTCAAACACAGGCATGGTAGTAGTCCAGCGCCTTGAGGGTACTCCTCTTAGCCAACCCACCATCCAGGTGGTCGTGACCTGTAAAGTCAACCATAAATATAAAAAAAGAGTTCGCAGCAGCGGCTGCATCGCTTCCTACCGCCCATAGCTCCCATGGTTTGTGTTTGCCCACCTGCCCTTCCTCACCCGCGTGCGTTGCTTGTGCAAGTGTCTTGGCCTTGCACAAACTCCTCGAGAGCATCTTCGTACGATTTTGGCTTACTTTTTATTTTCTAACAGCCGGGGGTCCCCTACTAGATTTATAGTTCTATATCAAGAATACTTCAAGTGATTTTTATGTTGACATCATGAAGGTTATGCTTTCATGGTTCAATGACTTTGTGCTTGTTTCCTTGTTTAGTTTGCATCTTGGTGTTTATGACCATCATTTAAATATGAGAATAATCTCATCTTTGGTTGTTGGGTTTGCAATATGCATAAAAAATATTTAGTCATTGCTTAAAGTTTAACACATAGAACTTAAACACAGACGCTTTTTATCAACTTTCAAACATCATAAAAATTTTGGTTATGAAACTCATATCTATAGTTCTATTGGGACTGCATTAAGTGATGTGTATGTTGGATCATGAAGGGTAATGCTTTCATGGTTCAACGACTTTGTGGTTGTTTTTTTGTTTGATTTGCACCTTGGTGTTTATCAACACCATCAATTATGTATGATAATAATCTCATCTTTGATTTTTGGGATTGCAAAGCACATAAAACCTATTTAATCATTGCCTCAAAGTGTAACACACATATTTTAAGCATAAAAGATCTTATTCTCAAGTTACAAAAATCATAGGCTTATTTGTTATGAAACTCACAAGTCTAAAGTGGGAATTGGGATTTTTCCATCTTATCTAATATGGTGTTAAATGATGCTTCAATTTTTGTCTTTGTTGATTAAAAATCCATGGGTTTAGATACCACTTGTAGAGATCTTTTTGAAGATAATTCATAAACATTTTGTATAATTTATTCTCTGAGAAGTTTTTGCTATGTTGCTCCTCTCTATCTCTCTCTCTCTAATTTTATCAAGCATGCTAATTTATGTTAATCATATGTATGTGACTAATTTGAAGATCAAATGTTGTCAATTTCTTTGTTCACTTATTATGAAAAATATCATGCTCCATAAAATTTTTCTTTTGTACCCAGATTTGATTTTTTTTTGCTCCAAAGCGTTGTGCAGTAATAACAACGAGAATATAGGTAGCAATCTATGCGGTAATTGTAGCAATAACATGTTGCGGTAGTACACACGATAATGTTTAATTTGCAAAAAAACTCCTTCCTAAGCCCCTCTCCTCCTCTTTGGCCACTCCATTTTACACACTCCCACTACAAAATGTGGTAAATATCCATGATAAACTTTGAGAAAGTTTTGTCATGTTTGCTTTCTTGTTGGACTATACAAGTGCAAGGAAGTTTTTTTGTTTGAAAAAGTACATAAGCACATAAGTTGGGGATGGAAATGATTTTGAAGACATGTAAGTATACAAGGTAAGAGTAGCCACACACCCCCCCCCAACCCCCCGAGGGGGCGCATCCCCGCCCCCCAAACAAACAAAAAGTCAAGTATAAGAGAGGATGTTGTACCATTACGTACCATCAAAACTTTACACTTACTTTAAATATGAAATCGTGTTGGAATTACAATTGGTTGTATTTACCTTTTCTTTGATAACTTTGTTTAAACTTCTTCAATATATCATGCATTATAAAATAATGCATATTAATTTGACGGTAATGCAACAGAAGATGCACACCCTTCCATGTTTTAGATTGGTTGACATGGCTTTGAAGACCTGCTTGCTTTAGGGAAATTCTCCCTTTGCATTTGAATAATAAAGTTTGGTTCAAGCTTTCCTTGCTAACATGTTTGGCAAGTAGAAGGCTGGTAGGATTTTCCAGTAAGACAAAACAATCTACCAAAGAAAATAGTATCCATGAAATGATAAAAGAAACTAAATTGCTTAGTTAGCCGCGTTTATATTGAATTGAAGCGAGTGCAAGGATAAGAGAAAACAAGAACCAAGAAGAAAATCTTGGAGAGAGAGAGAGAGAGAGAGAGAGAGAGAGAGAGAGAGAGAGAGAGAGAGCGCTTGTGCTTTGTTTTTCACAAATCCTATTACCTTAAGGTGACATGGTCTTGTGTTTACAATGCCAGGATCTTGATGTCCTAATTTTGACATGTCTAAATATGTCCTTAGCTTTTAAATTGTATTAATTCTTTAATTCAATCTCGCTCTATTCTGTGCATTCTTGTCATTTGTGCAAGTGTGGTTGTGTCATTCGAAGATTCAACAATTGTATATATTCCTGGAGAAGAAAATGGAGAGAGAGAGAGAGGGGGGGGGGGGGGGGGGGGGGGAGGGCTTGTGACCTTTCATCAAATCAAGTTTTGTCATTCTTAATTGGTACCGTCTCAAGTATGCTATGATCATAATGCAACAATTTTGAGCCGTGTACCTCGCAAAAGAACCACAAGAAGGGTTAGAATTTATATAAAGTGATGATACAGATCGTTTGAAATATGTTCACTTTTAGATGTTGTCCCCTTTTTATGTTTGGGAAAAAAAAACATACAAGTCTGTTTGCATGGAGGAGTTTGGACAGTCCTCTCCAATTTTTATAATACGAGGGAACGTGCCATTCCCACGAGAGCGTGCAATTTCCAGTGTCTTCATTTCACCGTGTTTTTAGTAATGAGTAAAGAATACAGAGTATTTATGTACCTTCTGTTTTGACATTCATTTGTCAATTGTCCTAACCAACACGATTATGTCAGCTAAAGCTTCCTTTTCAAAGAGTTTGCGTGTCTTTGCTTCTTCCATGGATTGCACCATCTTTCTCATAAAGAGTCTGCATGTCTTTGCCTCTGTGAAATACAACAAGAAAGATAAAGAGTCTGCCACAGCCATGTTGAGGATATCTTGCAATCAACACATTCCAAGAGATGACATTCCAGACATAGAACTTCTCATGCTTTCATGCGGGTACCAGATTTGGCAGACGAACTTTAAAAATGTATTCCCTAGGAATTGGAGCTATGTTTGTCCTGTTGAATTGGTTCTGACAGCTCATTGCTTTTGATGTTCTTTATGTCTATGCTTGACATTTGGTATACGTATCAACCCAATATTACCAATCACATCTTTTTGCATAGGCAACAATCTTGTTGTGAATTCTCTTCTGCATGTCAATGTCTTGCATTAGACCATAGGTCTTCATGGTGCATGCATAGGTGATTGCGTTAGGAGAAAGGCCTTCTCTTCACATCTAGTTAAAACCACCTAGAGATTCCTTGTCATAGCCATGCTAGACATATCCTGCAGTCAATACATTCCGAGTGATAAAAGTCTAGAGAGAATCAACCAGAGCACCACTAAGCATGTCATTTTGCAAATGAAAACATGCTTTCCCTTCGCATCCGGTATCAACCATGACATTCAAGACAATCCCATCAAGAGCGAACTTGTGCTTTTGTGAGGGTACCATATTTGGTATACATAATCACTAATGTGCTTCGTAAATTTATGTACTTTTTAAGTAACGCATCGTTGAGGAGCTCACTGTTTATCCTCTTGACCTAGTACAAATCCTTCCTCTAAGCACTCGTATTTCTTGCAATCAACACACTCCAAGAAATGACACAAGGAAAAATTTTGATGAGTTGCTCGTGTTACATCAAAGAAAGAGTTCAGAGCTTTCTTGGTAAGATCGAGCTGGGCATCAAACTTCTATAAGAGCACTCCTCAAGCACTTTTTGTGCTTTCTCAAGTGCACCACATTTGGCACACATATCGATCAAGGGATTGCCAAAAGCACGACATCTTTTTTAAACAACAGCCCCTGACTTGCGTTTGGTAAATTCGGGGAGAAAAGTAAATTTGGGAAGGCTTGTAAATTGGGGTCGATCCGCAATAGATTGCAGATCCAAGTCCACTTGAGATCCTGCCTCAAATTCCACTATGGGAGGATTCCTAATGTCCTTTTCCCAATTTGTCTGATTAGCTTGGCAACTTAGCTTGTTTGCAAAGTTTGCCTCTCTCACTTGTTTCCAAAATTCATTGTAATCCTCATCTTTTCCGTAAATCCTCTGTATGGCTGGATGAAAACTCTCTATCTCCTGGTCGGTTGTGTTCAATACTATGCGGTCATCCTTGTGTGTATTTTCAGGCTTTTGTGCACTGGGAGTCTTTTCAGCTACTCGTGAAATGATAGTCTCTTGCTGAATTGGGTTTTCCGTTCCACAATTCATTGTTTCTCTTGGTGGTTCTAATAAGGCTTATGCAGTCTCGATCATTCTCTGGCACATTTCAAGTCTCTACTTTTCCAATTCCGCGTTAAGGTATGTCATCCACCTCTGTTCTTGTGTTTGGTTGTTCTTTAACCTAGCTTCGTAAGCTCTCATCAGTGCGTCCAATGGTTCGTGTACTTTGTCGACTAGCACTGATCCCCCTGAGCTTAAGCTTGTTGTTTCTTTGATACTCTTTTGTTTCGCTCTTTCCGGGCTCATCTCTCGTTTCCCGTTTTGACTCTCAAGTTTTTCTAATCTATCTTTAGTTCGCTTTAGTTCCTCAGCTAGAATAGCGTCTTCACGTTCTTTTCTCAACTTCATGCATGCTTTTCTAGCTTTCCATGTGTTTCTCTGACTCCGCGGTCCTTGACTAACCACTTCAATCGCTAACTTTCCATTCTCAGGTTCTCTAGTGGTTTTCTTAGCTTGAGCTCTAGTAACAACTTGCGTTGGTATCAGAGTTTCATTTTCGGACCCACTGCTGGTAGGAATAGTTTCTAGCATATTCAATGTCGTCTTTTGCACTTTGTTTGGATTCTTTGAACAATCCTCAATGAAGTGAGTAACCCCACACTCAGTGCAATAAGCATTAATTCTAATGATTTCCGTATGTGGACAAACATTCATCAGATGGTCACCTCCACACTTGTAACAGGGTCCTAGTGCTGGTCTTGGTCCCACTTGATTCATCCTTTGTGGATAGGATGGTCTTTGTCCTGTTAACCCCCCATGAGCTATGAACATCAATGTTCTTGCGTCCAAATTGTATCTCTCTTCATCAGAAGCACTTGTAACTGTTGGTATTCCAACATTCCCAATCATGCCCCATGGTTCTGGTTGTTTGGGTTCTTCTGGTGGGTAATACACAGTTGGAAACATGTGTGCACCAGATTCTTCATAATAGGCTTGAACAGGCACTAAGGCTTGTTCTTCCTGATTCTCTAAGGTTGGTGCATATCTAATGCCCACTGGTCTTGCTCCTGGTAAAGGTGGTTGTTGTCCCAATACCGGTTGTGGTCTTTCTATCCCCATAGGTCCTGGTATATTTCCCGTTGGGTATCGAGGTACTGGATGTACCTGAGGTGGTGCTAATTGAGCAGGAGGTGCATACTGACGCTCCCTTACATACCCTTTGTTGTAATAGCACTCCTCTGTTGGATGGTTTGTCCATTTTTGTTCAATAGCACACCATTTCAGTGGTTTTGGCAATGGTTTTTGGTATGGTGCCATCCTTTTTAGAGCATCTTCTATCATTTGCTCTACATTTGGCATGGTTGTTGTTTGAACATTCTTTTTGGTGGTAGTCTCGCTCGCTATGGAGGAAGAGCTATTGAATGCAAAATCTGTATCCGCTGACACCTCTCCATAAACCGTACAGTTATCCACTAAGTACAATGCTGCTCTCGTTACTTGCTCGAAACTTGTACAAGCTTTCAAGTGCAAGTCCTTCTTGAGAGTGTCGTTTCTCAATCCTTCAATAAAGAGAACAGATAGTCTGTCATCTTGTGGTCGTTCACGTACTGGACATCTCTCAATGTATTGTTTGAAGCGAAGTGAAGCTTCCTTCACTTTTTCGTGTTCTCTCTGTTTAAAAGCATATATTTGTGAGACCGTATTGTGCTTAATCCCTCGTTTTGAGAATTCCTCAACAAACTCTCTTAGCAAATGGTCAATGTCATGGAATCCCCCTCTGTTCAGTGGTTGAAACCATGTCAATGCCGTACCTTCTAGAGTGAGACCAAATCCCTCGTATTGTGTATGGAAATCTGTTATCTGCTCAGCTCTTAAGACTTGCTTAAAGAGTGACACATGTGCATACGGATCTCCTGAACCACCATACTTCTTTGGCATACACTTGGCTACTTGAGATGGTCTCATACGTCTATGGTCTGCTACCAATCTCATTGCTCCTGTGTCCCGGCTAAAGCTTTCTCTAGCATCATGGACTTCATGGCTTACCCTTGTCGGTTCCCTTGCCCTGAATCTACTACTAGGAGGTAAATGTGATGGTTCCGCTTCGAACCTTGGACCTGGAGTGGTATACGTGGGGATTGGAACTGCACTACCTCGATTCGTATCCATTGACTCTCTGGAATGTAATGATCCCATTGGTCCGGGCTTCGAGTACTGAGGTTGACTGAAAGAGTCAGCAGCCTGAGTTCTTTGTCCTCCTGTCGTCATTGGGTTTTGCACTCCATTTGTTGGTGCTGGTCTTTCTGAGCTAGAAGTAACATAATACTGATGTAGTGGTCCCCCAAAGTATGTATATCCTTCTAATTCTTTCTTGCCCATTGTTGAGTATTGCCTCCCATACTTGTCGTAAGCGGCAATTTTCACTTCCGATCCCTCTGTGTAGGTAAAGACATAAAGTCTTTTTTGGTCTGTCAACTCTCCGATGTAGGGTTCTTCACATCTATAATAGAGATCTTGCTCCCCATTATTATATTTGTATAGCCCCACATAGATGTTATCAGTGTTGATCCTTGTAGTTTCATTCTCTCTTCTTAACCTCGCATCAGGGAAGTTCATTATTGGTGCTTTCTCCTCGAGTTCTTCATCTACTTTGGCTTTGGTGCCCATCAATCCCCACTTGTCCACAATGTTAGGGTTTAGGACTACCAAGTACATGGTACCCTCGTCATCTAGATATCTATCTCCGCTATAGCTCATAGGCACTAAGTCCTTGAACTCACTAGGTCTATCTTCTATCTTTACACAATAGCGGTCCATTCCATCTTTGTAGATCTTGGCACCTTGCTCATTGTCGTACTGATATTTTATGAAAAATAGCTTCATTGTGGCGGAAGGGTTTGATGATCCTGCTGCCATATTTTCTTTGTTGTTCAGGTTCAAGTGTTCCAAGTGTTCGGTGAAAATCTCGTAAGATCTCTCCGACGAAGTATCAGAAATACTTCCTTCAAAGATCGGCTCTAATGGTTGCACCCAACTTTGGTTTACACTTCCCTCGGTTGATATGACACTTGCTTGTTCCCCTTGTTTTGGTTGGTTATTCTGGAGATTCCTGCCCGATCTTAAATTCATCAATTCCCCTAAAGGACTTTAACTTTTCCGTCTCGGCAATTTGTTTTCCCAAGTTTTTGTGGTCAGAATTGATCCAAACCGATTGATACTTGGTCAATTGTTTAATCTTGTCAGTTAGACAACTTCTGTTTCATCAAGTAAGAATTTTGTTGCAGTTATGCTGAAAAAGACATTATACGCGTATGATGTCTTTTTTCACAGATTTGGACTATTTTGGTTATGCTCACTCTCAGTAGCCCCCTTATGCTCTGTCCACTCACAAAATTCAGTTTGAACTCTGTTTAAGCAAGTTATGGCTAATTTAGGCTTTTCTTGGCAATTTTCCGCTTTTGACTTGTTTTGGGTCAATTGTGATCCAAATGGGATGAAACTTGAAATATAACCTCTAGACAGCTATTACAATGGATCTGTGTTGGCAAAGTATCAAAATATGTCCAAAATTAGGTCAAAGACATCATACGCGTATGATGTCTTTTTCATCAATTTGGGTCAAGACTTGATATTTATGCTTTCTACAGTGTTTGTAACAATCTTGTCATGTCAGATATCAAAAATAAGCAGTGGATGTGCTAAAAGACATTATACGCGTATGATGTCTTTTGTCTCAGATTTTGACTATTCTTGGTTTTAAGCCTTCTCCAATGTTTATAATTGAGTTTCAAGTGTTTTTGTCAGGTTTGAATGTAAAAACAAGATCTGAATCCAAAACTTCCTGTTCTTTGCGTTTCTTGGGCTCCGACTTGTCTTTTTGGGTTTCTTTGAGTGTTAATGCTCTTATTTTAAGTTGAAATTAGGGTATAACCCCCCTTTTGAACACTCTGGTACAGTCAAAATTTTTGTTTTGGTCTCTGTTTGGTCATTTAGACATCATACGCGTATGATGTCTAAGGTTGCAGATTTCCAGTTTTTTGGCACAAAATCCTTCCTAAAGCTTTCTCAAGTGCTTAGCAGCTCCCAGATACACAGAAAATTTCTCTGACTTTTGTTTATTGCAAGTTTCACTACTAACTCAACGGTTTAGTGATCTAACATGCAATCAACCATATCAAGCAAATACTCCAATGATTACTAGCTCCAGATCAGGATCAAATGAAGTCCTACCTAAGCTATTCCTAATCATAAAATGGGTTTGGTAATTGTGATTTTAAAGATATCCACTGTCGCTCACGGACTAGCAAATTCTTCTTCTATCAACAACTACTCAACACAAACAAAACAACAAACAAATCTAAGCTAAACTAAAAATACTGTCAACACGGAAGACCCAGGAATACCCCACTTCCTAGTATCTCTTGAGATCTTCGGAGTCCACCACTCCTAGATCTTTTCTAACTAAAGTATACAAAGTAGTTTATACGACTCACCTCGTAGGATTAGTCTAAGGTCACCTACTTAGGGCTCTCGTCCCCGGCAACGGTGCCAAATGTTAAGGCGGTTACGCCACTAGCGGAAGCTAAATAGCGAGAACTCAACCAACAACAGAATCTGTTAGACAAGGACAGAGCTTGACCCGCAGGCGCATGGAAACAACTAGGTGGGTGTCAAATCACCTACTCGACCTTCTAATGACAATCACTACTAAGGAAATCAAATCTAAGTTCTAAAATACGCAAGTGACTGAAATCCATACTACGAACGAATGCTATACGAAATAGGATCCAGAATCATTGAATCGATCTCAAACTCAAGGGGAATTCTATACACTAGGTAAGAACAACACCCTAAAGACTTGAACTGCAAAATCAACCTATAACCACTCTGTGCGGTAAACGCGTATGAAGACAGGCCGAAAAATACAGGTGATCGAAACTTGACTCCGATGGTACTAATGTGTAGCTCTACTCGTTGTGGTTCTATAGATATGCTGCACGCTCCATTCCGACACACGAGTTGGAAGAAAACTCACACCGAAGCTCGTAGGAACTTACCACACATAGAAGCCGATAGCGCGCACTCTTGGTATCTGTGCGTAGCTCTCGCCGTTGCTAACACAATGGCGGTGTCGCTTCTCCAATGGCGGCTCCGTAGCTCGCGTAGCAAGTAGATAAGACTCTCTCTCTCTCTCTCTCTCTCTCTCTCTCTCTCTCTCTCTCTCTCTCTCTCTCTCTCTCTCTCTCTCTCTCTCTCTCTCTCTCTCTCTCTCAGACACAGTCACGGCGCTCAAAAACTCACTTTGATTAATAATCGGAATCCCTTAGGTTACAAAAACTTTGGCTTATATACCTCAGCCTTGGAGGTGAGAACATCTCTAAATAATTACCTCAGCAAGTGAAATTACTTCGGGATTACAAGCTGGAAACTCAATTGAGTCCGGTTACTTAATGAATGGCTCAAATCAAAATTAATGTCAGAAAGACATTTATTACAATCAATGGTTACAAAATGATGAGTGTGAGCAAAAATGTGGGTGTGATCCTCTGCTGGCTCAACACCTGTGCAGTACTAGTAGCCTGTAGTGAAAACGGAGGCCGAAATGAGCCAAAATAAAAAATCTGAGCAGACCAATCTCAATGAGCTTGTCAAAAATATTTGTAGACCTACGAACGCCCGCCAAAGCTCACTGAAATCAGAGAAAGTGAGCAGGCGTGTACTGGAGCAACTGGCAACTAAGCCCAGGAGGACGCAACCTGCTCTGATACCAATTCTTGGAATTAGGGTTGCAGAGAAACATACACAGCTTGGAGAAGACGAAGGAAGCTCAAGGCACACAATAGAGAGTGTATGACTTAGTGTGCAATGGAAAGATAGATAGCCCTAGAGTGAAGGGCGTATATACAATGCTCGGGGGAAAAAACCTCCTAAAGAGGGAAAAAATACCCCGGCGGTCCTAATGTGTTCACACACATCACTACCACATGTATATGGTAACAGTAGGTGCATCAAAGATCCACCACTTGGCCATTACAACAAAGGCTTGAAATGTGGATGCGATTGTTGGTGTCTCCTAGATCCACCACTTGGCCATTCTAACCCATGTCTTAAAGCTAGGTGCATTCAACACTTGTCCATCATAACAGTTGTAATTTTTAACCAATGTTTGTGGGATGAGTAGATCCTAGATCCACCACTTGGCCTTTTAGA
Source organism: Adiantum capillus-veneris (assembly GCF_014529385.1). Lineage (NCBI taxonomy): Eukaryota > Viridiplantae > Streptophyta > Polypodiopsida > Polypodiales > Pteridaceae > Adiantum > Adiantum capillus-veneris. The sequence goes on from NC_140956.1 coordinate 658,267, forward strand.
CTAAGAAAAAGAAAGTAGATACATCAAACATCCACCACTTGGCCATTATAATAGCAAATTCTTGAAATGTGGATCCAATTGTTGGTGCCTCCTAGATCCACCACTTGGCATTCTAACCATGTCTTAAAATTAGGTTCATTCAACACTTGGCCATCATAACACTTGTAATTTTACACAATGTGTGTGGGATGAGTAGATCCTAGATCCACCACTTCGCCATTATAACAAAGGCTTGAAATGTGGATCCAATTGTTGGTGTCTCCTAGATCCACCACTTGGCCATTCTAACCCATATCTTAAAGTTAGGTGCATTCAACACCTGGCCATCATAACACTTAAAATTTTGCACAATGTTTGTGGGATGAGTAGACCCTAGATCCACCACTTGGCCATTTAGACTAAGAATTAGGAAGTAGGTGCATCAAAGATCCACCAATTGGCCATTATAACAAAGGCTTGAATTGTGGATCCAATTGTTAGTGTCTGCTAGATCCACCACTTGGCCATTCTAACCATGTCCTTAAGTTAGGTGCCTTCAGCACTTGGCCATCCTAATATTTCTAATTTTACACAATGTTTGTGCAATGAGTAGATCATAGATCCACCACATGGCCATTTACACCAAGAATTGGGAAGTAGGTGCATCAAAGATCCACCACTTGGCCATTATAACGAAGGCTTGAATTGTGGATCCAATTGTTTGTGTGTCCTACATCCACCAGTTGGCCATTCTAACCCATGTCTTAAAGTTAGATGCATTCAACACTTGGCCATCATAACACTTGTAATTTTTGACAATGTTTGTGGGATAAGTAGATCTTACATCCACCACTTGGCCACTTAAACTAGGAATTAAGAAGTAGGTGCATCAAAGACCCACCACTTGGCTATTATAACAAAGGCTTGAAATCTAGATTCAATTGTTGTTGTCTCTTAGATCCAGCACTTGGCCATTCTAACCAGTGTCTTAAAGCTAGGTGCCTTTAACACTTGGCCATCGTAATTGTTCTAAATTTTTTCCAATGTTTGTGGGATGTGTAGATCCTAGATCCACCACTTAGGGATTTAAACTAAGAATTAGGAAGTAGGTGCATCAAAGATCCACCACTTGGCCATTATAATAGCGAATGCTTGAAATGTGGATCCAATTGTTGGTGTCTCCTAGATCCACCACTTGGCATTCTAACCATGTCTTAAAGTTAGGTACATTCAACACTTGGCCATCATAACACTTGTAATTTTACACAATGTTTGTGGAATGAGTATATCTTAGATCCACCACTTGGCCATTTAGACTAAGAATTGGGAAGTAGGTGTATTAAAGATCCACCACTTACCCTTTGTAACGAACGCTTGAATTGTGGTTTGAATTGTTGGTGTGTCCTAGATCCACTCCCTTGCCATTCTAACCATGTCTTAAAGTTAAGTACATTCAACACTTGCCCATGATAACACTTGTAATTTTACACAATGTTTGTGGGATGAGTAGACCCTAGATACACCACTTGGCCATTTAGACTAAGAATTGGAAAGTAGATGCATCAAAGATCCACCACTTGGCCATTATAACAAAGGCTTGAATTGTGGTTTGAATTGTTGGTGTGTCCTAGATCCACCACTTGTCCATTCTAACCATGTCTTAAAGTTAGGTGCATTCAACAGTTGGCCATCATAACACTTGTAATTTTGCACAGTGTCTGTGGGATGAGTAGATCCTAGATCCACCACTTGGGCATTCAGACTAACAATTGGGAAGTAGGTGCATCAAAGCTCCACCATTTGGCCATTATAACAATGGCTTCAAATGTGGATCCAATTATTGTGTCTCCTAGATCCACTGTTTGGCCATTCTAACCCATGTCTTAAAGTTAGGTGATTCAACACTTGGCCATCATAACAGTTGTAGTTTTTACCCAATGTTTGTGGGATGAGTAGATCCTAGATCCACCACTTGGCCTTTTAGAATAAGAAAAAGGAAGTAGATACATAAAACATCCACCACTTGGCCATTATAATAACAAATGCTTGAAATGTGGATACAATTGTTGGTGCCTCCTAGATCCACCACTTGGCATTCTAACCAATGTCTTAAAGTTAGGTCCATTAAACACTTGGCCATCATAACACTTGTAATTTTACACAATGTGTGTGGGATGAGTAGATCCTAGATCCACCACTTGACCATTCAGACTAACAATTGGGAAGCAGGTGCATCAAAGCTCCACCACTTGGCCATTATAACAAAAGCTTGAAATGTGGGTCCAATTGTTGGTGTCTCCTAGATCCACCACTTGTTCATTCTAACCCATATCTTAAAGCTAGGTGCATTCAACACCTGGCCATCATAACACTTGTAACTTTGCACGATGTTTGTGGGATGAGTAGATCCTAGATCCACCACTTGGCCATTTACACTAAGAATTGGGAAGTAAGTGCATCAAAGATCCAGGACTTGGCCATTATAACAAAGGCTTGAATTGTGGATCCAATTGTTGGTGTGTGCTAGAATCACCACTTAGCCATTCTAACCATGTCCTACAGTTAGGTGCATTCAACACTTGGCCATCATCATATTTCTAATTTTACCCAAGGTTTGTGGGATGTGTAGATCATGGATCCACCACTTAGGGATTTAGACTAAGAATTAGGAAGTAGGTGCATCAAAGATCCACCACTTGGCCATTATAATGAAGGTTTGAATTGTGGATCCAATTGTTTGTGTCTCCTAGATCCACCACTTTGCCATTATAACCAATATCTTAAAGTTAGATTCATTCAACACTTGGCCAAATATAACACTTTTAATTTTTGACAATGTTTGTGGGATCAGTAGATCTTAGATCCACCACTTGGCCATTGTTGGAGGCTCGCCATAGCATAGGCAATCTCCCACAAAATCTATCAATCCAGAGAGAGAGAGAGAGAGAGAGAGAGCATGACCCGACTAGGGCTTGGAAGCATCACACAAAGAATGTGCGAGAGCATCATCGGATGCAAATATTGAGAGGTTTCAAGAGCGCGCATCCTCCAATGCAAATAGAAATCATCCCAAATCAACTAATGCTAATCGCACATCAAGCATCAATACAAGCTATCATCTACACACATCAAGAAACGAAGTGAAACACACTAATCTTGGAGTCTCTCAAGCACAACTCTAATTACATGCATTGAAAATTAAGCACACAAGATCACATTCAAGTCGGCCACCCCAACCATGCCAATCATGGTGTCCAAATCAAGCACACATAATCAAATTAAGCTCAAGGCTTCTTAAACCCACACACACACAAGCACACCATTACAGGACAACTCTAATCCCTCAATCATGAGTACACCCACTCCGCTTAATCGAGAGAGTTAGATAAGGACTCCACTAGTCGGAGTAGCTTAGCACAAGTAAGAGTTAGATTAGAAAAGATCAACACTTCAAAACAATGAAGAAAAGTAGAGAAACATGATTGACAACACAATGAAGATTAAATTAATTAAGAGAGGATTACACTAATTACATGTGATTAGCACTAGCCTTCTAAGCATGGGCATTAAGCTCAAAGGCTAGGCCATCAAGAGCTACTCTAGGGAGATATTTCTCAAAAGGACCACTCCAGAATGACCTCTCATTAAGCATAGGGCTCTTTTATAGCTTTGGGCCTCAAACCCTTCAACTATGGGATAAAGTGAGCTCTCTAGCCTAGACTCATACAACTTTGGAACTCCTAAATGAGCCCAAACCCTATACATGAAAAGTAAATATTGTGCACTATGGCACACCCACAGCTTGGTGCATAATTGGTGCAACTGCTAGACGTTGCTAACAGCCATTTAGACTAGGAATTAAGAAGTAGGTGCATCAAAGACCCACCACTTGGCTATTATAACGAAGGCTTGAAATCTGGATCCAATTGTTGTTGTCTCCTAGATCCACCACTTGGCCATTCTAACCAATGTCTTAAAGCTAGGTACCTTTCACACTTGGCCATCATAATTGTTCTAACTTTTACCCAATGTTTGTGGGATGTGTAGATCCTAGATCCACCACTTAGGGATTTAGACTAAGAATTAGGAAGTAGGTGCATCAAAGATCCACGACTTGGCCATTATAATAACGAATGCTTGAATGTGGATCCAATTGTTGGTGTCTACTAGATCCACCACTTGGCATTTTAACCATGTTTTAAAGTTAGGTACATACAACACTTGGCCATCATAACACTTGTAATTTTACACAATGTTTGTGGGATGAGTATATCTTAGATCCACCACTTGGCCATTTAGACTAAGAATTGGGAAGTAGGTGTATTAAAGATCCACCACTTAGCCATTGTAATGAAGGCTTGAATTGTGGTTCAAATTGTTTGTGTGTCCTAGATCCACCACTTGGCCATTCTAACCATGTCTTAAGTTAGGTACATTCAACACTTGCCCATGATAACACTTGTAATTTTACACAATGTTTGTGGGATGAGCAGATCTTAGATTCACCACCTAGCCATTTAGACTAAGAATTGGAAAGTAGATGCATCAAAGATCCACCACTTGGTCATTATAACAAAGGCTTGAATTGTGGTTTGAATTGTTGGTGTGTCCTAGATCCACCACTTCTCCATTCTAACCATGTCTTAAAGTTAGGTGCATTCAACAGTTGGCCATCGTAACACTTGTAATTTTACACAATATCTGTGGGATGAGTAGATCTTAGATCCACTACTTTGCCATTCAGACTAACAATTGGGAAGTAGGTGCATCAAAGCTCCACCATTTGGCCATTATAACAAAGGCTTGAAATGTGGATCCAATTGTTGGTGTCTCCTAGATCCACCACTTGTCCATTATAACCCATATCTTAAAGTTAGGTGCGATCAACACCTGGGCATCATAACACTTAAAATTTTTCACAATGTTTGTGGGATGAGTAGATCCTAGATCCACCACTTGGCCATTTAATATAAGAATTGGGAAGTAGGTGCATCACTTGGCCATTATAACAAAGGCTTGAATTGTGGATCCAATTGTTGGTGTCTGCTAGATCCACTGCTTGGCCATTATAACCATGTCCTAAAGTTAGGTGCATTCAACACTTGGCAATCATAATATTTCTAAATTTACACAATGTTTGTGCAATGAGTAATTCATAGATCCACCACATGGCCATTTACACCAAGAAATGGGAAGTAGGTGCATCAAAGATCCACCACTTGGCCATTATAATTAAGGCTTGAATTATGGATCCAATTGTTTGTGTCTCCTAGATCCACCACTTGGCCATTCTAACCTATATCTTAAAGTTAGATGCATTCAACACTTGGCCATCATAACACTTGTAATTTTTGACAATGTTTGTGGGATCAGTAGATCTTAGATCCACCACTTTTCCATTTAGACTAGAAATTGGGAAGTAGGTGCATCAAAGACCCACCACTTGGCTATTATAATGAAGGCTTGAAATCTGGATCCAATTGTTGCTATCTCCTAGATCCACCACTTGGCCATTATAACCAATGTCTTAAAGCTAGGTGCCTTTAATCCTTGGCCATCGTAATTGTTCTAACTTTTACCCAATGTTTTGTGGGATGTGTAGATCCTAGATCCACCACTTAGGGATTTAGACTAAGAATTAGGAAGTAGGTGCATCAAATATCCACAACTTGGCCATTATAATAAACAATGCTTGAAATGTGGATCCAATTGTTGGTGTATCCTAGATCCACCAATTGGCATTCTAACCATGTCTTAAAGCTAGGTACATTCCACACTTGGCCATCATAACACTTGTAATTTTACACAGTGTTTGTGAGATGAGTAGATCTTAGATCCACCACTTGGCCATTTAGACTAAGAATTGGGAAGTAGGTGTATTAAAGATCCACCACTTAGCCATTGTAACGAAGGCTTGAATTGTTGTTCGAATTGTTGGTGTGTCCTAGATCCACCACTTGGCCATTCTAACCATGTCTTAAAGTTAGGTACATTCAACACCATCCCATGATAACACTTGTAATTTTACACAATGTTTGTGGGATGAGTAGATCCTAGATTCACTAGCTTGCCATTTAGACTAAGAATTGGAAAGTAGATGCATCAAAGATCCACCACTTGGCCATTATAACAAATGCTTGAATTGTGATTTAAATTATTGGTGTGTCCTACATCCACCAGTTGTCCATGCTAACCATGTCTTAAAGTTAGGTGCATTCAACAGTTGGCCATCATAACACTTGTAATTTTACACAATGTTTGTGGGATTAGTAGATCCTAGATCCACCACTTCGCCATTCAGACTAACCATTGCGAAGTAGGTTCATTAAAGCTCCACCATTTGGCCATTATAACAAAGGCTTGAAATGTGGATCCAATTGTTGGTGTCTCCTAGATCCACCACTTGGCCATTCTGACCCATATCTTAAAGTTAGGTGCATTCAACACCTGGGCATCATAACACTTGTAATTTTGCACAACGTTTGTGGGATGAGTAGATCATAGATCCACCACTTGGCCATTTAGACTAAGAATTTGGAAGTCGATGCATGAAAGATCCACCAATTGGCCATTTTAACAAAGGCTTGAATTGTGGATCCAATTGTTGGTGTTTGCTAGATCCACCTCTTGGCCATTATAGCCATGTCCTAAAGTTAGGTGCATTCAACACTTGGCCATCATAATATTTCTAAATTTACACAATGTTGGTGCGATGCGTAGATCATAGATCCACCACATGGCCATTTACACCAAGAATTAGGAAGTAGGTGCATCAAAGATCCACCACTTGGCCATTATAATGAAGGCTTGGATTGTGGATCCAATTATTTGTGTCTCCTAGATCCACCACTTGGCCATTCTAACCCATATCTTAAATTTAGATGCATTCAACACTTGGCCATCATAACACTTGTAATTTTTTACAATGTTTGTGGGATCAGTAGAGTTAGGTCCATTCAACACTTGGCCATCATAACACTTATAATTTTACAGAATGTTTGTGGGATGAGTAGATCTTAGATCCACCACTTGACCATTTAGACTAAGAATTGGGAAGTAGGTGTATTAAAGATCCACCTTTTAGACATTGTAACGAAGGCTTGAATTGTGGTTCGAATTGTTGGTGTGTCCTAGATCCACTACTTGGCCATTCTAACCATGTCTTAAAGTTAGGTATATTAACCACTTGCCCATGATAACACTTGTAATTTTACACAATGTTTGTGGGATGAGTAGATCCTAGATCCACCAGCTGGCCATTTAGACTAAGAATTGGAAAGTAGATGCATCAAACATCCACCACTTGGCCATTATAACAAAGGCTTGAATTGTGGTTTGAATTGTTGGTGTGTCCTAGATCCACCACTTGTCCATTTTAACCATGTCTTAAAGTTAGGTGCATTCAACAGTTGGCCATCATAACACTTGTAATTTTACACAATGTATGTGGGATCAGTAGATCCTACATCCACCACTTGGCCATTATAACGAACAATTGGGAAGTAGGTGCATCAAAGCTCCACCATTTGGCCATTATAACGAAGGCTTGAAATGTGGATCGAATTGTTGGTGTCTCGTAGATCCACCAGTTGGCCATTCTAGACCCATATCTTAAAGTTAAGTGCATTCAACACCTGGACATCATAACACTTGTAATTTTTCACAACATTTGTGGGATGAGTAGATCTTAGATCCACCACTTGGACATTTATACTAAGAATTGGGAAGTAGGTGTATTAAAGATCCATCGCTTAGCCATTGTAACGAAGGCTTGAATTGTCGTTCGAATTGTTGGTGTGTCCTAGATCCACCACTTGGCCATTCTAACCATGTCTTAAAGTTAGCTACATTCAACACTTGCCTATGATAACACTTGTAATTTTACACAATGTTTGTGGCATGAGTAGATCCTAGATCCACCACCTGGCCATTTAGACTAAGAATTGGGAAGTAGGCACATCAAAGATCCACCACTTGGCCATTATAATGAAGGCTTGAAATGTGGATCCAATTGTTTGTGTCTCCTAGATCAACCACTTGGCCATTCTAACCCATGTCTTAAAATTAGGTGCATTCAACAGTTGTCCATCATAACACTTGTAATTTTACACAATGTTTGTGTGATGAGTAGATCTTAGATCCACCATTTGGCCATTTAGACTAAGAATTGTGAAGTAGGTGCATCAAAGATCCACCACATGCCCATTATAACAAAGGCTAGAATTCTCTATCCAATTGTTGGTGTCTCCTAGATCCACCACTTGGCCATTCTAACCCATATCTTACAGTTAGGTGCATTCAACACCTGACCATCATAACACTTGTAATTTTACACAATGTTTGTTGGATGAGGAGATCCTATATCCACCACTTGGCCATTTAGACTAAGAATTGGGAAGTAGGTGTATCAAAGATCCACCACTTGGCCATTATAACGAAGGCTTAAATGGTGGATCCAATTCTTAGTGTACCCTAGATCCACCATTTGGCCATTCTAACCCTTGTCTTAAAGTTTTATGAATCCCACACATGGCCATCATAAGACTTGTAATTTTACACAATGTTTGTGGGATAAGTAGATCCTAGATCCACCACTTGGCCATTTACACTAAAAGCTGGGAAGTAGGTGTATGAAAGTTCCACCATTTGGCCATTTACACTAAGAATTGGAAAGTAGGTGCATCAAAGATTTACCACTTGGTCATTATAACGAATCCTTGAATTGTGGATCCAATTGTTTGTGTCTCCTAGATCCGCCACTTTGGCCATTCTAACCCATGTCTTAAACTTAGATGCATTCAACACTTGGCCATCATAACACTTGTAATTTTTGACAATGTTTGTGGGATCAATAGTGTTGGAATTAGGGTTGCAGAGAAACACACACAGCTTGGAGAAGACGAAGGAAGCTCAAGGCACACAATAGAGAGTGTATTACTTAGTGTGCAATGGAAAGATAGATAGCCCTAGAGTGATGGGCGTATATACAATGCACGGGGGAAAAAACCTCCTAAAGAGGGAAAAAATGCCCCGGCGGTCCTAGTGTGTTCACACACATCACTACCACATGTATATGGTAACAAATCCCCCCTGGAGTGATGCGGTGAACGAGAGCTGGCACATGAGTAAAGGGAAGTGCCATGCCCTGAGGACAGGATCAGTCCACAAAGGGGAGTAAGCCCAAAGCTTTGCGGAAAGCTTCAAGCTTCTCACGAGACAATGCCTTTGTGAAAAGATCTGCAAGGTTGTCCTGTGTTGGCACATAAGCCAAGCTGATCTCTCCTGCTGAGAGCCTCTCCCTGACATAGTGGTAATGCACCTCAATGTGCTTTGTGCGAGCATGGAAAACTGGGTTCCTCGCAACTGCCAATGCGCTCTGACTGTCAGTGTAGATAGTGTTGGCAGTGTCCTGTCCAACACACAAGTCAGCCATAAGGCGTCTGAGCCATACACACTCAACCGTAGCTATGAAGACTGCCCTGTACTCAGCCTCACAACTCGAAGTGGCCACAGTAGGTTGCTTCTTGCTCAACCATGATATACATGAACTGCCAAGCATGAAACAAAAACCACTTGTGGACACTCGCGTGTCAAAACAACCAGCCCAATCTGAGTCCGAAAAAGCATGTAAGTCTGGCGGCAATGATCCCCCCTTGGGATAAAACAAGCCAAGATGTAAAGTGCCACTAAGGTAGCGGAAAATCCTCTTGACAGCCTGCCAATGCTTAGACCCTGGGCTATGCATAAATCTGCTGACTTGCGAGACTGCAAACTGAATATTTGGCCTCGTGTTGCATACATAAATGAGGCAGCCAACAGCAGTTTGGTAAAGAGTGACATCAGCAGGATCGCCAGCATCATGTAGACTCAACTTCAAACCTGTTTCCATGGGAGTGGCAATAGGTTTGCAATCCTCAAGTCCAAACTTACATAGCAATGTCTCTATGTAACTTTTCTGACACAAGGCAATACCACCATCACACTGCTTAAACTGTATACCCATGTAATGATGCAACAGCCCCAAATCTTTCATCTTGAAAGTAGCATTCAAATCAGCCTTAAATTCAGCAATATGTCTCTCATTTGGTCCAGTGATCAGCAAATCATCAACATAAAGAACCACAATGAGAAATACATCATCCTCACGCTTTACATACAATGTGCTTTCTGTTGGACTGTTACGAAAGCCTCGTTTAACCAAATGAGTGTCAGCTTTCTCATACCAAGCACGAGGAGATTGCTTCAACCCATACAAAGCCTTCTTACATTTGCACACTTTGTCCTCTTGTCCTTTTATGACAAAACCGCGAGGCTGCGTTACATAAACTTCCTCAAATATGTCACCATTCAAGAAAGCAGTAACAATGTCTGATTGATGTACATCCCAACCAAAATGAGCTGCCAATGCACATAGAAAACGCACAGTAGTCATACGACAAGTGGGAGCAAAAGTCTCTTCATAATCTATGCCTTTTTGTTGTGCATAACCCTTTGCAACAAGTCGAGCCTTAGGGCGATCGATCTCACCATCCGGCTTGCGTTTCAACTTGTAAACCCACTTCGTACCAATGGCCTTTTTGCCAGGAGGCAAATCACATAAAGTCCATGTGTCATTCTCTATAAGTGCATCATATTCTGATTTCATGGCAGCAATCCAATTTTCTGAATTCTGTGCTTCATCAAAGGACAGAGGCTCCTCAACATCATGTAAACTAGACACAGCCAAAGCATAACAATCTGATGCATAAGATGCATGGCGAGAGCCTGAACGAGTACGACTAGATAAAGGTGCATCCAATTTACTGTCACACAAAGTGTGCACCAGCCATTTTGGCATACCTCTAGCTTGCTCATTTTCCGCCCTTTCCTCATCAAGTACATCATGTACATCTGCATCAGTAATAGGCTGTTCTAAAACATTTTCAGAAACCCCCATAGGCTGTACATTTGCCTCATTGGAACTTACATTCGTATTTCCACCACTGAAAAGAGGCAACAAAGTGTCATAAATGTCCTGTGAGCTTACATTACTGTCTCTAGTACATGACAGCAAGGGTTGAACAGAATCTTCCACAAACACTACATCCCGTGAAACCAAAATACGTTTTGTTTGCGGATGATACAACCTGTAACCTTTGCTTTCAGCACTATAACCAACAAAAATACATTTGACAGCCTTATCATCCAATTTCCTGCGCTGCACTTGTGGCACCAAAGCATATGCCAAACAGCCAAAAACACGCATGTGCTCAATAGAAGGTTTTCTATCATGCCATGCTTCATATGGAGTAATAGACTGCAAAGCTTTCGTAGGACACCTGTTAAGTACATAAGTGGCACACATGATGGCCTCAAGCCAAAAAGAATGCGGCAAAGCTTGACTTTTGACCATACATCGTGCCATTTCCGTTAGTGACCTGTTTTTCCTCTCAGCAACACCATTTTGCTGAGGTGTATAAGGCACTGTACATTGGTGTTTTATCCCACGACTAGCCAGAAATGCATTAAATTCATGAGACATATACTCCCCCCCTCGATCGGAACGGAGGGTGCCCATAGTACATTTTGAGACATTTTCAGCCATAGCCAAAAATTGTTTGAAGCACATAAAAACTTCGGACTTTGCTTTAAGCGGAAATACCCACGCATGCCTGGAGTAATCATCAATGAAAGTCACGAAGTGCAGGTAATTGCCCAAGGACGGAGTTTGCATGGGCCCACAAACGTCACTATGCACAAGCTGCAACCTGCATGTGGCCCTAACTGAACCATCCTTTGGAAACTTGCTGCATTTTACCCAGAATACAGCCTTCACAAACATGTTTGATAGGTGCTTCAAGAGGCGGCAAAGAAGCAACCATATCAGATTTCTGCAAACGCAGCAAACTGGCAAAATTCAGATGACCAAAACGTGCATGCCAAAGTTTTGCATCTGAAATAGCCCTTGAATCTACAACAGCATTTGCAAAATTTTGTCCACACTTGTCATACAAAGTGAGCTTATACAGCCCACGGCACAAAAGCCCAGATGCAACAATTTCATCACCAAAACTGAGATCATGAACTGTACATCTGTCATCCACAAATTTGACTACAAGTCCAAGTCTAGCAAGTGCGGATACAGACAAGAGATTCTTCTTGATCCCAGGTACATAAAGTGCATCAACAAGTGTGAAGGAACTGCCATTAGCAGCAGTGAGCACAATCTTTCCAACTCCCTGAACTGGATAAGAGGCGTTGTTGGCACAAGTGACTGAATTCCCATGAGGGACAGACTCGAGAGAGGTAAACAATTCACGATGTGAGGTAATGTGCTTTGTAGCACCACTGTCGAAATACCACACATGTGAATCTGCAGCAACTGACAAGCATGCATCATGGACAGCAGGATTGTAAGTGCACTCTGCGCTAAAAGCCCATTCTGCATCAACATCAGCATCACAATCTCCTTTCACAGAAGACTCAACAATGGCTGCATTTGTAGTGGAACCAGCATTTGCAGTGGAACCACCCTCTTTCTTCTTAGCCTCTTTGGCCTTCAACTTAGGACACGACTTGATCAAGTGATCATTGGCTTTACAATAATGGCAACGCATCTTCTTTTTGCCCTTATCACCAGAATTGCCAGACGAAGTGCTGCCAGCAGAAGCATTAGGAACAAAATTTTTGCCACTCGCAGCAGAACCATAAGAAGTGGCTGCATTACTGTTACCACCCTTTCTTTGAGAAGCAATAAAAGCCTGTTCAACTGCACGCTGCCTAGTCCTGTTTTTTCTAGAAAGTGACTCTTGCAACAGCAATGTGCATAATGCATCAAACTTTACAACTTCAGGATTTCCTTGGGTCATCAGTCTCCAAGTACTAGCAAAAGTCTGGTAGGAATCTGGTAAGGCATCAAGAACAGTCTGCACAAGGGAACTGTCAGAAATGACTTCACCTGCAGAAATGAGTTGCTCATTGATATCCTTGACACTAGCAAGGAAAGTGTCCATATCATCTTCCTCATGCATAATCTTCGACTCTAGCTCTTTACGCAGCAAAGCAATTTTAGCCTCATTGCGGCTTGCATAAAGACCTGCTAGAATATCCCAAGCCTGTTTTGCAGATTTTGCTGAACGGATGTGAGGAATAATGGTGCGCTTCACAGACAACGCAATCAATGCATGAGCCTGCGCATCCTTAACATCCCAACGAGCTTGTTCTGCTGTAGGCAAAACAACTCTAACAGCTGCAATCCTTGCAGCAAGACCTGCAACATCCTCAACATCGCCTACATCTTCAGAACCAGGACGTACATCAATGCCCTGCACAATGTTCCAGACACCTTTTGACACAAGAACATGTTGCATCATATAAGCCCACATAGGGTAGTTGTCCCCATCCAACCTGTCCTCAGCAGCAAACATCTTGAACACATCTGTGTTGTTGTTGTCAGCCATGGTAAATGCTGCACCTGATGTGAAAACTGCCCGAAAATAGGAGAAATGGAGCGGGAACAACTTGTGCTATATAGCACAAACCGTAGAAGACTATAAGGCACCTGTTATGCAGAAAACGGCACTGACAGAAAATCTGCACAAAATGACGAAATAGCCTGTGCAGTACTGCCCGTAGTGGAAACGGAGGCCGAAATGAGCCCAAATCAAAATTCTGAGCAGACTTAGCTCTTCGAGCTATCCCAAAATATTTGTCGACCTGCGAACGCTTGCCAAAGCTCACTGAAATCGGAGAAAGTGAGCAGGCGTGTGCTGGAGAAGCTGGCGACTAAGCCCGGGAGGACGTGACCTGCTCTGATACCAATTGTTGGAATTAGGGTTACAGAGAAACACACACAGCTTGGAGAAGACGAAGGAAGCTCAAGGCACACAATAGAGAGTGTATTACTTAGTGTGCAATGGAAAGATAGATAGCCCTAGAGTGATGGGCGTATATACAATGCACGGGGGAAAAAACCTCCTAAAGAGGGAAAAAATGCCCCGGCGGTCCTAGTGTGTTCACACACATCACTACCACATGTATATGGTAACAAATAGATCTTAGATCCACCACTAAAGATTTACCACTTGGCCATTATAATAACGAATGCTTGAAATGTGGATCCAATTGTTGATGTCTCCTGGATCCACCACTTGGTATTCTAACCATGTCTTAAAGGTAGGTGCATTCAACACTTGGCCATCACAACACTTGTAATTCTACACAAGGTCTGTGGGATGAGCGGATCCTAGATCCACCACTTGGCCATTATAATGAAGGCTTGAATGGTGGACCCAATTCTTGGTGTACCCTAGATCCACCATTTGGCCATTCTAACCCTTGTCTTAAAGTTTGATGAATCCCACACTTGGCCATCATAAGACTTGTAATTTTACACAATGTTTGTGCGATGAGTAGACCCCAGATCCACCACTTGGCCATTTAAACTAGAAACTGGGAAGTAGGTGCATGAAAGTTCCACCATTTGGCCATTTACACTAAGAATTGGGAAGTAGGTGCATCAAAGATCCACCACTTGGTCATTATAACGAATCCTTGAATTGTGGATCCAATTGTTTGTGTCTCCTAGATCCACCACTTTGGCCATTCTAACCCATGTCTTAAAGTTAGATGCATTCAACACTTGGCCATCATAACACTTGTAATTTTTGACAATTTTTGTGGGATCAGTAGATCTTAGATCTACCACTTGGCTATTTAGACTAAGAATTAGGAAGTAGGTGCATCAAAGATTTACCACTTGGCCATTATAATAACGAATTCTTGAAATGTGGATCCAATTGTTGATGTCTGTTGGATCCACCGCTTGGCATTCTAAGGATGTCTTAAAGTGAGTCATATCCAACACTTGGTCATCACAACACTTGTAATTCTACACAAGTTCCGTGGAATGAGCGGATCCGAGATCCAGCACTTTGCCATTCATACTAAGAATTAGAAAATAGGCGCATAAAAAATCCACCACTTGGCAATTAGTAGGCTTGAGATGTGGATCCAATTGTTGGTGTCTCCTAGATTCACCACTTTGCCATTCTAACCCATGTCTTAAAATCAGATGCATTCAACACTTGGTCATCATAACACTTGTAATTTTAAACAATGTTTGTGGGATGAGTAGATCCTAGATCCACCACCTGGCCATTTAGATTAAGAATTGGGAAGTAGGTACATCAAAGATCTACCACTTGACCATTATAACAAAGGCTTGAATGGTCAATCCAATTGTTTGTGTCTCATAGATCCACCACTTGGCCATTCTAACCCATCTCTTAATGTTAGGTACATTCAACACTTGGTCATCATAACACTTGTAATTTTACACAATGTTTGTGGGATTAGTAGATCTTAGATCAACCACTTGGCCATTTAGACTAAGAATTGGAAAGTAGATGCATCAAACATCCACCACTTGGCCATTATAACAAAGCCTTGAATTGTGGATCCAATTGTTGGTGTCTCCTAGATCCACCCACTTGGCCATTCTAACTCATCTCTTAAAGTTAGGTGCATTCAACACTTGGCCATCATAACACTTGTAATTCTACACAATGTTTGTGCGATGAGTGAATCCTAGATCCTCCACCTTGCCATTCATACTAAGAATTGAGAAATAGGTGCATCAAAGATCCACCACTTGGCCATTAGAAGGCTTAGAATGTGGATCCATTTGTTGTTTATCATAACACTTGTAATTTTAAACAATGTTTGTGGGATGAGTAGATCCTAGATCCACCACTTGGCCATTTAGACTAAGAATTGGGAAGTAGGTGCATCAAAGATATACCACTTGGCCACTATAAGAGAGGCTTGAATGGTGGATCCAATTTTTGGTGTCTCATAGATCCACCACTTGGCCATTCTAACCCATTTCTTAAAGTTAGGTACATTCAACACTTGGTCATCATAACCCTTGTAATTTTACACAATGTTTGTGGGATCAGTAGATCTTAGATCCACCACTTGGCCATTTAGACTAAGAATTGGGAAGTAGGTACATCAAAGATTCAGCACTTGGCCATTATAACAAAGTCTTGAATCGTGGATCCAATTGTTGGTGTCTACTATATCCAGCACTTGGCTATTCTCACCCATCTATTAAAGTTAGGTGCATTCAACACTTCGCCATCAAAACACTTGTAATTTTACACAATGTTTATGGGATCAATAGATCTTAGATCCACCACTTGGCCATTTAGACTAAGAATTGGGAAGTAGGTGCATCAAAGATCCACCACTTGGCAATTCTAACCCATGTCTTAAAGTTAGGTGCATTCAACAGTTGGTCATCATAACAGTTGTAATATTTACCCAGTGTTTGTAGGATGAGTAGATCCTAGATCCACCACTTGATCTTTTAGACTAAGAAAAAGAAAGTAGATACATCAAACATCCACCACTTGGCCATTATAATAACAAATTCTTGAAATGTGGATCCAATTGTTGGTGCCTCTTAGATCCACCACTTAGCATTCTAACCATGTCTTAAAATTAGGTCCATTCAACACTTGGCCATAATAACACTTGTAATTTTACACAATGATTATGGGATGAGTAGATCCTAGATCCACCACTTGGCCATTGAGGCTAACAATTGGGAAGTAGTTGCATCAAAGATCCACCACTTGGCCATTATAACAAAGGCTTGAAATGTGGATCCAATTGTTGGTGTCTTCTAGATCCACCACTTTGCCATTCTAAACCATATCTAAAAGCTAGGTGCATTGAACACTTGGCCATCATAACAGTTGTAATTCTACACAATGTTTGATGGATGAGTGGATCATAGATCCACCACTTGGCCATTTACACTAAGAATTGGGAAGTAGGTGTATCAAATATCCACCAGTCGGCCATTTAGACTAAGAATTTAAAAGTAGGTGCATCGAAGATCCACCACTTGGCCATTATGAAGAAGGCTTGAATTGTGGTTTGAATTGTTGGTGTGTGCTACATCCACCACTTGGACATTTCAACCATGTCTTAAAGTTCGGTGCATTCAACACTTGGCCATCATAACACTCGTAATTCTACACAATGTTTGTGGGATGAGTGAATCCTAGATCCTCCACCTTGCCATTCATACTAAGAATTGAGAAATATGTGCATCAAAGATCCACCACCTTGCCATTAGAAGGCTTGGAATGTGGATCCAATTGTTGGTTGTCTCCTGGATCCACCACTTGGCCATTCTAACCCATGTCTTAAAGTCAGTTGCATTCAACACTTGGTCATTGTTGGATCCCAACTTGTCCAGCTGTTGTAATGAGCCCACCTTGGAAAGCCTATCAAATTCCCATTTTTACGTCAAAGAAGTCTTATCAGTTTGATCCACTTGTCTCGGTTATGTAAAGATTAATCAGTCAGTCAGGACCCCTAATTGTTCCCACTTTGTAATTATGAGGAAGAGAACCCCATGTACATTTTTTAGGTAAGGTGACTCAAGTATAAAAGTCACCTTAGAACCATTTATAAGATAACATTTTTTATTATTAATCCTGTGTCGTACGAGTCTGAGAGAGAGAGAGAGAGAGAGAGTGAGTGTGTCTTATCCTCTTCGCCACACGCTTCTCCCTCACCAGATTCACGACGTGACTACATCATCGTGGTAGTCTCTCCGAGAGCTACGCACCCACGCCACACATTCATATTTTCGAGCTGTTCGCGATCAGCCCTCCCTCGAGCTTGTTTTGCTTGTAAGTAACACAAACAGTGTTCGTTTTCAACAATCAAGTGCTCTATGGAAAGAGAAAGAGATTAGCTACACATAGATATTCATAGACTTAGGTTTCGTCCACTTTTGGATTATGACCTATGAGTCTATCATGAATGTAATCGAGATAACTAGGGTTCAAATCTAGTGAGATTAGACTTATAGGTAAGTATATCCTATTGAGAGGATGGTGACTAGTAAGTTTGATGTGATTCCGAGTTCATTGGAGGTGTAAACGGTGTTGTGAGCGTTTAGGGATAGAGTGGGTTGCATTCTACTAGGGTTAGTGATTGATGCATCATGAAAGTGCGTATGTGTAGATTGGTCTCAACCTAACAAGCTAATGAGATTGCCTACGTGCACCTACAGGTTAGTCGTGTCGTCGGATGATAAGTATGTTGTCTGTGTCGTGCTTGCGAGCATGAACAGGGGAGTAATTTTTTCATAAAACATTGGCGCCGCTGCTGGGGACACAAGACCTTAAGTAGGGAGATCTACGTCACTCTTGTGATGGTTAGCTTACTTTAGTTTCGACTATAGAGAGCTTAAACTTTTAGAACAAGATCCAGGATAGAGTATCCTGAGGTCTAGTGGATAGCCAAGAAGCCTGTGTCTTGCCGAGGGTCTATGACTAGTTAGAGTTAGTTAAGTAGGATAATGTGGAGTTATGATTTTTGGTTTTGAGTGCTTGTTATACTTGTGTAGAAGTAGAGTAGAAAAACACTGTAAAAACGAAAAAACAAACAAAAAGAAGAAACAATAAGGCTGTTTACATGCCTTGAAAGCAAAACCCACACCGTATACCCTTGAAGGGGGTGAAAAGAGTAGACATTAAAATTTATCATCCAACACTTGAGAAAACATAAAAATTGCGACCAAAACCAACAAAAAGAAACAGGTGATTGTCATAAGAGAACACTAAGTGAACCTAACAAGGCCAAGAAGAGATATAACCATTGGCCTAGGGTAAACTAACTGTGTCATGAGGTACAACTGATGTTCACAAGTTTAAGATGAAGTGTCATCAAATTTGCGTCACGTCAAGTGCATTTGAGTTGTGAATTGCCATAGAAAAGTGAAATTTGTGAAGTGCTTGAGTCCAAGGTCAAAATAAGTCCAAACTTCATAAAACTTGAGGGATAGACTTATAAGGGCACAGAGAACACAACTGTCCAAAAACAGACAAAAAATGAAATCCCCATTGCTCTCTGCCTAGTCTATAGCGATAGACTGATGAAGTGGTGATTGACTAACAACAGGAAAAAAACCTTTATACCACAGGTTTAACACATCAATACAAGGGTACTCACAAAAATTGAGTGAAACTGAACACCATCTTGACCACAAAACTTCAAAACTGGTGTTTTAGAGTCTGAATTCAGAGACAAGGGCAAGAAGTCTTTGACCAAATGTCCAAACAGTGCCAAAATTTTTCAATGCACTACACAAGGAGAGGCTAAACCAGCTGTGGAGAAAACTTGAGAAAAATGCCAACAATGGAGAACATGCCAAGTCTATCGCGATAGACTAGGGAAATTGCTGTTGAGGACCTTTTATTTGAAATTTTCCAGAGGGAGAGCTTTATCAGAGCCTATAGAGCATACACACCAAATTTCAAGGCATTTAGATCACTGAAAGTCAATCTAAGGCCCAGATAGAGAATCAGGCTCTAACCAAAATACTAAAATGGGACCAAAACCCAACCCAAGTGTCCAAACTTCATAAAACTTGAGGGATAGGATATAGAGTGTAACTGGAACTCAAAGGTGAAGTCACAATTTTAAATTGACTTATGCTGAGCAAATTGTCAGTCTATCGCGATAGACTAAGAAAGTAGTGATTCAGACATATTTTGCAATTTGTGACTATACTGCTAGGACATACTCTCCATATAGATCCCAGCCATCATTTCATATTTGAAATTGGACCACCAGAAGACTGACTAAGTGGTTTCTCTACATACTTGAAAGATTTTTTGTGGTTCAAGGAAAACCCTTGTGAACAGACTAACCATACTTGTGTAGATCCCAGAAGGAGATCATCACAAAGCCGCACAAGAAGGAGTCAAGGTAAGATTTAAGTTTGCAACCCAGCTTTCATTCTTATGTATTTAAGGTCGGGAGCCTTTGTTAAGTCAGGAGCTAAAAGTGTCAAAAGTCAAGTAAGCACCACGTCCACCGAAGAGAGTGTAACTCAGACGAGACTAGACCCATTAGCACCGATCATTGAAGAGGGTAGTGATATTGACACTTCGTCGAAAAAGTCCTTCATGATGGGGAGTCAACAACTAGGAGGGTTCACTGGTGAAGGACCAATGCCAAGGGGAAACACCTCCCTACATCCTTTAAACGAAACCAAGTTCACTATAATCTTCTTGGAAGAAACAAACTCGAGGGGAGCCTTAGTTTATTCTGACTATCAAGGATGCAAGTATATTTGTATTGAAGAAAGACCTGCTCAGAGACTAGAGATAATTTGAGTCTATGATGATGGAGACGGATTCCGAGACGAAAAGGGGAACCACTATCTGATAGTTAGTAACCCTGAGGATTACAAAAGATATGGAGATAACGTGGCAAAAGGGAAAATGGTTTCAGAAACCCAAGAACCGCCTCCTAACATTGATCCACCTAGAGCGCTGTTTATGTATGATAAGAAAACAACCAGGGTCCCAACCTATAATGAGAATGTGGGGATTTACAAGCACGAAAGCAAGGGAATAGTCTCTTACTTTCGATGCAAGGAACCCTACCCAAACGAATTAAGCAAAGACAAGGTTCTTTACTTATTCTCTTATGAAACTGCTATGGGGAAGGATATTGTTTTTGTTGACAGGTACGGGTGAGAATACAAATGTATTCTCTCAGAAGAGGTTGAAAAGGCAACAAATCCGAGAGCATCAACCTATGGCCCCGACAAAGTACCAAGAGCCAACTACACCCCTAGCAAGTCGCCAAATCCCTTTTCAGAAGAGTATGATGCTACCTCACATTCTACCCGACAACCAACGTTCAACTACCAGGACCAACCAGCTACTCAGCCATCATTGCAGGCATGGATTCGACATAGTGCTACATTAGAACAAGACCGAACCCGAGAGGGTTATCAAACCGCACGAGGGCTAAGGGATTTACAAGAACCATCACTCTATGCACAGTATCAAGGAGAGAGTAAGCCAAAGACTCAGGGGTCAACTGAGCCTGGAAGACCACCCCTAGAACGAGTTCGGAGAGATGAACCTGGCCACTACACAAGACTAGAGGAGGTATATCGACTAGGACGGGGAGATCCCATGATGAGATTTGTAGACCATCGTAGAATTAGACCTTCTCAAGTGCAAAAATGGGTAAACAAGAAATACACGGGAAGCAGGGATCCGAGAGATCATGTAGCAGCCTTTGTGCGTGTAATTAGATATGAAGAGGTGTTAGACTTTCCTACCCAATTTGCAGGATTTGGTTTAACCTTAGAAGATGATGTTGCTACATGGTTTGACTCAGTGGAGTGAAGAGACTTTGAGTCTATGGAGGAAGTGTTTGACGAGTTTATCGAGGAATTCTCACAAAGGGGAATAGCTCATAATACAGTCTCACAAATCCATAAATTCAAACAGAAAGATGGAGAGTCGGTGCGAAAGGCAGCCCTCCGATTAAAAGGATATGTTAAGTTCTGGCCCGTGGAAGAACTGCCAACTCGGTCCAGACTTATGCTTATATTTATTCAAGGACTAAGGAATGCAGATCTCCAGAAGAACTTACATATGAAAAGGAGCACGACGTTGAATGAGTTAACCAAGGAGGCTCTATACCTTGTGGACAATTGTGCGGTCTACAAAGAGGGTGAGTTCAAGGATCTTGACGATGATTCCTCCTCGCAACAAAGCGGAAGCAATTCTGCTAAGACAACACCCAAAGGAGAAGTAGCCAAGAGCAGCTTGTAGAGGAAGTGCTTAAAAAGATTAACTTGTATTCCAAACCACAAGCTATACAACCAAAATGGTGTGCGATTGAACAAAAATGGACAAACCATGGGACGGAGGAGTGTTATTATAACAAGGGATATGTGAGAGAACGACCACATGCTCCACAAGCTCAGGCGACATCCCCTCAAGTCCCACCGATGCCTAGATATAAGACAGGCAACCTACCAGGACCTGTAGGTGTAGAAAGACCACAACCAGTGTTGGGACAACAACCACCCCTACCAGGATTACGACTAGTCGGCATAAGATACACACCCACAGTAACTGAGTCGGATGAGAAGGCTTTGGTACCTATGCATGCATACTACGACGAGCCCAATGGATATGCGGAAAACTCTGTCTATTATCCACCAAAAGAACCCTCTACACCAGAACCATGGAGCATGATGGGAAATACAGGACCACCAACTGCTGCACAGGCAGTGGGAGAAGGAAGATATAGCTTGGATGAAAGAACATTGTCGTTCATAGCCAACGGAGGCATGAGCGGGCAGAGCTTTGCACACCAACAAAGAGGAGCTCAAGGAGCACCTCAGTAGCCTAAGGGACCATGCTACAAGTGTGGTGGAGACCATTGGCTAAGGGACTGTCCTCATGATGAAATCATTAGGGTCAACGTATATTGCACCGAGTGTGGAATTACTCACTTGATCCCTGATTGCTCAAAAAAACCGAGCAAAGGAGCAAAAACTACCTTGAATATGTTGGGAGCACTGCCTTCCAGTGGAGGGTTAGAAAATGAAACTCCGATTCCTGTTAAGGTCTTGACGAGAGCCCAAGCAAGGAAAAATGACAATCAGGCCAAGAGTAACGATGAAAATCAAGAAGAAATCAAGACTGACAAGTCTAGCGTCAGTCGTGATAATCCTTGGAAAGAATGAAGAGCGAAAATGAAAGTTAGACGTGAGCGAAAACAGAAAGATGTAGAAGCTGAGCTAACAATAGCTCGAGAGCAACTTAAACAGAAAAGAGAGTCCAACTCTCTAAAATCAACGGAGGGACCAAGAAGCGCAAGCTCAGGAGGGTTGGTATTGGTAGATAAGTTCAATGAACCCTTAGATGCAATCTTGCAAGCATATGAAGCAAGATTGAAGAACAGACAGACTCTAGAGCAAAGGTGGATGACATATCCATATCCAAAGATAGAAAAACAAAGACTAGAGATGTGCAAACAACTGATTGAAACTGCACAAGCTTTACTGGAGCCTCCACCTAGGGAAGTGGGAGATAGAGTAATCAAACCACCAAACAATGAAACACCTGACAAAACTGAACAAAGGGTACCTGACAAGATAGAAAACGTTGAATCCTTGCCGGATGTAGAGGACGCAAGAATCGTGCCTAATAGCACTGATGAATCACTGAAAGATTTTCCACCATATATCCCTATTGTGGAAGAAAATTGGCCTGAAGAGCTATGGGAAACGGTGAGAAAAGTTCAAGAAAAATATGAGAAAAAAAAAGTCGAGTCAGCGCCTTTCTCGGAGTTGAACTTGAATAAGCCTCCATGGGATTTAGACGTTAAATCATTTCAGGGGGATAATGGTTCAGTTGCATCCGAAGATAGCAGACCAGCATCACTCAGAACTTTGCCACCATACATGGGGGACTATGAGGCAAGGTCAGAAATTCGAAGAGTACCTTCTCAAAGAATAGGTGGGTCAAATCAATTGGACACTAAAATCTTGACAGACTTGTTGACCACTCCAGTCAAGTGTACAATCACATTGGCGGAATTGCTAAAAATTAGGCCAAGCATGTGGACGGAAGTGGTTAAATGTCTTGAAAAATTTGGTATAAGGACGCCTCTTAAGTTCTTCAAAACTGAGCTTAATGACACAAAACTGAAGAAAGTCAACACTAGACCAGTTCCACTCAACAAGGTCGGAGAGTATTGTGAGGGTGAAGACGGCAACACAACCCTACCAGTTGAGTATAACGGCATAGAGACTAAGGCCATACTTGATAGCGGAGCGGGCATTGCCATTGCGACCAAAATGCTATGGGAAAAATGGGGAAAACCAGCAATACGAACAACTAGAATGAAATTGCAACTGGCGGATGGGCACATAGAAATGCCTATAGGATTGCTTGAGGCAATTGTGGTATCTTCATGTGGCATAGAGTACGAACATATCTTTGCCATAGTAGATTTCGGCAAGAAGAACAACTATGAAATTATCCTTGGTAGACCGTTCATAAGGCAACTCAAGATGGTGCAGGACTGGGGGTATGATTATTTGTATCTAAGACGTGCTGAAACTACTACACGTGTAAACATGAAAAATCATAGCTACCATGATGTCACGAGAACACCTGTGGAAGAATTCGACTCAGCCACCATTAGTGGATCAGAAGTCCCAGCGTGGCTCTGTAAGAAAAAGGAGATATGGATGTGCGGAGCATCTCAATGTAGTGAATTTGACCACAATGAAAGGACACTAGAGAGGGTCTTGGAAGACGATGCCTATATACGAGAACTCTTTCCTGAAGAGAAGCTTGAACCCCTAGAATGGTCTCAAAATTGGCTACATTGGATGTATGCGTCAATAAAGTCACTCCCACCAAATTTTGTGACGAGAATGGCTACGATATCATACCATACTACATGTTGAGCAAACTTGTGGAGGAAGACGAGAACGATGGAGATATTGAGAATATGAGGATAAATAAAACAAAAACGAAGGGAGAAGAATTTTATGATTCTTCTGATCAATGTGAAAACAAGGATAATGCGGATGACGAGAAGTCAAAAAATACGGAGAGAGACGACCATCAAGAACAAGACAATGACGTCTTCTACAATTTCCCAAACCAAAGTGAGAGACACCAAAAAAGATACAAGAGTAAACGACACCATAACAGTCTACCAACTAGGCGGAGACCTATGCCGGAGTTCAGGGGCAAGACACATTTCCTTATGAACATTCATGCTGTTGATTGTGCTAAGGATAAAGTGTCAGGAAGATTTCTTAAGATTGCTAAAGACTCAGGATTTAAGTCCAGACTGTTGAAACCTAAGAAAACCAGCAAAGCAAAAAAAAAGAGTTGCAACAGAAAAACTGGATGTCTCTGGTGATCCAATTATGACGAAAATTGAACGGAAAACGAGATACAATGATTTGAAACAAAAAATTAAAAATGTATGGACAACCGAAATGGAAAGTAGAGATGGAACGAACGCTAGTGATGAGAGTAAAAAGATAGATGTACCCCCTCACTATTGTAAGTACACCATTCAGGAAAGAAGATTGGTGGTTCAGCAACCAATGAGAGAGCCTAAATCAAACGAGTCCTACGATGGGCCAGAGAGCGCAAAGAAAATAGACTTGGCAGAGCCACGAGAAAGTCCTCAACCTGCTTACATTGCCACAGATCTAAGCCGGGAAGAACAGAACTTACTGATCAAAACTCTTAAGGAATTTCGTGATTTATTTGCATGGTCGTACAAAGATTTGAAAGGGGTGGATCCTAACATTTGTGAACATTCAATCCCTCTGAAGTCTGATGCAAAGGCAACCAAACAACATCCATACACGTATAATGAGACATTCGCCAAAAGGATAAAGGAAGAGATAGACAAACTTATGGAGGCTGAATTTATTTATGAGATAGAGCACACGGACTGGGTGTCACTGATAGTGGTAGTACCCAAGAAAAATGGGAAATTACGAGTGTGTGAATCTCAAGAAGGTAAACGCAACAACAATAAGTAACAACTATCCTCTTCCTATCACTGAACACGTCCTGGAACGAGTAGCAAGCAAGCAAGCCTATAGCTTTATGGATGGATTCTCTGGTTATAACTAATTGGGGATCAAACTAGAAGATAAATACAAAACAACGTTTGCAACAGAATGGGGCATATATGTGTTTAGGGTAATGCCATTTGGCTTGACCAATGCTCCAGCCACATTTCAGAGATTAATGACACATGCTTTTAAAGAATACTTACGAATATTCTTGGATATTTACATGGATGACTTGTGTGTCTATTCTCTATTGAGAGAAGACCATATAGATCATCTTAGAAAGGTATTCGAAAAATGCAGAACGTATAGGATTTGCCTCAACCCAGAAAAATGTGTATTCATGGTCCGACAAGGTAAAATTTTAGGCCACATAGTATCGGCTAATGGAATTACCACTAATGAAGACAAGGTAAAGGTGATCATAGAATTGCCAAGACCAAACACGGTACGAGAGGTACAATCATTTATGGGACATTGTGGATACTACCGACATTTTATCTACATGTACGCTGTAATAGCAAAACCCTTGTATAGTCTAATCACACTCTTCATTTGGACCACTGAATGTGAGGAGTCATTCCAGAACCTAAAAGATGCACTGGTATCTGCACCAATTCTAAAAGCACCAGATTGGTCAAAGATCTTCCTTGTACATGTAGATGCTTCGGCATTTGCAATAGGCTGTATATTAGCACAACCAGGGAGGGTAATACAGATTTTTCGATCAGTTATGCTAGTAGACAACTCAACAGTGCAGAAAAGAATTATACCACCATTGAAAGAGAAGGATTGGGTATGATATATGCGGTAAAGAAATTTCGGCATTACTTACTTGTGAACAAATTCACATTTTTTGTGGATCATCAGGCGCTCTTGTACTTAGTAAACAAACCTCGTAACACGGGACGAATTGTAAGATGGTTCATTGTGTTGCTGGAGTTTGTTTGATTTTACAGTAGTAGTTAAGAAAGGAAAAACTCATCAAAGAGCAGACCACCTTTCTCGATTACTACATGGCGAAAAAGCTACTAGGGTAGATGATGATCTCCCAGACACATACCTGTTTAATATAGAGATGGTACCGAAATGGTCAGATCAAATTATTTCATTGCTGACATATGGAATGAATCTTGACGAAAAACACACGGTGGAAGAAGTTAGACAAGCACGAAATTACACAATGCTTGTAGGAAGAATGTACCATCATGGACACGATGGGATTCTAAGGTTGTGTATAGGCCCAGAGGAGTACGAAACGTATCTAGAGGAAGCCCATACACAAACAGGGGGATTCCATTGAGGAAATCAAATAACCTATGAACAATTAAGAAGACTTGGAGTGTATTGGCCAGGAATGGCAGGCGATGTAGCTAATTACATCAAGAAATGAAACTTTTGGACATCCAATACCACTGTGGATTATGCCACATTATACCAAGTGACAGTAGCACCCGCATGGAGTCATGCTATTGTGGAATATTTGACTAATAAGGAGTTGCCAGGAGATTGGTCTAAAGCGAGACAAAAGGCTTTACAAATCGAAGCGAATAGGTATACCCTCATTAGTGACCAATTGTATAAAAGAGGAACTGATGACCAGCTGAGGTTAGTTCCTCATGAAAATGACTACTTTCCATTATTGGAACAGGCTCATGCAGGCATAACAGGAGGTCATTTTTCAGCAGAGAGAATCATAAAAATCATTATGGTTGCAGGTATATGGTGGCCCACCATGATTCAAGATGCAACAAAATTCGTGAAAAGATGTGATGAATGTCAACGCACTAAGGTACCAGTTAAAAGAGACAAAATGCCTTTAAGATGAATGATGAGTGCTTGAGCATTCGCTAAATGGGGATTGGACTTTGTTGATCCTATTACTCCACCAGCGTATCGTTCACAAGCACAATATATCATAGTGGCCACGGATACATGACCAAATGGGTGGAAGCAAAAGTCACAACGAAAGAAGACGCTAGAACCACGGCACAATTCTTATATGAATATGTGTTTACACGTTATGGACTTCCCATTGAGCTGGTGAGTGATAGAGGGACACACTTTGTAAATGAAGTTATCCAACGTCTCTTAAAGGAGTTTATGGTAATTCATTGTAAATCTGCACCCTACCATCCACAAGCCAATGGTCAAGCAGAAGCGACAAACAAAATATTGTGCACAGTTCTTACAAAACTGGTTAGTGAAACAAGAACGGACTGGGATCAAATGCTATATTCGGCATTGTGGGCATATCGAATTTCATATAAAACAACACTCAATGCTACGCTATTTAATATGGTATATGGGATAAATGCAATATTGCCTATTGAATTTTTGATTCCCACACTAAGGGTAGCCACACAATTGGACTGGACGGGGCATGAGCTTTCAGAACGGTTAGAAGACCTTGAAAAATTAGATGAGTTACGACTAAATGCTGTAGCAGCCATATATGCAAAAAAAAGACAACAGAAAGAGTTTTTTGACAAACATGTCAAGAACAAGGACTTTAAAACGAGTGACTATGTCTTAGTATACACCCTTAAACAGCATGCCAGAAAGCTAAAGAAACGGGAAATGGGGCCTTATTTGGTCCAAGAAACATCGTCCCGCGGAGCAGTAAAACTGTCGACTCTAGATGGAAAAGAAATGCCGAACTAAATTAGTGGATGTCGTTTAAAAAAAAATCATCTACCTTTACACCAATGTTGTTTCAATTGCATTATGGAAAAGCCTATAGACAGGAACAGCAAAGAATTCAGGACCAGGCACAACAAGAAGCCAAGGAAAGCATTGCTAAACGAAATCAGTTTCTCAGGACAATAAACATGGTCACCCCAATGATGACTGACGAATATCCTCTTTCGACATTTCGAACAATCGAAGCGGATATACAAAGCGAAGAATTAGAAAAGACCATAACAGACTTTAGGGCTCAGGACAATAGCATCATTGACAAGTTGGAAGAGACGTGGTGTAGTCCTTACATAAAAGCTTATGCAGGCACATAACAAGTTGAAATCTATGCATTGCTTGACACTGGGGCAAAAATGAGTGTCATCAGCTTTGAGCTCTTTCAGAAACTTGGACCAATGAGGACGATCCCAGAGACACACCGGTTGAAAGTAGCATCGGGTGATGAGGTGACCACGTTGTGGTCTATTATATTACCAATCACAGTGCAGGCACACCCGTACACTACAAAGTTCCATGTACTGCCACCAAGTAGATCAACAACGCCGTGTATCTTAGCAGTGTCATGGATGAAAGCTAACAGGGTATTCATTGATTTGGATACTAATGAAGCACTGTTCCGAAATGAAAACTTTTCAGAACCCTTCTTATCATATGACCAATACATGTCAAGGAGGAGACAGGAGTCAATACATCCGCGAGGCATTAACCAACAACAAACAGAGTTTACATGTCCAGAAACGTATTATCAAAAATCAACAACCATGCAGAGAACCAGGCAAGTTTGGGTACGGTGTAGGCACAATTCCATCAAAAGCGGAAATATAAAGTTTGGATAAGGCAAGACAGCCTAATTCCTATGAAAAAGAAGGCAGAAGAGCAGACAAAACACCAAAAGCTAGCAAAGCTTCAAAGAACCATAGTCAATCAGTTGAATACGCAACGGACTATATTGGTATGGCGGCCAAAATTACCAATTTAGAACGTGCCAACAACACAAGTATGGAGGCCAAAGATGACCCACAAGCAGTTATCTACAACTGTCACTGCCAAGCCACATCATGCAATCAGCACGAGGAAACAAGCAGAATCCACAACAATAGCCACAAGGATCTATAAGACCCAAGTCATCCAATGGAAAACAAAGAATGTTCCACCAGAAAATGCAACAAAATATACAACAATATCGACTTCAAAGGATCCACATACGCCAATTCAAAAACAGTGGAAAACAATCAAACAAAGAGCGGCAGATTTACAACTTCTTCTTGGCAAGAAAATCTTCCAGCCAACTTAAGCCACCACAGAAAACCTCAATAACAAATTCCACTAAGCGAATCGCTTATACCTTCCTCTTACATCGCATAAATTCTTTATACATGCATTGACTGTACATGCATATAGGGCTACATTACAAGGCCTGCATTAGCACGAGTTCACACCCATGCACAGCACATACCCTTGACTATACCCTGTCGTCTGAGAGGAATCCAACTAGGAGGGGGGGAGGCATTCCAAATGCGGACTCACGTCATATATTAGAGGGCAATGTTTGTGATTAATTTTTCAACCATTTTTGCGTTTTTATTGTGTGATTTTGGGAAAAAGAATATGCCCTTGTAATTAATCAGAATTGGGGACCAAATGATCATATATGAGCCCCTAGGGATGTGTATATACTATAAAGAGAGTCAAATCTGGCAAAAAAAAACGTCGAAAAACAGCAAAAAATAGGCTAAGGTTGACGATTATGAGTGAGAATGTACATAGACGAAAGAAAAGTGAGCTACAAAGTGTTTTGCTTCTCATTGGTATTTTTATAGGTTAGAATTGCTATTTTCGGGTTATTTTGGGATTTATTTGCTTTATTTTAGTCATTTTCTAGCAAAAAATATAGAAAAAAATCCATAATCCAGATGAAAACACTACAGAAGAGACGCCTAATCAGAGCAAGGTAAAGAAGACACATAAAAAATAGGGACTGCAAAGGTGACAGGGCAAAAATGACCACCGTCATGACGGGACCTCCAACAGGAGAAATCTGCAAAAATTGTAGAACTGGAGCAACCAAGGTCCAAATCAGGAAATTTGCGAGCCTAAACCGCATCTCGCAAAAAGTTATGGCCATAGGTAAAAGATGGGAAAATTTCGTGTCGGAATCTCGATCACATATAGAGAGGCTAGGCTAGAAATCTCTCGTTTGAGTCATTTTCCATTGTGAGAGAGAGAGAGCTCCCTACAGCAGTTGGGACTTCCAGGAGCTCATCCATCGCGCACGGTCACCAGATTGACATCAGATATGAGAGGTATGCCCGTCAACACTGATTCTAAGTGTTGTTTACTTCAGTTAGTCGCAAAACCTCGCCAGCATCACGATCACAACCTGTGCACACATACGGTAGACCGGTTGTTAGGAAGACCTAGAGGCCACCAAATGGAACCAAAATTGAAAGGCACAATGCCTATAGCCTAGCGATCAAGCCTATGACCTTGGAAAGCGTGAAGGAAGCCGCCCAAAAAACCCTAATTTCACAGGATCTGCAAAAGGGCACCTGAACCATAGTGATCGGAAATGAGCCAAAACTCATAGGCAGCAAGCCAAAAACCTCGACAAACCAACTGAATGGTTAGACCATGAAAAAGTTCATCAAGACAGAGCCTAAAGTCCCTATGTGACGGAAACTGCGCAAAGCGTCACGATACTCTAACGGGCCGACCAAGTGACAAAATGACACCAAATTTAACAACGTACATCCAAAAGAGGTCAACTACGAGTTGGAATGTGTCCACTCAAGAAAAAGCTCTTCCACTAGGGCAAATGCCAGCAACAGGCCAGAAAGATTTCCAAATGGTCGTTCTTGGTGATGTAAACACTAAAACAACAACTGACTGCTTTGACGGAAGGTCAAAAGGAAATAAAAGACAGTCGGAGTTATACAATGACCAAAAGGAACGGCGACCATCACTTAAGTGGTCTACTTCGACTCCAGAACCAGCTAAGTGCTGCAAACAGGGAGTACACTCTTCTAAATTGATTAAAACTTGATGTGTGTGTCTAGGAGAGCCTACTAACACCATTGTGGTCAACTAACATCAAAAAACTTGTAAAAATGACTAGGTACTTAGTCTATCGCGATAGACTTGCTATTACAATAAGACAAGTAAAATTTTGATTTTGACTTCATGAGGGGTGCTAACAAGGAGTAATGACCACCATTATCAAATCAAAGTGCAAAATGGATCTCTTTTAGCCAAGTAACCTAGTCTATCGTGATAGACTTACTATTACAATCTTTGGGGGAAAGGCTTTTCAAAATTTTCACAAGATAGACTTGGGGAAGCATATGGAGGCAGTACACCAAATTTGGTGACAGGATGGACTCATATGGCAAGCCGAGATAGACATGACAGCAACTCAGAGTCAGAACAGGACATCTCAAGGGCAGACAGTTAAAATTCACATGTGAGAGTTCAGGCAACCTTACATCAACTAGGAGAAGGCAGACAGAGGATCACAGAGCCAAAAGATGACAAAATGACACTAAGTTCCAGTCTATCGCAATAGACTAAGCAGAGTGATACTAGGCCATCATATCAAAAATTAGAATTCACAGTTGGCTTCAGCATGATGCAAGAAGACTACCCACTAAGTTTGAACCCAAAACAACACAAAATGAAGGAGATAGACCAACATCTCCTTGGAAGGAATCTGGAAAAAATGGGAGTTGATCCAAAAAGGGGTCACTTGACATTCATTTGAGGTGGAATTGGGATCAGATCATGTGCAAGGTATGAGAAACCAACTGGTGGAGTCACAACTGCAAAATAGGACCCTTGTCAAAAGATGGCCAGTCTATCGCGATAGATTGGGCACAAATTGAAAATGAACTGATTTTCAGTTTGGGACTATAGGGTGACCTTACATGTCCTGTGAACATACACCACACAAAATTTCAAGGCATTTGGACTTGTTCTCCTTCACCAACAACATTAATTTGAAGCCGTCAGAGTCGCACAATGGAAGAGCTTGTCTATCTGCTAACATTTTACCTTAACTCATCTTGGGATTAAAAAGGCTCATCTAGATGCATGATCAAGTGGTAATCAATTTAGAATAGAAGTACTATGTTTGTACATTAACTGTTATTTGTGAATACAGGATCCATGGATGCTTCTCCAGGAAAAAGAAAAGGCAAGAACCTGGCAACGGAAGGTGCAATACCCTATGCACTTCTACCCAATTCACTAAAGCCAGCAGCCACCTAGATACCTGCAGATGTGGAACAGGCAGCAGCCTTTCAAATCTATCAAGGTTCATATGTGGATGAAAAAATAAATTTAGTGGATACAGTGATGATCCCCAAGGAGGCAGAAAATTACCTGAAAAAGATCACCGCAAAGGTCATGTCTCAAAAAAGTTGGCTTGTGGAACTTTGTCTCACTACCACCAGTGGGGATAGATTTCAAGAGGGTACAACACCTAATTGAGACTATCCAAGAAGATGGAACTTGCAGAGTGGCAGGCATGGATAATGAAGTGATGGAGATCCAGATCACCAAGGAGATCATCAAGGAGGCATTGAAATTGTCTGATCAAGGAGCCAACATGAGAGAAACAAGGAAAAACCTCACAGTCTACTTGCAAAAGTCCAAACTACCTTCTTTCAAACTCATAGCAAACCCGGAAGTAAGAGAACTGACACAGATATACAGTTAGTGTTTGTTGAGCTACAACAAAAGACCGCCAAGATACACTACACCACACGGGAGCATCTCAACAACACTGACATGGGCTATGGGAATGACACATGAGTTCTATATAGATCACGCATCATATCCGTTTCAAGAAGTGACAAAGCTACGGCAGGACATACCAAATTACATTGCAGGAGGAGAAGTCCTCACCAGAGTAATATACCAGGCCATAGGTGCGGCAGATCAGTTGCCACCTGCTCCTCATCAGAACGACTGGCTGGTATTAAGAGAGAATATCGAAGACAGATCACAAAGGAAAGTACAGGACTCTATTAACACCATTGGAGGACGCAGGCTGGAAAGAGTAACCAGAAGTACACAAGAAAAGATGGAAGAAGAAAGAAGAACTGAAGAGGAAGATGTCCGACTAAAGAAGCGGAAAGCGGAAATGGAAAACAACACCAGGTTGCAGAAGGTAGCAAAAATGGAAAGAATGCTAGAAGGATTTGTTCTCGAGAGATCTCTACGAGGCGATGTAGGCGCCACTTGGAAACCTTCTAGTAGCACTTACACATTGAGAACAAAGAATAACAACAACACAGCTTTTGAGTTGGACTGGTTCGAGAGGTACATCTAAGAAAGAAATGCTAGGGACGAACCAGAATTGCTACTAGAAGAGGAGGATCTCCAAACTTTGAGAGATCATTTGAGGCCAACTTCATGAGATCAAGAAACACCACCTCCATCTCCAAGGCCAGAGACAAGTGAGAGGCAATCAACCCCACCTGCTGACTCTCCTTTGCATTCATAGAGCTCACATCGTGATGAGAGAGTTCATACACCACCCAGTGAAGAAGAATAATAAGAATAAAGAACAGATGGTCACCAAAACACTGGAACCATATCACAAATTGATAAAGGCAAGCAAAAAGAGGTGGATCAGACAAAAGAAAAAGCTTCCTCCTCTCCAAAAATTGAGCTAGAAGCTACTATAGATGAAGATTTACAGTCAATGGAGACCCTACTAAACCGAACAAGACTGCACAGTCAATGGTTAGCTGATCAGAACAGGTCCAACAAAACGAAGTTAGAAAAAACCCATCAAGAAGTTCTGAGACTGCAGGAGCAAAGAGATGACACTCTAAAACTAATCAGCATCAGAGATGCTGAGATCTTGGGGCTCAAAAGCACAGTAAATCTCCTCAAGGAAAATTTACAGGAGTCTGAAGATTTCAATGCCATTTGTGAAGATACAATCAATGTATTCCTTGAAGATGTCAGTGACAGAGATGAACACATCCAAAGGTTGGAAAAAGAAAAGCAAGAAGCACTGGAGACAGTCAAAAGTTTGCAAGTCGTCATCGATGACTTACAAATTGAAGTCAAAGATTTGAGGGCAGTAACAGATATGCAAGCAAGGGAAATAGAACGAGCAAAGAAACAAAAAACGTCGCTACCAACAACACCGGTAGTCCACCCGCAAGAACAAGTGGCTGCACTGAAGAGAGAGCTGGAGTTGGAAAGAAAACAACGCTTAATGATAGCCGAAACTGCGCTTAGAGCAGAGGATCAATTACAAAGGCAAATTTCGGACTTACAAAGTGAACGGCAACAAGGACCAGCTCATGACAGTGAAATAGAAAGCATTGTTTCCAAATCCCTCAGGGAGGAAAATGAAAATTTTCACATC
Source organism: Adiantum capillus-veneris (assembly GCF_014529385.1). Lineage (NCBI taxonomy): Eukaryota > Viridiplantae > Streptophyta > Polypodiopsida > Polypodiales > Pteridaceae > Adiantum > Adiantum capillus-veneris. The sequence continues at coordinate 692,766 of NC_140956.1, forward strand.
AAGGTAAAAGAGTTAGAGGAGTCTGCAGCTCAAAAAGAGATGGAATTTCGAGATCTCAAAATCAATAATAGAACAATGGCTGCGCAAATCGCAACTCTACAAACTGCAAGGCAACGCCAAGGACAGGTACGAGTGCACCTGGAGCAAGCAGCCACGGATTTGGCTGGACTCACCGAAATATATGGGGGTGAAGATGACTACGAGGAAGAATCAGATGATTAGTAGGCCCCAGATACACAGACTGATCAACCTGGCTCCAAAGACCAAGAAATAGACAAAGATTCAGTCACGAGATTGGAAGAGCAGAAGCTGGCCGAGAAAATGGAAAAGCAATCAGAGATGATGTGGTACAAGGCCATGCAACTAGAAAAGGAGATGCTACAAGGGCTCTCCAGATCGGGTAGGATAGCAGCAGAGCTACGGGAAGAATGGAATGCCCCTATGTTACCCAATGCTCTGCTGAAATACGAAACTCTGACACATCAACGGCATCTCACAAAAGAAGAACAAGTGCCAGTGTTTGAACGAGAATTACAAGATCGGGAACAGCAAAATAGGATAGTAGACAGCCAGCCAAATTGGAGGTGTCAATGGCTTTTGGATCACCCTAATAACCTGATCCACTTAGTCCACGCACCTCCTGAGCTGAGGAATGATAGAACTTTTTGCCCAACGCCCCGAACATACACTTACAGCCAACATAAGGCACTACAAAGCTAAAATCCTACATGGCTGAATTATCCAGTATTGCCAGGGCCTGCAGAGGGAGAGAGAATATCCGGTTCTTACATGGTGAAAACCCTTCAGGGCGCCATCGCAGAATTCGGAGGCTCTCCCGACCTATCCTGCAAGATGCTATGTAAAATAGCTCGAACCATTTTGACCTGTCTCACAGTGTTCTCAGAAAGCTGGACTTCCGAGTATATGAATACAGAAAGAAGCATCTCAGAGCGGTCATATGATCTAAGTGGGCCGCCTACAGAGCCAGTGTTGTATGCCTACTTCAGACGGCTAATGTTTCTGCCAAGCTACCATCTCCAAACATTCAAAGAAGCATTTTAACAGGCTTCTTTATGTACAAATCCAAAATTTTTGGCCCATTAATGGCAAGCGAGTCTATGCGATATGATGCGTTTCTACATCAAATCAACCAAGAAGGACGACAATGACACTAAAGACAAAGACGATCATGTCGTGGTAGACATGAATTAGGAGGGGGGGAGTGTTGGAGCCCAACTTGTCCAGCTGTTGTAATGAGCCCACGTTGTAAAGCCTATCAAATTCCCATTTTTACGTCAAAGACATCTTATCATTTTGATCCACTTGTCTAGGTTATGTAAAGATTAATCAGTCAGTCAGGACCCATAATTGTTCCCACTTTGTAATTATGAGGAAGAGAACCCCATTTACATTTTTGAGCTAATGTGACTCAAGTATAAAAGTCACCTTAGAACCATTTTTTAAGATAACATTTTTTATTATTAATCCTGTGTCGTACGAGTCTGAGAGAGAGAGAGAGAGAGAGTGTGTCTTATCCTCTTTGCCACGTGCTTCTCCCTCACCGGATTCATGACATGACCACATCATCGTGGTACTCTCTCCTAGAGCTACACACCCATGCCATGCATTCATATTTTCAAGCTGTTCACGATCGACCCTCCCTCGAGCTTGTCTTGCTTGTAAGTAACACAAACAGTGTCTGTTTTCAACAATCAAGTGCTCTATGGAAAGAGAAAGAGATTAGCTACACATAGATATTCATAGAATTAGGTTTTGCCCACTTTTGGATTATGACCTCTGAGTCTATCGCAACTATAATCGAGATAACTAGGGTTCAAATCTGGTGAGATTAGACTTATAGGTAAGTATATCCTATTGAGAGGATGGTGACTAGTAAGTTTGATGCGATTCCGAGTTCATTGGAGGTGTAAACGGTGTTGTGAGCGTTTAGGGATAGAGTGGGTTGCATTCTACTAGGGTTCGTGATTGATGCATCATGAAAGTGCGTATGTGTAGATTGGTCTCAGCCTGACAAGCTAACAAGATTCCCCATGTGCACCTATGGGTTAGTTGTGTCGTTGGATGATAAGTATGTTGTCAGTGTCGCGCTTGCGAGCATGAACAGGGGAGTAGTTTTTCCATAAAACAGTCATCATAACACTTGTAATTTTAAACAATGTTTGTGGGATGAGTAGATCCTAGATCCACCACTTGGCCATTTATACTAAGAATTGGGAAGTAGGTGCATCAAAGATATACCGTTTGGCCACTATAACAAAGGCTTGAATGCTGGATCCAATTGTTAAAGTCTCGTAGATCCACCACTTGGCCATTCTAACCCATTTCGTAAAGTTAGGTACATTCAACACTTGGTCATCATAACCCTTGTAATTTTACACAATGTTTGTGGGATCAGTAGATCTTAGATCCACCACATGGCCATTTAGACTAAGGAGTGGGAAGTAGGTGCATCAAAGATCCACCACTTGGCCATTATAACAAAGTCTTGAATTATGGATCCAATTTTTGGTGTCTCATATATCCAGCACTTGGATATTCTAACCCATCTCTTAAAGTTAGGTGCAGTCAACACTTTGTCATCAAAACACTTGTAATTTTACACAATGTTTATGGGATCAATAGATCTTAGATCCACCACTTGGCCATTTAGACTAAGAATTGGGAAGTAGGTGCATCAAAGATCCACCACTTGGCCATTATAAACGAAGACTTGAAATGAGGATCCAACTGTTGGTGTCTCCTAGATCCACCACTTGTCCATTCTAACCCATGTCTTAAAGTTAGGTGCATTCAACAGTTGGCCATCATAACAGTTGTCATTTTTACCCAATGTATGTGGGATGAGTAGATCCTAGATCCACCACTTGGTCTTTTAGACTAAGAAAAAGGAAGTAGATACATCAAACATCCACCACTTGGCCATTATAATAACAAATCCTTGAAATGTGAATCCAATTGTTGGTGCCTCTTAGATCCACCACTTAGCATTCTAACCATGTCTTAAAATTAGGTCCATTCAACACTTGGCCATAATGTCTATGGGATGAGTAGATCCTAGATCCACCACTTGTAATTTTACATAATGTCTATGGGATGAGTAGATCCTAGATCCACCACTTCGCCATTCAGACTAATAATTGGGAAGTAGGTGCATCAAAGATCCACCACTTGGCCATTATAACAAAGGCTTGAAATGTGGATCCAATTGTTGGTGTCTCCTAGATCCACCACTTTTCTATTCTAAACCATATATTAAAGTTAGGTGCATTGAACACTTGGCCATCATAACAGTTGTAATTCTACACAATGTTTGATGGATGAGTGGATCATAGATCCACCACTTGGCCATTTACACTAAGAATTGGGAAGTACGTGCATCAAAGATCCACCAGTCTGCCTTTATAACGAAGGCTTGAAATGTGGATCCAATTGTTGGTGTATCCTCAATCCACCACCTAGCCATTCTAACCCATGTCTTAAAGTCAGGTGCATTCAACACCTCGCCATCATAACACTTGTCTACACAATGTTTGTGGGATGAGTAGATCCTAGATCCACCACTTGGCTATTTAGACTAACAATAGTGAAGTAGGTACATCAAAGATCCACCACTTGGAATTCTAACCATGTCTTACAGGTAGGTGCATTAACACTTGGCCATCATAACACTTGTAATTTTACACAATGTTTGTGGGATGAGTACATCCTAGATCCATCACTTGACCATTTATACTAAGAATTGAGAAGTAGGTGTATTAAAGATCCACCACATGGCCATTGTAACGAAGTGTTGAATTGTGGTTTGAATTGTTGGTGTATCCTAGATCCACCACTTGGCCATTTTAACCCTGTCTTAAAGATAGGTGCATTCACCACTTGGCCATGATAACACTTGTAATTCCACAGAATGTTTTTGGGATAAGTAGATCCTAGATCCACCACCTGACCAAGTAGGTGCATCAAAGATCCACCACTTGGCCATTATAATAAAGGCCTGAATTGTGGTTTGAATTGTTGGTGTGTGCTACATCCACCACTTGGCCATTCTAACCATGTCTTAAAGTTAGGTGCATTCAACACTTGGCCATCATAACACTTGTAATTCTCCACAATGTTTGTGGGATGAGTGAATCCTAGATCCTCCACCTTGCCATTCATACTAAGAAAGCAGAAATAGGTGCATCAAAGATCCACCACTTGGCCATTAGAAGGCTTGGAATGTGTATCCAATTGTCGGTTGTCTCCTGGATCCACCACTTCGCCATTCTAACCCATGTCTTAAAGTCAGCTGCATTCAACACTTGGTCATCATAACACTTGTAATTTTAAACAATCTTTGTGGGATGAGTAGATCCTAGATCCACCACTTGGCCATTTAGACTAAGAATTGGGAAGTAGGTGCATCAAAGATATACCACTTGGCTGCTATAACAAAGGCTTGAATGGTGGATCCAATTGTTGGTTTCTCATAGATCCACCACTTGGCCATTCTAACCCATTTCTTAAAGTTACGTACATTCAACACTTGACCATCATAACCCTTGTAATTTTACACAATGTTTGTGGGATCCGTAGATCTTAGATCCACCACTTGGCCATTTATACTAAGAATTGGGAAGTAGGTGCATCAAAGTTGCACCACTTGGCAATTATAACAAAGTCTTGAATTGTGGATCCAATTGTTGGTGTCTCCTATATCTAGCACTTGGCTATTCTAACCCATCTCTTAAAGTTAGGTGCATTCAACACTTCGTCATCAAAACACTTGTAATTTTACACAATGTTTATGCGACCAATAGTTCTTACATCCACCACTTGGCCATTTAGACTAAGAATTGGGAAGTAGGTGCATCAAAGATCCACCACTTGGCCATTATAAACAAAGGATTAAAATGAGGATCCAATTGTTGGTGTCCCCTAGATCCACCACTTGGCCATTCTAACCCATGTCTAAAAGTTAGGTGCATTCAACAGTTGGCCATCATAACAGTTGTAATTTTTACCCAATGTCTGTGGGATGAGTAGATCTTAGATCCACCACATGGTCTTTTAGACTAAGAAAAAGGAAATAGATGCATCAAACATCCACCACTTGGCCATTATAATAACAAATACTTGAAATTTGGATCAAATTGTTGGTGCCTCTTAGATCCACCACTTGGCATTCTAACCATGTCTTAAAATTAGGTCCATTCAACACTTGGCCATAATAACACTTGTAATTTTACACAATGTCTATGGGATGAGTAGATCCTAGATCCACCACTTGGCCATTATAACAAAGGCTTGAAATGTGGATCCAATTGTTGGTGTCTCCTAGATCCACCACTTTTCCATTCTAAACCATATCTTAAAGTTAGCTGCATTCAACACTTGGCCATCATAACAGTTGTAATTCTACACAATGTTTGATGGATGAGTGGATCATAGATCCACCACTTGGCCATTTAACCTAAGAATTGGGAAGTAGGTGCATCAAAGATCCACCAGCCGGCCATTATAACGAAGGCTTGAAATGTGGATCCAATTGTTGGTGTCTCCTAGATCCACCACCTGGCCATTCTAACCCATGTCTTAAAGTCAGGTGCATTCAACACCTCGGCATCATAACACTAGTAATTCTACACAATGTTTATGGAATGAGTGGATCCTAGATCCACCACTTGGCCATTTAGACTAACAATTGCGAAGTAGCTACATCAAAGATCCACCACTTGGAATTCTAACCATGTCTTAAAATTAGGTCCATTCAACACTTGGCCATAATAACACTTGTAATTTTACACAATGTCTATGCGATGAGTAGATCCTAGATCCACCACTTGGCCATTGAGACTAACAATTGGGAAGTAGGTGCATCAAAGATCCACCACTTGGCCATTATAACAAAGGCTTGAAATGTGGATCCAATTGTTGGTGTCTCCTAGATCCAACACTTTGCCATTCTAACCCATGTCTTAAAGTCAGGTGCATTCAACACCTGTCCATCATAACATTTGTAATTTTACACAATGTTTGTGTGATGAGTAGATCCTAGACCCTCCATTTGTCCATTTAGACTAAGAATTAGAAAGTAGGTGCATCAAAGATCCACCACATGGCCATTATAAACAAAGGCTTGAAATGTGGATCCAATTGTTGGTGTCTCCTAGATCCACCACTTGGCCATTCTAACCCATGTCTTAAAGTTAGGTGCATTCAACACTTGGCCATCATAACATTTGTAATTTTTACCCAATGTTTGTGGGATGAGTAGATCCTAGATCCACCACTTGGTCATTTAGACTAGGAAAAAGGAAGTAGATACATCCAACATCCACCACTTGGCCATTATAATAACAAATGCTTGAAATGTGGATCGAAGTGTTGGTGCCTCCTAGATCCACCACTTAGCCATTCTAACCCATGTCTTAAAGCTAGGTGCCTTTAATACTTGGCCATCGTAATAGTTCTATTTTTTACCCAGTGGTTATTGGATGAGTAGATCATAGATCCACTATTTGGGCATTTAAACTAAGAATTAAGAAGTAGGTGCATCAAAGTTCCACTACTTGGCCACTTGGATCCAATTGTTTGTGTCTCCTAGATCCACCACTTGGAATTCTAACCATGTCTTAGAGTTAGGTGCATTCAACACTTGGCCATCATAACACTTGTAATTTTAGAGAATGTTTGTGGGATGAGTAGATCATAGATTCACCACTTGGCCATTTAGACTAAGAGTTGGGAAGTAGGTGTATTAAAGATCCACCACTTGGCCATTATAACGAAGGCTTGAATTGTGGTTCAAATTGTTGGTGTGTCCTAGATCCACCACTTGGTGATTCTAACCATGTCTTATAGTTACGTACATTGAACACTTGGCCATGATAACACTTGTAATTTCACACAATGTTTATGCGATGAGTAGATCCTAAATCCACCACCTGGCCATTTAGACTAAGAATTAGAAAGTATGTGCATCAAAGATCCACTACTTAGCCATTATAACAAAGCCTTGAATTGTGGTTTGAATTATTGGTGTGTCCTAGATCCACCACTTAGCCATTCTAACCATGTCTTAAAGTTAGGTGCATTCAACACTTGGCCATCGTAACACTTGTAATTCTACACAATATTTGTGGGATGAGCGGATGCTAGATCCACCACTTGGCCATTCATACTAAGAATTCAAAAATAGGTGCATCAAAGATACACCGCTTGGCCATTAGAAGGCTTGACATGTGGATCCAATTGTTGGTGTCTCCTAGATCCACCACTTGGCCATTCTAACACATGTCTTAAAGTCAGATGCATTCAACACTTGGCCATCATAACACTTGTAATTTTACACAATGGTTGTGGGATGAGTAGATCCTAGATCCACCACTGAGCCATTTAGACTAACAATTGGGAAGTAGGTGCATCAAAGATCCACCACTTGGACATTATAAAATAGGCTTGAAATGTGGATCCAATTGTTGGTGTCTCCTAGATCCACCACTTTGCCATTCTGACCCATGTCTTAAAGTTAGGTGTATTCAACACCTGTCCATCATAACATTTGTAATTTTACACAATGTTTGTGTGATGAGTAGATCCTAGACCCACCATTTGTCAATTTAGACTAAGAATTGGGAAATAGGTGCATCAAAGATCCACCACATGGCCATTATAACAAAGGCTTGAATTGTCTATCCAATTGTTGGTGTCTCCTAGATCCACCACTTGGCCATTCTAACCATGTCCTAAAGTATCGTGCATTCAGCACTTGGCCATCATAATAGTTCTAATTTTACACAATGTTTGTGGGATGAGTAGATCATAGATCCAGCACTTGGCCATTTACACTAATAATTGGAAAGTAGGTGCATCAAAGATCCACCACTTGGCCATTATAACAAAGTCTTGAATTGTGGATCCAATTGTTTGTGTCTTCTAGATCCACCACTTGGCCATTCTAACCCATGTCTTAAAGTCAGGTGCATTCAACACTTGGCCATCATAACACTTGTAATTTTACACAATGTTTGTCGGATGAGTAGATCTTAGATCCACCACTTGTCCATTTAGACTAAGAATTGGGAAGTAGTTGTATCAAAGATCCACCACTTGGCCATTATAACGAATGCTTGAATGGTGGATCCAATTCTTGGTGTACCCTAGATAACACTTGGCCATTCTAACCCTTGTCTTAAAGTTAGATGAATCCCACACTTGGCCATCATAAGACTTGTAATTTCACACAATGTTTGTGGGATGAGTAGACCCTAGATCCACCACTTAGCCATTTAGACTAAAAATTGGGAAGTAGGTGCATGAAAGATACACCACTTAGCGATTGACACTTAGAATTGGGAAGTAGGTGCATCAAAGATCCACCACTTGGTCACTATAACGAATCCTTCAATTGTGGTCCAATTGTTTGTGTCTCTTAGATCCACCACTTTGGCCATTTTAACCCATGTCTTTAATTTAGATCCATTCAACACTTGGCCATCATAACACTTGTAATTTTTGACAATGTTTGTGGGATCAGTAGATCTTAGATCCACCACTTGGCCATTTAGACTAAGAATTAGGAAGTAGGTGCATCAAAGATTTACCACTTGGCCATTATAATAACGAATGCTTGAAATGTGAATCCAATTGTTGATGTCTCCTGGATCCACCACTTGGCATTCTAACCATGTCTTAAAGTTAGGTGCATTCAACACTTGGCCATCACAACACTTGTAATTCTACACAAATTTTGTGGGATGAGCGGATCCTAGATCCACCACTTGGCCATTAATACTAAGAATTAGGAAATAGGTGCATCAAAGATCCACCACTTGGCAATTAGAAGGCTTGACATGTGGATCCAATTGTTGGTGTCTCCTAGATCCCCCACTTCGCCATTCTAACCCATGTCTTAAAATCAGGTGCATTCAACACTTAGCCATCATAACACTTGTAAGTTTACACAATGTTTGTGGGATGAGTAGATCCTAGATCCACCACTTGGTTATTTAGACTAAGAATTGGGAGGTAGGTGCTGACGGCCGGTTTTCGAAACCGTGACCACAAGAACCATACCCCAAGAAGGGGAGAGCATATTACCAAAGGAAAAACAGAAAAAGGGGAAAGTTATTGACCATTCACCACCCTTTAGGCTTAACCACTAGCGGGGCGTCACCAATTGGTCCATACCTCTCCATTATTTCCAGAAGACAAAGCCTCTCATTCTCCTACTACTCGGCACCGCCAACTCTCTCTCTCTCACTTACTCTGCCGCTGCATGACCTGGCCTAGTGGGCGTATGAGACGGGATACCACTATGACACCCCTCTGGCGGGCCGCCACGCATTTCAAATATTCTCTCTCTCTATCTCTTTCAAATATTCTCTCTCTCTCTCTCTCTCTCTCTCTCTCTCTTTGCTCGTCCACATCCCAGCCCTAACGGGCCGCCATACTATACCCCCCCATCTCCCCTCTCGTCCACACCCCCTTCGGCCTCACTCTCCTCCCTATCCCCCCCCCTTTTCTTTCCAACTCTGGCGGACCACCGGCCTATAACCCCCCCCCCCCCTCCCCCCCCTATCTTTCCCTCCCATTAGCTCTCTCTCTCCTCTCTCTCTCTCTCTCTCTCTCTCGGGAGAGTGGCCCCGTGGACAAAAGGAGAGAATCTCTCCCTCTCTCTCTCTCTCTCTCTCTCTCTCTCTCCTCTCTCTCTCTCTCTCTCTCCTCTCTCTCTCTCTCTCTCTCTCTCTCTCTCTCAATTCACTCCCCTCCACATAGCCACTCTTTCCCTATCCTATCCCCCCCCCTCACTCACACACACTCTCTCACTCTCCCCCACGGTGGGAACCCGCCATATAGGAAACCCTCTCTCTCTCTATAACTCCTTAACCCCCCCCCTCTTTTCCGTTGACTATACCCCCTCCCCCCTTTTACGCCGTCTGTCAAATACATAATATACCCCCCCCCCCCCCCCCCCCACGCACATTGGCCGACACACATATATACACATAGACACACGCTAATACGCACATACATACATCCGTACATATACACACTCACGCTCACGCACACACACATATACACGCACGTATATACGCACACTCACATCATAAAAAAAGAGAAGAAAAACCAAACGACATCGACATTGACAAGAAGGAAGGTGACCTAAATCTCGCGACACCGACACCAAAACAAGCAATGGCATCGAAGGCATGCCCTGGCCAGCCCCGAAAGTGATGAACGCGCTACACGGACGCACCAGCGAGGCCGCCATTTTCCAGCATCGCATCCACGATGCCCTCTTCAGTAAAAACCATAGGTTATCATCATTTTTTTCCCAGTTTCAACCAAATCTTGTAAAAATCCCAAATTTGTAAATTCTCATCTCTCTAAGTGATGGTCACAACGGCCCACCTAGAGGTTTCCCTTATAATATTTCCCAAGACAAAGCAAGGGTCAACCACCCAAGGCCTATTGACTTGCTTTGTCTCCCATAGTTAGATTACCCTAATCACACGAGATTATCCTAATCTAAAGCAGCCAGCACCTATAAAAGGACACTGAGAGGTCACTATCGGGGGGGGGGGGGGGCAAGTTCATGAGAGGTCAGCACTTGGTAGTATTTTGGTGGGAGGAATTGGCAACATTTGCATCACAAGAGAGGGGACTTAGTGTAGCGATTTTCTTTGGGAATTTGTATTATGTAAAGGAAGCTATGTCCACATCTCGACTCCAATGGTCAATGCACACACACTCATGTCAGCAAGTTTTCATGTCAATGAGTCATCTCTAGTTAATGCACCAAGTAGGTTCACTATCTCTCCCTCTATCTCTCTATCACCATGATGTGCCACCTCACCAGAAATAAGGTTGTTGTAAATATTGCACGAGAATAATTCTCCCTCACATCCCCGAGGGCTTTCATCACCTGTCTATTCGCTCCATTCTCTCTCTCTCGCTCTCTCTCTCTCTCTCTATCTCTCTCTATGTAGAATTCATGATATTTCAAATTACCGTTGTCTGCGTCCTAGCCAATCAAAGCTAGGTGGTGCCCCCTGTTCGCTTCACGGATTACGGCGTGCATCGGCTCCCGGTGTTTTAGAGGTCGTCGGGGTCGTGTCGTGTTTTGCTCCCGTCATTTGGTGCCCCCACTGAGGAGAGCTTCTAAAAAAGCTTCAGTTTACAATGCTGAAGGCAACACACCTCATCAATCATGGACGAATGGCTGAAGGAGTTCTCTAGCTAGAGGACAGAAGAGGAGGAGACTAAGGAGGCACTAGCCGCCTTCATTGAAGTACTACTGCTAGGCTGCAGTGTTGTCAGTATTCAAGAGGTAAGCTCCCCATCTTGTGTTGCTCGCTCTAACCACAAATTGAAAGCATCAAGTGGGAAGGCTATGAAGTGCCATCACTGCTGTCAACCAACGCATACTGTCAATGAGTGCTGACAGAGGAAGTGAAGAAAGAACGGTGAGTTTTTCTTTTGAAAACTGCGGCACTCTCACGACAGTCAGATTTTCTGTAGCAAAAAGTGTTTTCTCTCTAATGGTCCAAGAGGAGTCATGAACTACATCAACCACCAAGTCTAAGTCCGGAAGCCTAAAGCATTTGGTGGACGCAAGTGGGCCTACACTCTCTCTAGGCATGGAGAGTTCAAATGAAGTTCGACCACCCAAGCACCATCGCCGCATGCAGAATGGAAAGCCTATTGAGGTAGACTCTTCTTGCCCAGTCTGTTTTGAACCTAATGTGGAGGATTGTGCGGACTTCTACAATAGGTAGAAGCATGTGGTGAAGGTGTCACCTTGTCAACACCTGAGGTACGCAACACTAGTGGTCAAGATCTGTGCCCTACACCCGACATGGATGATAACAATAGGCCAGAAGTATTTCCTTTCTGTTTCTTGCAACACATGCATGTAAACGTGTATATTGATAGGAAGATATTCTACCAGAAAAAGATTGTTTTCTTATTCAGAACCAAGATTCTTGATGAAATACTGAGATCTCCACGTTCCATCATCTTGCCACTTCTGGATTACTACCACTCTTTTGATGTAAGCATCTTTATTCTGTTCTATCTTTGTGATCCATTCTTTATCCTGTTTTAATCTATCCACCCAACCTTGTAAAAGTCGCTATGAGCGGCTACTATTATTAAATCTTTTTTTTTTTTTAAGAGTTTGTAATTTCCTGAGTCACTACCATGGCAAGTGTTTTTTTCCCCACGTTCAATGAAAAGAAGGGAGAAGACGTCACCACCGACTTTTTGCATGATTTCGACATCGCTTGTGTGGTTTCCAACAAGGATGATGACGCCCCACGGCTTCGAATTTTTCCTCTACTAAAAGTAGAGGCCAAGTCTTGGTACAATGCTTTTTCCCACGCTACCAAAAATGCATGGGATGTGTTATGTGATGCCTTTGTGAAGAGGTTTGGTGGAGGCACAACCTCGGAGAAGCTATGGCAGCTACTGACGGAATTGAAGCAAGGAGGTCTGCTAGAGTATGCCACCTACAAGTCCAAGTTTGTGGATTTGTGGGAGAGATGGGTTGCCTCACTGGAGGAAGGTGAAGAAGCGCCTAATTTCCTAAAGAGGGACCATTTCATCACTGGCCTGTGGGGGTTGCCGCTTGAAAAGAAGGTGAAGGGACGGTTTCCTGCAACATATGAGTTGGCAGTAGAAGTAGCCCGCCTTAAAGACAAGAAGCTACACATGCAAGCAAGAGTCAATGAGTCAGAGGAATCAAGCTCAGTCCGACTAACCCCATTGACTACAACAGCCGTTCTTAGAGCCCATGGCACAAGAGGCATCAAAAGAGCAACAAGACCTGTTGAATTGCATCACTACCCAACTTGAGAGTTTATCCGTGCATCTGGTGCAGCAAGGGCATGCACCTGTCAGAAATCCAAAACAAGGAAGAGGAAAAAGAAGGCAAAACCAAGAGTACCACTGCTATAATTGCAGGGAAGATAGCCATGGCATGTACTACTACCCACATCCAAGAAGACAGAATTTCAATAGAGGAGGGAGACAGAATCAAATCTCTCTGCCAAGGGCGAGACCACCGCCACCCAGGCAACCAATCTCACCTGTTCAGATCCCACCACCATCCGTGCAACCACAGCTAGCCCCACCAGTTCAATTCCTACAGCCACAGATGCAACCACCACCACAATCACCACTTACACTCATCCTACACCCACCACCAATTGGTACCCACACACCAAGTATCATTGGTCTTGCAGAAGAGGTCAAGATGAAGATACCAGAAGAAGGATCAAGCGAGAAGTTTGTTCAAAGGACTGAAGCAGTGGAACAAGAGGTTAAAGAATCAAAAGATGCTACCCCAATGGGGGAGGTAAGTCAAGAAAATTGTGTTACAAATGTGAGTACATCTTTAACCCTGGATGAAATAGGCACCAAAGCAATCAATTGATAGCATTGGGCAGTAAGGGTAAGAAGGCGTAGAGTGTTGATCAGGCCTCGCCAGAGTAAGAGGAATGCAAAGAGCATGGAAGATATAGGAGAAGAGGAAGAACACCCTGCTAGAAAGGCTTTGCAGAAGATGGACAACATATCAAGAAAAGGGGAGGGCTTTGAAAACAGAGGCATGTGCACCAGCATGGACCAAGGACAGTGTAGCAAGCTAAAGAAATCTTGCATCAAGGAAGTTTCACTAGAGAACCATAACAAAGAGGTAAGCAAGACTGAATTTTTGGAGTTGGATATTGCTCCAGAGGCTTGGCAGCCGAGCAAGACTTTATTATGTAGTGTCATAGACTTAGATATGGGTAATGCCTCTAGTCTACTAAAAGGTGTTATAAACTTGGATATGGGTAATGCCTCCAGTTTATGTGAGGCTGTTCAGAGTAAGTTTGATGATCAATATGTTGCCAACCTTTTAAGGATGTTTCAGACTCCTCCACAATGCAGCATTGTGTTTGCATGGGATGCATCAGACCTATGGCTATGGCTAGCCGCTATAACATATAGAGGTAAGATCAGCATGGAGATAAGAGTTAAGGAGCTATGGATAGACAAAAGGCCGATAAGGTGCAAGAATGAAGGCCTCATTTCCAATTTGGTGCAATTTTTTACAAATGAGCCTCTCTTTGGAGAGAGGTAAGTGGATCGCTCTTATATTTAAGCCGCAAGGTAGGTGGCTTACTATCAGCATCAGAAATGACGGCTGACATGTTTGAGCACACCCAAGAGAAGCATCGTGAGAGTAAGCAAGATTTTGAAGACAACCGGAGCTCACCACACCAACAAGGTGTCCATATATGGTGGATTCTTGGCACACTCTTGGGAATCATAATTTTCATTTCTTTCTTTGCACGAGCCAAGATGCTCATTTCTCCTCTCGCTACTGGTGGTTACAAATTTGGTCCTATTTAGCATGCAAATTTTATTGTTTGGACACTGCAGATAATGATCCTATTCTTCACTTGGGATCCAGGAGGACACTCGCAAATGGTTCTGGAAACCATGGGCTTCCCATTTAACCAGCCCACACTATTCCAAAGAACAGGCTATCACCCGGACCTGTTGCAGATTCATGAATATCCCAAAAATCTCACCAATGGCCAAATGGAATGGCTAGTTCAGAAGGCAACTCAATATCGGCTCCTACAGATCAACTGAAGAAGAATCAAAGTAAGGGCTAGAGACATGAATGCCTCTAGCCAAAAGGGGAGGGCTAATGATGGCCGGTTTTCAAAACCGCGACCGTGAGAACCATACCCCAAGAAGGGGAGAGCATATTACCAAAGGAAAAACATAAAAAGGGGAAAGTTCTTGACCATTCACCACCCTTTAGGCTTAACCACTAGCCGGACGCCACCAATTTGGCCACACCTCTCCATTATTGCTTGAAGACAGAGCCTCTCTCTCTCTCCTACTCCTTGGCTCCGCCAACTCTCTCTCTCATTTACTCTACAGCTACATCACCTGGCCCAGTGGGAGCATGAGACGGGATACCACTGTCACACCCCTCTGGCGGTCCGCCACATATTTCAAATATTCTCTCTCTCTCTCTTTCAAATATTCTCTCTCTCTCTCTCTCTTTGCTCGTCCACATCCCAACCCTAGCAGGCCGCCATACTATACCCACCCCATCTCCCCTCTCGTCCACACCCCCTTCAGCCTCACTCTCCTCCCTATAACCCCCCCCTTGTTTTCTTCCCAACTCTAGCGGACCACCGGCCTAACCCCCCCCCCCCCCCCCCCCCCCCCCCCCCCCCCCCCCCCCCCATTTTCCCCTCCCATTATCTCTCTCTCTCTCTCTCTCTCTCTCTCTCTCTCTCTCTCTCTCTCTCTCTCTCTCTCTCTCTCTCTCTCTCTCTCTCTCTCTCTCGGGAGAGCAGCCCCGCGTACAAAAGGAGAGAATCTCTCCCTCTCCTCCTCTCTCTCTCTCTCTCTCTCTCTCTCTCTCTCTCTCTCTCTCTCTCTCTCTCTCTCTCTCTCTCAATTCACTCCCCTCCACATTGCCACTCTTTCGCTATCCTATCCCCCCCCCCCCCCCCCTCACTCACACACACTCTCTTGCTCTCCCCCACGGTGGGAAGCTGCCATATAGGAAACCCTCTCTCTCTCTCTCTCTCTCTCTCTCTCTCTCTCTCTCTCTCTCTCTCTCTCTCTCTCTCTCTCTCTCTCTCTCTCTCTCTCTCTCTCTCTCTCTTTCTCTCTCTCTCTCTCTCTCTAACTCCTAAAACCCTCCCCCTCTTTTCCATTGACTATACCCCCTCTCCCCTTTTGCACCCTCTGTCAGATATGGGCCACCCAGGTCATGCTCTCTCTCTTGCTCCCGGACCCAGCCCGTGCGGGTGCATTGGAAAAAAGACGCCACACACACACACCCTATCTCCCTCTCCCTCCCTTGCCACTTCACCCCACCTTCACTCTCTCTCTCACGCGCTGTGTTGTGTAGGCCGCTATCTCCTCACTCTCGCTCTCAGCCCATAGACGTTGCGCTCACACACACACACACACACACCCTTACCCACACACAGCGCCCTCGCACACACACTCTCCCCATCTCTCATCCACGCCGTTATCTGCAATAAGAACCACCGAAAAATTAAAATATATATATATATATCTATATATATATACATAATATACTCCCCCCCGTTCCCACGCACATTGGTCGACACACATATATACACACACACACGCTAATACGCACATACATACATCCATACATATACACACTCACACACACACACACACACACACATATACACGCATGTATGTATGCATACTCACAGCATAAAAAAAAGAGAAGAAGAAAAACCAAAAGACATCGACATTGACAAGAAGGAAGACGACCTAAATCTCGCGACACCGACACCAAAACAAGCAAAGGCGCTGAAGGCATGCCCCGGCCGACCTCGAAAGTGATGAACGCGCTACACCGACGCACAAGCAAGGTCGCCATTCTCTAGCATCACATCCACGACGCCCTCTTCAGTAAAAACCGTAGGTTATCATCATTTTTTCCCAGTTTCAACCAAATCTTGTAAAAATCCCAAATTTGTAAATTCTCATCTCTCTAGGTGATGGTCACAAAGGCTCACCTAGAGGTTTCCCTTATAAAATTTCCCAATACAAAGCAAGGGTGAACCACCCAGG
Organism: Adiantum capillus-veneris; assembly: GCF_014529385.1. Taxonomy (NCBI): domain Eukaryota; kingdom Viridiplantae; phylum Streptophyta; class Polypodiopsida; order Polypodiales; family Pteridaceae; genus Adiantum; species Adiantum capillus-veneris. The sequence goes on from NC_140956.1 coordinate 709,404, forward strand.
GCCCACAACCTTTCTTTGTCTCCCCTGATTAGATTACCCTAATCACACTAGATTATCCTAATCTAAAGCAGCCAACACCTATAAAAGGGCACTGAGAGGTCACTATCGGGGGGGTGGGGGGGGAGGGGCAAGTTCATGAGAGGTCAGCACTTGGTAGTATTTTGCTAGGAGGAATTGGCAACATCTGCATCACAAGAGAGGGACATAGTGTAGCAATTTTCTTTGGGAATTTGTACTATGTAAAGGAAGCTATGTCCACATCTCGACTCCAATGGTCGGTGCACACACACTCATGTCAACAAGTTTTCATGTCAATGAATCATCTCTAGAGAATGCACCAAGTACGTTCACTATCTCTCCCTCTATCTCTCTATCACCATGATGTACCACCTTGCCGAACATAAGGTTGTTGTAAATATTGCAAGAGAATAATTCTCCCTCACACCCCCGAGGGCTTTCATCACCTGTCTATTCTCTCCATTCTCTCTCTCTCTCTCTCTCTCTCTCTCTCTCTCTCTCTCTCTCTCTCTCTCTCTGTGTGTGTGTGTGTGTGTGTGTGTGTGTGTGTGTGTGTGTGTGTGTGTGTGTGTGTGTGTGTGTGTGTGTGTGTGTGTGTGTGTGTGTGTGTGTGTAAGTGTGTAGAATTCCTGATATTTCAAATCACCGTTATCTGTGTTCTAGCCGCTCAAAGCTAGGTGGTGCCCCCTATTCGCTTCACTGTGACCGGCTTGCGGCGTGCATCGGCTCCCGGCGTTTTAGAGGCCGTCGGGGTCCGTGTCGTTCTTTGCTCCTATTAGTACATCAGAGATCCACCACTTGGCCATTATAACAAAGGCTTGAATGGTGGATCCAAGTTTTGGTGTCTCATAGATCGACCACTTGACCATTCTAACCCATGTCTTAAAGTTAGGTATATTCAACACTTGGTCATCATAACACTTGTAATTTTACCCAATGTTTGTGGGATCAGTAGATCCTAGATCCACCACTTGGCCACTTATACAAAGATTTGGGAAGTAGGTGCATCAAAGATCCATCACTTGGCCATTATAATGAAGGCTTGAATTGTGGATCCAATTGTTGGTGTCTCCTAGATCCACCACTTGGCCATTCTAACCCATCTCTTAAAGTCAGGTGCATTCAACACTTGGTCATCAAAACACTTGTAAGTTTACACAATGTTTGTGGGATCAGTAGATCTTAGATCCACCACTTGGCCATTTAAACTAAGAATTGGGAAGTAGGTGCATCAAATATCCACCCCTTCGCCATTATAAACGAAGGCTTGAAATGTGGATCCAATTGTTGGTGTCTCTTAGATCCACCACTTGGCCATTCTAACCCATGTCTTAAAGTTAGGTGCATTCAACACTTGGCCATCATAATAGTTGTAATTTTTACCCAATGTTTGTGGGATGAGTAGATCCTAGAACCACCACTTGGCCTTTTAGACTAAGAAAAAGGGAGTAGATACATCAAACGTTCACCACTTGGCAATTATAAAAACAAATGCTTGAAATATGGATTCAATTGTTGGTGTCTCTTAGATCCACCACTTAGCATTCTAACCATGTCTTAAAGTTAGGTATATTCAACACCTGGCCATGATAACACTTGTAATTTTACACAATGTTTGTGGGATGAGTAGATCCTAGATCCACCACCTGGCCATTTAGACTAAGAATTGGGAAGTAGGTGTATTAAAGATCCACCACTTGGCCATTGTAATGAAGTGTTGAATTCTGGTTCGAATTGTTGGTGTGTCCTAGATCCACCACTTGGACATTCTAACCATGTCATAAAGTTAGGTGCATTCAACACCTGGCCATGATAACACTTGTAATTTTACACAATGTTTGTGGGTGTTGGCGGATACGCCACGATGGACGTCATCACAGCGAGAACTCACCTAACAAGATTTGTCAGCTAAGGACGAAGCTCGACCCGCACGCATGTGGAAGCAAGCATAGGGTGTCAACCTACACTCGACCGACTCTCGACTACTTCCTACAGAGGTCTCTACCCAATGTCTAAGCTACAGCCTTCAGGAGTGCATAAGAGGAGATTTCCTACCACGCTTTCAAGAGCCAAATACCCAGCAAACGTTCTCAAAATGCCACGGAACTTGAAGGAAACCCTATTAACACCAATAGGTCGCTCTCCCTAAGGTCCATGAACCAAAACCCCAACTCTAAACACCTGGTGCAAAATCACGTAGGATGTCTGGTGGGAATTTGCAGGTCGTCTTTTTCGAAAACTAAAGTGCCTAATGTGTAGCTCTACTCATTGCAAACGCATGGATATATTGAAATGCAAAAACAGACAACGTATGCTCATCGAATCACCAGATGTAGCTCATGGATCGAGTTTGCAAACCCAGGTCGTACACACGCAATGTAGGTATTGGCACGTAGCTCTCTTTGGGGGCAACACGTTGCACTTCTCCACACTCGATTCCGACCACCGGTGCGCGCGTAGCATCAAGATGAAACTCTCACTCTCTCTCGTACACAGAGTACACTCACTCACACAGACAAAACTTTTTTAAAAATGACAAAGGTTTTTTTTTCATTAAGGTCAAAAGTGGTATAAATACCTTACAATCTCAAACCCTAATGTTCCAATTTAACCATCCACTCAATCTAAATGTCAAAAATGGGATACAATCTAGAAGCTTCTGCAAACCCCACTATTTACAAATGTGAAATGATGGTTTTTCTCAATAAAAGAATAATTACAAAAAATCATATCCTATTCAACAATTATTCTCCGTTGGGTGTGTCCAGCTGCTAACACTCCCCCCCTCCTAGTTCATGTCGTCCCCGACATGGCAGTAGAGCTGCTTCTTAAGTTGAGGCTTTCGTGCATCTTTAGCAGGGACTCATATCGCGCATGCTGAGCCAGTAATGTCGAGCCGAATATCTCTGTGTTGATGGTGAAGAAGCCGGTGTAGAAGGCTTCTTCAAATGCCTAGAGGTGATACGAAGGCAAAAACATGATTCTCTAATAAAGTGCATGTATCACCTCGTGAGAAGGCTGAGTAGACATATCATATGCACATCTGTATGTATCTTGGAAGAAGAAGATATTGTCCGTTGCCTGTCCAGGTTTAAAGGTTTTGAAAACCGCCATAAGGGTTTTATAGATTTTTCTAAGCATGATGCAAGATAGGTCAAGCGAGCCAGTGAACAATTGAATGGAGCCCGTTAGGGTTTTCACCATGTATTGCTCACTCATTCTCTCACCTGCCTTCAAGCCTGGCAGCTTCGGGTAATTTCGCCATGTACGTTGGCTTCTCTGCAACAGCTCGTCTGCTTTCCATGTCCTCATCCTTGGTAGAGGGCAAAACTGAGGTTGTGTCTGATTCTTTTAGGCGCCTCTACCAAATGAATTAAATATTGCGGATATTTGGTGAGCCATACCTTTCTCCACTTGGACTGAGAGTCCACGATCAGCTTGACTTCTTCTGGTTTGGAGATATCTACTTTGTATAATGGCACTATTGGCTCTTCTTTTATCCGTTTGTTGATTGTAGCAGCCTCATACTTTAGAAGAGCATATGGGAGATAAGGTTGTAGCCATTCACGCCGAATGATATTGGCATCTATCTTTTGAATGGTCATAGATTTAAACACTCTCTGCTCCCACTCCAATGCTTCTATTGGCCGTGTCTTGTATTGCCGCTTCTATTGCTTTCTGTAGCTTTTCTTCTTCTTCTTGTGTCAAATCCTGGGGTTCTTGTGAAGGTCCCACAAGGATGTCCTCTTGCAAATTGGTGTCCACTGGATCTGACACATTTTCTATGTCAATGCCTTCCATTGATATTGGTCCAGTGCTCACATGTTGCTCTTTCGTCTGCTGTTGGCCTTTTAGCTTATCTATCTGCTGTTGAAATGCCTTCTTTGCCTCTTTCGCTTGATCTCCCATGTTCACTAGGAGGTCTTTCAAATCTGCATTGATTTTTTCCGCCTCCTCGAGCTTCCTCTTGATTTCTTTGTATTATGTTTGCCATCTCTTAAATTCCTTGTCCATCTTCTTTTTCACGGCTTCTAGCTCAGTTTTCATGGCCTTGTTCTCTTCTTCCAGGCGGTTTTGCATTGCAAGAGATCCCTCCGCCAGCATATGTCTTTGTCGTTTCTCTAGTGTCAACTCCTTTTGGAGTTTCTTCATCTGTTCTTCATATAGATCACTTTCTGAAGTTGTGTCAGTCGAGCTAGCAGCTCTGACTCTGGCCGGAGATGCCCTTAGCCATTGGATGGTCTGATCTTTCACTTTCATCTAATCTTTTAACTCTATCACTTCATCCTGGCTTGCCTCATGTTCTATCTCAGCCTTTTCCTTGGCATTCCTCAAGGTTTCCACCTCTTTGGACTCATCAGCAAGTTGTAGTGTCAGATTGTCCCTCTCTTTCTCCGCATCTATCAGTGACTTGCTGATTTTCTTGTATTCCTCTTCTGCTCTTTGAAGATTGTGTTCGGCTGCCTGATTCTGTCATTCCATCTCTTGGCATCTTTGTAATGCCGCGTCCAGATTGGCTTGCATCTTTGTTTGTTTCTCTATGTTCTCTTGGCCATGTTTTTGCAGTGAGTCCACTTCAACTTTGATATGAACTTCATTTGTTTTGAGATTATCAATCTCACTCTCACTGGCCATTGATCTTGCTCTAAGCCCGGTTAGTTTTTGCATTACCACATCCCAATCATTGGTTGGTGGCTGTAGGTCCACTGTATCTGTGGCCATCTCCTTCAACTCTACTAACCGAAGGCTCTACATATGTTCCTTGGGTCTTGTGCTTGCCAACTCAAAGGCTACAGTAGCTGCCTCTTCTCGAGAGTACCCAGCAGCTAGTAGATCAAGAAATATTCTAAAGTTTCTTTCCTCTGGATCTGGCTTCTCCTCTTTTGGCTCAGCTTCTGCCTTCTGCTCTTCCTCTTTGTTCTTCTCTTGCTTGGACTCTTTTTGTTCCTCGGGTCTGTTCAGCTCCTCTTTTTGTTGGGTTTGTGGAGGACTAAGAGGAGGTGGTGATGGTGGTAGGCTGGATTCCCGGCTTGAGGATGGAGTTGGTGGCTTCTTCTTGAAATCTCAATCCGCCTTGGTCTTTCTCTCTCTTTCTTGGCCTTCCTGCTCTACTAGCAGCTGCCGTCTCACTTGGTCCACCTCTTCTTTTGTAAAAGGGATATTTGGGATATTCTCTGCCGTAGCATCTAAGATTTCAAAGTTTTTGATATAATCTTTGAACCGATCCGGTGAACCCTTCGAGATGATCCGGACATAGTTTCAAGGGATGGCTTCCACAACTCGCTCAGACCCCTTTGAGTGCTCTCTCGGCTCTAAAACTTTCCATCAGTCTTTCTAGGTGCGCCTGTTTCTGTGACTTGGTTTCCTTGATTGGCACTTATAGATTTTCTTTCTTTCCCTTCTATGACTCTGGCAGCTCTTCTAGCACGGTCTCTAACCGGCACTTCATCCTTGTGGCTACCCTGGGTGCCTTGGGAGGTTCTTCTTCCTTGTCTTCCTTTAGCTTTAGCCAATCATTTTGTGAGGGAGGTAGAGGCCAGTTTCCCTTGGCATGCATTGCTCCATACACAACTTTTGTTATCAGCTCACCAGGTACAATATAGGTGGGATTTTTGGTCCCCATCTTCACAAGATTTTCGTGGATGTAAGCAACATAATTTATCTCTTTTGCTTTTCTCTTCTGCATTGCCCAGGTGAAAGTGGTGGCAATGGCTCCAGGTGGCATCTTGTATTTCTGTGGCCGCTTTGTACACATGTGGAAGTATTGATTGTATAGTTGACTCATGATAGCCACCTTCGGGTTTGCAATATCTTCAAATGTGTAGTTATTCTTCTTTTCCGAGTAGACCTTGACTTCATCTCACCTCTTTGTTACATTGTCTCCTTTGTTTGAGATGTCAGGTGCGACTGCCACCACCTTCTCTGTGATGAAAATCATTGTATCAGGCTTGCCTTGCAGATCTGTGACTCGGGCCACTCCATCTTCTTTGATTGTGGTGACAAATTCCCACACTCTTTTAATATCAATCCTTGCTAACAAGGCTTCAAAGTAGTTGTGGAGATCCAGCTTCTCCAAGTAATCTCCCATCTTGCTCCTGACAAATTCATTGAGCTCTCGAGGTATCATGGGTAGCTCCACTGCATTTCCTTCTGGATCTTTGAATACTCCTTGGTAGATTCTCAGATCATTGGTCTCTAGCAGATCATCTTGAATCCATGTGCTTGTGGGCTTTAGGGTTCCCTCTAGGAGCACAAAAGGCTCCACTTCTTCTAAGTAGTCCTTCATAGTCATCCTCTTCTTCTTTGCACGTGATTTTGCGGCTACCATGGATCCTGTTGCACTCAGTAGTCCAAAGTTAGCGTCTTTTACATATTAGCTGATAAACTGAGTACTGACTACCCAAATGACTTGAAAATTGAAAATAAAACTCAAAAGGAACTAGGGAAACTCTTCATTTGCTCACAGTAACTTTCTGGCTAAAAAATAATCATGTAGACATCCTACGCGTAGGATGTCTACCTTCTCTGTTTTTGGTGAAACTTGGCAGGCTTGTGGCCCTTGACCTGTGCAACATGGCTATGTCATTGGAATTGGGTTTGGGCATCAAAAAGTGCAATTTTGGGTAGATTTAGTCTTTTGGCTCACAAATTGGGTAGGATGTCCTAAACAAGTGGCAAATGATATTCAATTGGGTTGTAATTTGATACATGGGCTTCTTATAGCATGTTAATGGCTCTCATGAAGTCAGATCCTTCACAGTAGGTCAATATCACACTGGAGACATCCTACGCGTACGATGTCTATTTTATCATAATGACTTGAAGTTGGTTCTGGGGGTAGCCCTTAGCATGTGGAACATGGCCTTGCTCTTAGATTTTGATTTGGATAAGCATTGGTGTTGTTAAGAGCATGTGTAGTGTTTTTAGGCTCAAAAAAGTGCATCTTAGAGGTTTTGGGGGCCGAATGTGATGGGAATGGCAAATTTGATACACGAGCTTATGAAGGTGCTATAAAGAGATCTGGAACTCAAAAACACCAGCTGGAGGTCAAATAGGTCATTTAGACATCCTACGTGTAGGATGTCTATTTCATCAACTTTCACATCTGACCCCACAGTTAGCTTGGCAGTGTTCTCATGAGCATATTGTGCAAGTTTCATGTGATTTGGACTAGTTTTGGTAGGTCTATGACCCATTATTGCCTCTATGATCTGACTTTCTATTTTCTGATGCATATGAGGTCGTCTTTTGTCCAAATGTGATGAAACTTGGTGGCTAGCATATACAGGCTATGTAGAAACTGTGTATGAGATGAGATGTTGAGTTTGGTTCCCAGATATGGCCTTGAGACATCCTACGCGTAGGATGTGTCCTGATGAAATTTATATGAGAAGTGCTACTGGTGCCTGCCCTGAGCCCCCCTGAGTCCCTTTTAAGCCCTATTTCAACAAAAAAGTTAAATAGATAGACAGAAACTCCCTGTTTGGCTTTCAGAGCCTCTGAGCGGTTTTTTGACTCTTGGAGTGCTTTTCGGCGATGAAATTTCTTGATGTTAGTCTCCATAGCTTCACGGTTCCTTGGGGATCCTTGCCATATGGTTTTTGTTGACTTTGGCTTCTACGGAGCTCTGTTTGGCAATTTGTCGCTCTAGAAGCGCCCGTGGTCGCGTTTACATGTCGTCAATGACTTGTGGTGGTCTACCCTCATAGGACTTGGTTGTTGATGGTCTAGGAAAGCCGCTCGTGAAGTTTGGTGGAAAACGGACATCCAATTTGGCCGTGAGAGCTAGTTGACGCTTTGTGTGTCTGATGTCGTTTCTGAAGCTTAATGCCACTTCAAGTTGCCTTATGGCCATGTGGGCTATATAGGCTTGAAGAGCATGTCGAGATGCTCCTACCCATGAGTTTTGGTAGCATTTGGGCGCCTTTCCACCGATTTACCATTTGGTGGCCTCTTGCAGGGCTCTAGCTGTTAGGGTTTTTCCCAATGGTTTTTCGCCACCTTTGTGCATTCAAAAGTGGTCTCCTATGCTAGGTTAAGCCTTCGATGAAGCCTTATTGCTTTTGGGTTAGCCGTTAGGTGGCCACTTCTACCTGTAGGTCTCTACTACTCACTTCCCGTGTGTACTCCACGCTAGTTTTCGCGACAAAACATCAAACATACGCGAAAAGCTCAAGGTGGTGAGCCTACCTCTCATGTCTGAGCCTGTCGGGTGGTCGTGCGCGTCGTAAAAACCACTGGAAGTCCGGTTTTCTCTAGATGGCAAGAGCTCTCTCTCAAGAAGGCAATAGTAGAAATGAGCTTTAAATGAAGTGAAAAAATCTTATAATGGAGGTCCCCGAACCACTTCCCATGAAACTTGACATGTGCTCCCAACTTCTTGTGAGATGCGGTTTAGGCTCGAAAATTTCTTGATTTGGACTCCATTTGCCCAGTTTTCGAGAAATTTGACGTTTCGGTCAAAATCTGGTCAAAACACGCTTTCCGCTCCATTCACATAATTGCACCCCCATTGTATCATAGGTTTTCCTCTAGTCACTGATTATCCCCATATTTTTTATTTTCATTACGACCGTATTTCACCTGCTTTTTGTATTTTTGAAGTTTTTCTGCTGATAATTAGTAAAATTAAAAATAAAATAGCAAATTAAACCCAAAAAATCTCCAAAAATCATAATAACTCAAAAACATCACCGCAAAACACTATATACACTCACATGAATTTTTTATAACCGGATTTCTCCGTTCTATCAATATTTTGTCCGAAAAATGGTTATTTTTACCTATATACACACACCTAGGGGCTTGATTTGGCGTTTGGCTCCATATACTTGTAGATTCATGCTGTATAAGGGCATATGTAGTTAGATTAGTCCAAAAAAATTTGCAATCAAACGACAACCCTCTAAAATAGTCAAAAAACATGCCCTTTTTGCTCCTTTTACCATTGGGTCCGCATTTGAGAATGCCTCCCCCCCTCCTAGACGGAGTCCTCCCGGACAATAAGGTATCACCTTGGTGTATGTTCCGTGCATGGGTTAAAAATTGTGCTAATGCTCGGCAGTGTAATGTGGCCCTATATGATGCATACTCAGTCAATGCATGGAAAAATCAATGTTGTGCAAGAGGAGGGAATAAGCAAGATGCTTATTGGCATTCGACATCAAGGTTTCCTGTTTTTGTTGATTTGATTGGCGGATTTTCTTTGCAAGTAAAATTTGTAACTCTACAATCATCTTTCTTGCAAAAGTCGCTTGGTTTGCCACTACTATTGATATGGCCATGGTTGTCTCCTTCGAGAGAATTGTCGTGGCGGAATTAGCCATAGACTTTGTCTCTTTTGCTTTCCATTTGTAGCTTTGTTGTGGAGGTTTTTGGAGGTTTATGGCCATGTTCGTGGTCGTCATTGTTGTGTTGTTGATCTGCATCCACATAGATCAGTTTTCCGGTTTCATATGTAGTGTATGTCTTCATGCCGATGTTGCTTGTACTGAAGGGAGTTCCTGTTGCTTTGGTTTCGGGATCCAAATGCGAGTCGCTTTTAAGTTGTTACTGAGCATTCTCTTTGGGATCCATATCTTTTTTATTCCCTTGGTTTTTGGTGGATCTTTGTGCTTCTGTTGACTTGTTCTGTTGTATTGTGGTTTGTCTGCCATGTCACCTCTATCCTTTTGCACCCATACTTGTTTTTTGCATTTTTCTAACCTTGATCTTTTCACTGTGGTTTGTGTTGTTTTATGTTTGTAGTGAACATTTTTGGTAGTTCCCTGGTTGGTCGCCATGGGTATTGTGTTGTACTTTAGTGGCACCCATCCTTTTGGTTCTTTATCTAGTGCTTGTGGTGCTACCATCTGGTTCTTCCGGGGTTGCTGAGAAAATGCTACCACATGTTGTTCTTGTGCCTGCTGAATTTTGACTGCATCCGAATTCCAATCTATTTGCACATTATACTCTTTTTGCCAAGGTTGTCCCAACAACATGGGGTGTAGTGTGCTTTCATCCTCAACCACGTAAAACTTGTGTGGGTAAATATATTGATGTATTTGTACATGCAATGTAGTCCAGCACAATGTTTTTAGCGAATGTGATATACTACTTTCCAGCACTTGTGGAGTAGGATGTAGTTGATCTTTGGGATTGAGCTGTTTGTATAATTTGTAAGAGATCAGATTTTCTTGAGCTCCAGAATCAAGCAATGCTGTCGATTCAACTTGATTGCTACCCACTTTGACTGCAATTATGGTCTCCACTGTGTCTTCACCAAAATTCGTTAGTCGAATAGCATTTATTCACAACGGTGATTCACATTGTTGTTGTTGTCGTAGAAGCCTTATTTTTGCAATGCGTTCTTTTGCTTCTGTTTGGGCTTCTTCTCGTACCCTCTGTTTCTCCTTCATCCGTTGTTTTTCTTGATGGATTTGTTGAAGCATATCCTGTGTCAGTGGTAAATGATACTTTTTTAATCGACACCCACTAATCCAATTTGGCATTTCTTCTTCTGCTAATGTAGCAAGTTTAACATCTCCACTTTGTGATAAGTCACTAATCACAAAGGGTCTCATCCCTCGCTTTTTAAGTTTCTTGGCATGTTGCTTCAAGGTATAAACAAGTACATAATCGCCTATTTTGAAATCTTTCGTGCGCGCATGCTTATCAAAAAACTCTTTTTGTCTTCTCTTTTTAGCATAGATTGAAGCTACAGCTCTGAATCAAAGTTCATCTAGCTTTTCAAGATCATCTATTCTTGAAGAGATCTCATGCCCTGTCCATTCTAAGTGTTTTGCTACTCATAGAGTCGGAACTAAAAACTCTATGGGTAATATAGCGTTTAGACCAAAAACCATGTTGTATGGTGTCGTTCCGATTGATGTTTTGTAAGCTACCCTGTATGCCCATAGTGTTGAGTGCAACTGCTGATCCCAGTCTATCCTTGACTCTGATACAATTTTAGTCAGAACAGTGCATAGTGTTTTATTTGTGGCCTCAACTTGTCCATTTGCCTATGGATGATATGGAGCAGATTTTCTATGTATGACCATGAATTCTTCTAGCAGATATTCAATGACTACATTAAGAAAATGTGCTCCTCGATCACTGAAAATTTCTATTGGTAATCCGTATCGTACAAAGACATTCTCATACAAAAATTATGCAGTGGTTCTTGCGTCTTCTTTTTGTGTTGCCTTGGCTTCCGTCCATTTTGTGAGATAGTCCGTAGCCACGATGATATATTAGGTATGTGTGCGATATGCAGGCGGTGAAATAGGCCCCATAAAATCAATGCCCCATTTTGCAAATGCCCTTGTTCCCATCATTGGCCGTAGTGGCATCTCATCTCTCTTTATCGGCACTTTGGTGCGCTGACATTCGTCACAATGCTTTACAAACTCCTCAACATCCATATGCAATGTAGGCCACCATATTCCTGCGGTTAAGACAATTTTTTCCGTCTTATCGCCTGAAAAATGGCCTCCACTTATACCTCCATGTGCGTGTTCTAGAATCAACAGGTATTCACTTTCACTTGCACAGATTCTAAGTTGATTGTCCTTTCCTCGCTTATAGAGTTGATTCCCAATTAAATTAAAGTCGCGAGCCTCCAGCTCTATAGCCCTTTTCCGTGCTTTTGTTATTTTTTCAGGAAATGTCCTTGTTGTTAAGAAATCAGTGATATATTGACTCCATGCAGGTGCAATGTTTACCTGAAACAATGTCGCGTGATCCACCGGTCGTTTGGCACTACATATAGTACAATTGTTAACATAAGCATGTGTGTCAGCATACATAGTTGGCCAATAAACCCCTAAATGTTTCAGTCTTTGGTGTGTTTTCATTATTGAACAGTGAAATGCACAATCCTGGACATGTGCTTCATCAAGATAACACTCGAATTCCTCAGGATTTATACATAATCGTAAAATTTGGTCCGAGCCTAGATAATACACTCGTCCTGCAATCGACTGGAATTTGTTTTCTGTCGAATTGTTTGTTGTTTGGATCTATCTTCCTTGTTATCAAATCTACCTCCAAAGGAAAGAATGCTAACAATTTCCTGAGACCATTTGGGTATCATTTCAATATTGAAAAGATAAGCATCATGTATATCATCGTCTACTCCTTCAGGAGCTTCCCCGTTTTGCAACCTTGAAAGATGATCCGCCCGCAGATGAGTCTTACCATTTTTTACTACCACTGTGAAGTCAAATTCTAGCAATATCATAAACCAGCGTACAATTCTCCCAGTATTGCATGGTTTATTTACTAGATACAAAAGAGCTTGATGATCTGTGAAGAACACAAATTTGTTTGCGAGCAAATAATGCCGAAATTTCTTTACAGCATAAATCATTCCTAACCCCTCTCTTTTAGTGGTTGTGTAGTTCTTCTCTGCACTATTTAGCTGTCGGCTCGCATAACAAACTGGGAAATCCATTGTTCCGTCTCCAGGTTGAGCCAGAATACTCCCAATTGCATATGCAGATGCATCAAAGTGAACATGGAATATCTTTTCCCAATCTAGTGCTTTAAGTACAGGTGCTGATACAAGGTTTTCCTTAAGCTTTTGGAATGAAGTTTCACACTCCTCAGTCCAGTCAAAACTGACTAATAAATGATACAGAGGTTGTGCAATGACTGCATACATATATATGAATCTTCAAAAATATCCGTAGTGTCCCATGAAGGATTGTACTTGTTTGGCATTAGTAGACTTGGGCAAGTCTACTATGACTCTGATTTTGTCTAGGTCAGTGGTTATGCCATTTCTTGAGACAATATGTCTTAAGATGTGGCCTTACCTAACCATAAAAATGCACTTTTCCGGGTTAAGACAGATTCGATATGTTTTTCATTTCTCAAATACCTTTTGTAAATGGTCAATATGTTCTTCTCGTAGAAGAGAGTGTACACAGAGATCATCCATATATATTTCTAAGAATATTCTCAGGTATTCCTTGAACGCATGAGTCATTAATCTTTGGAAGGTAGCTGGGGCATTGGTTAAGCCAAAAGGCATAACTCTGTACGCATATATTCCCCATTATGTGGCAAACGCTATTTTGTGTTGATCCTCTACTGTAATTGCCAGTTGGTTATACCCTGAAAACCCATCTAAAAAGGAAAAAGACCGTTTCCCAGCCACCCTCTTAAGTACATGTTCTAAACCTATTGCCACTCCCATGGAAACATGTTTGAAATTGAGTCTTCATGATGTTGGTGATCATACCGATGTCACTCTTTACCAAACTGTTGTTGGTTTCCTTATTTATGTAAGCAACACGAGGTCGGATATTGAGTTTGGAATCTCACATGTCAGCAAATTCATGCATAGCCCAAGGTATAAACATTGGCAAGCTGTCAAGAGGATTTTTCGCTACTTGAGTTGCACTTTACATCTTGGCTTGTTTTATCCCAAGGGGAGACCATTGACTCTCAGTGAAGAGAGTGTGGGTTGAGATATTTTCAACACATTTATGCCCATACGTTGAGAACGCTTTGTGGATGTATGCATTCTTGTGGACTCTCAGGATTCGAGAGTGGCTTCATCACAGGTTATGTGCATTGACTTATGCGATTGAGTAGATTTCAAAAAGTGTGGTGCACGGATTTGCAGAGAGTTTTGCAAGCATTTTTAGCATGATTGAGAGCTGAATTTTCAGCTGATTTGGATGCTCTTTGATACACATTTGGTACATGCTTGATGCTCGTTTATATTGCCATGTGGATGCACATGATGTGCGCTTTTCGGTGGATGGTATTCTTCGCCTTGCAATGGCATATGTGGGCTGATTTTCAGCTATTTTGAGCATCAATTTGTGCCATATTTTGGTTGGTTTGCATCCAATTTTATGCTAGTATGTGCCTTGCTTGTAGAGTGTGGTTGATGCACTTTGTGTTTTGGATTACAGGATTGTTTTCCAAGTTTAAGGAGTTGAGACTTTGAAGTAGCTCATATATACTTGAGTGCGGATTTTGCGCATGATTTGCTCATGGTTTTGAGCATGTTTATGGCATGTATGGTTATTATGGTTAGATAGCAAAATACTGTCGAAACTCTGTCGGATTTTTCTTGCGAGTTTATTTTTTTATGCGCATGGTTTGCAATCGTGTTTTGATTGCATTTGGCACTGAGTGGTTGCTTTGCCATAGTGTTTTGGCATCGCATTGTGAGAGTGTTTGCTCACCGGATTATGTCATTAGACATACATGTGGTAATCTCTTCAGGAGGGCGATTATTGATGATAGTTTTATCGATTACCACATAGTGCTCTTAGATTAGAGCAGGTGTTTTGGCATCATTTGAGCGGTTTTGCTCACTTTTTCGTCACATTGATCGCCATATTTGCTAATACTTCTCTTAGACAGCTTATGCCAGCTTATGTTGTATTTTGACACTACTTGGTGTATGAGTTAGCTAGGCTTTGGCTATTGTCAGTTGATTGATTTGTGCTTGGTCTTGTCACAGGTTATCGCCATGGATTTGGCATGTACATCATTGTCAGGGTTTGTGCTTTTCCATACAAAATTTGATGGTTCAAACTTTGAGCATTGGAAAGCAGGTATGCATGATGCATTGAATCAGTTGGGCCAAGTTTTGCCACTATAGGGCATGGATGCTAGGCCAGAGTCTATGATTGACGATGAGTGGGAGGACTTGGACGAGCTTGCACGTTCGACGATCATGTTACACCTTGGTGAGTCTGTCTATCGCATTGGTTTGGATGCATGCACAACTAAAGAGTTATGGCAAAGATTGTGCAATGCTTTTGGCACAAATGATTCTAGAGAGATGCCTACATTCCAAGGACGATCTTGCAGACATAGAGATGTTGTGTGTTGGCATTGTGGTTATACAGGGCATGTACGTAGGCGTTGTTTTCAGCCGATGAGACAGCACAGGTGACAGCACAAGAGGGATGCTATCACTTTGGATGATGTGGGAGAATATGTAGCGTATGTGGCTTTGCATGACGGAGATGTCACCTTTGCTTCCATGTTTACTCTTGACTTTCTTATGTCGGTTTTTGACGACACATTACCTTTGCTTTGGATACTAGATGTGAGTGCTAGGTTTCACGTCATGTTGAGTCATGAGTGGTTTAGCACATATGTTAGTGGTATGCTTGGACATGTTTGTCTAGCTGATGGTTCAGTGCATGACATAGTTGGTGTAGGAGATGTCAGACTATCGTTGCCGAGTGGTGCATCATACATGTTGCGAAATGTATGTCATGTGCCAGGTTTGACACAGAGCTTGATCTCTATGAGTCACTTACGAGACAGCGGATGCCAGATAGTGATGGATGAGCACAGTTTCAGATTGCATCGTGGAGAACTAGTCATAGCTATAGGTGCTAGTGTTGGCATGATTCATGCGATGCGAGTACGTCATGTTCGATACGGCATAGTTTTCGTGAGTACGCAACCATGGAGAGAGATGAGGCATGTCTCCTTTGTGTATAGGTTGCATGATGCTCCAGTTTGTGAGCATGTTGAGCCATTTGTGGAGCAGGGTATGTCGTTTGTGGATACGATGATGGATATGGATGGCTTGAGTGCTGAGGACTCAGCCATGATTCAGTCATTCATGGATATGCTTAGGCCAGAGGCTGATGTATGTGAGTTACATCTAGGCATTGCTCTTGCCACACAGGGTTCAGGACAGAAAAATGCTCTTGGCACGCATGTGACATGCGACGGACAAACACGAGGATAGATTCCAAGGATGGATTGTCAAGCACTTGGAGCACTCTGAAGCATTTGGAATCATTATGGGACATTTGGAAGCACTTGGATGCACTAATAGGCAATCATGAGCAACTGGAATCATTCATCAATCTCAGTCAAGCACTATATAGCACAATTAAGTACTACTATAATGGACTACCATACACATGAAAACAGTTGGAGGCACCTTCAAGCTGTAAATGCATTTTGAAAATATTACAAGCACACAGTAAAGCACCTAAATAACACTAAATAAAGCATTATGACACACTCCCAAGATGTTCGGGCTGATATACATGAGGCAAATCAAGTAAATGTAGTGGATGTAGTACATGCGCTTGCCTATTCTCTTTTGAACAACATCTTTCTTGTTTAGTGAGATGTAGGTTTCCACCGACCAGAATTGAAACACAATTTCTCTAATTTTGATTGTTAAGAAGCTTCCTCTATGCAGTTGATGGTGACAATTGTCTAAGGGAATTGCCCCCTCTTCCACATCATGGTGCACCCAAAAATCGGTGGCAATGACATTTCTTCGGTGAATTTCTAAAGCCTTGGCAACATTTCTACTACTTATTTGATTGTTACCCCCACTTTCTCCATTGAGGCATGCCATGATAGTAGCCTGTTTCAAAAACAGTTCATTATTTGAATGAGGTATCTTCTCTCGACTATTTTTTATGTGGGTTGCAACACTGAGAACGTTGGATGAAGGAGGAGTTGCTATAGACTCTTTTTTTGAAGACCATGAAAAATCCTATTTGTTTGACTATGCCAACACTTAGCAACTGGCCTACATATTTTCTTTGCCTCGTGCTCATCAATGTCACCATCCTAACGTGTTTGGGCCATCCTCTTCTGAATGCTTCTTTGTTCCCTCTTCTTAGACAACCCAAAAGTTTCGTAGACCCGACAGAAGTTCCTTTGGGGTGTGTTATGTACTAGACAATGGAGGAAGATAAATGGTGCCATTGTCAACATCGTGTGATTCCATGTGGAACAAGTAATGAGGCTAATGATACAACAAAGAAGACCATCAAAACACAGCCATAGTACTCATGGAGAGAGAGAGAGAGAGAGAGAGGACACTAAGATCCTACGTTGTTGAGATATTGGAGTGGCCAGACAATGAGAAAGCTAGAAGTGATGAATATGGCGTGCCCCGAAGTAGCTGCAGAGGCTATAAGGGAGGAGACGGAGTTCACTGCGAGTCCTAAACCAGAAGACAAGCACATCTAAGGAGCCCGAAAATAGAGGCAATGGAGAGAGAGAGAGAGAGAGAGTGAGAGAGTGAGAGATGGCACATGAACAGTTCTAGGGAGGGAAGAACCCATTGAGCGAGCATTGCGGAGTCCAAAAGTAGCAACAACAAGAGAATATTCATTAGAGTTTAATGGTCAAAGTGAGTTTTCTATACGTTTAAAAATTCCAAGTCTGTTGCCCATCTTATTCCCTCCCACTTTATACTATACTTTTACTTATAACATTTGAAATCAAACAGCCCACACCCCACTCTCTCTCCTTCCAAATGAGTGTCCAAGACACTCCTTTTTGGTACCACGTAAGCATGCTTTCACCCACTTGCACAATATTACAAATCTTGTATGCCATTTTCTAAGACATGATTACTTTTACATTTGACACGTATTCACAAATTATAATAAATTAATGAACTACCAAAAGAATCACCTAAATTGAATTAAAACTAGTGAATTAAAACTAAAAGAACTTAACTTAAACTTTACAACCAATACTTATGCTTAGAGAGGGGATGTAAAACAAAATTTCCATTAAGATAAAGCTTAGTGGCCGAGCTTGTACAATAATACATAATGGGAATGAGATGTCCTTACAAGTAAAACCCCTCTCTTTTCTAAACCATAAGCTTTGCTATTCACACAAAAGGGATACTATTCATGAAATTTATATCTAAGATTAAGGTACTCGCATGTATAATTTGCAAAAAAAAGCCTAGGTTGAGGCAAGGATGTGTCAAGATTGAACTGAGAAGCTATATACACATGTTGTACCTTTGCTAGATTCTTGTCATCTTGAGTTTTCTTGATATCCATGACTTTTCCCTTCTAGTGATGTGTTTGAGAAGCGTCTCCTTGACACTTTGTGTCACCCACATAAATCATTTGTAGTCACAACAACAAGCCAAGAACTGCCATCATCTTGCACAATGCTACAACTTATTGAGTCATAAAACTACCATGTTGATAAGCACATGAAGAAGCACCACATCCTGTGAAAAAATCAAGATTAGTTCATATACATGGTTATTCTTAGTGCAACATGACCAAAAATGATGAGATGTATACAAAGATACACAATGGCACTGCTACAAATCTCTACGTACAAGATAAAAACAAAAACTAATATGGTGAGTGAGCAAAGTTACGACAACATTAAAAAAAGAGATGAAGCTCACTATTCTTAGCAACACATATGTCGAAAAAATCCTAATGATCTTACCAAACAATTCTCATGTGCTGAATCTCCAAAATAATGTGGATGAGTGAGGGGATACCATTTGGATCGAGATGAGTAGAATTACCGAGGAAGTTGTTGACGAAGTTGGCCGAGGGGTTGAGGTCACCCCTTTGACACTCATGCAAGGCCATGTTTCTCTTTCTGCAGAGTAAATCATTGCTTGACACCTAAGCATTTTCCCATCCTAGTGTGATATGCGTCCGAGAAGAGCATTATAAACAAGGAGTATCTAGGGAGGTGCTCCTACATGATCATGCATAGCATGTGGTGGCCATAAAGAAGAGCAGGGTGCAAGGAGAGTGGTCACCAGTAACTACGGGCACAAATACAAGCCAAGAATTCAACGACTTTGTCTTTTCTTCTGCATGGATAGCTTTGACCAATGGCCAAATGCGGGTGTCTTAACAAAAGCATCCTTTTTCCACCCTAGCAAGTCATACACAAATATTCCTACACCACAAAGTTCATGAGTGAGATGGGCACCACCCTCTTGTTTCTAGGATGGAATCTTCCCTAAACCACAAACCCTAGGCCCTAGATCCTAAAACCTATACCCTATACCCTAAACCCTAGACCCTAGACCTTAAGCCCTAATCACAAAACCATAAATTCCAAAACTTGAATCTAAATCATAAAGCCTAGCACTCTAGAACTTAAATCCCATAACCCTATACCCTAACCCCTTGATCTTAGACATTGAACCCTAAACTCTAGGACCCAAGTCCCTAAACCCTAATCCCCAAACCATAAACCCTAACCCCTAGATCTTAGATGTTGAACCCTAAACCATAAGCCCCAAACCATAAACCCTAAACTTTGAAGCCTAAACCCTATAACTCTAATCCATTAGTCCCACGTCATAACACTCAACCTTGAACCTTAAATGCTACGTCCCATAATCCGTTAACCCTAAACCCTAAACCCTAAGCCCCAAACTATAAACCCTAAACTTTGAAGCCTAAACCCTAAACCCCAAAATCGCATAGCCCTAAACCTCATAACTCTATAGTCCTAAACCCCATAACTCTATTGTCATAAACCCCATAACTCTATAACCCTAAACTCTAAACTCCATAACCCTATAACGCTAAAATCTAAACCTTGATCCCTATAACCTTATAATCCTAGATCTTAGATCATAAACCCTAGACCCTAAATCCCAAAACATAAACCCTAAACTTTGAACCCTAAACCTTGAACCCTAAACCCTATAACCCTACAACTCTAAACCCTAGACCCTATAATCCTAAACCCTAAACTATAAGCCCCATAACCTTAAACTGTAAACCATAATCTCCATAGCTCTATTATCTGAATCCTAGACCCTATATACTAAACCCAAAATAATAATATTCTAAGCCCGAATCCCAAACTTAGGGCCCTAAAAATGATAAACCCTAAGCTTTGAACCTTAAGTCAAAACCCTCAACCCTAAATCATAACCCTATGCCCCAAACTTCAAACCTTAATCTCATTGAAATTGATTGATAAATAGGCTAGGTTTTCAAGGTTCTAATGTTGTTGCTTGGCTTCAAGTCAAGTTACACATATGTGCACTAGAACCAATGTGATCTCATGTGTTGAATCCTTTGATGTGCTCATGGAAACTACTATAAATTAAACATAACTATACATAGTGCCTTGCCAATGTCATAGTCTAAATACATTAACATGCTACAAAGGATGCAGGTTGATAGCAAAATATGCATTACAGATTTGGATAACTTGCCAAATCACATAGAAATTGGTAGGTAGCCGAGTTTTCTTGGAAAGACTAAATATGCCATCACCAAGCTTCCATTGCACTTGATACATAGTATGTGGATTGATAGCACAGTATGTGGATTGATAGTATGTGGATTGATAGCACAGAGTCAAGAATATACATTAGATTTGGATGGCTGGCCAAATCTCATAGAAACTGGTAGCTAGCTGAGTTTTCTTGGAAAGACTAAATATGGCATCACCAAGCTTTCGTTGCACTTGAATTGATGTAATCTTGAGTGCAGTGTCTCATAAAGCATAGTTCTTCTATCAAATAATGGTTCCATAAGAAGTAGATGACCATCCAACACTCAATTAAGTGTTGCTACCATTCAACACTCAATTGACAATGGGATCCAACACTCACTTGTCTTGGATTTTTAGAGTAACTTTGTCATCTTCAACATAAGTTATCTTTAGTGGGATGGATGCCTTGATGTTCATGACAAGGATGAATGCTTGTAGTGCATGGTAAGGTGTATCCGTGAGATTTGGCAATCATTCTCATAACTATGCATTAGAATTGGATAGTTGGCTGAATCATATGGAACTTGATAGCTAATCAATTTTTCCTAGAAAGACTCAATATGCTAGCACCAACATCCCCATTAGGAACGGAATGGGGTCTAGGAGGGCCTTTTTATGTGCCATGGGATTAAAAATGAGATCAAGGAATGGGCAAATGGGGGACTGCCACATGGACTAAAATGGTGGGTGTGGCAAGTCCTAAAAGTGAGTGGTCATACTTATAGGCCTAGAGGTGTAGGGGTCTTTTCTTTATTAATAAAGAAATTTTTAAAAAAAGAATCATTTTTCATAAATTTGGGGTAAAAACCCACTCTTTATCTCTCTAGAGGGTGCTAACTCTCCCCCTAAAAGGGGATCTTTCAAAAAACATGCTAACATTCTCTCTCTCTCTCTCTCTCTCTCTCTCTCTCTCTCTCTCTCTCTCTCTCTCTCTCCCCCCTCTTTAGTCCCTCCACGACTACCGCATCTATCCTCTTTCCTCTCCAGCTATGAAACCTGCATCTAGATTGTCTCTTGAGATATGGACAGTCATCCACATCTCAACCCTAGTAACCCCTCGTAAATCGAACACAAAAAAGATATATGGACTCTTAATATCCCTAACAAAAGAAGAAAACTGGGGGAGGAAATTTGGATGATTCTCCAAAACGCAACCCCACATTGGATCCATGCTTGAACATGACATTTAGACGGTTGTCCAAATCTCATAGACTTGCTACCAATAAATTTAGGACTTAACATCTCTAACTAATACAAAAACCTAGGGGTTGAGATTTGGGAAAATTTTCAACTCTCAACTCCAAACCCGTCCAAACCTCATTCGGAATCTTCCAAGATTACCCTTCTCATGGTTTGCTACAAAACCTGATACGAGATTCTAATTTTGTTAATTATATCTATGGGTCTTGCACCTACTATGGGTGATTGTCTAGTTTTCAAATCGAATTTCAAATTCCAGACCCTTATTCAATTTTTTTGATGTCTTAATATCCTTAACAAATACACAAGCTTAGGGGATAAGGCTTAGACAAATTTAACCCGCACATTGGATACATGAACATGAGATTTGGATGGCTTTTCCACATTTCATAAACTTGTTACTCATAGATTTAGGAGTCTTAACATCCCTAAAAAAACTAGGGAATGTGATTTGTACAACTGTATAATTCTCAACCCTAAACTGGATCCATGCTCGAACTTGAGATTTAGACAACTTTCCAATCTCATAGGCTTGTTACCCATAGATTTAGGACTCTGAACATCTCTAACAAAACAAAAACCTAGCGGATGAGATTTGGACAATGGTCAAAATCTTAACTAACAAACCAGATTTGGCAACCATCCAAGTCTCAAATGAGAGCTTCAAAGACCACCACCTTTCTCATGGGTTTGTTGCAATCTATGGGTCTTGCACCAATTGTGGTCGATTGTTTAGCTCTAAAATCAAAGACCCTTGATCAATGTTGTATACATCTTAATAATCCTAATAACTACAAAAACTAGGGAATGAGATTTAGAAAATTGTTTAAATTTGAACTCCAAATCGGATCCATGCTTGAACATGTGATTTTTCGATTGTACAAGCATCATAGACTTGTCACGTATAGATTACGGATGCTTTACATCTCTAGAAAATACATCAACTAGGAGACGATTGTACTGGAAATTCATGGATAGAACTCAACCGCAAACCTGATTTGGGCAAATATCCACATCTTAAACCTAAGTTTCAAAGACCACCTTCTTCATGAGTTTTGTCAAATTTACCTATGGGTCCTACCCTAGTTATGGTTGATTCTATTATTCTCAAGGCTTATGTCAGGTCCAATGACTATTATTTTTGACATCTTAACATCCTAACAAGTACACAATTGTAGAAGATAAGATTTGGACAATTGTCCAAATCTCAGTCCCAAACTTGATCCATGCTTGAACAGGAGATTTAGATGATTGCTCAAATCTGAAATTTTGACAACTCTCAAAATCACAACCCCAAATAAGATTTGGACAACGGATAAAATCTTGAACTTAGGCTTTAAAACCACCTTTCCTATAGGGTGATGCAACTAAACTACTAGATTCTACTATTGTGAATTCTACACATGGGTCTTATAACAATAATGTTCTATTGTCCAAATCTCAAGGCCTATCTTAAATCCAAGACCCTTGATCGTTGTTTTTGAGATTAAGTTTTTGTTATGCCTTATCCTTGTTAGTTTAAATTTTGTATTACTATATGTCTCATGCATCCTCCACTTGAGTTTTGAATGACCCATCAAAATTGCAATCCTAGTAGTAACCCCTCCTCATGAGATTTATAGAGCAGTTCAAATTTCAAGAGCAAGATGCATGAGATTTGGGCAACTATCCAAAGATCGATTTAAACAACCTCAAAGACAAATATCAAGAGCAAAATGCATGAGATTTGGACACCCGTCCAAATATCTTGGTTGTCCAGGTCTCATAAACTTGTCACTCATAGATTTAAAAATCTTACCATCTCCAACAAAATACCAAGAACCTAGGGGACAATGAGCCTTGGAAAAGCATACAAATCCCAAATCCAAGCTTTAAAAATCACATTTTCCATAGGGCTACTGCAACTAAACTACTATATTTCATTGTTATTACTTCTATATGTGGGTCTTACAACAATAATAGTCTATTTTCCAAATCTCAAGGCATTAATCCATGACGGGCCCTTGATCATTGTTGTTGAGATCAAGTCTTTGTTATGCCTTATCCTCGTTTGTTTAAATTTTAGTATTAGTATATCTCATGCATCCTCCTCTTGAGGCTTGGATAGCCATCAAAATCTCAATTCTAGTAACCCCTCCTCATGAGATTTGATGAGCCGTCCAAATTTTAAGAGTAGTAGGATGCATCCAATTTGGACATCCTTCTAAATATCAATCCTAGCAACCTCTCTAATACTAGCAATGTGTACTCTTTTGTGCATTGGTCTTGCAAGTGCACCCTTTTTTTAATTATTCTCTTCACATTTGGATGGGCATTCAAATATCCTGCCGACATTGGAAGCAATTCTCTTACAACAAAGTGCTCAAATATCAACCTTAGCAACCTCTCCAATAATAGTAAATGTACACTTTTCTATGCAATAGTCTTGCTGCAAGTGCACCCTAGTTGGTATTTCTCCTCTCAACATTTGGACAGGAATCCAAACCTCATGCTCCCCCTCCCCTCTTAGGTGAAATTGCATGCTCAAATCTGAAACCTAGCAATTGCATCAATACTAGTAAATGTGCACTTGTTTGTGCAATGTTCTTGAAAGTACACCATTTTTAAAAAAAACATTTCTTTGAATATATAGATAGTGGTCCAAATCTCAACCCTAGAAACTCCTCTTCAGAAAAAACACAAAAACATTGGCACTCTTAACATCCCTCAAATACACAAACCTGGTATCTCCTATATCCACAAACTTCCTATTCTAAACAAACTGTGTGCAATATGTAGACCTTAGATCCACCACTTAGGCAAGTTTTGAAGGTGATTTCAATTCAAATCCACCACTTGGCCATTCTAAGCACGTCTTGCAAGGTGGATGCAATGGTTGGTTTCTCCTACATCCAACAACTTTCTATTTTAAACAAAGTGTGTGAAATATATAGACCTTAGATCCACCACTTGACCATTCTAACCAAGTATTGAAGTAGGTGCATCAAAGATCCACACTTGGCCATTATAACGAAAGCTTAAATTGTGGATCCAATTGTTGGTGTCTCTTAGATCCACCACTTGTCCATTCTAACCATCTCTTAAAGTTAGGTGCATTGAACACCTGGCCATCATAACACTTGTAATTTTACACAATTTTTTTGGGATAAGTAGATCTTAGATCCACCACTTGGCCATTTATACTAAGAATTGGGAAGTAGGTGCATCAAAGATCCACCACTTGGCCATTATAAACGAAGGCTTGAAACGTGGATCCAATTGTTGGTGTCTCCTAGATCCACCACTTGGACATTCTAACCCATGTCTTAAATTTAGGTGCATTCAACACTTGGCCATCATAACAGTTGTAATTTTTACCCAATGTTTGTGGGATGAGTAGATCCTAGATCCACCACTTGGCCTTTTAGACTAAGAAAAAAGGAAGTAGATACATCAAACATCCACCACTTGGCCATTATAATAACAAATGCTTGAAATGTGGATGGTGCCTCCTAGATCCACCACTTGGCATTCTAACCATGTCTTAAAATTAGGTCCATTCAACACTTGGCCATCATAACACTTGTAATTTTACACAATGTGTGTGGGATGAGTAGATCCTAGATCCACCACTTGGCCATTCAGACTAACAATTGGGAAGTAGGTGCATCAAAGCTCCACCACTTGGCCATTATAACAAAGGCTTGAAAAGTGGATCCAATTGTTGGTGTCTCCTAGATCCACCACTTGGCCATTCTAACCCATATCTTAAAGTTAGGTGCATTCAACACCTGGCCATCATAACACTTGTAATTTTGCACAATGTTTGTGGGATGAGTAGATCCTAGATTCACCACTTGGCCATTTAGACTAAGAATTGGGAAGTAGGTGCATCAAAAATGTTTTTGCAATGAGTAGATCATGGATCCACCACATGTCCATTTACACCAAGAATTGGGAAGTAGGTGCATCAAAGATCTACCACTTGGCCATTATAACGAAAGCTTGAATTGTGGATCCAATTGTTTGTGTCTCCTAGATTCACCACTTGGCCATTCTAACCCATATCTTAAAGTTAGATGCATTCAACACTTGGCCATCATAACACTTGTAATTTTTGACAATGTTTGTGGGATCAGTAGATCGTAGATCCACCACTTGGTCATTTAGACTAGGAATTGGGAAGTAGGTTCATCAAAGACCCACCACTTGGCTATTATAACGAAGGCTTGAAATCTGGATCCAATGCTGTCTCCTAGATCCACCACTTGGACATTCTAACCAATATCTTAAATCTAGGTGCGTTTAACACTTGGCCATCGTAATTGTTCTAACTTTTACCCAATGTTTGTGGGATGTGTAGATCCTAGATCCACCACTTAGGGATTTAGACTAAGAATTAGGAAGTAGGTGCATCAAAGATCCACCACTTGGCTATTATAATAATGAATGCTTGAAATGTGGATCCAATTGTTGGTGTCTCCTAGATCCACCACTTGGCATTCTAACCATGTCTTAAAGTTAGGTACATCCAACACTTGGCCATCATAACACTTGTAATTTTACACCATGTTTGTGGAATGATTAGATCTTAGATCCACCACTTGGCCATTCAATATCAACCTGATTTTTGTGCCCATATCAGCATCTTACGTAGAGCCAGTTACAAGATACTGCCAATACTCATGAGTTGAGCAGCCTTGTGTTTTTCACCATGCCTAGCATGGGGCACAAGCCTTCGAGGTGGAAGCGTAAGTGATTGCTATAAGAGACATGCCTTCCCTTCATATCTGGTAAAAACAACCCGAAGCTTCCTTGCCACGACCAGGTTGACCATATCTTGCAATCCACTCACTCCAAGAGAGAGAGCCTAGAGAGGATCCCCGTCAAGAATCTATTGTGCTATAGTGACAACACCACATTTGGCATAAATATAGATCAAAGCATCGCGAAGCATGGCATCTTGCTCCAATAGCCCCTGGCTAGCAATCTCATTAGAGATTTATGGCGCTGCTCTTGTTGCCCACATTCCAGAATCAGTGCATTCTAAGAGGCGACATTCCGGATAGGAAGCTCCTCAAGCACTTTTTGTGCTTTCTCAAACGCACCACATTTAGCATACATATCGACCAAGAACAATGCCAAGCACGACATGTTTTTTCTTGCGTAGAGCCACACGCCTTCAAGATGCATGCATAGCTGATTGCATCTAGAGAGGCCTTCGCTTCGTATACGTTGACATTCCAAACAGAACACTGGACAACTGCTGACAAGCTGCTGAAAAGTGAAGTGGTTTTTCCCTAGAGCATATGATGAGGGTTTCAAAGCTTGGGCAAGTTGCCCCCCCCCCCCCCCGCGCGCCCCACACACGCACAACTTCAAATAGACTCCTTTTTCTTCATCAAGCATGTGATTGTTGAGGTTGTAAGTTGGAAGCAAAACGATTGCCATCTTCTTGTAACCACTAGCCACTATACAGACGAATATTCTGTCAATCAATGCAATCAATGTAGACTCCTGAACCTTGTAATCAATATTCTGTTAATCATGCTTTGTAATCAATGCCTACTTTGTATTATATTCTGAACCTTGTAATAGATATTCTGTTAACCAACGCAATTACTTTGTAATCAACGTAGACTCCTGAACCTTTGAATATATAGCTTTAAAGATGACAAATATATCCATTACCCTCGGGTTGAGTAGAAGAGCCACAATATGGTTGGACGAAAAGAGGGGGCTGTGTGCATGAACTCAAGTCTACACCAAGTAACAAATCGCGTGCGTAAGCAAATTGATGAAGTCCTTGCCTTGCAACGGGGAGGATGTGAGTTCAAGCCCCTCCAACCCTGAAAGAACTAGATGGTTGAGGTCCGGGAGTCTAGATCCCCTTTAAAAGTGGGTGTGCAATAGTGTCAAAGAAAGTGGCTAGAAAAGCTAGGCATTCTCGCTGCCCTAGATGTAATAGAACTCGGTAGTGGAGGACATAGAAGAGTAGCATGAGATGTGCAACATGTTCTGCATGAGAGCAGATTCCCAAAGCCCCTTATCACCAAGGGAGCGAATATCACCCCAGCAACACAAAGGCCACACAGAGGAAAGAAGGACCCACCTGCTGAAGAGAGATTAATGCAATTTTACTTTCAACCTCCCAACCACTCGGGGCGATGCATCATGGGATGGGTGATTTAGAGCCTCCCAACAACTGGGGAAGATGTGTCATGGGATGGGTGACTTAGAACCTCCCAACCACTGGGGGATATGTGCCATGGGATGGGTGACTTAGAGCTGAATCACACCTTAGTGTGTGGGGGTAATAAGAAGCAGGAAGCTTTACAGGTCGCACCGAAGGGCAGTGGAGGTAAGAGGAGACTTTCAAGCAGGGGAATGCATTCGTTGCAGGCTTGTCATTAGAGGAGATTATGCGAGGAATGAGGAGAGCTGAGATTCTCCATGAGTATAGCTTAATACTGCAAAAAGGTGAGGTAATAACAGAACTGTAAGAGGGCTTCTATTCTCATGTAGTACATCTCGCGTTTTCCATTTCTAGACGATTGCCTCTCCCTACTGCCCCTGTTGCACATAGTGCGACTCAGCTCTTAGAGCATCACCAAGGATTTTTCCGTACGTTCAGTAAGGAATTTGACCAAGTTATAAACATTTCTGGTGTGTCGCAACATGGGTGACGGGAGCATTGGTACGGAAATGATTCATCGTCAAAGAAGATTCCATAAGAGGCGATATGCAACCGTGAAGTCACTCCCATAATTTGCAATACCCACGAGGGATATGAGCAACAGTGTGCAGTTTTTCTCTATCAATATCTCTAGCTCTTACATCAAGGTGACTAATCACCTTTATCAAGCCCACTATCATCAGGCCAACTAGAGCCTGCATTGGCAACAAAATCACGGATTGAATACCTAGATAACCAGCTACTTGCACTTGGAATGTCTCCGCATAATCCCACTCTTGCAACTCTTCCAGTCATTTGGACAGATGACACAAAATATTTGCTTCTTGAAGAAAGAGTTTCATCTGAGCTGCCAAGTGATCACACGTATATATTGCTTCTATGAGCAAGAAATTCATGGGTCCTGCTGCTAAACCTTAGCTGTTCAAAATGCAAATTTGTTGGTATCCACACTACGTAATCTTTGAATCTCTTGATCCAATCCCTTTATAATCCTGTCCTCCTCCTTGTAGACTCCTGTCTGCAGCAAGTCTAATCTTTGCTTTGTGAGCCTTTTAATGTCTGCAGTTTGGAATTCAGATAGCTGTGAAGTGTAGAATGAGACATCAAAGCTCCCAAAATCATCATCCACATCAGTATGCCGATTCATTGAATGTCCATCCAACAAGCCCATCCTCATGACTGGCACACTTCCATCATCTTTTGTGGCAGCTTCCTCAAAACATGGAAGTACTCAAATTTACATGGGACAAGTTATCTAAAGCATCGAATTTTCCATTAAAGCAGTCATCAAACTCATCCCTTTCATGTAGGATTGAAGAGTAGCCTTGCTTCAACACTTCACCCGCCGCTGAAACATCATCAGTTCTCATACTCACCTGCACCACCTCGTCTAAGAAATTCCCCTTCTCCACACCATCCTTTGTAAATCTTTCATTAACTCCCAAATTGCCAGAAAATGGAAGTGTAGATGCTGCATACGTATTATGAACTTCTTTCTCACCACGAGACGTTGAATTAAGCTCATTTTTTGGGGCCATTAAGGTCGGATTGTCATGCATCTGAAGTCGCTCTAATTCTTCCTTCAATTGGCGCAATTCCAATCTTTCCTGGTCAGTCTTCCGTGCCTGAGCCTCAATAAGAGACTGCAAAGCAAGATTCCCCCGATCCTGGGCACGTCGATCGGCCTCATTTTGTGTCCGCTGCTTGTGAAGCTTTGCAAGCTCCCTAGCCAATTTTTGGACCTGAAAGGTTGCCAGAGGGCAGGCACAAGATCACAAGATCAATCTTCATGAAGATTACAAAAAGAATCTATTCAGTGACCCAAGTAATAAATTCCTTCTGAATGATAGATGATACCTGAGCCTTGTAACCATTCTTGGTTCTTATGGCTTGTTCATAGTTCCTCTTGAAATCATTGCATTGTTGCTTCAAAAGCATCACTTGCCCAAGCAATTCTGCTTCCGATGTTTTGTAATGTTCAGTTTTATATGCGCACAATTGCTTTTCCAGTTCTGCAAGAGCTACATTAGCTGTTGCAAGCCGCTTCTCTAACACAGAATGCTGCTCCTTTAATGCAGTAAATTTGGTTCTCTCCAACTCAACACGATGTTCACACTCGGACTGTAGCCGCTTCACTGCGACCTGTACTTTGGAAAGGCAAGTTTTCTCAACAAATAAGCAGCAGACATTAAGAGATGTGTGCAACATTGTGTGTATGCACATGAGAGAGAGAGAGAGAGAGAGAGAGAGAAATGAAATGAAATGTTATATTAACGTCTTCAAAAGGCCAAAGTGACCTATGAGACCAGAAAGTTACAATGTGGTGGATCTGATACAAAGTCAGAGTAACAAGATGACAACATGGCGAAATAAAATACTATGGAATCGAACTCCGAACTTGCGAGCTCGCTACTGCTACCACTTCTTTCCAAGATTGGCTCCGCAATCGAGACTATCCTGGAGACACCTCGTACGGCAGCATCAGTAGCTGCCAAGGCGGCTGGCATCCCCTCAGTTCGAGATTTTGTCAGAGATACCCACACGCTCCCGAAGGTCATCCTTCTGCCTCGGGTGAGTGGGGGTTGGTTTAGACAGAGTGTCGAGTACTCGCGCCTCCCGAACCAGTGCTTCATTTGCAGACAGATGGGCCACCTAGCGAAGGCCTGTCCACGAAGGAGGCCACGACCTGCACCTCAGCCTCAGCCCCAGCCTGCCAAGGCTGGGCCGCAGCCACAGCCAGCGGCACAGCTCACAGATTCAGAGCCACCCTCCGAGCATGGGGCTCCAGCGGAGAAGGGATGGCAACAGGCCCGTGGCTGTCGACGCCAGGGGCCACAGCGGCAGCCTGGCACTCAGAGTGGCCCTCAGGTGCCTACTCGGCAACGGTGGGTTCCCACGGGGAACCGCTTTGGTCCTCTTGAGCAGGAGGAGCCCCCTACGCCAGCCTCCACCTCCGCTTCACCCTCGCCAGCCGCCCCCCCTCATCCTCATCCCCCCCCCGCCCTCTGCTCCCGTCCACTCCCCACCTCGCCTCTCTACCTCTGTCGCCCCACCCCGCTCCTCTTCCCCTCCGCCCCCCCCCCCAGCTCCTTCTCCCCCCCTTCCTGCTCCAGTTCCACGGTCGACTCAGGAGACTGGTCCCTCGCCGGCGGCTAGGAGATCTCTTGGCAACGCCTTTGCCACGAGTCGCCTAGCGAGAGAGAGTCAGCCCTTCTTGCGGCCCCCTCTGCAGATTCAGACATCTTCCCTTGCAGCTATCCCTCGTGGTCTGACCAGCATTGACCTCCGACGCCGCTGGGGTTTCTTCGACTACGGGTTCACTCGCTTTCTCGGCGATTCCGTAGCAGACCACGAGGCAGCCTGCTTCAGGGTCCATGCTTTGTTCCTCGCCGCTAGGGGGACAGAGGCCTTGGACTCAGCAGTTGGTTTCTCCTTCCCCCTCTGTGATAGGGCTGAGACAGAGTGGTCCCTCGACTCAGTGTTGGGATGGTTGCATACACATGTTCTCGAGTTCTCTCACCACATGGGAGAACTTGGAGTTACAGATTTGCTGCAGACTTTGTGGCCACTGGCCAAGTTTGCGGTGACACCCCCTAGACTCAGCAGGATGTAGACACATTGTGGTGTACTTTTTTGCTGATACGCAGTGTTTGCCTTGCTATGTATACATTCATGAGGACTCCTGGACAGAGGAGGTTGCTTTACGCACGGCTCGCTCTGCTTGGACTTGGGCTAGGCACTCACTGCAGTCTCGCCTATCTAGAGGACGCTCGGATGCGGATTACTCCCCATCCAAGCCAGCCTCGAAGATAGCCCGTCTTGCTGCTGCGGCAACATCTGTTCTCTCTCGCTCCCCATGAGGATCGTCTCGTGGAACGTGCAGGGACTAGGTGGGCCCCAGTTTCAGCGACAGCGGGGCCGATTGCGACGGGAGCTTCAGCGTTGCCTTGTGGGAGGAGAGATTGATCTCCTTATGCTTCAGGAGCACCATGTGTCTGAGAGCCGCATTCGGCGATGTGGTCAGATTTTGCGTGGACGTTATGATACCTTTTGGTCAGCTGCTTTTGGACCTGGAGGCATCCAGGGTGGGGTATGTATGACTATTGCGGACTCATTGCAACAGGCCATTGTGGGCAGAGGGATTATTGTGCCAGGCAGGGCTCAGTGGATTACTTTGCAGGTTCAGGGTGGCCTTGTGGGCTTCCTGAACATCTATGCGCCCAATGTGGCGAGTGCTCATGCAGAGTTTTGGTCACAGATTGTTGAGTCTTTGCCACAGGTTGACCATTGGTGTGTAGGAGGGGACTTCAACATGTTGGAGGACCCCTTTGACAGGATCGGAGGCAGCCATGCTATTGTGCATGGAGTCGAGTTAGCAGCTTGGGAGAGGTTGTGTATGACTTTGAGGGTCTTGGATACATGGCAGCATTCTGGCTTTGTGAGGCCTCCAGAGAGTCTTGCCTTCTCTAGATCGGACCGCAGAGTGGGAGGAGTGAATCTATCGCGGATAGATCGCTTCTACACTAGTGACCACTTCAGTGACTTGGGGGGATCAGTGGGCATCCTGGCAGGGACATCCTTCTCGGACCATGCACCAATGATCCTCACAGTGGCAGACAGGCAAAGGCGTGGGAGCACGATGCTTCGCATCCCAGAGCGGGTCTTGTTGGACTCAGCACTTAGAGAGAGGGTAGAGGCTCTCTGGACAGAGGGCATGGACAGCCAGGCTCTACCTGCAGACAGAGTGGCCTTAGGCCTAGCTCATCTTAGCCACTTTTTTCTCCAGGAGTCTCTGGCTCACCGGGCTGCAGCGAAAGAGGAGGAGCAGCGTCTCAGACGAGGCATTGCTTCACTACAGAGGATGCAGGAGCAGCATCGAGACAGTCCATGGTTGGAGGAGCAGTTACAGCAGGCTCGACAAGAGCTTGCTTGCACAAAGGAGAGGCGTCATGAGTTTGCCTTTCACCGACAGGCATCTCAGTGGACTCAGATGGGTGACAGAGTGACAGGTGTTTTTTTTGAGACAGTGGGACCTCGGCACTCGCATGCCAAGGTCAATCAGTTGAGGAGACCCGATGGGTCAGTTGTTTGTGAACCCGAGGATATGCGTGCAGTTCCTACTGACTTTTACCGTGAGTTACTATCGGCTGTCCCCCGCGCAGCAGATTGCTCCTCTTCTCCTGTCCATCCGGAGAAAGCTGTTACATTGGAGCTCAGCACGACTTTCGCTGGCTGGTAGAGTAGTAGTTGCCAACCAGGTGTTGTTGGCGACTATGTGGTACATCACTTCTTGCTGGATGTTCTCGAGTTCTTGTATCAGCCGGTTAGAGAGGCTGATCAGGAACTTCCTTTGGTCAGGTCGTGACACTCGGATTGCCCGAACCAAGGTGGCTTGGTCGGTCATCACACTTCCTTGTTCTCAAGAAGGGCTTGGGATCATT
This sequence comes from Adiantum capillus-veneris, assembly GCF_014529385.1. NCBI lineage: Eukaryota > Viridiplantae > Streptophyta > Polypodiopsida > Polypodiales > Pteridaceae > Adiantum > Adiantum capillus-veneris. The sequence goes on from NC_140956.1 coordinate 742,251, forward strand.
GATCCAGCACAACACAGCAGAGCCCTTCTTGGGAAGTTCGTAGTCAGAGGACTTCTTCCAGGAGAGGAGCCCTGGAAGGAGTTCTTGCTGCAGAGGCTTCGTGCCAGGGTGCCTCAGTCAGGAGGCCCTTGGCAACCTTCGACCAGATGGATCTTTACAGAGTTGCGCCGAGTTGGTTTGAGCAGGAGACTGGAGGACCGCTTCGCTGTGAGTTTGCTTCGATCTTGGGAGCTCTTACGGCGTGGCCTAGAGCAGAGATAGCCAACGTGCACGGAGGAGCGCCTACGGCAGCCCCTCGTCTGGAACCCCATGGTTAGCACTCAGAGAGGCCACTTGGTTGGGAGTCGGCCTCATGTTTCTTGAGGTCCCATGGCAGCAGGTCCAGCGCGCTCTCTAGGTGACTGGCTAGAGTTCACAGGTTTGTCAGAGGTGCAGGGTTTCCAGCTTCAGGGCATGAGAGGGGTGCAGAGCATGTGTCAGGACATCTAAGAGTCAGTTCCAGCTGAGTGGCTCACGCCTCTCGAGCCAGTAGCACCCCGGTGGATGGGAGCCTTCACACGACTGGAGGTTCTCATTTCAGTCAAGGCCTGCTCAGAGACTGTCCCAGCCCTATTCTTCGAGCTTCAGGGTGGGGGATGATTACAGCGAGTTGAAGTAGAGGCCCCGCAGGTAGCAGAGTGCTGTTTCCAGAGGATCCAAGTTGTGGGCATCTGTGGGAGGACTTGCGTCATAGACCTTGACCCAGCAGCTCTTGAGACTGGACACTAGAGGCTATGGGCTTGGGAGTGTTGTTCACTGGCACGAGTACAGTGGGATCCTGGTGAGTGGCTATGGAGGGACCCCTTCTCTTTTGCAGACCGCCCAGGAGTCCCCTTCTTTCAGTACACTGTTCGGCTTGGACGTCATATACTTGCAGCACAGAGAGAGGCCCGCCCCGCTGCAGCACGTCATTGGCAGGAGGAGGGCCTCACAGTCGAGTTCTTGGCAGCCTTTTGGCAGAGGCTGTGGGACTCCAGGCAGCCGAGGCGCGTCACTTTGTTTCAGTGGCTGGTTGCACACAGAGCCACAGCAGTAGGGGGCTGGCTTGTGCATAGTGGTTTCTCGGCCACATGTGCAGCCTGTGACCAGTTGGTGGAGAGTCAGCGTCATTGTCTTTGGGACTGTCCCTCGGCCCAGCAGGTGTGGCCACGAGTTCTTCGGTTGATGCCTGCTCTCTCCACGGCTCGACAGTACACTTGGGGGGCAGCGGCTTGGTCCACCCTCACAGGCCCGGCACTTCAGTTTGAGCTATCTTCCACCAGCAGGATGATAGTGATGCAGGGGGGGCGACCTACACTCCAGCCTGCTACAGAGCTTACTCCACAGGAGTGGTGCAGTGAGAGAGAGGAGTGTTGGGAGCTCATCAGTGGCCTGACACTTTGGTCCATCTGGCGGGCCCGCTGTTTTCGCATCTTTGAGGCTCGCCCTGTGCCACCAGCAGAGACTGTTCGTGACTTTTGGCTAGAGCTGATCCCTACTCTCAGAGGACAGCTTGAGGGACTACAGGGTAGCTCCGACCGCATGCGGGAGCGCTGCGAGGCTTTCCTTCGACTCTGGCGCCTTGGGCCTTTCTATACCATAGTCCAGGGGGTGCTCAGATGGCACTATTGTCCACCTGTGTGGCTCTTCCCTCCTCCCATCTCTTGATTTAGCCTCATTGTATATATGCTGTTTTTTCATTGGGAGAGTCTCCCCATCATGCTTGTTGTAGCCCTCTCTTGCAGAGGTGGATGTAGCCCTATGGGAAATTTTCATTAACTAATAGAAGGATCTTTTTCTCGGGAAAAAAAAAAATACTATGGAATCCTAAACTGCTAGGTGTGAACTAAGCAGCTAGCTAGGATAGCTAGATCACAAGAGATCCAGCATCTGTCGCTGGCAAAGTGATCAAAGAGCCAGACCAAAGTGATCAAAGAGCCAGACACATCGATGCATGTCGGACCAAAGTGATCCGAATCCTCTGATGCAGCCTCTGTCGATGTTGTGTAGTCCTCCGCAGTCGTAGGCGTCTGGATCTCCCCAGCTCGGTCGCTCGGTCGATTAGTGTGCCTCTGGTGTGAGGCGACGTGCTCTGCTGTGGTAGTAGCTCCTCCGGATGTCCAGTGGGCCGTGGCAGCTCTGAAAAAGTATGTGATCTGTCTCGGAGACTGGCTAGCCTCTCCTCTCATCAAGCTCTCTCTGTGTCTGCGCAGCTTGAGCAAAAACAAACCCTGGCATCTCTGATCCTCGTACCGCATGACTCTGGAGAGTGGTCCAAAGCCCTCTCTGAACAAGCAATGGAAGCGGCCTCGTATCTCGTAGTAGACGGGGCAGTGACATGTGTAGCGCAACTGTGTCTCAGGCTCGATGTCACACAAGGGGCATGTCCTAGCCTCTGCTGGTACTCCGCTGTATCTCCCAGTCTCGATCCGCAGCTGGTGTGAAGATGTGCGTATCTAGCCAATAGCACATCGTATCCCATGAGACAAGTGGGTGTCCATGTATCTGGGCCTCGTCACAAAACCGTCCTCCATAAGCTGGAGAAGATGCTCTTTGTAGATAGCCATCTTCGTGCCCAGCTCCTGTGCTGGTTGTATCCATGTCCTCCTGGTGTCTAGCTGAGTCAGGTCTGGGCAGATGAGCCTGGTGATCTCGGACTGTGTAAGAGTCAGAGAGGGTGCATCCAGTAAGTACTCGAAGGGAGGCAATCTTGCGAGAGTCTATGGAAGTTCTGAGGTTTCCATGGATGTGTGCACGAGGAATTGAAGGAAGAAGGTGCGGCTTTCTGCAAGACTATGTGACCCTGTATCGGTGCCATTAGGGTTGGCGCTACTCCAAAGAGTCCAACAGAGTGGAGTTTGCAATGGTTTGAGAGAGGCCTTTTGTGGCTAGAGTTTTTGAGATTTTTATGGTTTTTCTTGTACATTTTGGTCACCATCAAGTGTGATTTCAAGCGTTGATCAACTCGACTCACCTTGTACTGTCTTCGGGCAGGCAAGGGCTTGTAGGTCGAGGCATTTGGAGTTTGAATTGAGCTTGTGGGTAGTATTTTTATCGGGCTCTTGAGTGGTGGTGTGTGTGGGTTGGAATTTAGGTAAATTCCTTGTGTAGTGTTGAGTTGTCTAGGTGTGTGAGTGTGCGCACGACGTCTTTTGCTCCATCAACATATGGAGAGGCCCTTGGTATCTATGATCTCTCGACTAATCAGAGCCAAGGCCTCTGTACCCCACACTATCATTCGAGCAGAGCTAGCTGCGCCTCCTATGGAGATTGAGATAGTCTCCTTTTTGCACAGCTTGAGGGATACTACTAGAGATAGATATGCTAGACTGGCCCTTGAGTCTTCCTGTAGGGCAGATAGTGTGTCGTGCTCTCTAAAGTGGGTGCTCCTCAGTGCAATGTGCGTGACAATCTCACTCAAAACAGACTAAAAACAAAGGAACAATAGACAACAACTGAGCTCACAGAGACAGAGACACAACAGCAACAGACCACAACAAATGACTCGACTATCTCAAAGAACTGATATAGACTCTGGTGTGGCAGCACACTCAGCTCCAGCCCAGGACTCACAGGTACAATGGGGTGTCAAGGCTCAGACGTGCAGGGATGTGAAGCCGTGCTGTGTGTATAGACTCGCTACTCCTAACGACGACGCTGGACCATATATCTAGAAGATGATCCGATGACCCAACAGCTACTACTCATATGTACAACCATAAAGAGCCACCAGCGGCTCATAAATGTCAGCCATCTAAATCTATCCCCAAACTAAGTGGTGGTGACTTGGCCACGATGTCCACTAGACCACCGTCCGTATCCTTGCTGCCACGTCACTTCCCAGCCAAGAGAGTCCGTCTAGTGTGAACCAGCCTAGACCAACTGTACTAATTGTGTGTCCTGTGAAAGTGACACTGTAGCCTGCTACAGGTTGCCCACCACAAGACCGCTCACTGTCTCGGTGAGAAAAACAACTAAAACTGAGAAAAACAACTGAAACTGCTAATCGATCGCAAAGAAACCACTACTGTACATCACTGTTATTATAAAAAAACTGCCCAGCCACCCAAGAGAAAGATTAGTCGCCACACCACCCGAAGCATCAGTCTCTGAAGGTGGAGCCATAAAATCAATGGTGGGGCCCTGCTGTATGTGAGTTGTCTTGTCCGTAACTGAGGCCCCTGGGAAGGGACCAGCCACCTGCTACTGGGCAAATGGTAGCACCTATCTTGTAGTGTACTGAGGACGTCGAGTAACACAGCCATGGCGGTGTGCTCCAGCAATTCCGTCGCAGCAAGTAACGTTCTGCATCTGAGGCAATGGTGACAACTGAAACCCCTGAGGATACTGTTGTTGATTGTAGTACTGAAATAGAGTCTGTGGGTAAAGTCCCATAAATTGCTGAGAAGGACCCGTTGCTGCATTCTGCATTGGTGTACCTGCTCCAGTCCACCCATACCCCATACCCATCATCGTAGGCTGAGCTGCCCTATTTTCATGTAAGAGCAGTTCTCTAATCCTTGTACCTGATTTTGAAGGTCACTAATCATTTGAAACTTTAACTTCAAGGCCTGTTGGAGTGCGAAAATAGTAGCATCCCGATCGGCGATGGCGCTCTCATCAACTCGCAGAGATCCCTCCATAGTTGCGTAAGTAGCTGCGTGATGCTCGTGTGTAGCTGCTAACATCTCTGCTCCAAGCTCAATGGTGGCAATGGCTTGCCTGGACTCCTGCAGTATATCCATAGATAGCAGAAAAAGTGATGTAGAGTCCGACACTGTGGAGGGTCCTGTAACAGTGTCAGGGTGAAGAGAGCTGGCAAGTGGTACAGCTGGTGGTACTGGGGTGGCAAGTGGCACTGCTCGTGATGGTGGACTGGGAGCATGCCTCTCTGTCGGAGTAAACATGTCAAATCAAACTCATATGATGCAAGCCAATCGTCTACATCCTCGCAACCTGTAAAAATAGATGGTTGGAATGGCACCACCATCTTGAAATTCCCTTCAATATCCAAAATGTGCATACATCACTGCTCAAAATCCAAATTTTGGGTGCACAATCGGCAGGATCGCCAAAGGATGATGGAGCAAAAGACGTCCTGCGCACACTCACACACCCAAAAAACTCAACACCACACAAGGAATTTACTTAAATTCCAACCCACACACACCACCACTCAAGACCCCGATAAAAATACTACCCAAAAGCTCAATTCAAACTCCAAACGCCTTGACCTACAAGCCCTTGCCTGCCCGTAGACACTACAAGGTGAGTCGAGTTGATCAACGCTTGAAATCACACTTGATGGTGACCAAAATGTACAAGAAAAACCATCAAAAACTCAAAAACTCTAGCCACAAAAGGCCTCTCTCAAACCACTGCAAAGCCTTCACCAAACTCCACTCTGTTGGACTCTTTGGAGTAGCGCCAACCCTAATGGCACCGATACAGGGTCACATAGTCTTGCAGAAAGCCACACCTTCTTCCTTCAATTCCTCGCACACACACATTTATGGAAACCTCAGAACTTCCATAGACTCTCCCAAGTGCAAAATTGAAGAGAGAAAGCTCTCATTCACTCCTCCACACACTCAAAAACACGACGCGAACGCGATGGGACTGCATTAGACCACCTGTAGGAACCCTGCTTCTTCCCACACACAGAGGGGTGAAAGTGTTGATATTGTACTTCAAAAGTCCTCACTCAGTCTCAACACTCACGGAATCGTGAGTGATGTGTCAATTTTCAGCCTTTTCACACCATTTTTGACCATTTTTTACTTTTCTGGCCCAGTTTTGGCCAATTTTGACCCCCGACGTGCATTTTTCGTGGGAAAAACCCCAAACGGACTCCAAAATTCACCAAATTTGATACTCTTGATCCTTGATACCCAAATCCCTTTGCCACATCCCCATATTCCATTTTTGACCACTTTTAGGGCAGTGCACGCATCACTGGAGATCAGGCACCGTAAATAGACAGTTACTGCATGTGCCAAACTTCTCGGGCGGGTCAAGGGTGTCCACACCTCCCATTTTCATTATTTACATTCTAGAAAGCCTTATACATGGGACTCATACAGGTTTTGTCAAGGAACGCAGTATCCTTGACAACATCTTCACTTTCTGGGAGGCTTCTGCCCTGGCACGGCTCCGTGGGGAGGACCTTGTGATTCTTTTTCTCGATTTTGAGAAGGCATACGACAGAGTTGACTGGGACTTTCTAGAGGGCACTCTACGCAGGATGGGCTTCTCATATGCTTGGATCATAGGGGTGTCAGCTTTGTACAGACAGGCTCACAGTCAGGTGCTTTTGGCAAGGGTAGAGGTGAGCGCTTCAAGCTCACACAATCCGTCAGACAGGGTTGTCCTCTTGCCCCCTTTCTCTTTCTGTTCTATGCAAAGGCGATGAGCATATTTTTGGTGTCACAGCAGGTTGGTCTGAGGGGCTTAGCACTCCCTATTCGGGGAGATGAGCTTCTGGACGCTGAGTTTGCCGACGACTCAGCCTTGTACTTACAGGGCCAGGAGGCCAATCTACACAGATGTGAGCAGGCTTTGGAGACCTTCTGTTGTGAATCGGGCACACTGATCAACTGGAGAAAGACATTGGCTTTCTTAGTTGGCAGTGCTCCTGTGCCAGATTGGATGCCAGGAGAGGGTTTCAATTGGATTCCCCCAGGGACTGCAGTTCGGTACTTGGGTTGTAAGGTTGGTTTGGACTTGTCCCCCGAGCACCAGATTTCTCCTCTTCTCCTGTCCATTAGGAGAAAGCTGTTACATTGGAGCTCAACACGACTTTCGCTGGCTGGTAGAGTAGTAGTTGCCAACCAGGTGTTGTTGGCGACTATGTGGTACATCACTTCTTGCTGGATCTTCTCGAGTTCTTGTATTAGCCAGTTAGAGAGGCTAATCAGGAACTTCCTTTGGTCAGGTCGTGACACTCAGATTGCCCGAGCCAAGGTGGCTTGGTCGGTCATCACACTTCCTTGTTCTCAGGAAGGGCTTGGGATCATTGATCCAGCACAGCACAGCAGAGCCCTTCTTGGGAAGTTCGTAGTCAGAGGACTTCTTCCAGGAGAGGAGCCCTGGAAGGAGTTCTTGCTGCAGAGGCTTCGTGCCAGGGTGCCTCAGTCAGGAGGCCCTTGGCAACCTTCGAACAGATGGATCTTTACAGAGTTGCGCCGAGTTGGTTTGAGGAGGAGACTGGAGGACCGCTTTGCTATGAGTTTGCTTCGATCTTGGGAGCTCTTACGGCGTGGCCTAGAGCAGAGATATCCAACGTGCACGGAGGAGCACCTACGGCAGCCCCTCGTTTGGAACCCCATGGTTAGCACTCAGAGAGGCCACTTGGTTGGGAGTCGGCCTCATGTTTCTTGAGGTCCCATGGCAGCAGGTCCAGCGCGCTCTCTAGGTGACTGGCTAGAGTTCACAGGTTTGTCAGAGGTGCAGGGTTTCCAGCTTCAGGGCATGAGAGGGGTGCAGAGCATGTGTCAGGACATCTAAGAGTCAGTTCCAGCTGAGTGGCTCACGCCTCTCGAGCCAGTAGCACCCCGGTGGATGGGAGCCTTCACACGACTGGAGGTTCTCATTTCAGTCAAGGCCTGCTCAGAGACTGTCCCAGCCCTATTCTTCGAGCTTCAGGGTGGGGGACGATTACAGCGAGTTGCAGTAGAGGCCCCGCAGGTAGCAGAGTGCTGTTTCAAGAGGATCCGAGTTGTGGGCATCTGTGAGAGGACTTGCGTCATAGACCCTGACCTAGCAGCTCTTGAGACTGGACACTGGAGGCTATGGGCTTGGGAGTGTTGTTCACTGGCACGAGTATAGTGGGATCCAGGTGAGTGGCTATGGAGGGACCCCTTCTCTCGGCAGCATGTGGAGCTTGTGACCAGTTGGTGGAGAGTCAACGTCATAGTCTTTCGGACTGTCCCTCGGCCCAGCAAGTGTGGCTACGAGTTCTTCGGCTGATGCCTGCTCTCTCCACGGCTCGACAGTACACTTGGGGGGCAACGGCTTGGTCCACCCTCACGGGCCCGGCACTTCAGTTTGAGCTATCTTCTACCAGCAGGATGATAGTGATGCAGGGGGGGCGACCTACACTCTAGCCTGCTACAGAGCTTACTCCACAGGAGTGGTGCAGTGAGAGAGAGGAGTGTTGGGAGCTCATAAGCGGCCTGACACTTTGGTTCATCTGGCGGGCCCGCTGTTTCCGCATCTTTGAGGCTCACCCTGTGCCACCAGCAGAGACTGTTCATGACTTTTGGCTAGAGCTGATCCATACTCTCAGAGGACAGCTTGAGGGACTACAGGGTAGCTCCGACCGCATGCGGGAGCGCCGCGAGGCTTTCCTTCAACTCTGGAGCCTTGGGCCTTTCTATACCATAGTCGAGGGGGTGCTCAGATGGCACTACTGTCCACCTGTGTGGCTCTTCCCTCCTCCCATCTCTTGATTTAGCCTCATTGTAAATATGATGTTTTTTCAGTGGGAGAGTCTCCCCATCATGCTTGTTGTAGCCCTCTCTTGCAGAGGTGGATGTAGCCCTATGGGCAGTTTTCATTAACTAATAGAAGGATCTTTTTCTAGGAAAAAAAAAATACTCTGGAATCCTAAACTGCTAGGTGTGAACTAAGCAGCTAGCTGGGATAGCTGGATCACAACAGATCCAGCATCGGTCGCTGGCCAAAGTGATCAAAGAGCCAGACACATCGGTGCATGTCGGACCAAAGTGATCTGAATCCTCTGATGCAGCCTCTGTCGATGTTGCATAGTCCTCCGCAGTCGTGGGCATCTGGATCTCCCAAACTCGATCGCTCAGTCGATCAGTGTGCCTCTGGTGTGAGGCGACGTGCTCTGCTGTGGTAGTAGCTCCTCCGGGTGTCCAGTGGGCCGTGGCAGCTCTGAAGAAGTATGTGATCTGTCTCGGAGACTGGCTAGCCTCTCCTCTCATCAAGCTCTCTCTGTGTCTGCGCAGCTTGAGCAAAAACAAACCCTGGCATCTCTGATCCTCGTACTGCATGACTCTGGAGAGTGGTCCAAAGCCCTCTTTTAAGAAGCAATGGAAGCGACCTCGTGTCTCGTACTAGACGGGGCAGTGACATGTGTAGTGCAACTCTGTCTCAGGCTCGATATCACACAAGGGGCATGTCCTAGCCTCTGCTGGTACTCCGCTGTATCTCCCAGTCTCTATCCGTAGCTGGTGTGAAGATGTGCGTATCTAGCCAATAGCACATCGTATCCCATGAGACAAGTGGGTGTCCATGTATCTGGGCCTCGTCACAAAACCGTCCTCCGTAAGCTGGAGAAGATGCTCTCTGTAGAAAGCCATCTTCGTGCCCAGCTCCTGTGCTGGCTGTATCCATGTCCTCCTGGTGTCTAGTTGAGTCAGGTCTTGGCGGATGAGCCCGATGATCTCGGACTATGTAAGAGTCAGAGAGGGTGCATCCAGTGAGTACTCAAAGGGAGGCAATCTTGCGAGGGTCTATGGAAGTTCTGAGCTTTCCATGGATATGTGTGTGCGAGGAATTGAAGGAAGAAGGTGCGGCTTTCTGCAAGACTATGTGACCCTGTATCCGTGCCATTAGGGTTGGCGCTACTCCAAAGAGTCCAACAGAGTGGAGTTTGGTGAAGGCTTTGCAATGGTTTGCGAGAGGCCTTTTGTGGCTAGAGTTTTTGAGATTTTGATAGTTTTTCTTGTACATTTTGGTCACCATCAAGTGTGATTTCAAGCGTTGATCAACTCGACTCACCTTGTACTGTCTGCGGGCAGGCAAGGGCTTGTAGGTCGAGGCATTTGGAGTTTGAATTGAGCTTGTGAGTAGTATTTTTATCGGGCTCTTGAGTGGTGGTGTGTGTGGGTTGGAATTTAAGTAAATTCCTTGTGTGGTGTTCAGTTGTCTAGGTGTGCGAGTGTGCGCACGATGTCTTTTTCTCCATCAACGTATGGAGAGGCCCTTGGTATCTATGATCTCTCGACTAATCAGAGCCAAGGCCTCTGTACCCCACACTATCATTCGAGCAGAGCTAGCTGCCCCTCCTATGGAGATTGAGATAGTCTCCTTTTTGCACGGCTTGTGGGATACTACTAGAAATAGATATGCTAGACTGGCCCTTGAGTCTTCCTGTAGGGCAGATAGTGTGTCGTGCTGTCTAAAGAGGGTGCTCCTCAGTGCAATGTGCGTGACAATCTCACTCAAAACAGACTGAAAACAAAGGAACAATAGACAACAACTGAGCTCACAGAGACAGAGACACAACAGCAACAGACCACAACAAATGACTCGACTATCTCAAAGAACTAATATAGACTCTGGTGTGGCAGCACACTCAGCTCCAGCCCAGGACTCACAGGTACAATGGGGTGTCAAGGCTCAGACGTTTAGGGATGTGAAGCCATGCTGTGTATATAGACTCGCTACTCCTAACTACGACGCTGGACCATATATCTAGAAGATGATCCGATGACCCAACAACTACTACTCATATGTACAACCATAAAGAGCCACCAGCGGCTCATAAATGTCAGCCATCTAAATCTATCCCCAAACTGAGTGGTGGTGACCTGGCCACGATTTCCACTAGACCACCGTCCGTATCCTTGCTGCCACGTCACTTCCCAGCCAAGAGAGTCCATCTAGTGTGAACCAGCCTAGACCAACTGTACTAATTGTGTGTCCTGTGAAAGTGACACTGTAGCCTGCTATAGGTTTCCCACCACAAGACCGCTCACCGTCTCGGTGAGAAAAACAACTGAAACTGAGAAAAACAACTTAAACTGCTAATCGATCACAAAGAAACCACTACTGTACATCACTGTCATTATAAAAAAACTGCCCATCCACCCAAGAGAAAGATTAGTCGCCACACCACCCGAAGCATCAGTCTCTGAAGGTGGAGCCATAAAATCAATGGTGGGGCCCTGTTGTATGTGAGCTCTCTTGTCCGTAAATGAGGCCCCTGGGAAGGGACCAGCCACCTGCTGCTGGGCAGATGGTAGCACCTATCTTGTAGTGTACTGAGGACGTCGAGTAACACAGCCATGGCGGTGTGCTCCAGCAATTGTGTCGCAGCAATTAACGTTCTGCATCTGAGGCAATGGTGACAACTAAAACCCCTGAGGATACTGTTGTTGATTGTAGTACTGAACTAGAGTCTGTGGGTAAAGTCCCATAAATTGCTGAGAAGGACCCGTTGCTGCATTTTGCATTGGTGTACCTGCTCCAGTCCACCCATACCCCATTCCCATCATCGTAGGCTGGGTTGCCCTATTTTCATGTAAGAGCAGTTCTCTAAATCCTTGTACCTGATTTTGAAGGTCACTAATCATTTGAGACTTTAACCTCAAGGCCTGTTGGATTGCGAAAATAGTAGCATCCCGATCGGCGATGACGCTCTCAGCAACTCGCAGAGATCCCTCCATAGCTGCGTAAGTAGCTGCGTGATGCTCATGTGTAGCTGCTAACCGCTCTGCTCCAAGCTCAATGGTGGCAATGGCTTGCCTGGACTCCTGCAGTATATCCTTAAATAGCAGAAAAAGTGATGTAGTGTCTGACACTGTGGAGGGTCCTGTAACAGTGTCAAGGTGAAGAGAGCTAGCAAGTGGTACAGCTGGTGGTACTGGGGTGGCAAGTGGCACTGCTCGTGGTGGTGGACTGGGAGCATGCCTCTCTGTCGGCGTAAACATGTCAAATCAAACTCATATGATGCAAGCCAATCGTCTACATCCTCACAACCTGTAAAAGTAGATGGTTGGAATGGCACCACCATCTTGAAATTCCCTTCAACATCGAAAATGTACATACATCACTGCTCAAAATCCAAATTTTGGGTGCACAATCGGCAGGATCGCCAAAGGATGATGGAGCAAAAGACGTCGTGCGCACACGCACACACCCACACAACTCAACACCACACAAGGAATTTACTTAAATTCCAACCCTCACACACCACCACTCAAGACCCCGATAAAAATACTACCCAAAAGCTCAATTCAAACTCCAAACGCCTCGACCTACAAGCCCTTGTAGAAAGCCACACCTTCTTCCTTCAATTCCTCGCACACACACATTTATGGAAACTTCAGAACTTCCATAGACTCTCCCAAGTGCAAAATTGAAGAGAGAAAGATCTCACTCACTCCTCCACACACTCAAAAACACGACGCGAACGCGACGGGACTGCATTAGACCACCTGCAGGAACCCTGCTTCTTCCCACACACTGAGGGGTGAAAGTGTTCATATTGTACTTCAAAAGTACTCACTCAATCTCAACACTCACGGCATCGTGAGTGATGTGTCAATTTTCAGCCTTTTCACACCATTTTTTACTTTGCTGGCCCAATTTTGGCCAATTTTGACCCCCGACGTGCATTTTTCGTGGGAAAAACCCCAAAAGGACTCTAAAATTCACCAAATTTGATACTCTTGATCCTTGATATTCAAATCCCTTTGCCACATCCCCATATTCCATTTTTGACCACTTTTAGGACGGTGCACGCATCGCTGTAGATCAGGCACCGTAAATAGACAGTTACTGCATGTGCCAAACTTCTCGGGCGGGTCAAGGGTGTCCACACCTCCCATTTGCATTATTTACATTCTAGAAAGCTCAAACACATTCCCTAGAGCCAAAAGAAGCCACCAAGAACCATATCCAAGAACCCGATACCCTATCCAGGCATGTACGTTACCCTATCCAGGCATGTACGTGTGTCCGATTGTCGGTACACAAGCATAAATATTTACAATGTGCACACGTTGCACCACATTTGAAACTCAAAACCACTTTGCAAATCTCCCAAATGCATGTATTTACATCCTTTTGTACATATGACCATGCATATACGCACTACTTTGTACAAACCAAAAGTGGTTTATCAATGTCTCCAACCATATCCTGGCCTACAGAAGGTCCGCATATCTGCACCCCATAAAACATAGCTGAGTCTACTAAAGTATCAAAGAGCCATAACTTTGTCCGAGGTTCTTAGAACTAAACCTGCGAACACATCCTCTCCAAGCCTCCCAAGGCCGCATAAGCTCTAGTCAATCTAGCCTATGCTGCTCTCACCAAAGAAAACCTCGGTCCAGTGAAGACTACCCCAAGGTAAGTGTATGCATCTGTATACTCCACAATATCCTGACCATATGTGTGAAAGTAGGTGTTGATCTCCTGATCCACTGTGGTGTGGTCTTAAACACCATAACCTTGGTTTTACCAAGGTTTACAGACAATCCACTATCCTCTGCAAAATTGTGTAATGCATCCAAACGTCGCTGCATACCCTCTAGTGAGTCAGAGATCAACACAATGTCATCAACATATAACAACAATGGGATCCACATCCCTGCCAGCTGAGCACCTCTATCGCCCTCTCTGTCAATGTAATCAGACATCTCATCAACATACATACCAAATAGAGTAGGGGACAATGGGCAACCCTGTTTCACCCCAATAGTGGAGTAAACTAAGTCAGATATCCCCTCCGTGGTGAGTACATGTCCCATCACTCATCTGTATAAAGCCATAATCCCCCAAATCAACACTGTGGGTACCCCCATCTCTTGTAGTCTGCGCATCAATCGAGCTCTCGGTACCATGTCAAATGCTTTGCGGAAATCCATAAAGCCACAATAAATCCGTCCCCCATGTAACCTTCCCTCCTCAATTATGGCTCTGAGTGTCAGAATATGATCAAGAGTGGAGAAACCCCTCCTGAAACCAGCCTGACCCTTTGCCCGTACACCCTCACCCTCTGCCCAGTTACTCAACTGCTGCTCAAGAATGGATGCATACAACCGTGCCAATGTCTGTCCAACCATAATAGTGCGGTAATTCCCAGGCTCTGTAGGATCACCTGCCTTGAAGATAAGCACAATATTAGACAACCATGCCCTCCCGGTCTGTCCAACCATAATAGTGCGGTAATTCCCAGGCTCTGTAGGATCACCTGCCTTGAAGCTAAGCACAATATTAGACAACCATGCCCTCCCGGTCTTCATTCTAACAATGGCTCTCTTTACCATCTCAATGGTAAAGAAGGTGCTTGTAGGTGGGCATGGCTCTATAGGATCTGGAAGGGGTTTCTATCCAAGAATCGTATATAACGATGTCTCATACTGGCTCCACACATCAGGAGAAGTAATCATTGGGGGAGGGGAGTGCTCATGAAAGAGTCGCCATGCCTCTCCCGAGTCTCTACTCAAGAACAATTGATACAAGTCTCGCTCCATCTGAGCCAAGTAAGCTCGTTTCTTCCGTCGCACAAAGCGCCGAAAGCAATCCGAGACTGTCTGTAAGTGATGACTCCTAAAAGAAGATCCCTAAGCTGGGCTCTCATCTCTCTACACTCCTCATCATACCAACTATTCTGGTGCATAGACGATCCCGGATCTCCTCTACATAAACCGGGTTCGTCCAGTGTTGCCAAGAAACGCGTTTCTTCACTCATGAAATGTACGAAACGTTTCTGTATGAGTTTGGACGTTTCAAAGGTAAAGTCAAGGCTCATGTTACATGTAAACCTTGAAGCCTCTTGTTCTTTGTTTCGAAATTTAGAGCTTTGGACAAAATGTTTTTTTCTAGGTTTTGGAGTTTTGAGTTTAGTCTTTATCTGCTCTATGTGAAGTATATCTTACACTGAGAGGTAAATTAAGTAAGGTAGGTAATGATTACTTGCATTGTGTAGAGGAAACTCACACTTGGAAGTGATTCAATAAAGTTAAAGTTAGTAGTTATTTGCTTTGTGTTGAACTATGTTCACACTTAGAAGTAACTTAAGTTAGATAGCTAAAGTTAGGAGCTACTTGTTGTGTGTTGAACTATGTTCACACTTGGAAGTAACTTGGGTTAGATTTATCTAATGATTGTCTGTCATGTGTAGAGTAGTACTCACACTACAGATAATCTAGGTAGATTAAATAATAATCTCTCTCTTTGTGTAGAGGTATTCTCACACCTAGAAGAGAATTATAGAAGTAGTGAATTTTGATTGCTTGCCATGTGTAGAATTACACTCACACTTGGAGGTGATTTAGATAGGTTTTTTAAAAATATCTTATTATGTGTAGAGTTTAGTCACACTTGGAAGTTATTGAGATAGATTAAGCGATTTATTTATCATGATTCAAGTGTGGAGTGAGAGCTCACACTTGAAAAAAAATCTATTTTTGGTATTTATTAATTGAAGAGGTTGAAAACGTGACAAATAAAGTAATGTAAATGGTATTAGAGTTTAATTTTAGATGTGTATTTAGTAATTAGTTATGTTTGAGTTTGCAGATCTTAAGAAGATGGTGAAAGGATATGAGTGGAACTATGTACGTGAATTGGTCAGTGGGAAAGACTACTGTTAACCGCTGGGTCAACAACACAACATAACTCAAGTTTTGTACCAAAGTCTTATCTTTTGCGAGTTATAAAATGCTACGGATTATGGCTATAAACGTCATTTGTAATGAGTAGTTATTCTAGTTTCAGAAGCCGGGGTGCAATGGCACTTCCACATTGTAAATACAAAGCCATTCAACCCTTTCAACCCCATTTTTTGTTAAACCTAAGGTAGCCTTAGTATATAAGGTACCTAGGTCATTTTGTAGAAAAGGACTTTTTTCATAATCAAAACTTTAGTGCTGCCGTCTACTATGTGTGAGTGAGCGTGAGCTTTATCCTCTCGCTACGCCCAGCTCACTCAACACATTGGAGATCCGACTGCACCATTGTTGTAGGCTCGAGGAGAGCTACGCGACAATGCCAAGCATTCCACGCGAGACGAAGCACACACGCCGACGCATCTACGAGCTATTTGTGTTCGTAAGTGTATCAAACGATGTCTGTTTTCTGCGTGCTAGTAGTCTATAGAATCGTGGCGACATAAGCTACGCATAGGTACTCATAAATTTCAATTTCGGGCACTTTCAAAATTCTGCTCTGTCATCCTATACGTTTTCCGCAGACGGGTTTAGAGTGAGGGTTTTGAGTGTAGAAGCGTAGGGACAGGTGTATCCTAGTGAGGGGATGGTGTTCTTTAAGTTTCGTATGAATCTGGCATGATTAGGTGAGTTACCTTCCGTATGTGTGTATGTGGCTAGGTGGTGTAGTTGAGAGCAGTGAGGTTCTTGATTGTGGTATAGTTGGCCTTCCAGAGTGTTGTATGTGTAGGATGGTCTCAGCCTGACAAGCTAAAGAGATTTCCTCCGTGTGCCTATCGTGTCATCTGTGTCCTCGATTTTCATTATGTTGATCTAGGTAGTGTTTGCATGCACTTCATGGGTGTGAGAGTCGCGCTTGTCCAACATTGGCGCCATTGCCAGGGACACAAGGACCTAAGTAGGTTTCCTACTAACACTCGTGTGATGGTTGCTTGATTTAGTTTCGGCTAAAGAAAGCGTTTTTTTTAAGTGGATCCGGGAAGAGGATATTCCGCGATCAAGTGGATAGCCAGGAAGCGTGTGTCTTGCCGAGGGTTTGCGACTATATAGGTTTAGTTAGGATCTGTGGATTAGAGTAGTTGTTGGTGGTCGAGTGATTTGTGAGGTGATAAAAGCGTTTACTAGTCCATGTGTGGTAGTGAAGTGTTTTTCTACTCATAGATGCAAAACCCCATATGATTTGTAGAAGTAGCTTTAGGTAAGTGATCCAATTCTGATCTAGAGCTATTCAACAATGAATTATTTGCTAAAGTGCTTGATTGCATTAGAAATCACGGAAAAGTGTGCTTTTGAGGGTAAAAATGCATTAAACAAGCTTTTGTGGATATTTTTGTATGACTGACTGATGCTGTGCATATAAAAGAGCATTTGCAAGGGTTCTGTGAAGAAAACCTGCAATTCTGTAAACATAGACATCCTACGCGTAGGATGTCTCAACGGGGTTCTCGAGACCAAATTTGAAAATTCTGACTGCACCAGTGTGTTCAGAAGGGGGGGTTTACCCTAAGTATACATTGAAACTAGAGTTTTGACCAACTCTTGACACCCAAAAGACCAAAGACAGAGTGTCAAATACGCGAAAACAAGAAACTTAAGATTCTAAGCACAATTTTGCATAAAAACTGGTAGGAATGCTTGAAAAGTAGTGCTCAAGACTTGGGGATGCCAGTGGACGAATTCTGCCAAAATTTGATCAGTAGACATCCTACGCGTAGGATGTCTAGAGAATGATTCTGGAAGCAAAAATCAAGTTTTGACATCATACCCATATTCTGCATGTTGTGTTGGACACACACCAAAGCTCATGTCATTTGGACATATAGATTGAGAGTTAAGGCGATGTTACTCTTTCAGAGAAATATTTTTCCAAAAGTGGTGATTGTGAGCAATTTTTACATCCAAAATTTGTTGTGATCACATATTCTTGTTATATGCATCAAGAAGCACCTTGGGTAGAAACAGAAGTCCATTCTGAGAAAAAAAGACATCCTACGCGTAGGATGTCTACAGGGTGATATGGGCACTTTTTGAAAAAACTGAGTTGACCAGTGTGTTCAGAAGGTGGGGTTTACCCTATGTTCACCTGGAAAGTGGAAATTAGACCAAATTTTGACACATTAAAGCCAAAAGACGAGAATTGCCAGACATCCTACCCAAATTGTGCCAAAGCATTATTTCAAGACCAAAACCATAAGATGGCTGCATGAGCATGACTTGCATGATATATTGAGTGACTGAGAGGGGTTTCACCTCATTTGGGTGAGAAAATTGGGTTCAAAGCAGACTTTAGCACTTTTGACTGGAAAAGTCAAGAACGGCTAAAATTGGGGACTTTTGAAATCCAAACCAAAATCAAAGCATACCATTGTGTTGCTGACATCAAGGGGAATCTTTGGGTCAAGTCTGGGGTCAAACAAGCCAAAAAGACATCCTACGCGTACGATGTCATATGTGTGATTTTGCACTCTAAACTTAATTTTGAGCATACCACTGTGATCAGCACCTTAAGAAAAGTCTGTGGTTCAAATTTGGGGCAATTCTGAGCAGTTAGACATACTACGCGTAGGATGTTTAAGGCATGATTTAGAGGCCAAATTCAAACTGTGGACATAGCAGGGTGTTGTATAGCCTTAGGCAAGCCTCCTAGGCAAATTTGGTCCAATTTGGAATTGATTTGACTTAGGAATTCATCAGAACAGACATCGGGCTTTTAGAACAGATTCTTGATCATTTGACCAACCTATAGGTGTCAAAATCAAAAAGTAAAAATAGTTGTGAGCTTAGCACATCAAGGGGAAGCTACAGTGCAAGTTTGAGCTGAAACAAAGCAAAAAGCGTAGGATGTCTCCAGGGTCATAAAGTGGTCAAAATTCTACTTTGGCCATATAGGGAGGTTCTAAGTGTCTCAAGGATTCCAGAACTTTTTTCAAAAGTGAATTTGGACCTTGTTTGGCCTATTTACCAAGCAAAGACAAGAATTGTCAGACATCCTACTCTTTGAGTGCACTAGAAGCTTATGCAGCCCAAACTTGACCTATTGGCATCCAAATTCAATTTTGAGTATACCATAATTCAATTTTGAGTATACCATTGGGTTGTTGAGCACTAGGAGAATCTTGGGATCAAGTTTGGACAAAATCTGAGCAGTTAGACACGCGTAGGATGTCTCCAGCTTGATTTAGGACTCCAAACCAACCTATGAGCACACCACTGTGATCAGCACATCAAGGAGAATCTGGGGTGAAAATTTCAAGTCATTCTAAGCAAAAAGACATCCTACGCGTAGGGTGTCTCAAGGCCATTTTTAGCTCCAAATGAAATTCTGAGCATACCATTGTGTTGTTGGACTTAAGGGGAGTCTCTGGACCAAATTTTGTTAAATTCTGAGCATATAGACATCCTACGCGTAGGATGTCTCCATGCCATTTTTAGGGTCCAACTGTAATTTTGACCATTCTAAACTGCATTTCACTGTTTTGGCCATAACTTTCACAAACGGTATCGGATCGGAAAAGTTTTTATATCAAAACGTAGCCTGAGAGCGGCTCTACAGATCTAATAGCAAAACTTGAATTCAATGCATGCCAACGGCAACCGTTTAGTTCAACTTTGAAAAAAACATCGTTTAAGGCCTCAAAATGCATCCGGAAGTTAGGGGTGTCTGAAAGCGACAATTTGCAAGAATTGTGACGAAACGGTTGCGGTTTTGGACATAGTTTCGACTTTTCCCTAACCAAAGCACTTGAACACAATGGACTAAGTCTACTTGAACCAAGCAAAATCTCTTAAGCCGAGAAATCATGTCTACCCTAGATTCAAACGCAGCTTACACAAGCTTGGAGATCCCGACGATAGAGGAATATCCTCCTACAATGGATCTTTCCAAGATCCATCTTGTTGAGAGAGTTTGGATGATTGGTCATGAGAGTGAAGGACTATATAGATACATTGACGACAATGAGGTCAATCTTTATAGGTGCTCAGATCCATACCTAGAAGAGATAACGGATTACAAGCTCTTATATGTCTACACATACGGAGTCGACTGTCAATGGAGATCTATAGTTGTCGACAAGTATGGACGAGAATACAGAGTTGTAGAAAGCACAAATCCATAGATTGTTCTAGAAAGAGGTGGATATTTGGTCAATGAAGGACCACAAATGCCTCCACCAAACACGAGAAATCCTATAGGAATTCCAAGAAGAGAGCCACCAGGATTCCCTTCAAGAGCGATAACGAGAGAAGGATTGGGAGAATCTCTGGTTAGACTTGTAGACAATCGACGGGTTAGACCATCCCAAGTCCAGAAATGGGTACATAGAAAATACTCCAGAGATAAAGATCTGAGAGATCACGTAACGGCTTTTAGAAGAGTGATTAGAGCAGAGGAAGTTTCAAATTTTGCGACACAGTTTGCGAGATTTGGATTGACTCTAGAAGATGATGCAGCTACATGGTTCGACTCGGTGGAAAAATGGGATTTTGAGACCCTAGATGAGCTGTTTGAGGAGTTTATTGAAGAATTCTCGCCAAAAGGCATTGCTCACAACACAGTCTCGCAAATCCATAGATTCAAACAGAAAGAGGATGAATCAGTACACAAAGCATCATTATGGCTCAAGAGATGTGTTAATCTCTGTCCAAGAGCGGAATTACCTACGCAGGCACGACTGATGCTGATCTTTATCTAGGGAATGAGACATGCGGGCCTTCAAAAGGATCTGCATATGATAAGGAGGATGACGCTAAACGAGTTGATCAAAGAAGCTCTTTATCTAGTGGATAACTGTGAGGCATACAAAGAAAAGGACTTAAAGAGTCAAGGAGATGACACATCCTCTCAGCACAATGTTTCATAGATAAGTGAGTCCATTGCCAAGCCAACGGCACCTATTGATCAAGAAAAGTTTATCAACAACTTGGTCAAGAGGTTGATTCCTCTTGTAAGGTCTGATTCGGGAGAGCCGAAGTGGTGTGAAATTGAGAGAAAATGGACGAACCATACGGAGGAAGAGTGCTATTATAGCATGGAAAATGCTAGGGAGAGGTATGTACAACCTATTCCAGAAGCACCTATTCCACCTAGATACATTACGGAGAATACGCCAGGACCAGTAGGAATTTTAAGGCCATAGTTTGTCCTAGGACAACAACCTCCGCTGCCAGGTGCTAGAATGCCGGTATACATGAGATACATGCCAATGATGGAAGCCTCAAATAAACCAACGCCAGTACCAACTACAATGTGGTATAGCAACCAAAGTGAGTACTACCCTTCAGAGCAACAAAATGTGAGAGAAACACATGGAGTGGTGAGGCCGGTACAACCTCTACCTCCTGGGGTTCAGTTCAAAGAAAGAAGGTATGAAATGGACGAAAAGACATTGCGATTCATTGCAAATAGCGGCTTATCTAGGTCAAAGCTTGCTTATAGCCAAGAGGAAATGCTAAAAGAATCTCCTCAACCAGAGACAGATTGTCACAAAAGTCGTGACAACCACTTGGTCAAACAATGTCCTCATACGGAGATCACTGAAGTAAATGCCTATTGTCTTGAGTGTGGCATCACTCACTTGATCCCCGATTGCCCAAAAAAACCAAACCAAATCAGGAAAAGCACGACAAATGTATTAGGGATTGTTCAGCTACCTAGTAGCTCAGAAAATGAAAATGTCGTACCAGTTCAAGTGGTTACGAGAGCACAAGCGCAAAAGAAAGCTGATTAGAATCCAGAGACAAAGAACACGGAAAGTGACATGAGTCCAAAAACAGATAATGGACCAAAGACAGACGCACCTAGTCAGAAAACCAAGAGCAAACGAAATAGCTGGAAATCTAGAAAGACTAGGATGAAAGCACGCAAGGAACGAGAGAAAAAATCCCTAGCTGAGAAGCTTACCAAAGCTGAGGAGAAGATAAAACAACATGAGGAAAAGGAGGCACCTTCTCTTACACAGATGGTTAAACCTCTAGAAGAACCATCCACGGATGAGAAACCGAGAAGTGCTAGTTTAGGAGGATCTGTGTTGGTAGAGAAGGTTAATGAGACATTAGATGCCCTCTTGAAAGCCTATGATGTGAGGCTCAAAAACAACCAAACCCAAGAACACAGGTGGATGACATATCCCTATGCGGAACTAGAAAAGCAAAGGTTTGAAATGTGCCAGAAAATGATTCAAACAGCCCAAGCTTTACTAGAACCACCAGTTGCAAAACCTGAGGACGTGATCCGTGTCATGCCTACACAAGTAATCACACCAAACCAGGAACTAAAAGAGCCAGATTCTATTCATGAACACAGACCAAACCTCAAAGACCTAGCATTAGAACCAAGGATAGTACTGAATACCACGGATAACTCTTTCGAGGGATTTCACCAAGCTATACCTGAGGATTGTAAAGAGATAGATGGTCTTGACGAATTGTGGAAACAAGTCAGAGAAGCCAATGAAGCCGATGACCTAAGAAGACTAGTAGACAAGACTGGTGATGAACGAGGAGTGTTTCTACCACCAATAGAGTAATTTGAGACTGGATCTCAAATGAATCTAGACGTGCAATCGTGTTGGGGCGACCAAGGATCTGTACAATCTATGGATAGTCAACCCCATTCGCTAAGAACACTACCGTCCTACATGGGAGAGTACGAGACCAAGTCAGATGTGGTTGCAGTCCCATCAAAGAGACTATCTCCCAACAAGGCCATCGATTCAAAGGGGCTAGTAGATATTCTATCTACCCCGTCACCTGTACAATAATGTTAGCCGAGTTGCTCAGAATAAGACCAAACATGTGGGCTAATGTGGGTAAATTTCTAGAAAACTTTGGTGTAAAAACCCCAATGACTCAAATCGAGGAAGGCATCAAAGAGCTTGAAATGCCTCAACTAAATACTAGGCCAGTGCCATTAAACAAGGTAGGCGAGTATTACGAGAGGGAAGAGGGAAACACCACCCTCCCTATGGAATTCAATGGTGTAAAAACCATGGCAATCCTTGACAGTGGAGCTGGTGTGGCCATTGCAACCAAAGAGGTTTGGAAAAAATGGGGAAAACCTGCCTTGATATCCACACGAATGACCCTGCAGCTTGTAGACGGACACAAGGAAAAGCCCCTAGGACTACTAGAAAAAGTACTTGTTACTTCTTGTAGCACTGAATATGAACACACTTTTGTTGTTGTTGACTTTGGCAAGAAGAACAACTATGACATCATTCTGGGAAGACCATTCATGCGACAATTGAAAATGGTCCAAGATTGGGGTTATGACCATATATACCTGAGACATATGGAAACCATAACAAAGATAAACTTGAGGGACCATAGCTATAGGGATGTGACGAGAACACCGGTAGAGGAGTTTGATTCCGCCACAGTAGTAGGATCAGAACTTCCAGCTTGGTTAGGTAAGCCTAAAGAACTGTGGATGTGTGGAGCTTCACAATGTGGTAGCTTGAAATTTGAGGAATGTATCCTAGAGCGGGTTATAGAGGATAGGGACTATATCCCAGAACCATTTCCTGAAGAAGAGTTAGAGCCTTTTGGATGGGAACACATCTTGGCTACTTTGGACGTGTGCGGCGTGGAGGATGCTCCCACAACAAAGTTTTGTGATGAAAATGGCTATGATGTCGTTCCTTATTTTGCAGTGAGTGTAATCCAAGAAAATGAAGAGAACCAGACATCAACAAGCTCTCGAAATAAGGAGCAAACAAAGAAATGTGGAGAATCAAAAGATGAAGAAGACGACGAGTTCTATGACTCTTTAGAACACTTCGAGCTTCAAGAAGATCAACGACCCGGGAATCAATGTCATCGCTACACGAATAAAGTGCATCAAAAGTGGATTCCAAAGTCCTCCGTGAAGACACAGCCACCACAATCATCCTCATACATGGCTCCTAATAATGATGCAAAGATTCAGCTAGGAGGAATACGACCAGAGCAACGAGCTAACAATGCTCTAATCAATGGGCTAGAAAAGTCCTCCAAGAAACTACCACTCACGAGCAAACAGACAGTAACTTTCCACTACCAGCCAAAAAATCAAGGGAAATAACAAGAAGTCAACCTTGCTGAGGAAAGTAGCGATAGTGATGAATCTTACGACATCCCCTATCATCAACTCAGGCCATCACTATCACCAACCCCTTCAGCAACAACCATGACACGTCAAAAAAACAGGACAACAAGTCAAAGCCAAAACGCTCGACAAATCTGGATACCAAAAAGCCAAATCGGCCAAAAACAGATATGGATCAAGAAGACAAAGATCTCTAATGACAAATCACAAGATCCAACACCAAAACAAAAACAAGGAAAGCGTGCACGAACGGGTAAGAATATCACAAAAATTGCAAGCTTTCACAACTCGGGTTTGGGCTCCAAAGAAGATGATTCAAGCATGAAAAAGTCAGGAATTCATTTGGATTCCAAAACAACCACATTATCAACTTTCAAAGCCAAAATCCCGTCCTCAACCAAGCGTACAAGGGCTGAAGCAAAGACCACTGTTGACTCACACAACAAAACGGTGAATCCCAAAGAAGTCTCTTCAAACACAAACGAAGCACGGGAAAGTATGGGTTCCCAAATGAGAGCCAACAACAAAACAGCCAATAATCGCAAAGAAATAGGTCCCAAAGAAGAACAACAAAACTGCTTTCAGTGCATCGCCGCTTGAATTCTTACAATTCTTCCTATGATTACAGTACAATTAGAAGAGAGCAAGTCGCCTCAATCAAGCAACGATACAGGAGCTTCAAAGACCATTACATTGCTTAGAATAGGAAGCCCCGCCAACAAATGCCAATAAGCAAATTGCTTATACCCACATCTTGCACAACATAAATCTTTTCCATGCATTGACTGTGTATGCATAATAGGGCTACATTACAAGGCCTGCATAGGCACAACTTTTAAGTGCCCAAGCACAACACATACCCTTTGTGATACCCTGTCGTAAAGGATGACTCCAAATAGGAAGGGGGGAGGCATTCTGAATGCGGACCTAACATTATGACTATTAAAGGGCAATGTTTTGTGAGATGCATTGAATTTTTGCGTTTTATTGTGATAATTTTTTGGCGAAATTTAGAGTATATGCCCTCGTAGTAGTGTTACAGAGGAGTATGGGGACAAAATCCATATATGAGCCCCTAGGGACATGTGTATAGTGTACATAGCATTTAGATTTCTATTTGAATGATTTTTCTTCTGTTGAGTTGTTTTAAGATTTTCTTTGTTTATTATTAAGAAAAAATAAAAATTCCATAATCCACATGAAGAAAAGACTGACGAGAGGCCTGAGCACTACAAAGAGAAGAAGGTATAGGAAAACGATGAAACTTCACGAAGTATGTCTCAACAGCCACTACAACAACCGAAGAACTTGTCACAAAGTAGTGTCAACATGCAACCGACAAGTCATACAAGTCAGAGTCGAGTAGCTAAGCCACAAAATGAGTGAGGTGTTAGTCCCAAAGCTTCAAGTAATATTCTCTGTGGTCTAAGCGTCTTAGCTATTCTAGGTACTGCTCAAGCTGGAAGAGTTGAGCATATTTACGTTGTGTCGCCCATGCTGGTATAGGTGAGCAAAAGAGTCGAAGTCTAAGTACTTAAGTTTGGTGAAGTGAAGGAGAAGGTCCAAAAGACACTCACGTACTGAGCACAGTGAGATACGAGTAGAGAAACTTCTACATCGACAACCCTTCTTGGAAAGGTGGAAGCTATTGAGACATATTTTGATGTCACATGTGCTACATTTATTCTTCGAAACACCCATTATTTCCTTCTTTCACATTGCATGCTTTTGTTGACAAATTTCTCATATGCATATAGAGTGTCCCATAATTGGCACTTGCATCAAGCATTCTTTCCGTGTTTCACCCAAGCACTCACCTTTCATGAACATGTACTTCACGTTCAACTGCTCAACTGCTGAACAAAGAAGTCCTCAATGACAAAGAGCAGACATAAGGGTAATCATAGGATCTCAAAATCTTGTCCTTGATAATGCGTATCGAATGCTCGGCAGGGTTTTGAACCTCAAATTAGAATAATTAAGTCCTGGATTCGGCCTGACAGACAGACTTTGCATTGGACTAAAACTTGGCCTAAAGAAGTTAAGGGTTTAGCTATACAATTTCTACAAAATCCTTACAAAGTTGTCATTGGCTCACAAGATCAGAAAGCCAATCACTCAATTCTACAGATTGTAGAAGTTGTTTCTGATAATCACAAATACTCCGAATTGACAGATTTGCTGGACCAAGTGATGGATGGAGCTTTCTCTATCCATGATGATAAGAGTCAAGTTAAACGACATTGGGTTCTTTTTGAATTTAGATCTGGCAGTAGACCTATAATGACAGAAACAGATGCTGCAGCTCGGAGCATGGATGTGAAAGACATAAAGTTCGTCATCAATTATGATTTTCCTGAATCATGTGAAGACTATGTACATTGGATTGGACGAACAAGACAAGCTACTATAAAGGCTATAGTCTATACTTTCTTTACAACAACAAAACGACAGCCAAGACCACATCGCCATCGACAATCAGGTCATGTCGGGGACGACATGAACGCAGAAGGGGGGAATGTTGACCATTGGGTCAACAACACAACATAACTTAAGTTTCGTACCAAAGTCTTATCTTTTGCAAGTTATTAAATGCTACGGATTATGGCTATAAACGTCATTTGTAATGAGTAGTTATTCTAGTTTCAGAAGCCGGGGTGCAATGGCACTTCCAGATTGTAAATACAAAGCCATTCGACCCTTTCAACCCCATTTTTGGTTAAACCTAAGGTAGCTTAGTATATAAGGTACCTAGGTCATTTTGTAGAAAATGACTTTTTTCATAATCAAAACTTTAGCGCTGTCGTCTACTGTGTGTGAGAGAGAAAGAGAGTAAGCGTGAGCTTTATCCTCTCGCTACGCCCGGCTCACTCAACACATTGGAGATCCGATTGCACCATTGTTGTAGGCTCGAGGAGAGCTACAGGACAACGCCAAGAATTCCACGCGAGATGAAGCGCACACGTCGACGCATCTACGAGTTATTTGTGGCCGTAAGTGTATCAAACGATGTCTGTTTTCTGCGTGCTAGTAGTCTATAGAATCGTGGCGACGTAAGCTACGCATTTGTACTCATAAATTTTAGTTTCGAGCACTTTCAAAATTCTGCTCTGTCATCCTATGCGTTTTCCGCAGACGGGTTTAGAGTGAGGGTTTTGAGTGTAGAAGCGTAGGGACATGTGTATCCTAGTGAGGGGATGGTGTTCCTTAAGTTTCGTACGAATCTGGCATGATTAGGTGAGTTACCTTCCGTATGTGTGTATGTGGCTAGGTGGTGTAGTTGAGAACAGTGAGGTTCTTGATTGTGGTATACTTGGCCTTCCAGAGTGTTGTATGTGTAGGATGGTCTCAGCCTGACAAGCTAAAGAGATTTCCTCCGTGTGCCTATCGTGTCATATGTGTCCTCGATTGACATTATGTTGATCTAGGTAGTGTTTGCATGCACTTCATGGGTGTGAGAGTTGCTCCCGTCCAACAACTACATCAAAGTTGAAGTGTAAGACCTACAGCCATAATTTTAGCGGAAATGCTCACAGGATAAAGGAACATGTGTTCAAAATTCCTCGAAACGTTTTAGCTTGCAAATACCCCCCAAAAGGTATTGAAGAAAAAATTCCCGAGTGGCCGCTCAGGGCAAAGAGAGCACATCTTGTGGAAAAAAAAAAGGGAGGTCCCAAAAATATGGCTCCATCTATGGCTAGAGACATCGAGATGACACTTGAGAATGATCAAAACCCTCCCTCGATCCCTGCTTCAGTTCAAGGAGGGTGTCATTCATCCTTTGCTGGGGATTGTGCTCTAATCCTACCGGAAGCTCTACTAACATAAGTCGAAGTGCAGCATGGACTGAAGGAGAACCTGCACCAAGTGGGCCTACTTTGCATCAGGCATTTGATAAACAATGGCTGCTTGAACTCCATCTTAAGTGGATGCAAGCATTTTTTGCATGTGGAATTCCTTTTAATGTCATTCGAAATCCTATCTTCAAAGATGCTTTAATGAGCACGGCGAAGAAGGGGTTTGTGGTACCTAATTAGATGCGTACAAAATACTTAGATAAAGTAAAAACTACATCAAAAAATATTTTAAAGCGCACAACTCTTGATTATGTGCCACAGTATGGATGCACAATTGCTCTAGATGGTTAGACAAATTTTCAGAAGAAACCATTGATTATTGTGATGTTGATTTGTCCAAGAGGTTCCATCTTTCTTGAGGCAATTGATACATCCTTGAAAGCAAAAACTAGTGGATATCTTGCTGGTGTATATGAGCCTCACATTAGTGGATATAGATGGGAGACAGCCTGTAGACAGAAGACACGATCGGAGCACAGAGGGCGGGGCTCAGGAGGAGTGGCAGTGTTATTCAGAGAGGAGTTGCAGCCATTGATACGTATAGCCCGCAGGGATGAGCAAGCTAGGTACTCGCATCGCATGAATCATGCCAACACTAGCACCTATAGCTATGACTAGTTCTCCACGATGCAATCTGAAACTGTGCTCATCCATCACTAGCTGGCATCCACTGTCTCATAAGTGACTCACAGAGATCAAGCTCTGCGTCAAACATGGCACATGGCGTACATCTCGCAACACGTATGATGCACCACTCGACAACGATAGTCTGACATCTCCTACACCAACTATGTCATGCATTGAACCATCAGCTAGAAAAACATGTCCAAGCATACCAGTAACATATGTGCTAAACCTCTCACGATTCGGCGTGACGTGAAACCTAGCACTCACATCTAGTATCCAATGCGAAGGTAATGTGTCGTCAAAAACCGACATAAGAAATTCAAGAATAAACATGGAAGCAAAGGTGACATCTCCGTCAGGGAGATTTAACCCTCTTGGTCTTTAGTGGCTTCACACATTGGCAGTTTGTGACACTCTAGATGAAACATGCTGTCAGAAAGAGACCAACCACTAGCATCGGTGGTGTGGCAAGCTCCAATCTTATAACGTCATGTGGGACAAAGGGTTTTCTACGGATGATGCAGAAGATCATCATTTGTATCCACAATGAAGCTACAAGTTGATATGCCTTAAGCATTTATTGCACTTTTTAGCCGTACCACTTGAAAGGTAAAGGGAGAGAGGAGGAAAACCATATTGAGATTTTCAAGGAATATTTTAAAAAAATATTAGGATTTGAATGTCAAGTGATCTCGATGGATTTGAACATGAAAAGCGTCATTATTGTGAAGAGACAGAGGAGTTCATGAGTTTAAAAGGTTCAACAGTTAATGACCTCTTGGCCTAGTCACCTACTCACTCACAAAGTGATGATGCAGCAATACCGTGACTTTCCGAACTAGGGGGAGCATATAGACAATAGGTTTTTGGCCAATTTTTTTAAGGCTTGACTTTTGGGGCTTTAGCTTTTGAGCAATAGAGCTTTTGGGCGCCTATTTTCAGCCTGTTGTCTTTGGGCCAACGCCCTCAAATAAGTAGTAGTAATACTTTGTGATTTATATATATATATATACAAAGAAGTACCCATGTATGTGGGGTGCCCCACTTAGGTAGGGATCAATGCATCTGGGTAGAGAACTCCACTCTACCATGTCTTGTCTCCAGTAATTTTCAATTTCAAGTGTTATCAGTTTTCAAGTTCAGTCATATGCTTGTTGTGGATTCACTCCTGGCTTGCCGGCTACAATGGTATCACAGCTTTGTAGATTCTTCTTCTACAAAGGATCCAATCTAACTTTTTGCAACACAGGCCATGGAGAATCTGATAGAGAACACGACAGCATTAAAGAGGAGGCCACTCAGCAAGACTTTGCAAGTTGGTAAACTTCTTTTGCTAATACTTCTTAGAATTTAGGCCCCTTGGCCAGGATGTGCAAGTCAGCTTAGGTTTATAGTGGCTTGACATGTCAGCAGTTTGTGACAACTAACATATGCTCCCACACACACACACACACACACACACACATGAGCATACATAAAGACAAAGTTCAGCGCACTGAGTTTCTGTCATGACTTCGGACATCAAGGGCAGACTCAGCCATAATGAAGCCTAGTAGCACTAAATCGGAAAAATAGCACACAAAAATGAGATAGTTGATAGGGCATGTGCACCACAAAAGATAGAAAGAATTACCTCAATATCAACTGGTCGTAACTCGAATAAAGACTTCACAATGTGAATTCTACATGTCCGCTATACAACTAAAAAATATACCTAGATGAATTTAGGATAAGCCCACATTCACGCTTCAAGAAAACTGCAAGGTATAGACCCATGGTACAAAATCACCCAATGATTGAAGTCTACGAGACGTGGAAAAAGGTAGCAAACCCATTACGAGATCAACATCCTCTACCAACAAGAAGAGTTCAAATTTTCCCCTCATAGGAGAGAACATTTAGAGGGAGATAAAGCCCCAAGTAACCAAACACAGAAAGAGCTTGAATCTTTTATCGACACGCAAGGCACAGGTCCAAGTCTTTTCAAACTTACTTTATCCGATCTAGCAAAAAAGGGACCTAGAGGTGAAGCACATGTTTCAAGAAGGAAACGCCGTCGACGTGCCGTTCACTTTGATGACGAGGACCTTAGAGCACAGAAGAAACGCTAAGAAAGAATTCAAGGATGGCGGTCTAAGCATCATGTTTGATACTTTGTTTGGGTTAAAAGATACGAACAAGGTGTTGTCCTTCATCCAACAGTTTGATACCACTCCTCCACCTCCGATACAGTGATAACCAGAGCCCATGGAGTGGCATTGGGAGTTCCACCTCCCTCACCTCCAAAAGAGTCTCCTTGGTCCCCGACAGTCGTATCCATCCACTTGTTCTTTCATACTACCCACACATGTACAAACACACTCAGGGACACACTCTTGCACAAACCCATGAACTCATGTAGACAAACCCATGTAACATTCTTCATGGGTTTTCCGTGTCTTGAGGTTTTCCATCTATTAAAAAGTGTGTGCGCACACGTCTGTTCTTTCAGACTGCCCGAATATGTAGAAACACACTCAGGGATATTCTCTTGCCCAAACCCACGAACTCTAAGCACGTAGACAAACCAATCAAAAATTATTACATAGAACAAGGACGGAAAAAAAGAAATGGAGGGCAAAGATAAGAGCGGGGGTGGTCTTCAAGTTGTTACTGTGACCATGCAGGGTATCCATACAGTTAGAGTTTGTAAATAATGAATCTTGCTGATGCAATATAACCGCCAATTCCCTCATGCTAAGTCTTTACGATTTAATAGTATGACATCCTTGCTACATCCTCAAGCACCAATAGTGACTGTAGAACTTCAAATAGAGAGATGTTTTCACAGTCATGTGCCTAACCAATAGGGGTTGTGGAACTTCAAATAGAGAGATGCTCTCATAGTCATGTGCGTCAGCAAAAGTGCACATAAGTATGAGCATGCATTTCATTTGCAATCTGAGATTGTATGAATTGTCAAGGCTCTGGGCCTTTGGGGGTGCACTTATCAAAAACCATCTAGATCATGTGTCATGTACTTACATATTGTGAGGCTAAAAAAAGGTCCCTTTTCCCTATTAAACTCAATTAAAAAACCATTTTTGTAAGTATAATAATTTAAAATAATATAAATTTTATCAATTATAATATCCCTCCTTTGAACACATGTGGCACAAAAACATTTTTAAAGGCGCACCCTGGCTTAAAGTAGGGTTGGTAAAGCCTTACTCTAAGAAGCTGTGAAATAACTGCTAAAAGAAATTAGAAACAAAATTTTCGTGAATGGACCAAATGCACTGGTGGAATGAGTAAGAACTTGCACGATCGCGGGTAGTCACAACTCCATTTAAAACGTCACAAATCAAAACCTATAGATGCACAATTGAGACTGCAACTTCAATTTATCCATATTGAATTATAGGACATTTTATCCCTCAAAAGCAAAAAAAAAAGAGATTACTATTCATATACCAACATTCCTACACAAACTTTTTAGAAACAATACACAAATGAAGTAAAGCAACCATCCTTTTTAGACAGTATAAATGTTGGCAAAGCCAACAAGGCCACTAAAAAGCACTACCTTTGCATCAACTGCTCACTGAGCACAATCTTGAGTCCAAGCTTCCCTTCTCAACAAGGCTTCTTCTTCAGCAATCACAAGTTCCCTTTGAGGGGTCTTAATGCTTTTAACTTGCTTAACATTTTTGGAGCCCTGTCACTTGTCTGGGCTTGTCCTTCTCGTTTCACCAGACTCCTGCTTCTAAGACTCTGTTTGCACACCAACAACTTTGGATGGGAAATATTCATTAAAGGCCCGCTTCATTAGGAAAACTGGATCTTCTAAGGTAGAAAAAGGGGAGATGGCTCTCTCTTTTGAAGTTCCCTAAGTGGGCTTGTGGATCAACGTGTTAGTCGGGCCAAGATCTTCGACTAAGAATACGACTCACAATGTTCCAACAATTACCTGATAACCAGTTTGAGAAAGGAGACAAACGTATAAACAAAGTGAAAAAGGTGTAGTTTTGATGTCCAGTTTATCAAGTATGCTTTGATTCAAAGAAAACCTGAGCATCTTGCCCTGAACGATCAGAAGGGGAGTACATAGGAGCATAGCCTCCATGCCAAGGTTCCTTCATCAGAGAGGCCATTGGGATTGAAGCAATTCCAATCAGGCCGTCAACTGCATATCTATAGAAAAAGTTATAAGATTGACTGCTTATTTTGATTCCGACTATCTTGAAAAATTGAGATTTCTGCAGAAAATTTCAGCATGTGTCTCATTGATGTTTCTTGATGCTCCTGTTGTTTTCAATTCAAGATACAGAGGGGCATTGAAAAACAGTACATGGAGTGAATGGTAATCGAGTGCTTACTTGTCACGATAGAAGACCTGTGCTTGTAGACAAAGATCTTGGGCAAGGGCAGCTGCAAGACCGCTTACAGAAGCAGGGAGCTCCAAAGACACAAAGCTGAAGGCAGTAGGGCATCATGAGCCACACATCAACATATGCCAGTCTGTACTAAAAACAAAATGTCAAAATCTTTTTGCATGCCCAACAAATGCGAAATATTCAACAATTTTTAGGCCATTTTTAGAACTGCATGCACCATCCAATGTCTCTAACACACGGTGCACTCTCTAAACAGCAATCATTCAACCCGAACATAATTTACAGAAACTTTTAGGATATGTTTTGGTTAGAAACATATCCTAAAATTTTCTGTAAATTATGTTCGGGTTGAATGATTGCTAATTAGAGAGTGCACCGTGTGTTAGAGACATTGGATGGTGCATGCAGTTCTAAAAATGGGCTAAAATCTGTTGAATATTTTGCATTTGTTGGGCATGCAAAAAGATTTTGACATTTTGTTTTTAGTACATACTGGGATATGTGGATGCGTGGCTCATGATGCCCTACTGCTTTCAGCTTTGTGTCTTTGGAGCTCCCTGCTTCTGTAAGCGGTCTTGCTGCTGTCCTTTCCGAAGATCTTTGTCTACAAGCACAAGTCTTCCATCGTGACAAGTAAGCACTCGATTAGCATTCACTCCATGTACTATTTTTCAATGCACCTCTGTATCTTGAATTGAAAACAACAGGAGCATCAAGAAACATCAATTAGACACATGCAAAAATTTTCTGCAGAAATCTCAATTTTTCAAGATAGTCGGAATCAAAATAAGCAGTCATTCTTATAACTTGGCCTGGCTAACGAGTTGATCCACAAGCCCACTCACGGAACTTCAAAAGAGAGAGCCATCTCCCCTTTACCTAGCTTAGAAGATCCATTTTTCCTATTGAAGAGGACCTTTAATGATAATTTCCCATCCAAAGTTGTTGATGTGCAAACAGAGTCTCAGGAGCAGGAGTCTGGTGAAAAGAGAAGGACAAGCCCATCTGCTCAGAAAACTGATAGGGCTCCCAAAATGCTAAGCAAGTTAAAAGCATTAAGACCCCTTAAAGGGAACTTGTGATTGCTGAAGAAGAAGCCTTGTTGAGAAGGGAAGCTTGGACTCGAGATTGTGCTCAGCGAGCAGCGGATGCAGAGGTAGTCCTTTTTAGTGGCCTTGTTGGCTTTGCCAACATTTATACTGTCTAAAAAGGATGGTTGCTTTACTTCATTTGTGTATTGTTTCTAAAAAGTTTGTGTAGGAATGTTGGTCTATGAATAGTAATCACTTTTTTTTTTGCTTTTGAGGGATAAAATGTCCTATAATTCAATATGGATAAATTGAAGTTTCAGTCTCAATTATGCATCTATAGGTTTTGATTTGTGAAGTTTAAAATAGAGTTGTGACTACCCGCGATCGTGCAAGTTCTTACTCATTCCACCAGTGCATTTGGTCCATTCACGAAAATTTTGTTTCTAATTTCTTTTAGCAGTTATTTCACAGCTTCTTAGAGTAAGGCTTTACCAACCCTACTTTAAGCCAGGGTGCGCCTTTAACAATGTTTTTGTGCCACATGTGTTCAAAGGAGGGATATTATAATTGGTAAAATTTATATTATTTTAAATTATTATACTTACAAAAAGGATTTTTTAATTGAGTTTAATAGGGAAAAGGGACCCTTTTTTTGCCTCACAATATGTAAGTACATGACACATGATCTAGATGGTTTTTGATAAGTGCACCCCCAAAGGCCTGGAGCCTTGACAATTCATACAATCTCAGATTGCAAATGAAATGCATGCTCATACTTATGTGCACTTTTGCTGACTCACGTGACTATGAGAGCATCTCTCTATTCGAAGTTCCACAGTCCCTATTGGTTAGGCACATGACTGTGAACACATCTCTCTATTTGAAGTTCTACAGTCACTATTGGTGCTTGAGGATGTAGCAAGGATGTCATACTATTAAATCTTAAAGACTTAGCATGAGGGAATTGGCGGTTATATTGCATCAGCAAGATTCAGTATTTACAAACTCTAATTGTATGGATACCCTGCATGGTCACAGTAACAACTTGAAGACCACCCCCGCTCTTATCTTTGCCCTCCATTTCTTTTTTTCCGTCCTTGTTCTATGTAATAATTTTCAATTGGTTTTTCTACATGCTTAGAGTTCGTGGGTTTGGGCAAGAGAATATCCTTGAGTGTGTTTCTACATATATGGGCAGTCTAAAAGAACAGACGTGTGGGCACACACTTTTTAATACATGGGAAACCTCAAGACACGGAAAACCCATTAAGAATGTTACATGGGTTTGTCTACATGAGTTCATGGGTTTGTGCAAGAGTGTGTCCCTGAGTGTGTTTCTACATGTGTAGGCAGTATGACAGAATAAGTGGATGGATACGACTGTTGGGGACCAGGGAGACTCTTTTGGAGGTGGGGGAGGTGGAACTCCCAATGCCACTCTATGGGCTCTCGTCATCACTGTATCGGGGGTGGAGGAGTGATATCAAACTTTTGGATAAAGGACAACACCTTGTTCGTACCTTTTAACCCAAACAAAGTATCAAACATGACGCTTAGACCGCCATCCTTGAATTCTTTCTTAGCCTTTCTTCTGTGCTCTAAGGTCCTCGTCATCAAAGTGAACGGCACGTCGACGGCGTTTCCTTCTTGAAA
The DNA here is from genome assembly GCF_014529385.1 of Adiantum capillus-veneris. Lineage (NCBI taxonomy): Eukaryota > Viridiplantae > Streptophyta > Polypodiopsida > Polypodiales > Pteridaceae > Adiantum > Adiantum capillus-veneris. The sequence continues at coordinate 777,327 of NC_140956.1, forward strand.
CATGTGCTTCACCTCTAGGTCCCTTTTTTGCTAGATCGGACAAAGTAAGTTTGAAAAGACTTGGACTTGTCCCTTGCGAGTCGATGAAAGATTCAAGCTCTTTCTGTGTTTGCTTACTTGGGGCTTTATCTCCCTCTAAATGTGCTCTGTTAAGCGGGGAAAATTTAAACTCTTCCATTTGGTAGAGGATGTTGATCTCGTAATAGGTTTGCTACCTTTTTCCACTTCTCGTAGACTTCAATCATTGGGTGATTTTGTACCATGGGTATATACCTTGCACTTTCCTTCAAGGGTGAATGTGAGCTTACCCTAAATTCATCTAGATATATTTTTTAGTTGTATAGCGGACATGTAGAATTCACTTTGTGAAGTCATTATCCGAGTTACGACCAGTTGATATTGTGCTAATTCTTTCTATCTTTTGTGGTGCGCATGCCCTATCAACTATCTCATTTTTGTGCTAATTTTTCCGATTTAGTGCTGCTAGGCTTCATTATGGCTGAATCTTCCCTTGATCTCCGGAGTCATGACAAAAACACAGTATGCTGAACTTTGTGTTTATGTATGCTCATGTGTGTGTGTGTGTGTGTGGGAGCATATGTTAGTTGTCACAAACTGCTGACATGTCAACCCACTAAAGACCTGAGCTGACTTGCACATTCTGGCCAAGGGGCCTAAATTCTAAGAAGTAGTAGCAAAAGAAGGTTTAGCAACTTGCAAAGTCTTGCTGAGTGGCCTCCTCTTCAGATTCTTTAATGATGTCGTATTCTCTATCAGATTCTCCTTGGCCTGTGTTGCAAAAAGCCAAATCGGATCCTTTGTAGAAGAAGAATCTACAAAGCTGTGATACCATTGTAGCCGGCAAGCCAGAAGTGAATCCACAACAAGCATATTACTTAACTTGAAAACTGATAACACTTGAAATTGAAAACTACCGGAGACAAGACATGGTAGAGTGGAGTTCTCTACCCAGATGCATTGACCCCTACCTAAGTGGGGCACCCCACATACATAGGTGCTTCTTTACATTGGATACTAGATGTGAGTTCTAGGTTTCATGTCACGCCGAGTCGTGAGTGGTTTAGCACATATGTTACTGGTATGCTTGGAAATGTTTTTCTAGCTGATGGTTCAGTGCATGACATAGTTGGTGTAGGAGATGTGAGACTATCGTTGCCGAGTGGTGCATCATACGTGTTGCGAGATGTACGCCATGTGCCATGTTTGACGCAGAGCTTGATCTCTGTGAGTAACTTACGAGACAGCGGATGCCACGTAGTGATGGATGAGCACAGTTTCAGATTGCATCGTGGAGAACTAGTCATAGCTATAGGTGCTAGTGTTGGCACGATTCATGAGATGCGACTACCTAGCTTGCTCATCCCTGGAGGCTATATGTATCAATGGCTGCAACTCCTCCCTGAATAACACTGCCACTCCTCCTGAGCCCCGCCCTCTGTGCTCTGATCGTGTCTTCTGTCTACAGGCTGTCTCCCATCTATATCCACTAATGTGAGGCATAGACTGCCCAATGGCCTGATGTGTCTCAGAGTAGAAGACGATGTCTCTTCCCGTAAAATTATCATCAAAAGCACCCACATCAAGGCGCATAGATCCATTACAATTCCTGGTGGCAACTTTGAGTGTGGTCCCATAGGTCTCGCACCGTCATGTGGAGCACCGCTCTACAATCACCACCCGACCATCTCTGTAGAAGGCCGTCTTTCCCTTCTCCCTTGCCGCTTGAATCTCTGGCATTACCTCTCTCATATGCACAAGCTGTGTGAGAGTGAGGTAATCTCCAAGGAATATGCCCCTTTTCTTTAGTGTAGGACGCCTCTTCAAGAAGTCCTTTGCCTCCATGGATGGGAAACGGATGGTTAAAGCTCTCTCTTTTGAAGTCTCCCCATTTCCTTGTGTCTTTTTCCCTACCCTCCATGCCTTTGTATGAGTAGCCATCCCTATTTTTTGCCACCATAAGGCTATCTCTATGTTTTTTTGCGATGTGATGTGACCAAGGTAGTGGCCACCTGTAGGACCACTGTGTGCATCCTCCAGAATGTGGTCTACTTCATGAGGGGAGACGCACCTCCGCAGCACACCATCTGGCCCAGATTTGTAGAGTTGTTCGCCAATCAAAGAGAAGGGTCTAGACTTCAACAAGAGTCTTCTTTTTTGCAAGGGAGAAGCATTCTCAGGATATAGGTAAATAGATGTAACACATCTCCATACCATTCCGGGGTCGTGTCGACCTTAAAGAGATGACTATCAAGAAAGTCATCATCAACCCCAGTATTGGGCTCACCTGTGTGTATGCGATAGAGATGGTCAGCCATGAAGTGCCGCTTGCCTGGACTAAGAACTTCTTCGAAGTCGAATTCTTGGAGTATCATTAGCCACCTTCAGAATCTTCCTGCAACTTGGGGTACCCACATACCCACATACCCAGCCTGAGCAGAGACATCGTTCGGGGAGCATGCCCCAGAACAGTTGGTATGATGAGGAATGCCGGGACAGTAGAGCTAGACTTCAAAGGGAGGTGCTTTTGGGGGACATCACTCACAGACAGTCACATATTGACTTCCGACGCCTAGTACAGCGAAAGAAGAGGGCATATTTGTCTCGCCTAGAGCAGGATCTATACCAGCTATTCTTGAGTCAGGACACACGTGAGGCATGGCGGCTCTTTCATGAGCACTCCCCCCTCCACCCTGCCATCACTTCTATAGATGTCTGGGGCCAGTACGCATCATCTCTGTACACAGTTCTTGAGCAGCCCCCCCTTCCCGACCCGCCCGATCCATGCCCACACATGTGCTTTTTTCACCGTTGAGATGGTGAGGAAGGCCATTGACAGGATGCGGACTGGGAGAGCATATGATCATGATGGCTGAGTGGCTTATCATTTGACGCATGCCAAAGATTTATTTGCAGACATTCTAGCAGTTATATTTAACCGTGCCATGTGTGAGGGCTTGCCTGATACTTGGAGCCTATCTACTATTGTACCTATCTTCAAGTCGGGAGACCCTATGGAGCCTGGGAATTATTGCACTATCATGATTGGACACACATTGGCACGGTCATACGCATCTATTCTTGAGCAGCAATTGAGTACATGGGTAGAGAGGGAGCGGATACGCGCAGCCGGCGGGCAGGCAGGGTTCAGGAGGGGTTTTTCTACTCTTGACCATATCTTGACACTCAGAGCCATCATTGAGGAGGGCAGATCACGTGGGAGATGGATCTATTGTAGCTTTGTGGATTTCCGCAAATCATTTGACATAGTACCCAAAGCTAGATTTATGCGCAGATGGGAGTACCCACAGAGCTCATTTGGGGGGTCATGGCATTATACAAGTCAGTAGTGGGGCATGTACGCACCTCAAAGGGTCTATCCACACCGCTTCACTCAACTATTGGGGTGAAGCAGGGTTGCCCGCTCTCTCCTACTCTATTTGGTATGTATGTGGATGAGGTTTCTAACTACATTGAGAGAGATGGTGATAGAGGTGCACAACTAGCAGGGACAGGGATTCCACTATTGTTATATGCTGATGATATTGTGTTGATCTTCGACTCTCTAGAGGGGATGCAACATCACTTAGATGCTTTGCATAGGTTTGCCTAGGAAAGTGGTCTGTCCGTCAACCTTGGTAAAACCAAGGTCATGGTATTTAATACCACCCCACAGTGGATCAGGAGCTCAGCGCCCACATTCACATATGGCTAGGAGACAATGGAGTATACAGATGCTTACACTTACCTTGGAGTGGTTTTTAGTGGGCCAGCATTTTGATTGAGGAGGGTAGCGGAGACTAGATTGACTAGAGCCCATGCAGCATTGGGTAGATTGGAAAGGATGTGTTCACAGGTTCAGTTTCAGGAGCCTCGGACGAAGCTCTGGCTTTTTGACACATTGGTGGCTTCTGCATTTCTTTATGGGGCTGAGATTTGGGGACCTTCATTGGATCATCACGGGAGGACAGGCCGCACCGATGGTTGGGGGGACATGGAGAAGCCTCTGGTCTCTATGATCTCGCGGCTCATTAGAGCTAAGGCTTCTGTTCCACGTGCTATTGTCAAAGCAGAGCTATTTGCCCCCCCACTAGTGCTTGAGGCGCTCACCAGATTTGTCTCCTTCATACACCACATGTGGGAACTTCCCAGAGAGAGATCTGCTCGCCTTGCACTTGAGTCCTCTCGACAGTTAGCCATGCAGGGAGATACAACATGCTGGTATGGGGAGATGACATCATGGTTATTTTATTTTGTCATCTTGTTACTCTGACTTTGTATCAGATCCACCACATTGTAACTTTCTGGTCTCATAGGTCACTTTGGCCTTTTGAAGACGTTAATATAGCATTTCATTTCATTTCTCTCTCTCTCTCTCTCTCTCTCTCTCTCTCTCTCTCTCTCTCTCTCTCTCTCTCTCTCTCTCTCTCTCTCTCTCTCTCGCTCTCATGTGCGTGCACAAAATGTTGCACACATCTCTCAATGTCTGTTGCTTATTTGTTGAGAAAACTGGCCTTTCCAGAGTACAGGTCCCACTGAAGCTGTTACGAGACTGGGCACCCTCCTGTTGTAGTGGTTAACTGCAATTGGGATAGCTGGGCGTAATGGTTAATTATTTGCTGTCTATTTATTTTACTAATTGAGTTGATGATGATTGTAAGAGAGTGTAAGAGATGTGTAAGAGATGGAGACTAGATTAGAGAGTACACAGCAAATAACCATAGCATAAGAGAGTAGAGAAGAGAATCTGCAAGAGAAAGGCTTAAATCTAGCCCCAAACTCCACGGCACCTCTCTTGTGGAGTTGGTATTTAATATATTACTTTTAAGTTTGAGGTGCCAAAAATTGAGGCCCCTCTTTTACAACCACTTCACTTTTGTAAATGAGTGAAGATCATTAGTTCTTGCATGACCCATAAGGGGAGTTCCCACTACAAATATTTACATAGCCATAGTGGCTTATTGAAATGAGATTCTAAGATACTGCTTCACTTTTGTAAATGAGTGAAGCTCATTAGTTCTTGCATGACCCATAAGGGGAGTTCCCACTACAAATATTTACAGAGCCATAGTGGCTTATTGAAATGAGATTCTAAGATACTGTGCAACTACAAAATGGCCAAGAATAATTGCCATCGCCTCTTCATCAACTCCCCGCATTCCACTCTACAAAATCATCATCAACTCAATTAGTAAAATAAATAGACAGCACATAATTAACCATTACGCCCAGCTATCCCAATTGCAGTTAACCACTACAACAGGAGGGTGCCCAGTCTCGTAACAGAAGCGGCTACAGTCCGAGTGTGAACATCGTGTTGAGTCGGAGAGAACCAAATTTACTGCATTAAAGGAGCATCATTCTGTGTTAGAGAAGCGGCTTGCGACAGCTAATGCAGCTCTTGCAGAACTGGAAAAGCAATTCTGTGCATATAAAACTGAACATTACAAAACATCGAAAGCAGAATTTCTTGGGCAAGTGATGCTTTTGAAGCAACAATGCAATGATTTCAAGAGGAACTATGAGCAAGCCATAAGAACCAAGAATGACTACAAGGCTCAGGTATCATCTATCATTCAAAAGGAATTTATTACTTGGGTCACTGAATAGATTTTTTTTGTAATCTTCATGAAGATTGATCTTGTGATCTTGTGCCTGCCCTCTGGCAACCTTTCAAGTCCAGAAATTGGCTAGGGAGATTGCAAAGCTTCACAAGCAGCGGATACAAAATGAGGCCGATCGACGTGCCCAGGATCGGGGGAATCTTACTTTGCAGTCTCTTATTGAGGCTCAGGCACGAAAGACTGACCAGGAAAGATTGGAATTGCGCCAATTGATGGATAGCATACTTCCTGATCCTAGAAAGTTGGATAGCATATTTTGTGAGCATAGAAAGTTTACACATGTATTCTTTGACAACATTCTTGTGTTATTTCTTCTCATTTTTCATGAGTGCAAGCTTAAGAGTTTTTATGAAGGTGTTCATGGATGACTTTTATGTATATGGCAAGAAGTTGGAACATCTAGACTCCATTTGGAGCACTTAAGGAAATGTTTTATTAGTTGTCAGATGTTTCGATGTTTTCCCTTTAAGTGTGCTATTGCAGTGAGAAGAGGAAAGTTGTTGGGAAATGTGATTTCAGTAGAGGGTATTTCTATTGATGCTGATAAGATTGGAGTAATTCAGAAGGTGCCTGTACCAAAGAATTTGAAAGAGCGATAGAGGTTTAAGGGACAGATTAATGGCATATTCAAAATTTATAGTACTTGGCGGATGTTATTGTTGGGTTCAAGCCCTTTGCCGGTCAATGGGAAAAGCCTCTTATAGGCATGTAGTAAAGTTCAGTTAAAGTAAAGTTTGCATGGCAAGAAAAAAGTCTTTATATGTAAGGTTAAGCAATCATCAAATAATATAGCGTTATTTTTACTGTTGTCTCTCTCTCTCTCTCTCTCTCTCTCTCTCTCTCTCTCTCTCTCTCTCTCTCTCTCTCTCTCTCTCTCTCTCTCTCTCTCTCTCTCTCTCTCTCTCTCTCTCTCTCTCTCTTTTTCTCTACACGCCTTCTTACTCGCCATGGCTCCTCGGTGGCACCCACCATAGCCCAAGGTTACAACAACTGGTATCAGAGCCTCGAGGGCTTGTACTCGAGAAGACTCGCGGGACCAGTGACGTACAGAAAGAGGGAGAAGCGAGTCGACTTGCAGCAAACCAAGCAAAACCATCAATTAACTATTCGCCTTGCTGTGTTGGTGAGCTCTCGACAGAGGATCAAGCCCGATTTTGACTGTCATGATCAACTACAAGCACTCAAAGGCACGCGTAGGAGGTCGACGGTTGTTACTGTTGCTGCAGAGGAATTACTTTTTTTTTTTTTTTTGAGTGATTCACACTATCGATTACCAGTTGGCCACCTCATTTGAGCCCTTGGCTTTAATTGAGAGCCCATTCACACTATCACATTGGCAGTTTGGTACTCAAGAGCCTCACACCCTCATCAAGTAATCTGTGCGCATTTTGGTGAGTGGCTTCAAGTTCGACAGCTGCCAATTTGAGTTTCGACAATTTCAACAATCAAATTCAATTTTTTGTCGAATATGGCATTAAAAGTCAACATGCACACAAATCGGCAAGATCCCACACTCGGAAATGTCTTTTTTTGCAAATACAACTTCTCAAAACAATGAAGTGGTGCAAGAAAGCTTCAAGACAAGCTTTTCTTACAGTATATCAAAACGCTTCAAAAGCTCAAGTCGGCAAAGAAGAGGCAAACAAGTTTTTTATATGCGAAGTTCCACTAAGGCCAAAGAAGATTTGCTTCGAGAACCAAGAGGTACATCAAAAGATGCTAAACATCCAGATCCGCTTCGAGACCACAGTACAAGTTTTTTCATCAACTATTTTTTGCTAGTTTAGTGTCATAGTTTTTTGTCAACTTTTGTCTATTGTCAAAACCATTATAAACTTTCAGTCAAAGCCTTATTTTTGCCTATAAATTGTCAACTATTGTCATGCCATGTCAAAATTTGTACGGGTTATAGACACTGCCACAAAGATAAGTGGTAAGACCTCCTAATTTTTATCAGTTCTCATCCCATTTTTGTTGCATTCTCATGAGGTTACTGGGTACACCTTAAACCCAAGGTTTGGCAGTGAACCAAAAACTCCATTTTTGATAGCTAAATATTTGGCCTACACCCCCCTTGAACAGATAGGGTGTATGCCAAATATTTAGCTACCAAAAATGGAGTTTTTGGTTCACTGCCAAACCTTGGGTTTAAGGTGTACCCAGTAACCTCATGAGGATGCAACAAAAATGGGATGAGAACTGATAAAAATTAAAAACCTTCATAAAAACTCTTAAGCTTGCACTCATGAAAAATGAGAAGAAATAACACAAGAATGTTTTCAAAGAATACATGTGTAAACTTTCTATGCTCACAAAATATGCTATCCAACTTTCTATGATCGGGAAGTATGCTATCCATCAATTGGCGCAATTCCAATCTTTCCTGGTCAGTCTTTCGTGCTTGAGCCTCAATAAGAGACTGCAAAGTAAGATTCCCCCGATCCTGGGCACGTCAATCGGCCTCATTTTGTATCCGCTGCTTGTGAAGCTTTGCAATCTCCCTAGCCAATTTCTGGACCTGAAAGGTTGCCAGAGGGCAGGCACAAGATCACACGATCAATCTTCATGAAGATTACAAAAATAATCTATTCAGTGACCCAAGTAATAAATTCCTTTTGAATGATAGATGATACCTGAGCCTTGTAGTCATTCTTGGTTCTTATGGCTTGCTCATAGTTCCTCTTGAAATCATTGCATTGTTGCTTCAAAAGCATCACTTGCCCAAGAAATTCTGCTTCCGATGTTTTGTAATGTTCAGTTTTATATGCACAGAATTGCTTTTCCAGTTCTACAAGAGCTGCATTAGATGTCGCAAGCCGCTTCTCTAACACAGAATGCTGCTCCTTTAATGCAATAAATTTGGTTCTCTCCGACTCAACACGATGTTCACACTCGAACTATAGTCGCTTCACTGCGACCTGTACTCTGGAAAGGCCAGTTTTCTCAACAAATAAGCAACAGACATTGAGAGATGTGTGCAACATTTTGTGCACGCACATGAGAGCGAGAGAGAGAGAGAGAGAGAGAGAGAGAGAGAGAGAGAGAGAGAGAGAGAGAGAGAGAGAGAGAGAGAGAGAGAGAGAGAGAGAAATGAAATGAAATGCTATATTAACGTCTTCAAAAGGCCAAAGTGACCTATGAGACCAGAAAGTTACAATGTGGTGGATCTGATACAAAGTCAGAGTAACAAGATGACAAAATAAAATAACCATGATGTCATCTCCCCATACCAGCATGTTGTATCTCCCTGCATGGCTAACTGTCAAGAGGACTCAAGTGCAAGGCGAGCATATCTGTCTCTGGGAAGTTCCCACATGCGGTGTATGAAGGAGACAGATCTGGTGAGTGCCTCAACCACTAGTGGGGGGGCAGCTAGCTCTGCTCGGACAATACCACGTGGTACAGAAGCCTTAGCTCTAATGAGCCGCGAGATCATAGAGACCAGAGGCTTCTCCATGTCCACCCATCCATCGGTTCGGCCTGTCCTCCCGCGATGATCCAATGAAGGTCCCCAAATCTCAGCCCCATAAAGCAATGCAGAAGCCACCAATGTGTCAAAGAGCCAGAGATTTGTCCGAGGCTCCTGAACTCATTTCCAATCTACCCAATGCTGCATGGGCTCTAGTCAATCTAGTCTCCGCTACCCTCCTCAATCAAAATGCTGGCCCACTAAAAACCACTCCAAGGTAAGTGTAAGCATATGTATACTCCATTGTCTCCTAGCCGTATGTGAATGCGGGCACTGAGCTCCTGATCCACTGTGGGGTGGTATTAAATACCATGACCTTGGTTTTACCAAGGTTGACGGACAGACCACTTTCCTGGGCAAACCTATGCAAAGCATTCAAGTGATGTTTCATCCCCTCTGGAGAGTCGGAGATCAACACAATATCATCAGCATATAACAATAGTGGAATCCATGTCCCTGCTAGTTGTGCACCTCTATCACCATCTCTCTCAATGTAGTCAGAAACCTCATCCACATACATACCAAATAGAGTACAAGAGAGAGGGCAACCCTGCTTCACACCAATAGTTGAGTGAACAAGTGTGGATACATGCCCCACTACTGACCTGTATAATGCCGTGACCCCCCAAATGAGCTCTGTGGGTACTCCCATCTGCGCATCAATATAGCTTTGGGTACTGTGTCAAATGCTTTGCGGAAATCCACAAAGCTACAATAGATCCATCTCCCATGTGATCTGCCCTCCTCAATGATGGCTCTGAGTGTCAGGATATGGTCAAGAGTAGAAAAACCCCTCCTGAACCCTGCCTGCCCGCCGGCTGCGCGTTATCCCCTCCCTCTCTGCCCATCTACTCAACTGCTGCTCAAGAATAGATGCGTACTACCGTGCCAATGTGTGTCCAATCATGATAGTGCAACAATTCCCAGGCTCCATAGGGTCTCCCGACTTGAAGATAGGTACAATAGTAGATAGGCTCCAAGTATCAAGCAAGCCCTCACACATGGCACAGTTAAACATAACTGCTAGAAGCTCTGCTAGTAAATCTTTGGCATGCGTGAAATGCTAAGCCACTCAGCCATCATGATCATATGCTCTCCCAGTCCTCATCCTGTCAATGGCCTTCCTCACCATCTCAGCGGTGAAAAAACCACATGTGTGGGCATGGATCGGGGGGGTCGCGAAGGGGGGACTGCTCAAGAACTGTGTACAGAGATGATGCGTACTGGCCCCAGGCCTCTATAGAAGTGATGGCGGGGGGGGGGGGAGTGCTCATGAAAGAGCCGCCATGCCTCACATGAGTCCTGACTCAAGTGGTCTATGAATAGTAATATCTTTTTTTTTTTCCTTCTGAAAAATAAAATGTCCTATAATTCAATATCGATAAATTGAAGTTGTAGTCTCAATTGTGCATCTATAGGTTCTGATTTGTGAAGTTTTAAATGGAGTTGTGACTACCCGCCATCGTGCAAGTTCTTACTCATTCCACCAATGCATTTGGTCCATTCACGAAAATTTTCCTTTTTATTTCTTTTAGCATTTATTTCATAGCTTCTTAGAGTTAGGCTTTACGAACCCTACTTTAAGCCAGGGTCACCTTCAAAAATGTTTTTGTGCCACATGTGTTCAAAGGAGGGGTATTATATTTGATAAAATTTATATTATTTCAAATTATTATACTTACAAAAAGGGTTTTTTAATTGAGTTTAATAGGGAAAAGGGACCCTTTTTTTGCCTCACAATATGTAAGTACATGACACATGATCTAGATGGTTTTTGATAAGTGCACCCCCAAAGGCCTGGAGCCTTGACAATTCATACAATCTCAGATTGCAAATGAAATGCATGCTCAAACTTATGTGCACTTTTGCTGACGCACGTGACTATGAGAGCATCTCCCTGTTTGAAGTTCCACAGTCCCTATTGGTTAGGCACATGACTGTGAAAGCATCTCTCTATTTGAAGTTCTACAGTCACTATTGGTGCTTGAGGATGTAGCAAGGATGTCATACTATTAAATCTTAAAGACTTAGCATGAGGGTATTGGCGATTATATTGCATCAGCAAGATTGAGTATTTACAAACTCTAATTGTATGGATACCCTGCATGGTCACAGTAACAACATGAAGACCACCCCCCCTCTTATCTTTGCCCTCCATTTCTTTTTTTCCTTCCTTGTTCTATTGTAATAATCTTTTGCCTCATCCATATAAAACCCTTTGTCCCACATGACGTTATAAGAGTGGAGCTTGCCACACCACCGATGCTAGTGGTTGGTCTCTTTCTGACAGCATGTTTCATCTAGAGTGTCACAAACTGCCGATGTGTCAAGCGACTAAAGACCAAGAGGGTTAAATCTCCCTGACAGAGATGTCACCTTTGCTTCCATGTTTACTCTTGACTTTCTTATGTCGGTTTTTGACGACACATTACCTTCTCATTGGATACTAGATGTGAGTGCTAGGTTTCACGTCACGCCGAGTCGTGAGTGGTTTAACACATATGTTACTGGTATGCTTGGACATGTTTGTCTAGCTGATGGTTCAATGCATGACATAGTTGGTGTAGGAGATGTTAGACTATCAATGCTAAGTGGTGCATCATATGTGTTGCGAGATGTACGCCATGTGCTATGTTTGACGCAGAGCTTGATCTCTGTGAGTCACTTACGAGACAGTGGATGCCAGCTAGTGATGGATGAGCACAGTTTCAGATTGCATCGTGGAGAACTAGTCATAGCCATAGGTGCTAGTGTTGGCACGATTCATACGATGCGATTACCTAGCTTGCTCATCCCTGTGGGAATATGTATCAATGGTTGCAACTCCTCCCTGAATAACACTGCCACTCCTCCTGAGCCCCGCCCTCTCTGCTCTGATCGTGTCTTCTGTCTACAGGCTGTCTGCCATCTATATCCACTAATGTGAGGCATAGACTGCCCAAGGGACTGATGTGTCTCAGAGTAGAAGACGATGTCTCTTCCCGTAAAAGCACCCACATCAAGGCGCAAGATCCATTACAATTCCAGGTGGCAACTTTGAGTGTGGTCCCATAGGTCTCGCACCGTCATGTGGAGCACCGCTCTACAATCACCACCTGACCACCTCTGTAGAAGGCCGTCTTTCCCTTCTACCCTGCCGCTTGAATCTCTGGCATTACCTCTCTCATATGCGCAAGTTGTGTGAGAGTGAGGTCATCTCCAAGGAATATGCCCCTTTTCTTTAGTGTAGGACGCCTCTTCAAGAAGTCCTTTGCCTCCATGGATGGGAAACGGATGGTTAAAGCTCTCTCTTTTGAAGTCTCCCCATTTCCTTGTGTCTTGTTCCCTACCCTCCATGCCTTTGTATGAGTAGCCATCCCTCTTTTTTGCCACCATAAGCCTATCTGTAAGTTTTTTTTGCGCCATGATGTGACCAAGGGTAGTGGCCACCTGTAGGACCACTGTGTGCATCCTCCAGAATGTGATCTACTTCATGAGGAGAGACGCACCTCCGCAGCACACCATATGGCCCAGATTTGTAGAGTTGTTCGCCAATCAAAGAGAAGGGTCTAGACTTCAACAAGAGTCTTCTTTTTTGCAAGGGAGAAGCATTCTCAGGATATAGGCCAATAGATGTAACACATCTCCATACCATTCTGGGGTCGTGTCGACCTTAAAGAGATGACTATCAAGAAAGTCATCATCAACCCCAGTATTGGGCTCACCTGTGTGTATGCGATAGAGATGGTCGGCCATGAAGTGCCGCTTGCCTGGACTAAGAACTTCTTCGAAGTCGAATTCCTAGAATATCACTAGCCACCTCCAGTCTCTTCCTGCAACTTGGGGTACCCACATACCCAAATACCCAGCCTGAGCAGAGACGTCGTTCGGGGAGCATGCCCCAGAACAGTTGGTATGATGAGGAATGCCGAGACACTAGAGCTAGACTTCAAAGGGAGGTGCTTTTGGGGGACATCACTCACAAACAGCCACAGATTGACTTCCGACGCCTAGTGCGGCGGAAGAAGAGGGCATATTTGGCTCGCCTAGAGCAGGATCTATACCAGCTATTCTTGAGTCACGACTCACGTGAGGCATGGTGGATCAGGATTCATTGCCAAAGAGCTTCTCTTTACAAAAAGTTCACTTGCTGAATGAGGGACCTTGATTTGAGTCAAAGTGTTGCGCACACCCGATACAATAGTGTCTTCGACTTTGCTGAAATTTGATGGTTGCAACAAGGAAAATGTTTGGTGGTCCAGGAGTTGCTAGAATCCCTACTGTTTGCTTGCGCCAACATCGAGCCACCGCTGCACAAATGTTCTCTCTTGACCTGGCTTCCCGTAATCCAAGAGCAGATGTAGGATGTCTTTCCTTGCTTCTCTGTGCGCGTTTCTTTGCAGCCCAATAATCACGAAGAAAAGCCTGATTACCGGTACATGCATCTGGAATACTAGTGCTAATGGAATCGATGTGCATCTGTTGAACATTGCTTGGGACACCTTGTACCTCGTCAAAAGAGAGGAACTGTGCGTCACCTTCCATCTCGTCGATAGAGAGGAGCTGTGCATCACCTTCTACCTCATTGAAAGAGAGGTCCTGAGCATCACCTTCTATCTCATCAAAAGGAAGGTCCTGAGAATCACCAAGCCAGTAATCTCTTGCGCTACTATCCATTTGCAAATAGAGAGAGAGAGAGAGAGAGAGAGAGAGAGAGAGAGAGAGAGAGAGAGAGAGAGAGAGAGAGAGAGAGAGAGAGAGAGAGAGAGAGAGAGAGAGAGCTCTCGAACACAGCAGCTCGGTGGCTATGGAGGCGGCAAGGAAGGCGAGAAGGTTCAAAACTGAGAGAGACACACAGGGAGAGGGACGTGTGAGGGAGAGAGAGAGAGAGAGAGAGAGAGAGAGAGAGAGAGAGAGAGAGAGAGAGAGAGAGAGAGAGGTGCTCGAGTGAAAGCTCCCAACCGTAACCCCACCCCCCGGCCCTACCGTCACCCCCCACCTCTTCTTAGGATTGCATGCTTCTAAAGTTAAAAAAACGTCCACTTAAAAAAGAAGTTTATTTGTCCTCCCCAACATATTTGGCTGGCCTAGAGCAGGATCTATACCAGCTATTCTTGAGTCACGACTCACGTGAGGCATGGCGGCTCTTTCATGAGCACTCCCCCCCCCCCCCGCCATCACTTCTATAGAGGCCTGGGGCCAGTACGCATCATCTCTGTACACAGTTCTTGAGCAGTCCCCCCTTCGCGACCCCCCCGATCCATGCCCACACATGTGGTTTTTTCACCGCTGAGATGGTGAGGAAGGCCATTGACAGGATGAGGACTGGGAGAGCATATGATCATGATGGCTGAGTGGCTTAGCATTTCACGCATGCCAAAGATTTACTAGCAGAGCTTCTAGCAGTTATGTTTAACTGTGCCATGTGTGAGGGCTTGCTTGATACTTGGAGCCTATCTACTATTGTACCTATCTTCAAGTCGGGAGACCCTATGGAGCCTGGGAATTGTTGCACTATCATGATTGGACACACATTGGCACGGTAGTACGCATCTATTCTTGAGCAGCAGTTGAGTAGATGGGCAGAGAGGGAGGGGATAACGCGCAGCCGGCGGGCAGGCAGGGTTCAGGAGGGGTTTTTCTACTCTTGACCATATCCTGACACTCAGAGCCATCATTGAGGAGGGCAGATCACATGGGAGATGGATCTATTGTAGCTTTGTGGATTTCCGCAAAGCATTTGACACAGTACCCAAAGCTATATTGATGCGCAGATGGGAGTACCCACAGAGCTCATTTGGGGGGTCACGGCATTATACAGGTCAGTAGTGGGGCATGTATCCACACTTGTTCACTCAACTATTGGTGTGAAGCAGGGTTGCCCTCTCTCTTGTACTCTATTTGGTATGTATGTGGATGAGGTTTCTGACTACATTGAGAGAGATGGTGATAGAGGTGCACAACTAGCAGGGACATGGATTCCACTATTGTTATATGCTGATGATATTGTGTTGATCTCCGACTCTCCAGAGGGGATGAAACATCACTTGAATGCTTTGCATAGGTTTGCCCAGGAAAGTGGTCTGTCCGTCAACCTTGGTAAAACCAAGGTCATGGTATTTAATACCACCCCACAGTGGATCAGGAGCTCAGGGCCCGCATTCACATACGGCTAGGAGACAGTGGAGTATACATGTGCTTACACTTACCTTAGAGTGGTTTTTAGTGGGCCAGCATTTTCATTGAGGAGGGCAGCAGAGTCTAGATTGACTAGAGCCATGCAGCATTGGGTAGATTGGAAAGGATGTGTTCACAGGTTCAGTTTCACTAGGAGCCTCGGAAGAAGCTCTGGATCTTTGACACATTGGTGGCTTCTGGATTTCTTTATGGGGCTGAGATTTGGGGACCTTCATTGGATCATCACGGGAGGACAGGCCGCACCGATGGATGGGCGGACATGGAGAAGCCTCTGGTCTCTATGATCTCGCGGCTCATTAGAGCTAAGGCTTCTGTACCATGTGCTATTTTCTGAGCAGAGCTAGCTGCCCCCCCACTAGTGGTTGAGGCGCTCACCAGATCTGTCTCCTTCATACACCGCATGTGGGAACTTCCTAGAGACAGATATGCTCGCCTTGCACTTGAGTCCTCTCGACAGTTAGCCATGCAGGGAGATACAGCATGCTGGTATGGGGAGATGACATCATGGTTTCATGCGCATGGGTTCAACATAGACAGTTTGCCTCCCTTTGAGTAATCACTGGATGCACCCTCTCTGACTCTTACACATGGAACCCATGTTATCTCTAGATTCTTTGTCTCAATTGCTTTTCCATCTGCTTTGTAGTTAGATGCATTATCTGTGACAATGGCTATCACACTTTTAGGTCCTCCTGCTCTTCTAATCAAACGCTCATATACACCAGCAAAATATCCACTAGTTGTCGCTTTCAAGGATGTATCAATCGCCTCAAGAAAGATGGAACCTCTTGGACAAATCAACATCACAATAATCAATGGTTTCTTTTGAAAATTTGTCCAACCATCTAAAGCAATTGTGCATCCATATTTGGCTCGCCTAGAGCAGGATCTATACCAGCTATTCTTGAGTCACGACTCACGTGAGGCATGGCGGCTCTTTCATGAGCACTCCCCCCCCCCCCCCGCCATCACTTCTATAGAGGCCTGGGGCCAGTACGCATCATCTCTGTACACAGTTCTTGGGCAGTCCCCCCTTCGCGACCCCCCCGATCCATGCCCACACATGTGGTTTTTTCACCGCTGAGATGGTGAGGAAGGCCATTGACAGGATGAGGACTGGGAGAGCATATGATCATGATGGCTGAGTGGCTTAGCATTTCACGCATGCCAAAGATTTACTAGCAGAGCTTCTAGCAGTTATGTTTAACTGTGCCATGTGTGAGGGCTTGCTTGATACTTGGAGCCTATCTACTATTGTACCGATCTTCAAGTCGGGAGACCCTATGGAGCCTGGGAATTGTTGCACTATCATGATTGGACACACATTGGCACGGTAGTACGCATCTATTCTTGAGCAGCAGTTGAGTAGATGGGCAGAGAGGGAGGGGATAACGCGCAGCCGGCGGGCAGGCAGGGTTCAGGAGGGGTTTTTCTACTCTTGACCATATCCTGACACTCAGAGCCATCATTGAGGAGGGCAGATCACATGGGAGATGGATCTATTGTAGCTTTGTGGATTTTCGCAAAGCATTTGACACAGTACCCAAAGCTATATTGATGCGCAGATGGGAGTACCCACAGAGCTCATTTGGGGGGTCACGGCATTATACAGGTCAGTAGTGGGGCATGTATGCACCTCAGAGGGTCTATCCACACTTGTTCACTCAACTATTGGTGTGAAGCAGGGTTGCCCTCTCTCTTGTACTCTATTTGGTATGTATGTGGATGAGGTTTCTGACTACATTGAGAGAGATGGTGATAGAGGTGCACAACTAGCAGGGACATGGATTCCACTATTGTTATATGCTGATGATATTGTGTTGATCTCCGACTCTCCAGAGGGGATGTTTAGGCATATTTGGCTCGCCTAGAGCAGGATCTATACCAGCTATTCTTGAGTCACGACTCACGTGAGGCATGGCGGCTCTTTCATGAGCACTCCCCCCCCCCCGCCATCACTTCTATAGAGGCCTGGGGCCAGTACGCATCATCTCTGTACACAGTTCTTGAGCAGTCCCCCCTTCGCGACCCCCCCGATCCATGCCCACACATGTGGTTTTTTCACCGCTGAGATGGTGAGGAAGGCCATTGACAGGATGAGGACTGGGAGAGCATATGATCATGATGGCTGAGTGGCTTAGCATTTCACGCATGCCAAAGATTTACTAGCAGAGCTTCTAGCAGTTATGTTTAACTGTGCCATGTGTGAGGGCTTGCTTGATACTTGGAGCCTATCTACTATTGTACCTATCTTCAAGTCGGGAGACCCTATGGAGCCTGGGAATTGTTGCACTATCATGATTGGACACACATTGGCACGGTAGTACGCATCTATTCTTGAGCAGCAGTTGAGTAGATGGGCAGAGAGGGAGGGGATAACGCGCAGCCGGCGGGCAGGCAGGGTTCAGGAGGGGTTTTTCTACTCTTGACCATATCCTGACACTCAGAGCCATCATTGAGGAGGGCAGATCACATGGGAGATGGATCTATTGTAGCTTTGTGGATTTCCGCAAAGCATTTGACACAGTACCCAAAGCTATATGGATGCGCAGATGGGAGTACCCACAGAGCTCATTTGGGGGGTCACGGCATTATACAGGTCAGTAGTGGGGCATGTATCCACACTTGTTCACTCAACTATTGGTGTGAAGCAGGGTTGCCCTCTCTCTTGTACTCTATTTGGTATGTATGTGGATGAGGTTTCTGACTACATTGAGAGAGATGGTGATAGAGGTGCACAACTAGCAGGGACATGGATTCCACTATTGTTATATGCTGATGATATTGTGTTGATCTCCGACTCTCCAGAGGGGATGAAACATCACTTGAATGCTTTGCATAGGTTTGCCCAGGAAAGTGGTCTGTCCGTCAACCTTGGTAAAACCAAGGTCATGGTATTTAATACCACCCCACAGTGGATCAGGAGCTCAGCGCCCGCATTCACATACGGCTAGGAGACAGTGGAGTATACATGTGCTTACACTTACCTTAGAGTGGTTTTTAGTGGGCCAGCATTTTCATTGAGGAGGGCAGCAGAGTCTAGATTGACTAGAGCCATGCAGCATTGGGTAGATTGGAAAGGATGTGTTCACAGGTTCAGTTTCACTAGGAGCCTCGGAAGAAGCTCTGGATCTTTGACACATTGGTGGCTTCTGGATTTCTTTATGGGGCTGAGATTTGGGGACCTTCATTGGATCATCACGGGAGGACAGGCCGCACCGATGGATGGGGGGACATGGAGAAGCCTCTGGTCTCTATGATCTCGCGGCTCATTAGAGCTAAGGCTTCTGTACCATGTGCTATTTTCTGAGCAGAGCTAGCTGCCCCCCCACTAGTGGTTGAGGCGCTCACCAGATCTGTCTCCTTCATACACCGCATGTGGGAACTTCCTAGAGACAGATATGCTCGCCTTGCACTTGAGTCCTCTCGACAGTTAGCCATGCAGGGAGATACAGCATGCTGGTATGGGGAGATGACATCATGGTTTCATGCGCATGGGTTCAACATAGACAGTTTGCCTCCCTTTGAGTAATCACTGGATGCACCCTCTCTGACTCTTACACATGGAACCCATGTTATCTCTAGATTCTTTGTCTCAATTGCTTTTCCATCTGCTTTGTAGTTAGATGCATTATCTGTGACAATGGCTATCACACTTTTAGGTCCTCCTGCTCTTCTAATCAAACGCTCATATACACCAGCAAAATATCCACTAGTTGTCGCTTTCAAGGATGTATCAATCGCCTCAAGAAAGATGGAACATCTTGGACAAATCAACATCACAATAATCAATGGTTTCTTTTGAAAATTTGTCCAACCATCTAAAGCAATTGTGCATCCATACTGTGGTACATAATCAAGAGTTGTGCGCTTTAAAATATTTTTTGATGTAGTTTTTACTTTATCTAAGTATTTTGTACGCATCTTATTATAATCAGGTACCACAAAACCCTTCTTCGCCATGCTCATTAAAGCATCTTTGAAGAGAGGATTTTGAATGACATTAAAAGGAATCCCACATGCAAAAAATGCTTGCGTCCACTTAAGATGGACTTCAAGCAGCCATTGTTTATCAAATGCCTGATGCAAAGTAGGACCACTTGGTGCAGGTTCTCCTTCAGTCCATGCTTCACTTCGGCTTATGTTAGTAGAGCTTCCGGTAGGATTAGAGCACAATCCCCAGCAAAGGATGAATGACACCCTCCTTGAACTGAAGCAGGGATCGAGGGAGGGTTTTGATCATTCTCAAGTGTCATCTCGATGTCCCTAGCCATAGATGGAGCCATATTTTTGGGACCTCCCTTTTTTTTGCCCACAAGATGTGCTCTCTTTGCCCTGAGCGGCCACTCGGGAATTTTTTCTTCAATACCTTTTGGGGGGGTATTTGCAAGCTAAAATGTTTCGAGGAA
Organism: Adiantum capillus-veneris; assembly: GCF_014529385.1. NCBI lineage: Eukaryota > Viridiplantae > Streptophyta > Polypodiopsida > Polypodiales > Pteridaceae > Adiantum > Adiantum capillus-veneris. Next base: position 797,024 of record NC_140956.1, read on the forward strand.
TTTTGAACACATGTTCCTTTATCCTGTGAGCATTTCTGCTAAAATTATGGCCGTAGGTCTTACACTTCAACTTTGATGTAGTCTTTCCCACTGACCAATTCATGTACATAGTTCCACTCATATCCTTTCACCATCTTCTTAAGATCTACAAACTCAAACATAACTAATTACTAAATACACATCTAAAATCAAACTCTAATACCATTTACATTACTTTATTTGTCATGTTTTCAACCTCTTCAATTAATAAATACCAAAAATAGATTTTTTTTCAAGTGTGAGCTCTCACTTTACACTTGAATCATGATAAATAAATCGCTTAATCTATCTCAATAACTTCCAAGTGTGACTAAACTCTACACATAATAAGATATTTTTAAAAAACCTATCTAAATTACCTCCAAGTGTGAGTGTAATTCTACACATGGCAAGCAATCAAAATTCACTACTTCTATAATTCTCTTCTAGGTGTGAGAATACCTCTACACAAAGAGAGAGATTATTATTTAATCTACCTAGATTATCTGTAGTGTGAGTACTACTCTACACATGACAGACAATCATTAGATAAATCTAACCCGAGTTACTTCCAAGTGTGAACATAGTTCAACACACAACAAGTAACTCCTAACTTTAGCTATCTAACTTAAGTTACTTCTAAGTGTGAACATAGTTCAACACAAAGCAAATAACTACTAACTTTAACTTTATTGAATCACTTCCAAGTGTGAGTTTCCTCTACACAATGCAAGTAATCATTAACTACCTTACTTAATTTACCTCTCAGTGTAAGATATACTTCACACAGAGCAGATAAAGACTAAACTCAAAACTTCAAAGCCTAGAAAAAAACATTTTGTCCAAAGCTCTAAATTTCTATTAAAAATTCTATCACTAATTTAAACTCATTTTTCAATATTTTTCTTGTTGTTGAGGCTCACCTATAGATGAGAAAAGGGGAAGAGAGCTCAATTGAATGAGGAAAACAGTCCGTTTTCACGATATATAAGGAACTTTATTTCGATCAAAATGTTATTTGATCGAAATTCCAATAAATGATACGATATAGTGGTTTTGGTGATGTGGCACCATATAATACGGTCGAATAACAATAGGTGTCATAATACGTACGTTTAAAGCGTATTATACGTACACCATATAACGTACAATGCAACTTTGGTTGCAACATGGATGACTCCTTTTAGGCTAGTGTATGGTCTAGAGGCGGTAGTGTCCATGGAGTATCTTGTTTTGAGTTTGAGGATAGCAGCAGAGCATCAGATGAGTCCAGAAGAGTCCTTGGAGCATTGAAGAGATCAGTTACTAAACTTGGAGGAGGATTGAGTTATCAGCTCTTACATAGTGGAAGTCATGCAAAAATGTCAACAAGCTTGGGTGAATAGACATGTGAAGTTCAAAGTGCTTAAAATGGATGACTGGGTTATGGTATATAACCCTCAAAGTTGGGGCCACATCTTGGCAAGCTCAAATTATGGTACATTGGACCGTATCGGATCATTGTGGATTTGGGGCAAGGCGCACATTCAAATTGAGAGATTATTTTGGGACGGATTTATTGAAGCCAGTAAATGGATTCCGGATCAAGTTGTTTACATGCACCATACCCAAGGAGGGGTTTTTGCAGGATGAGTTAAATTCGGCGGAAGCGGATATACCATTGGCAAGAAATTTTCTTAAATTGTGAGCTAATTCAAATTTGGGGGTGTCAAGTCATTTGATTAGCCTCAAAGCGAGGGCACATCATTATAAGTATCATACGGGGATATTTTGCATGGGATTAAGTCATTTCACCCAGTACCCTCTTGTGTCTGCATGCGTTATTCTCACGAAGGTACCATGCAGTCGTCAGCACTAGAGAGGCTAAATAAGCTAAGAGCACAACTTGCAATGTTAGAATCTGAGGTTGCTGCAGTAGGTGAGACTTCTCCAGTAGGTACGTCTTCCCCCATGATGACACCACGCAAGGCAAAGGAGGAAGCTATGGTGAAGATGTGAATTGTAGCGGCATCTACAACGGTAGTAGTCATAGACGTAGATGAAGGGGGTGTTGAAGCGTAGGGTAGCCTGTTGGAGTCGCAAATTGATACGACCAACCCTAGTATGACTACGTGGCTAAAGCGTATTGTCTTATGGGAGTTTGAAACTAAACCATGTAAAGCTTGGGGGGCACCAGAGAATGTAGCAGATATTTTGGTTTTGTTGCAGCGAGGAGAAGGAGATACATTAGAAGGTGTGAAGATAACGCCTGGAGGTAGAGTCCAATGTATTTGGCTTGCCTTTGGTGCAAGATTCCCCGATGATGAAGGTGACAAATCATGTCATGCACACAGATTTTGGGGCACACACATGGTCAAAGAATTAATATATGGTGCAACATTTAGATTTCTTGTGAAGGAGGCACATTAAGTGGTATCTCACCGAGTGTTCCTGATGGCGAAGAATACATACATGAGCAAGGATGCTTTTCAACCATTGTTCATAGTAGAGAGAAATGTGTGAGTGGATTGGGCCACTTGGGTTTTTCAAAGATTACATGTGGATGATTAGATGGATAAGCTCCGGAATATACACTTGGACTGGCTAACTCCTTATTTAGCAGGTTTGTATGCTTTTGTTTCAGGAACTTTTGAAAAGGTGCAGAACAGCATAGTGGAGCATGCCACTGAGAAGAAAAGGAGACTTAACTAGGCAAAAAAATAGCCAAGCAAGGTACAAATTACTGAGATAGAGGATATTCCACAAAAAATGGAATCTCCCATTCAGGATGTAGAGAATGCTAAGGGAAAGAAGCTGGGGAAGAAAATTAAGTTTTTCAAGAAGAAGAAGCAACTTGAGGTTGTTGAAGGTCATGTGCAAGAATTGTATGTCCCTAAGAGCGGAATTTATACGTTGATGTGGGTCATAACAGATGTGGAAGTTGCAATGGGGTGTGCTTAGTCCATTCAAAATTTTATTTTGAAACAAAAGGAGGACCTAGAGGCTGCTAAAGATAGAGCTGGATAAAACTCAGAGACATTGGAAGCCCTTCAAGTGGTGGATCAACATTATAGGGAATTGCAGAAGCATGTTACAAAATTGGAAGGGGAGATTAGGTATATTAAGGTGTCCAAGGTTGAGCAATTATTAGAATTTCACGTAACCTTGGATGAATTCGAGGCATAGACTGATGCATTTGAGGCTGATGTGATGGTGCGGATGAATGAGTTGCAGAACGAATTTGAAAAGTGCAAGAAAAAAATACGATGCTGTAGGAGCGGATACACGTTTTAAGTTCTCTAGAGAAGAAAGTATTGGAGGACAATATAGAGATGCAAGGAGTAGTCCCAACTACAAATGAGGTAGAAGAACTGAAGCACCGATTGCATGACGGATTAGAAGAGTTGTTGGTGATGTGAAAAAGACGCTTGGCGATTGGATGCAAAAACCAATTAAAGATCTGGAGAAGTTGTTTGTCAAAGCAGAGGACAAGGAGTTGATGCTGGAAGCAAAGGAGTTGCATGTCCATAATTTTTTTTTGAAGGAACATGTGGTGACTATGGAGGCAAAACGTGCAATGTTGGTAGAACAAATAGTGGTTTTAACCACTAAGGTAGTGAAAGAGAGAATGGAAGTGGGCAGTCCAATGGTACTTGTAGAGAAGAAGACTGAGTCTGTAGTGGTGAAGACAGGGGAGAGTACTCCAGTCATGGGTGGCTATCCGATAGCACAAATGCTTTGGTCACACTAATACAAATTCGCAGGGGTGCAGTCCTCCCAACACAGTTCTTTGATTTCGGATCAAGTGATTGTTTGGGAGTCAGACCAAATTTTAGAAGAATTTCATGCCATCGGGCACTGCCTATGTAAAAGGTATATTCAACCATTACTTATTTCAACCCTTACTTATAAGGTTTAAAGTCTAAAGTCTGTTTTGACCTTAATATCCGTGTGACTGTCTTGGGAGTCTCACGCGATCTCGGAAGTTATGTTGTTCATTTTTCCTAGATAAACCCGTTGTAATCTTGTTCCGCATAATCAATGAAGAAGAAGGATCTTGTTTTGTCTTCTCTCAGTCTGCGTATGTTCCATTCTCTATGTGTTTTATTGCATGTGTATTACCACAGTTAACACTATGGAACAACCTATTACTTATGTAGATGTACTTGATGTGGAAAGAGTTGAGAATGAGCAAGGTAGAGGTATGCCAAAATGGCCGGTGCATATTTTGTGTAATAGTAAATTGGATGCACCTTTGTTTAGTCGTACTCGTTCAATTTCTCTCCATGAATCTTATGCATCAGATAGTTATGTTTTTGTTGTTTCTAGCTTATGTGATGTAGAGGAACCTCTGTCTTTCGATGAAGCACATAATTTTGAAATTAGATGGCTGCCATGTAATCAAAATATGATGCACTTATAGAAAATGACACATGGACTTTATGTGATTTTCCTTTTGGAAAAAAGGCCATTGGTATGAAGTGAATTTACAAGTTGAAACGTAAGACGGATGGTGAGATTGATCAATGATCGCTATAAGGCTCGCTATAAGGCTCAACTTGTTGCAAAAGGTTATGCATAGAAGAAAGGCATAGATTATGAAGAGAATTTTTCTCCCTTTGTCATATGACTACTGTGCCTTTTTTATGTGCATTGGCAGCTCGTTTTGGATGGGATTTACATCGATTAGATATTGTTACTGCTTTCTTGAATGGTGATATATTTGAGGAAGTTTATGTAACGCAATCTCTTAATTTTTTCAAGAAAGGACAGGAAGATAAAGTGTGCAAATGTAAGAAAGCTTTGTATGGATTGGAGTGGTCTCCTCATGCTTGGTATGAAAAAGCTAACACTCATTTGGTTAAACGAGTCTTTCGTAACAGTCCAATAGAAAACACAACGTGAGGGTGATGTACTTCTCATCATCGTTCTTTCTGTTGATGATTTGATGATCACTGAACCAAATGAGACACATATTGCTAAATTTAAGGCTGATTTGGATGCTACTTTCAAGATGAAAGATTTGGGGTTGTTGCATCATTACCTGGGCATATAGTTTAAGCAGTGTGATAGCGACATTTCCTTGTGTCAAACAAGTTACATAGAGACATTGTTATGTAAGTTTGAACTTGAGGACTGCAAACCTATTGCTAATCCCATAGAAACAGGTTTAAAATTGAGTCTTCGTGATGTTGGCGATCTTTCCGATGTCAATCTTTATCAAACTGATGTTGGATGCCTTATTTATGAAGGGGATCGGGGAGCACCACAGACGGAGAGTGTGAGAGAGAGAAGGAGACACAATCACGATGTGGGTGGGGAGACTCAAAAGAGTGAGCAGCCCCCTATACACTTATGCTATGTATAAGGTATACAAGTCAGTGGGCGCCCAGACTCTGGGCGGCCGGGCAAGGCACAGACGCCTATACCCCAACAACCTCCCACTTAAAGGCGACTGTGCCTTTAAGCAAGGGAACCTAGTCTAAAGACTACAAAAGGTGAGAGAAAACCGCTCTCAACCAATGCCCACTGGCTGGCTGTGATCGTGTGCATCCGGCTGTCCTGCTCCCGTGTAAGTCCATACACCACCAGACGTACCGCACACGTACTGCAAGTATGTACGCAATACCTGCATATCTCCCTCGTGCACTATGCCATCATCAGTCAACAAACGACTGACAACCCCAACTGCAAATGCTCCCACTGCAGCTGCGATATCCGGTCTCAAGATCAGCATCTCATACATGAGACCACCGAATGCCGATGCAATGCTAGCGGGCCCTGCTAGCTCTACGGAGCATGCATCAACATATATATCCCTGGCAATAGGCATCTCTGACTGACAAGGCATGTCAGCCACATGCATCTCCTGACTGTCCGCAAAAGACGCATCAACCTGTTGTGCAACCTCAGAGCAAACCAGCTGCTCTAGGTGTCTGCTGGAAGACATATCCTGCACAACTATATCCCCATGCTCACTGTCGAGCATAGAAAGGAATGACTGCATAATCACTGACATCTCAGCCTCCTCTGCAATCATCCACTGCAAACATGACCACTCAATCTGTTGTGACTCACTAGAGCTCTCATGCTCTAACTCCATATGCATAGACTCTTGCACAACGTACTCCTGTCGTGACTCACTAGAGCAAGACCGCTCTACCTGTCTATCCTGCATAGAAGTATCTCGCACAACTGACTCTCTGCTTTGCTCAGTCACTAGCAAAGCATGCATGTCTGACTCTGTCACCTCTCTGTGTGACTGCTCAAGTTGTGCCCCAACTGTGTGCACAACGAGATCACTACTCTGCACTCCATGCAAAGTATCCTGCAACCCACAAGCAAAAGAGACTCGCCTGCTCTCTCGCTGTCTACCTGGCTGTATGATCACAGAGACAACACCGTCTCTCGCGTGATCCACATGCAATGGGTAACCTGTACCACTCCTGGCACCTCTCGCAATCACTAGCGAACCCAAATGCATCACAAAATCTCGCTCTCGTAGCGAAATCTGACATCCACTATCCCGTAACTGTCTGACTAAGATCAAATCCCGTCTCAGATCTGGCACATAACGCACATGACGCAGGGTAAATCTCATACCACTGGGCAAGGACAAACATACATCTCCTGTACCCTCAATGTCATACATAGCACCATCAGCCATGTGCACACAACCAAGTCTCCCACTAGAAAACGTGCTAAACCACTCACGATGCGACGTGACATGGAAAGTAGCATCTGAATCTAGTAACCAATGTGAAGACAATGTGCAATCCGATATGCAATCCGTAGACATAAGATCGTCTGAAGACAAGCTAGATGTAAATGTGACATCGCCGTCACAAGCATACTCAGTAACCACCGTACTGATCTCACTAGCATCTGTCATGCCCAAATCTGCATCACGCATCTGTCGCCCCCGTTGTCTCAAACGCCTGAAACATCGACGCCTAATGTGCCCTTTATGTCCACAATGCCAACATGTCACATGTCGGCGTACTCGTGAATGTACATGTCTCACACGAGTCCGTGATGACTCAAATCTATCATACATATCATGTAATCTGCGCCAAAGTGCTCTCGAAGTAGTCTCATACATAACAAGAGCATATACAGATTCCGCAAGGTGTAAAGAGAGCGTAGATAGTGCCATCTCCTCTAGCTCCTGCCACTGATCGTCGGACATGTTTGAAGGTCTACCTACATCACCACTCAATGGTCGATGCAACCCTCGCTGTGTCAATGCATCAAGCATACACTCTCTCCATGCCGCAAAGTCTGACCCATCAAACACGCGCATCTGTGAGAGGTCACAATCTGATCGATCACCTGTCTCTGCCATGAGCACAATGTAGCAAACTAGAAAGCAAAACCACCTCACCAACAACACCTGAAAACTGTCTACCAATATGGCCAGAAACACAATGTAAAACCTGTGAGACACACTCCAAAATAGAGCTCCCGCAATGTCAATACAAGCCTCGCCTGCTCTAGTATCACACTGCAATCTGTGAGCTAATCACCAAGCCCACAATGTGCGGTATCGATGCATACACACGCACAAATCTCCCACCTGCAGAGAACACCGCACGCAAATGCTGAGTGCAACCCGCAATCTCTACCTAGATCGCACAAATGATACGCATAAAACTCCTCGGAAAATTTCACCAGAGTTTCGTCAGTAAAACGGCCACAAAACCAGTAACCAAACTGACTGCATGCTCAAAATCATGAGCAACCAAAGCACATCAAACCGCACTCCAAATGCATGCACCAATCTCCACACTTTGCATACATCATTGCAAACACCTGCAAATCTAGTACACAAATATCTGCTCTACCTGTGACTGCCAAAAAAACATGCTCGAAGCATACATTGCCGAGCTCAAAATGCAATCACATTAGTCTCCCTGAGCATCAAACCACATAAGGCATACATCGTATCCTCCCACCTGTGAGGAAACTTGCAGCAAATATCACTCTCACATCTGAGAGCAAACCATGTGTGGAATCCTCGACACACAATAAACAACTGCTGCAGCAGAAAATTCAGCGTTCAGAATTTTAAAATTCTGATATGACGAGCGCGTCCGGAGCGTGCTAAAACCCCAAGGTAGACTCCTGGATCATATGTATCCGAGTCCGGGTGTGAAAGCTATGCCAAAAACAGTGTTTTTGGGACCCGAGAGTGCACAAATAAACTTGCTGCTGTACCTGCTGTAATTCAAAGCATAATTTCAGCAAATAGACATCACCATCGCGTCCGGAGCGTGCCAAAACCCTGACCTAAACTCCTGGATCATGTAGATCTGACTCTGTATGACGGAGCTACGCAAAAAACTGCGTTTTAGAGCCCGAAAATGGCAAAAACGAGCTGCACACAGTCTTGAACCTGCTCCCGCTCCACTCTGCGTGATGCAATGTCCTCTCAATGCAAGCTCCAACACAAGAGCTCTACCACAACAGCATCCAAGCACTCGAATGTCAAGCTCTCCTCCGCCGAGCACTTCTCTAACGAGCTCCACTGAGCTCAAAAGCTCCTCTCACCAAGGAAGCCGCAACCGCCTCCTCGACCAAGCTTGACCACACCAAGCTCCTAAGCTCCAAAGACAATGCTCCTCAAGCTAAAATCTCTCTCCGTGAAACTCCGCGACCGAACTCCACCGTCGAGAGCGAGCGAGCTATTGCCTCGAAGCTCTCAAAGCCGTCGTGCTCTCCGCGGTCACCATAGCTCTGATACCAATTGAAGGGGATCGGGGAGCACCACAGACGGAGAGTGTGAGAGAGAGAAGGAGACACACACACGATGTGGGTGGGGAGACTCAAAAGAGTGAGCAGCCCCCTATACACTTATGCTATGTATAAGGTATACAAGTCAGTGGGCGCCCAGACTCTGGGCGGCCGGGCAAGGCACAGACGCCTATACCCCAACAATTTATGTATGCAATACAAGGCTTGATATTCAATTTGCAGTCTCACAGGTCAGCAGATTTATGCATAGCCCAAGGTATAAGCATTGGAAGGCTGTCAAGATGATCTTTCGCTACTTGAGTGGCACTTTACATATTGGGTTGTTTTATCCCAAGGGGGATCATTGTCGCCAAATTTACATGCTTTTTCAGACTCTAATTAGGCTGGTCGTTATGACACGCGAGTATCCACAAGTGGTTTTTGTTTCATGCTCGATAGTTCACGCATACCATGGTTGAGAAAGAAGCAACCTATGGCCACTTCTAGCTGTGAGGCTGAGTACATGGTAGTCTTCATAGCTACGATTGAGTGTGTATGACTTAAACGCCTTATGGATGATTTGGGTGTTGGACACGACATTGCCAACATCATCTACACCGATTGTCAGAATGCATTGGTAGTTGCGAGGAACCCAATTTTTCATGCTCGCACAAAGCACATCGAGGTGCATTACCACTATGTCAGAGAGAGATTCTCAACAAGAGAGATCGCCTTGGCTTATGTGCCGACACATGATAACATTGTAGATATTTTCACAAAGGCATTGCCTCATGAGAAGTTTGAAGCTTTCCGCAAAGCTTTCGGCTTACTCCCCTTTGTGGATTGATCATGTCCTTCAAGCATGGCACTTCCCTTTACACTAGGTGTCAGAGCTAACTTATCGTTCCATTGTGCACTAAGCAATACTACTCTCTGTTGTGTGCCTTGAGCTTCTTCATCTTCTCCAAGATGTGTGTGTTTCCCTGCAACCTATTTCCAATAGAAAACTCAATTCTATTAGTGTTTTTTGCACTTTGAAGCTTTCCATGGCCATACCTACCTTGGGAGAGCCTCTCTTCATCATCCTACACCACTTTTTCATATATATATATAAATAAATAAATAAATATATATATATAATTTTTCACCAAAGCAATCCATTACATTGTTGAATTCTTTGTTTTTATGCACTTTTCTTGCAATTTTTGCCATCTCTCTTCGATGGAGATCATGTGGACTCTCCCTACTCAACCCACGTTGGCAATGGAAGAGTTTGATCGTGAATAGTTGCACTGCAATTGAAGACTACCATCACGAAGGATTTGCATTGTAAGGATTGTGGCTTTCGTGTTTGGAAGAAAATTGCAAGCTGATGGAAAAGAATGTGGGCAGTTGAGAGCATGGATAGAAGGAAAAAGATGCTTGGAAAATCAACATTGAGATTCACTTGTTTGCAATGTTGAATTGTTCACATGCATCTGTATGGAAGTTTGGCATTGGATTGCCCATGATAGTATGTACAATTCTACCATAAACAAAGAGAAGTTTCGAGGGAGAGGCCTTTCCGACTCATTGTGTGCCTTGTTTCATTTTAGATTTTTCTTTGAAATTATATGAGTGTTTTCCGTCTAGTATGTATACACGATTGTGTACATTGTATTGCCCATGAGAGTATAGACAATTCTACCATAAACAAAGAGAAGTTTTGAGGGAGAGGCCTTTGTGGCTCATTGTGTGCCTTGTTTCAACTTATATTTTTATTTGAAATTATATGAGTGTTTTCCCTCTAGTATGTACACACGATTGTGAAAAATTCGGATGGGTCACTTGTGTAGTTGTTGATTAGATAGAACCACTTGTATTGTGGAATTTGGTTCGTGCAAATGATTTTCCAACCCAAGATGCAACAGTCTAGGTGGTCAGGGGCAAGGATATGAACTCATGAGTAGAAAATCGTAGTCCTCCATTAGCATGATGAGTCGATGGCTCACCAAAGTTCTCCCATGAGGACCTAGGCCTCCATCGTCGTTACGGTCTATCTCTCCCTCATCTCCCCTACTACTATGCACAAGCCAACTCCATATGCAGTGCTAAAACCTTAGAAACTTTCGGAGAAAATCTTTCATTGTAATTCTTTTAAGAGAAAAGTTTCCAATGGGGGCCCCCAACTCATTTTCATTGAAGAATTCACTAGTTGAGTTGACACGATACCTTATGAAAAATCTATTAATGGTGTGAAGTAGGAAATACGAGGTGTGGAATGTGAAACATAGTGATCACATCAGTTTAGAAATTGGGAAAGTTGTGTTTCTAGTTGTGTAGTAAAGACAAGTAGGAAGCAATGGCTCAAAAGACACAACTCCTTCTCTAGTGCATATTTCATCTTTGTTTCATGGGCTTTATTATATGAATGACACTATGCTGGAAAATGAAAAATAGTGACATTCATAGAGGAAAAAGGTAGCATAATGTCATGTGTATGCGGGGCCTCACCACTATATGGCATGGGGTCCATCAACAGGGGGGATCTAGGGCCCATATTAGGCAACATGGAGCGGCTTGTCATCCAATGCCTGGGTGAGCTAAGAGTGAACTAGGGAGAACTATGCAATGAAGTAAGGTATTATACACTTGTTGTGCCCACATAGACACTTGTGCTCGATAGCGTGGTGGTAAGGCTTTCACGTGGGAACCATGAGGCCTCGAGTTCAACCACGCCTATTTCACCCTCTAGTACACTCTACTTTACACTAGCGATTGGATGGAAAAGATCAAAGCCATGTGACATTGCCTAATTTGGGCCCTCGATTCCTCTTGAACTGAACTCAGGCTGCCATTTTTAGCCCCTAGTTCACCCTAGTACACCCAGTTCACGCCTAGTTCATCCTTGCAATCGAGCGGCAGAGATCAACGCCACTCAATGCCTCCTAATTTGGGCCCTAGATTCCTTCTAAAGGGGATCCCGTGCCATAGAGTGACCCTCGACACGAAAGGGCACGGGGTAGTAAATGAAGGGGGAGCGGTGGAATCAATGGTGAGGGGTTGTGCGTGCGAATCTTGAGGACATTGGAGGGCTCAAAAATTTTGGCGATGGAGGCCACTCACAAAATTTGATCCCGGGCAAGTGCCGTGCGAGGCTCATGGCCTATCCAACCCTCCCATGTGCATATGGTGCCCATGGTGGGAAACATGCATGATAAATAAACTTGGATAGGGGCAACAGTAAACTTGGATAGGGGCAACAATAAACTAGGACAAAAAAGGTAAACTCGGACGGCCGAGCCGACCTCGCATCGCACGTGTCTAGTTCTCCGCCCTAGAGGCTGGATCCCATCGTGTTCATTTTAAAATTTAAGACCCTGTGCCCTTTAGTCCTGAGGCCTCCACACTATCTCGCATGGACATGCTTAAATGGGATTGACGGCTGAGGTGATGTGGGCCGTCAGATGCACAATTGGAAAATTCGGAGCGTTTGGTAAATTCGGGGAGAAAAGTAAATTCGAGCAGGCTTGAAAATTCGGGTCGATTCGCATCCCATGTCTTGAACCCCCGACCTCCCCACCACGAGCCATGTGCACTAACCACTACGCCCTCATGTGTACGTTGAAATATAGGATGTTATACTGTAAATGTGGGCCGATTAATAAATTTGGAGCAAATTGGTAAATTCGAGGCAACCTCAGATCTGACGGTCCATGATTGACACGCCCAGCCTTTTCCTCCTTCACCATTGATCCCATTTGATCATGCCCGCGTGATGTAGAGTGACGAGGCAGGAGCGATTCTTTAATCTCTCTGTAGAAAGTATGGATGCCGTTCTCTCTCTCTCTCTCTCTCTCTCTTTTGTTATTCAAAGTTCTTGGTTCTCTCTAGCTCGCCACCCCGACGATGGATGCAGCTGCAGGAGAAGATGTGCGCATGTTCAGACTGAGCGTGGACGTGCGGAGCTTCAAGGCCGGGCTGAGGCTACCGATGAAGGCCATCAACGCCTGTGTGCGTGTCGTTCTGCCCCCTGAAATTGTCAAGCTCGCCATGGCCACTCCCAACTCTGCAAATGCGGCCAAACTCACAGCTCCCCTCCGTACCCACCCACCTGTTATGGCCCAGAAGGGTTCGGAAGTGACTCTTTCCAACGGGTAAGCTGCAGTTCCATCTTGTGTATGTGGACGCCACACATGGTCTGTAGAGTGTCGTATTACGCCTAGATCTGTGTGTGTGTGTACACGCACGCATACGTGCAGAGAGAGAGAGAGAGAGAGAGAGAGAGAGAGAGAGAGAGAGAGAGAGAGAGATGAAATGAAATGTTATTTTAACGTCTTCAAAAGGCCAAAGTGACCTATGAGACCAGAAAGTTACAATGTGGTGGATCTGGTACAAAGTCAGAGTAACAAGATGACAAAATGAGAGAATTGACAAAATGACAAAATAAAATACTATGGAGAGAGAGAGAGAGAGAGAGAGAGAGAGAGAGAGAGAGAGAGAGAGAGAGAGAGAGTCTACATTTGTCTTGAAATTAGAGCATTTATTATCTGAGTGATCGGGGTGCTCTCCTCGTCGCAGTTTAATTAGGGGTTGAGCTATGGCCTATCAAGGCATCAAAGGAAGAAGTATCAAATAGATTTTGCCCTTGGGCAAAGGCTTCCTTTGTAGCTTTCTATCTATGATCAAGGAATGTGCCACTTTTTTGATGGAGGGGCCTCCTCTCTCAATTCCTAGCCGCAATGGTTTGCCGATTATAGTATTGCTGGCTTTGGGGAGAGGTGTAAGGTACCCAGTGTCGTGGGGAAAACATATCCTAAAATTTTTTGTAAATTATGTTTGAGTTGAATGATTGTTGTTTAGAGAGTGTACCGTGTGTTAGAGACATTGGATGGTACATGCAGTTCTAAAAATGGCCTAAAAATTGTTGAATATTTTGCATTTGTTGGGCATGCAAAAAGATTTTGACAGTTTGTTTTTAGTATAGACTTGCATATGCTGATCTGGCTCATGATGCCCTACTGCTTTCAGCTTTGTGTCTTTGGAGCTCCCTGCTTCTGTAAGCAGTCTTGCAGCTGCCCTTGCCCAAGATCTTTGTCTACAAGCACAAGTCTTCCATCGTGACAAGTAAGCACTCGATTACCATTCACTCCATGTACTGTTTTTCAATGCACCTCTGTATCTTGAATTGAAAACAGCAGGAGCATCAAGAAACATCAATTAGACACATGCTGAAATTTTCTGCAGAAATCTCAATTTTTCAAGATAGTCGGAATCAAAATAAGCAGTCAATCTTATAACTTTTTCTGTAGATATGCAGCTGACGGCTTGATTGGAACTGCTTTAATCCCAATGGCCTCTCTGATGAAGGAACCTTGGCTTGACGGCTATGCTCCTGTGTACTCCCCTTTTGATCGTTCAGGGCAAGATGCTCAGGTTTTCTTTGAACCAAAGCATACTTGATAAACTGGACATCAAAACTACACCTTTTTCACTTTGTTTATAAGTTTGTCTCCTTTCTCAAACTGGTTATCAGGTAATTGTTGGAACATTGCGAGTAGTACTCTCAGCCGAAGATCTTGGCCCGGCTAACACGTTGATCCACAAGCCCACTGAGGGAACTTCAAAAGAGAGAGCCATCTCCCCTTTTCCTAGCTTAGAAGATCCATTTTTCCTATTGAAGCGGGCCTTTAATGATAATTTCCCATCCAAAGTTGTTGGTGTGCAAACAGAGTCTCAGGAGGAGGAGTCTGGTGAAAAGAGAAGGAGAAGCCCATTTGCTCAGAAAACTGACAGGGCTCCAAAAATGTTAAGCAAGTTAAAAGCATTAAGACCCCTCAAACGGAACCGAGAGAAGTTGGTGCAAAATCTTGTAGCAGACTTAGATAGGGCAGTTCCTTCTTCACATGCAGGCGAGAAGCTCAGGAGATACGAGTTGGAATGGGAGTTTGAGAGGGGGCGCCGTGCCGAAGAGGCTAAGTGGAGGGCAGGTCTCAAAGATGAGGAGACAAGGAGATTGGCAGCACTTGATGCTGAGTGGAAGCAAAAAGAGAATGAGCGCATTCTTGACATTGATAAAACTCGCTCTGAGCTCAACAATCTCGAGGCTAAGTTTCGGTTGGCATCTTGCAACAGCTTGTGAGTCATTGTTGGTCGATTCTTCACTCGATGATGTAAGTTTTATTCTGTTTTTTCTCTTAAGGGCTAAACTTTTTGCATTGGAGAAGAGAGAGCGTACGCTTGTGATTGCTGAAGAAGAAGCCTTGTTGAGAAGGGAAGCTTGGACTCGAGATTGTGCTCAGTGAGCAGCTGATGCAGAGGTAGTCCTTTTCAGTGGCCTTGTTGGCTTTGCCAACATTTATACTGTCTAAAAAGGATGGTTGCTTTACTTCATTTGTGTATTGTTTCTAAAAAGTTTGTTGATAGGTAGGAATGTTGGTCTATGAATAGTAATCTCTTTTTTTTTTTGCTTTTGAGGGATAAAATGTCCTATAATTCAATATGGATAAATTGAAGTTGCAGTATCAATTGTGCATCTAGAGGTTCTGATTTTGTGAAGTTTTAAATGGAGTTGTGACTACTCGCCATCGTGCAAGTTCTTACTCTTTCCACCAGTGCATTTGGTCCATTCACGAAAATTTTGTTTTTTATTTCTTTTAGCAGTTATTTCATAGCTTCTTAGAGTTAGGCTTTACTAACCCTACTATAAGCCAGGGTGCACCTTTCAAAATGTTTTTGTACCACGTGTTCAAAGGAGGGGTATTATAATTGATAAAATTTATATTATTTTAAATTATTATACTTACAAAAGGGTTTTTTAATTGAGTTTAATAGGGAAAAGGGACCCTTTTTTTGCCTCACAATATGTAAGTACATGACACATGATCTAGATGGTTTCTGATAAGTGCACCCCCAAAGGCATGGAGCCTTGAAAATTCACACAATCTCAGATTGCAAATGAAATGCATGCTCATACTTATGTGCACTTTTGCTGACGCACATGACTATGAGAGCATCTCTCTATTTGAAGTTCCACAGTCCCTATTGGTTAGGCACATGACTGCGAAAACATCTCTCTATTTGAAGTTCTACAGTCACTATTGGTGCTTGAGGATGTAGCAAGGATGTCATACTATTAAATCTTAAAGACTTAGCATGAGGGTATTGGCGATTATATTGCATCAACAAGATTCAGTATTTACAAACTCTAATTGTATGGATACCCTGCATGGTCACAGTAACAACATGAAGACCACCCCCCCTCTTATCTTTGCCCTCCATTTCTTTTTTTCCGTCCTTGTTCTATGTAATAATTTTTGATTGGTTTGTCTACGTGCTTAGAGTTTGTGGGTTTGGGCAAGAGAATATCCCTGAGTGTGTTTCTACATATTCGGGCAGTCTGAAAGAACAGACGTGTGCGCACACACTTTTTAATAGATGGAAAACCTCAAGACACGGAAAACCCATGAAGAATGTTACATGGGTTTGTCTACATGAGTTCATGGGTTTGTGCAAGAGCGTGTCCCTGAGTGTGTTTGTACATGTGTGGGCAGTATGAAAGAACAAGTGGATGGATACGACTGTCGGGGACCAGGGAGACTCTTTTGGAGGTGGGGGAGGTGGAACTCCCAACGCCACTCTCTGGGCTCTGGTCATCACTGTATCGGGGGTGGAGGAGTGGTATCAAACTGTTGGATGAAGGACAACACCTTGTTCGTATCTTTTAACCCAAACAAAGTATCAAACATGACGCTTAGACCGCCATCCTTAAATTCTTTCTTAGCCTTTCTTCTGTGCTCTGAGGTCCTCGTCATCAAAGTGAACGGCACGTCGACGGCGTTTCCTTCTTGAAACATGTGCTTCACCTCTAGGTCCCTTTTTTGCTAGATCGGACAAAGTAAGTTTGAAAAGACTTGGACTTGTCCCTTGCGAGTCGATGAAAGATTCAAGCTCTTTCTGTGTTTGCTTACTTGGGGCTTTATCTCCCTCTAAATGTGCTCTGCTGTGAGGGGAAAATTTGAACTCTTCTTGTTGGTAGAGGATGTTGATCTCGTAATGGGTTTGCTACTTTTTTCCACTTCTCGTAGACTTCAATCATTGGGTGATTTTGTACCATGGGTCTATACCTTGCACTTTCCTTCAAGGGTGAATGTGGGCTTATCCTAAATTCATCTAGGTATATTTTTTAGTTGTATAGCGATCATGTAGAATTCACATTGTGAAGTCTTTATCCGAGTTACGACCAGTTGATATTGTGGTAATTCTTTCTATCTTTTGTGGTGCGCATGCGCTATCAACTATCTCATTTTTGTGCTAATTTTTCCGCTTTAATGCTGCTAGGCTTCATTATGGCCGAGTCTGCCCTTGATCTCCGGAGTCATGACAAAAACTTAGTACGCTGAACTTTGTGTTTATGTATGCTCATGTGTGTGTGTGTGTGTGTGTGGGAGCATATGTTAGTAGTCACAAACTGCTGACATGTCAAGCCACTATAGACGTGAGCTGACTTGCACATCTTGGCCAAGGGGCCTAAATTCTAAGAAGCAGCAGCAAAAGAAGTTTTACCAACTTGCAAAGTCTTGCTGAGTGGCCTCCTCTTCAGATTCTTTAATGCTGTCGTGTTCTCTATCAGATTCTCCATGGCCTGTGTTGCAAAAAGTCAGATTGGATCCTTTGTAGAAGAAGAATCTATGAAGCTGTGATACCATTGTAGCTGGCAAGCCAGAAGTGAATCCACAACAAGCATATGACTGAACTTGAAAACTGATAACACTTGAAATTGAAAATTACTGGAGACAAGACATGGTAGAGTGGAGTTCTCTACCCAGATGCATTGACCCCTACCTAAGTGGGGCACCCCACATACATGGGTACTTCTTTGTACATATATATATATATATATATATATATATAAATCACAAAGTATTACTACTACTTATTTAAAGGCGTTGGCCCAAAGACAACAGGCTGAAAATAGGCGCCCAAAAGCTCTATTGCTCGAAAGCTAAAGCCCCAAAAGTCAAGCCTTTAAAAAATTGGCCAGAAACGTGTTGTCTATATCCTTCCCCTAGTTCGGAAAGTCACGGTATTGCTACATCATCACTTTGTGAGTGAGTAGGTGACTAGGCCGAGAGGTCACTAACTGTTGAACCTTTTAAACTCATGAACTCCCCTGTCTCTTCACAATAATGACGCTTTTCATGTTCAAATCCATCGAGATCACTTCACATTCAAATTCTAATATTTTTAAAAAATATTCCTTGAAATTTTCAAAATGGTTTTCCTCCTCTCCCTTACCTTTCAAGTGGTACAACTAAAAAGTGCAAAGAATGCTTAAGGCACATCAACTTGTAGCTTCATTGTGGATACAAATGATGATCTTCTGCATCATCCGTAGCAAACCCTTTGTCCCACATGACGTTATAAGAGTGGAGCTTGCCACACCACTGATGCTAGTGGTTGGTCTCTTTCTGATAGCATGTTTCATCTAGAGTGTCACAAACTGCCGGTGTGTCAAGCCACTAAAGACCAAGAGGGTTAAATCTCCCTGAGTGTAACCCTAGCCAACCTGCAGATTCCTGCCAAGTGGCCTAAACCCTAGCAGAAGAAGAAGAAGAAGAAGAAGAAGAAGAAGAAGAAGTCCTCACCAACTTACAGATCCTCGTTGAGTGTCCCAATTATTAAAATGGGTTAGGATTTTAATCCTAGCCCCCAACAACTTATGGAAGCAGAGGGGCCTAAACTGCTCAAAATGAAGCAGACACACACACAAGCACTAAAGATGATGACATGGCAGCATGCTATACGGACGCCCACGATTTGTGTTGACATGTTGATGTGACAGCTGTACGAATTTTCGCAATTTACGCTGTCAGCTTTTGGCCAGATTTCAGCGCTTAGCTTTTGGACCAGATGCTTTTAGAACCTGTTGTTTTTCATGTAACTTCTTTTGGATGGGCAAGTGTCACGTGCACATCTAACCCTATGTGTACGTGGACAAGCTACTTCATGACAAGGGTTCAGTTCAGTTCAGTCAGCCTAGCTTAGGAAGTGTTCTTGCACTTTTGTGAGTCTGTTCGTAGACCGTGCATGTCCAGGCACTTAGAATAGATGCATATCCTTTGGTTGCACACAGCATGATCATCAGATTACCATTAGAACCCATCGGGAGCATTTTTATAGTGCATAGACCTATTTTCCCTATTTTAGCCAATTTTCACTTATTATTTTTAAGTGACTTTTGTTGGGAACTAGGTAGGGCAAATTAGCAAGTCAAGCACATAAGAAACCTAGCGCTAGCACTTTCTGGCAGAAGAGGCAGCAGGGACCTGACATCCAATAGTGCACCTTCTGAGCAAGACACCCCCCCCCCCCCCCCCCCGCGGATGACCTAGCGTTTTCAGCCAAGAACAGCCAGCGTTTTCTTCAAGTGAAGATTCAGCCTAGCGTTTTGCATTTGCAGCAGCCCCGACGCCAGCAAGACACAGCAGATCACTAGCGTTTTTGCATCAGACCCCAGATCATCCCTAGCGTTTTTGGATCAGCAGTCAACATAGCGTTTGCAGATTCTCCGCGATAGAACCCAGAATAGCATCAGCGTTTTCACTTTTCAGCATCAAGACTCCGCAGTAGAACCACCAAACCACGCAGATCTCACCTTCCCGCTGCAGATCCTCGCCGTACGGTCAGATCAGCCCAAGTTTGCAGATTCAGCTCGGAAAACGCAGATTTCAGCATCTGCGTTTTCAGCGCGTCGTCGTTGCATCGTCGTCATCGCCGTTGTCACCGACATAGCAGATACAAGAATTGCAGATTTCAGCCCCTAGCGTTTTCAGATTTCAGCCCGTTTCGTCGTCGTCCTCATCTTCGTCGACATCGTCGGCAAGTTCATTGCATTGTGGCTGACGCTCGCTGCTGCTGCACGCTCCCCCCCCCTGCGCCATCGCTGCCCCTCACCCCCCTTCTCTCTCTCGCCCTCGCGCTGCCCCCAGCCCCCCTTGCGCTGCCCCCCCCCCCCCCCCCCCCCCCCCCCCCCCCTCGCCCTCGCATTGCATCCCCTGCCCCCTCTCGCCCTCGCGCTGTTTCCCTCGCCCAGCCCAGCCCAGCCCGCCACCACTGCCCGCCGCCCTCGCCCCTAGCTGCCCCCTAGCCCGCCCGCTGCCCCCCATTCCTTGGCTGTTTTTTGGCGAAACAGCTTGATCTCCCTCCCCCCCCCGGCAGCCTTTTGTACCCTCGCTCGCCACTTTATCCTTCCCTCCATCCCCCCCCCCCCCGTCCTCATTGTCCCCGAAGGTTTTCTGCGCCTGGCTCTGCAACACTTTTTCTTCGGACAAGTGTTCGGTGCTCTCGGTTGCAGTTTTATCTTCACCGTCCGCTTCTTCGACTCAGCAGTAGACACAGATGGAGGCTCCAGCTCCGCCACAGAGGGACTTGCTTGAAGCCCCCTCGCCTGACCCTGCTGAGCCCACCATTCGACTTGTTCTTTCGCCGACAGAGCAAGCGAGCCTTGCCGCAGAGGTAGAGCGCTTGCAGGCGACTTCTGTCATCTGCAAGGTTCTCAGCACCCGTCCTAGCAGAGGAGAGCTGCGAGACCTTCTCCAGGCCCGCCTCTAGCAGAGGTGGGCAAGATTTTGGATGTCCAGATCCTCGGACGGGGGTACTACCAGATCGAGTTCGAGACTTCCGAGATGGTCTCCAAGGTCATAGCTATGAGTCCACTGGCTATCCGAGCATCACGCGCCCACTTTCGACAGTGGCGACATGGTTTTGACCCGACTTCGGATGTGCTAGTAGAGGAGGCAGACATCCCCATCTCAGTCTGCTTTCCGGGTTTACGGAGGGAGTACCTTCCACTTCTCTCCAGGATTGGCTTCGCCATCGGGACTGTTTTGGAGACACCTCGTACGGCAGTATCAGTAGCTGCCAAGGCGACCGGCATCCCTTCAGTTCGAGTTTTGGTCAGAGATACCCACACGCTCCCGAAGGTCATCCTTCTGCCTCGGGTGAGTGGGGGTTGGTTTAGACAGAGTGTGGAGTACTCGGCTCTCGCGAACCAGTGCTTCATTTGCAGACAGATGGGCCACCTAGCGAAGGCCTGTCCACGGAGGAGGCCTCGACCTGCACCTCAGCCTCAGCCCCAGCCTGCCAAGGCTGGGCCGCAGCCACAGCCACAGCCAGCGGCTCAGCGCACAGATTCTGAGCCACCCTCCGAGCCTGGGGCTTCAGCGGAGGAGGGGTGGCAGCAGGCCCGTGGTCGTCGACGCCAGGGGCCACAACGACAGCCTGGCATTGAGAGTGGTCCTCAGGTGCCTACTCAGCAGCAGTGGGTTCCCACGGGGAACCGCTTTGGTCCTCTTGAGCAGGAGGAGCCCCCTACGCCTGCCTCCACTTCCGCTTCACCCTCGCCAACCACCCCACCTTCAGATTTCCCCTCTTCCTCCTCATCCCCTCCCCCACCCTCTGCTCCCGCCCACTCCCCACCTCGCCCCCCTGTCTCTGTCGCCCCACCCCGCTTCTCTTCTTCTCCGCCCCCCCAAGATCCTTCTCCCCCTCCTCTTGCTCCAGTACCACAGTCGACTCAGGAGACTGGTCCCTCGCCGGCGGCTAGGAGATCTCTTGGCAGCGCTTTTGCCACGAGTCGCCTAGCGAGAGAGGGTCAGCCCTTCTTGCGGCCCCCTCTGCAGATTCAGACATCTTCCCTTGCAGCTATCCCTCGTGGTCTGACGAGCATTGACCTCCGACGCCGCTGGGATTTCTTCGATTACGGATTCACTCGCTTTCTCGGCGATTCGCAGCAGACCACGAGGCAACCTGCTTCAGGGTCCACGCTCTGTTCCTCGCTGCTAGGGGGACAGAGGCCTTGGACTTAGCAGTGGGTTTCTTCTTTCCCCTCTGTGGTAGGACCGAGACAGAGTGGTCCCTCGACTCAGTGGTGGGATGGTTGCATACATAGGCTCTCGAGTTCTCTCACCACATGGGAGAACTTGGAGTTACAGATTTGCTGCAGACTTTGTGGCCACTGGCCAAGTTTGCGGTGACACCCCCAGACTCAGCAGGATGTAGGCACATTGTGGTGTACTTTTTTGCTGATACGCAGTGTTTGCCTTGCTATGTATACATACATGAGGACTCCTGGACAGAGGAGGTTGCTTTACGCACGGCTCGCTCTGCTTGGGCTTGGGCCAGGCAGTCACTACAAGCTCGCCTATCTAGAGGACGCTCGGATGCGGATTACTCCCCATCCAAGCCTGCCTCGAAGATAGCCCGTCTTGCTGCTGCGGAAGCATCTGTTCTCTCTCGCTCCCCATGAGGATCGTCTCGTGGAACGTGCAGGGATTAGGTGGGCCCCAGTTTCAGCGACAGCGGGGCCGATTGCGTCAGGAGCTTCAGCGTTGCCTTGTGGGAGGAGAGATTGATCTCCTTATGCTTCAGGAGCACCATTTGTCTGAGAGCCGCATTCGGCGATGTGGTCAGATTTTGCGTGGACGTTATGATACCTTTTGGTCAGCTGCTTTTGGACCTGGAGGCATCCAGGGTGGGGTATGTATGACTATTGCGGACTCATTGCAGCAGGCCATTGTGGGCAGAGGGATTATTGTGCCAGGCAGGGCTCAGTGGATTACTTTGCAGGTTCAGGGTGGCCTTGTGGGCTTCCTGAACATCTATGCGCCCAATGTGGCGAGTGCTTGTACAGAGTTTTGGTCACAGATTGTTGAGTCTTTGCCACAGGTTGACCATTGGTGTGTAGGAGGGGACTTCAACATGTTGGAGGACCCCTTTGACAGGATCGGAGGCAGCCATGCTACTGTGCATGGAGTCGAGTTAGCAGCTTGGGAGAGGTTGTGTATGACTTTGAGGGTCTTGGATACATGGCAGCATTCTGGCTTTGTGAGGCCTCCAGAGAGTCTTGCCTTCTCTAGATCGGACCGCAGAGTGGGAGGAGTGAATCTATCGCGGATAGATCGCTTCTACACTAGTGACCACTTCAGTGACTTGGGGGGATCAGTGGGCATCCTGGAAGGGACATCCTTCTCGGACCATGCACCAATGATCCTCACAGTGGCAGACAGGCAGAGGAGTGGGAGCACGATGCATCGCATCCCAGAGCGGGTCTTGTTGGACTTGGCACTCAGAGAGAGGGTAGAGGCTCTCTGGACAGAGGGCATGGACAGCCAGGCTCTACCTGCAGACAGAGTGGCCTTAGGCCTAGCTCAGCTTAGCCACTTTTTTCTCCAGGAGTCTCTGGCTCGACGGGCTGCAGCGAGAGAGGAGTAGCAGCGTCTCAGACGAGGCATTGCTTCACTACAGAGGATGCAGGAGCAGCATCGAGACTATCCATTGTTGGAGGAGCAGTTACAGCAGGCTCAACAGGAGCTTGCTTGCACAGAGGAGAGGCGCCATGAGTTTGCCTTTCACCGACAGGCATCTCAGTGGACTCAGGTGGGTGACAGAGTGACAGGTGCTTTTTTTGAGACAGTGGGACCTCGGCACTCGCATGCCAAGGTCAATCAGCTGAGGAGACCCGATGGGTCAGTTGTTTGTGAGCCTGAGGATATGCGTGCAGTTGCTACTGACTTTTACCGTGAGCTACTGTCGGCTGAGCCCCAGTCAGAGAGACAGGATGCATGCAAAGAGCAGGTTTGGGCGCAGATGCCTTGTCTTGTGACTGAGGAGATGCGCCAGAGGCTAGAGATACCTCTTCAGCTTGAGGAGCTGCACACGGCTCTTAGGGCCCTCCCTCGTGGTAGCTGTCCAAGTGAGGATGGGCTGACTCCCAGCTTCTTCTTGGAGTACTGGGACCTGCTTGACCCAGATCTCTGTAGTGCCTTTCAATACATTTTGCACACAGGAGTGATGCCGGATAGCATGAGTGAGGGCCTGATTTACCTCATTCCAAAGGAGGGTGGCTCCTTGGATGAGATTCGACAGTGGCGCCCCATCACCATCCTCAACTCAGCCTACAAAATTCTTGCCAAGGCTCTGAGTTTGAGGATTCAACCACTTTTGGAGAGCCTTATACATGGGACTCAGACAGGTTTTGTCAAGGAACGCAGTATCCTTGACAACATCTTCACTTTCTGGGAGGCTTCTGTTCTGGCACATCTCCGTGGAGAGGACCTTGTAATTCTTCTTCTCGATTTTGAGAAGGCATATGACAGAGTTGACTGGGACTTCCTAGAGGGCACGCTTCGCAGGATGGGCTTTTCAGATGCTTGGATCAGAGGGGTGTCAGCTTTGTACAGTCAGACTCACAGTCAGGTGCTTTTGGCAGGAGGTAGAGGTGAGCGCTTCATGCTCACACGATCGGTTAGACAGGGTTGTCCTCTTGCCCCCTTTCTCTTTCTGTTCTATGCGGAGGCGATGAGCAGATTTTTGGTGTCACAGCAGGTTGGTTTGAGGGGCTTAGCAATCCCTATACGGGGAGATGAGCTTCTGGACACTGAGTTTGCCGACGACTCGGCCTTGTACTTAGAGGGCCAGGCGGCCAATTTACACAGATGTGGGAAGGCTTTGGAGACCTTCTGCTGTGCGTCGGGCGCACTGATCAACTGGAGAAAGACAGTGGCTTTCTCGGTTGGCAGTGCTCCTGTGCCAGATTGGATGTCAGGAGAGGGTTTCAGGTGGATTCCTCTAAGGACTGCAGTTCGATACTTGGGTTGTCAGGTTGGTTTGGATTTGTCCCCCGAGCAGCAGATTGCTCCTCTTCTCCTGTCCATCAAGAGAAAGCTGTTACATTGGAGCTCAGCACGACTTTCGCTGGCTGGTAGAGTAGTAGTTGCCAACCAGGTGTTGTTGGCGACTATGTGGTACATCACTTCTTGCTGGATCTTCTCGAGTTCTTGTATCAGCCAGGTAGAGAGGCTGATCAGGAACTTCCTTTGGTCAGGTCGCGACACTCAGATTGCGCGAGCCAAGGTGGCTTGGCCGGTCATCACACTTCCTTGTTCTCGGGGAGGGCTTGGGATCATTGATCCAGCACAGCAGAGCAGAGCCCTTCTTGGGAAGTTCGTCGTCAGAGGACTTCTTCCACGCGAGGAGCCCTGAAAGGAGTTCTTGCTGCAGAGGCTTCGTGCCAGGGTGCCTCAGTCAAGAGGCCCTTGGCAACCTTCAACCAGATGGATCTTTACAGAGTTGCGCCGAGTTGGTTTGAGCAGGAGACCGGAGGACCGATTCGCTGTGAGTTTGCTTCGTTCTTGGGAGCTCTTATGGCGTGGCCTAGAGCAGAGACAGCCGACGTGCACGGAGGAGCGCCTAGGGCAGCCCCTCGTCTGGAACCCCATGGTTAGCACTCAGAGAGGCCACTTGGTTGGGAGTAGGCCTCATGTTTCTTGGGGTCCCATGGCAACAGGTCCAGTGCGCTCTCTAGGTGACTGGCTAGAGTTCACAGGTTTGTCAGAGGAGGTGCAGGCTGTCCAGCTAGAGGGCATGAGAGGGGTTCAGAGCATGTGTCAGGACATCTCAGAGTCAGTTCCAGCTGAGTGGCTCACGCCTCTCGAGCCAGTAGCACCCCGATGGATGGGAGCCTTCACACGACTAGAGGTTCTCATTTCTGTCAGGGCTTGTTCAGAGAATGTCTCAGCCCTGTTCTTCGAGCTTCAGGGTGGGGGACGATTACAGCGAGTTGCAGTAGAGGCCCCGCAGGTAGCAGAGTGCTGTTTCCAGAGGATCCGAGTTGTGGGCATCTGTGGGAGGACTTGCGTCATAGACCCTCACCCAGCAGCTCTTGAGGCAGGACACTGGAGGCTATGGGCTTGGGAGTGCTGTCCACTGACACGAGTACAGTGGGATCCTGGTGAGTGGCTCTTCTACAGACCGCCCAGGAGTCCCTTTCTTTCAGTACACTGTTCGGCTTGGACGTCAGATACTTGCAGCACAGAGAGAGGCCCGCCCCGCTGCAGCACGTCATTGGGAGGAGGAGGGCCTCACAGTCGAGTTCTTGGCAGTTTTTTGGCAGAGGCTGTGGGACTCCAGACAGCCGAGGCGCGTCACTTTGTTCCAGTGGTTGGTTGCACACAGAGCCACAGCAGTAGGGAGCTGGCTTGTGCATAGTGGTCTCTCGGCCGCATGTACAGCCTGTGACCAGTTGGTGGAGAGTCAACATCACTGTCTTTGGGACTGTCCCTCGGCCCAGCAAGTGTGGCTACGAGTTCTTCGGCTGATGCCTGCCCTCTCCATGGCTCGACAGTACACTTGGGGGGCAACGGCTTGGTCCACCCTCACGGGCCCGGCACTTCAATTTGAGCTATCTTCTACCAGCAGGATGATAGTGATACAGGGGGGGCGACCTACACTCCAGCCTGCTACAGATCTTACTCCTCAGGAGTGGTGCAGTGAGAGAGAGGAGCGTTGGGAGCTCATTAGCGGCCTAGCTCTCTGGTTCATCTGGCGGGTCCGCTATTTCCGCATCTTTGAGTCTCGCCCTATGCCACCAGCAGAGACTGTTCGTGACTTTTGGCTAGAGCTAATCCATACTCTCAGAGGAAAGCTTGAGGGACTACAGGGCAGCTCCGACCGCATGCGGGAGCGCCGCGAGGCTTTCCTTTGACTCTGGCGCCCTGGGCCTTTCTACACCATGGTCCAGGGGGTGCTCAGATGGCACTACTGTCCACCTGTGTGGCTCTTCCCTCCTCCCATCTCTTGCTTTAGCCCCATTGTATATATGCTGTTTTTTCATTGGGAGAGTCTCCCCATCATACTTGTTGTAGCCCTCTCCTGCAGAGGTGGATGTAGCCCTATGGGCAGTTCTCATTAACTAATAGAAGGATCTTTTTCTCGGAAAAAAAAAAAAAAAGTTCATTGCATTGTAGAGATTTGTGCAATCAATAGTAGACCGCTCTCGCCATAGAGAGTGGGGCCTTTGGAGGAGGGTTTTGACAACATTCTGGTGTCGTATTCTTCTCTCTCTATCTCGCAGTCTCATCACCTTCATTCACAGTGTTTATCCACTTTGTTTGTGATCACTTGCACTCTCTTACTAAAGGAACGGAAGGCTCTCCCTTCCGTAAGAAAAAGGAACCCTTGAGCACAGTTGAGAGCACTCATCTTGAGCAAAGTTCAACATTCACTTCCGCTGCATCTTACATATGTGCCGTGGGCTCTCTCTCTGGCATTCTACCTGCAGGAGATGCAGAGCAGAGTCACAAGTGTTGTACCTCGTTGAAGCAGTATAAAGAAATACAAAAAGGGCACCACAGTTTGGGGCAAGGGCACTCTGGGGGTGGAACTATGCCACTACGTGTCTCACATGAAGTCTCTCTCTTTCAATTTAGTTGTATGAAGTGCTTAAAAGTTTGTTCAGTCTGTTCTTTTCCATTGGCACGTGGTGCCTGTCTCATTACAGTGGTATCAGAGCTTCAGGCGTGTGTTTTTGTCACAAAGTGATGATGTGGTATGGCCTAAAGGACAGACTTCGGACAGAGAGGGGTCAGGGCCCTATTGGAAAGATACAGAGAAATGCTACCAACTTGCAAAGCCTAAGCCGAGAGATTTGAAAATAAAGACCAAGTATTTTAAAGTTGTTCCAACTTATAGTCTCCTATCTGACAGGGCCTAAAGGGACACTAGAAGATTAAAATAAAACGGGAATCCCCAAATCGCGTGGAGATGTTGACGTGGCAGCGTTGTACGGACGTTTCGCAATTGCGATGGCTGCTGACGTGGCACGTATGCGGATTTCCACGATTTGGACTGGTTGCTCGAGCGCTAGCTTTTGGGACCCAGATGCTTTTAGAATTGAAGCTTTTCATGTACACTGCTTTTGGAAGGCCCAGGGCCTATAAATAAAGTGCGAGAGCCTCAGTCTCAAGCAAATACACTTGGGAGCACTACTGAGACGAGGACCGTCGGACATTGTACTTTGTGAAGCATTAATAATAAAGAAATACCAAAATGGGCGCGAGTCTTTGGGGCCATTCTCTTGGAACTACGCCGTGCCTCTCTCTCTCTCTCGGTTTTCTTTAGTTCTTTCAGTTTGCTCACGTGTGTTGTGGTAGATTCCCGACTTGGAGTGTCCAAGTCTGTCGCAGTGGTATTAGAGCTCAGTCGATTCTTCTTCTACGAAAGATCCGATCCCTTTACTCACAGCACACATGGATTCAATCGACGAATCTTTCCATGAGGAAATTGTGGCACCCGACCATTCCGGCTCAGGTGAGAACAATGAAGATTCCAATAGACATCGCCCATCTTCTAAAGATTCGGAATAGTACATGCCATCCCCTCCTACTGAGTACAGAAGAGTGGAGATGTAGCGGCAACAATAGGTTGACGCTTGTGCCGAGAAGATGCTTCAGTACTTAAAGGATCCACAGTATGCGAAATTTTTGGCCAAGCACCCGCTTGAGGAGATGCATTCCAGATGGCGTTGTGCCATTAGATCACCTCTGAAGTCACCCATTGAAGAAGCCGACCAGACCTAGGACTCCTTCTCAAAAGGTGTATTGTAACAATCTTGGGCACCCCAAGTCTAGATTGTGTCGCGACATGAGAGAGAATCACTTAAAATACTTCACAACTTTAAAATCACGGTTCAATTTGGTTGACACGGCCCGGTGTAGTTCCGTGCCCAAAGAGATTGGCCCCAAAGATTGGCGCTCCTTTCGGTATTTCTTTTATATTAATCTTTGAGCAAAGTACAACTCCCGCAAGGTACTCCGCTCTCAGACTCTGCGTCCAGATGCCCTGAGAAGTGAGGCCCTTAGGGCTCTTTTATTCTTACAAAGGTTGCCAAAAGCAGAGTCCCAAAATCAGTTAAACTCAAAAGCAAAAGTTCCAAAAGCTTCAAACTTAAAAGTAAATGAGTCAAAAAAGCTTCTGGCAAGCAGTCAGCGCAATTTATGGAGATTCTGTACAGCTGTCAGCGCAAAAAGCGGGTCTATCCGTACAACCTGCCACGTCAGCCTTTCAACAAAAATTTCGGGCGTTCAGTACTGCTGCCACGTCAGCGTCCGTACTGCCTGCCACGTCAGCATGTCAACGCAGAATCCGGGAATCCGTATAGTCAGCACGCATGTGTGTGTCCGGGCATAACTGCCACGTCATTAATTTTCGACATACCCCTTCTTGAAAGAATTGTAATCGCCCTCGATTACGCCTGCAAAACAGACAAAGGCCATAAACTTTCTTAGTAGACATTGAGTGTTAGTACCGACGCACTAGACACAACACATCTAGCACATGTACAAAGACGACAGTCACATCACTACACATGACATCACATGACATCACATGACATTGATTTCAAATCTCAGACAATGACTGCTAGCAACGTATTTAGTAATCACATCTAGATCCATTTTGGACCTCATTGATGTCGGGTTAACTAATTCCATAGTGCCATTATGTCTATAGAGATTTTTCGACTCAAGCACTGTTGTGTGCGAGAATCATTTCCGGGGATCCCAGTCCATCACTAAGTTCATACTGAACAAAGTGGTCCAGTCATTCATTCCATTGAATCAGTCGTGATTCATGATTTGTTTCATACTGAACAGAGTGGTCTAGTCATTGTTTCCATTGAAATCCGTCATGATTCATGATTCGTTATCAGGCTCATTCAGGAGCTGTCATTGCTCCATCTCATTCTTAATTCTGCCCTCTTTTCCAAAATTAACAGATTCTTTCATAAAACGTTAGTTTTATTCAAAATTTAAAATCATCTTCCCAAAAGTCTTGTTTCATAAATGCATAAAGCAAAATAATTCTAATTCCAAAAAAAATCTATTCTGGAAGGAGTATCGCCTCATCTTGTTGTCCTTTCAATCTGCCAGTCATCTTGATTCTTGTGTCCTTTTGGGGCACCGTGTAGCGATATGCCCTTTTTCTCCACATTCAAAACACTTTTCTGCTTTAAACTATTCATCTCTTTGGTCTTCTGTGAGTGAAGGTCCTCTATCTCTTCGTCGATTGTTTCTGCTATGACTTGTTGAAGGTTCATCTGATGGGTAAGTCAAGTTACCCGAATGTATAGCAAATCCCCGCTTCACGTGTCCAATCAACTGTTGTATAGACTCGGACTTCCAGACAGTAGTCGCGAATTTCTTTGGAAGTCCACAACAAAATCGTTCAATCTGCTCCTTAAAACTGATCTTCTTTGAAACAGGTAAAAAAATTTCCTAGAATCTTTCATAGTAAGAATCCAAAGATTCTGTCTTGACCATCCGAACATGGTTCCAATCAGTAGGGCTACAATGTCACTCGCATGAGACAATCTGATAGTTGCAGTTGGGCTTGAGTTCACACTGGGCGGACTCTCGCCAAAGTAGTGACACGTGGCAAGTGTTATGGATGGTGGTCTAGTGGACATCGTGGCCAGATCACCACCACCTCAATTAGGAGACATGCTTAGCTGGATTGGGATATCTGCCAGCTGTCGGTGGTGTTTCTTTAGGACATACGTATAAGTGGTTGGTTTGAGTCGTCAGGTACGCTATTAGTATCATCTACTTTTGTGGTCAGTCGTCTAGAGTCTATCATCTTGAGTTATACACAGCACGTCTGCACCATCCCTGCACAGTTGAGCGACACCCCCACTGTACCCATGAGATTTGGGCTGGAGCTGAGTGTGCTGCCATGCCAGAGTCTGTATTGGTTTCTTTGAGTTAGTCGATGTTCATCCTGTTCATGCTCAAGGTCATTGCTGAGTCGTGCTGTTGTTACTTTGTTGTTCATTGTTTTCTGTGTTTGTATTCTGTGGAGTGAGATCTTACGCACACTGCACTGAGGAGCACCCACTATAGAGGGCACGACACATTATCTCCACTACAGGCGCTCTCATTTTTGGCACGCCTGGTGGGACCTCAACTGAAATCTCTTCGTGTAGAGAGCAGAGTCAAGTCGAGGAGTTGCTGGGTTTCAGCTCTCTACCTGTCTTGCTCAGTTGGGTTCGACTGGGTCGGCTTAGTCTTAGTTCTAGACCGCTGGTCTAGTCTCTTGTCTTGGTCTAGTCTCTCTGGTCCAGGTCCACCCAAGTGGTCCAGTCACTCGCCTTGGTATAGTCTCTCTCGTCCAGGTCGAGCCAAGTGGTCTAGTCTCTCGCCTTGGTCTAGTGGCGATTGGACGAGTTTTCAACAATTTAAAGGTCTTCGTGCCCAAAGCTTGGGTGGGCTTTTGGTTACTACATGACACATACAAGGTGGTCAAAAGAGCGAGAAAGCCCACTATTAAGTCCTCTGACGTACTACCATAGGAAGCGTCAACCCTTCGTGCCAAGTAGAAGTCCACTAGCCCCATTACCCCTACCTTCCCTTGCAGCTAGCTACCTCCATTCCCTCAACCAACTCTACGCTTCCCCAGTCACCCCCATCAATAAAGTTCTCATCCCCTGTGTTACAATAAGCTCCTACACAGAGAGCCATGGAGGAGCTTACAAGCATCCTGGCTAAGGTGAACATCAAGTTCCCGACTTTCAATGGTCTCTCTATAGAAGATGCCGACGACCATGCCCGAAGGTTTGTTTCTCTCTGTAGAGGTCGTGGCCTCAACCGTGAAGACGCCTACTTAGTACTCTTCCCATCTACCTTGGATGGCTTAGCAGACAAGTGGTACAGTCAGTTTGCAGAAAACCACTTTACTACTTGGGCCACATTAAGACAATAGTTTTGTGAAGCTTTTAGACCAGGGGACTTCCAAGAAAAGGTTCTGGATGAGTTGGCCAACCTGATGCTTCAGCCCAAAGAGACTTTTGCAGAACTCATGACCCGAACAAAGTCTCTGGTCGCCAAGCTTCCTCAGCAACCAAGTGAGAAATGGGTAGAGAAGGCTCTTCCAAAGACTTCTCAACACAAACTCAGAGAGTATCTCCGACCTAACGCCAACCCAGAGGAGTTTGTTGTTGCTGCTACTAGGATAGAGGGGGCAAGGAAGCTGTTTACTGACTCTTCTCAGGTCGAGATTTCCTCTGTACTCCTGGAAAGTCCATCTGAGCTCTTGACTTCTTTACGTAGGGAACTAGAAGCCCTAAAAAGCTACAACGAGCTCTTCAAGAGGAGAGGTCCTCCTGTCTTAGACATGAGAAGCCTCAACATCACGAGGCGTTGGAACAGATCAAGCGCGAGCTAGACGAGCTCAAGTCTCAGAAGGAGACTAAGGCTATGGTTTGGTGTAGCTCATGCTGCTCTCCAGGGCACCCTCCACATGAATGCCCCCTTCGGGTTTACTGCCACTGCTGTGAAAAGTTTGAACATGAGGACAAGGATTGCTACTACCTCAAGGGATTGCGAAAAATACTGCAAAGTCTTGGTCCTAATCTTCAACGTTCTAATCCTAGCAGCCAGAGGCACCGAGGCTTTGGACTCAACGGTCAGTTGTGTGGCAGGGATCACGCAGAGTGGACCTTGCACAAATTTCTTGATTGGCTCCAGGTCCAGGCTATAGAGTTCTCATACCCCACAGGGGACGTAGGGGTGACAAGTTTGATACAAACACTCTGGCCTCTAGCCAAGTTCAATGTAATGGCACCGGATGCAGCAGGATGTAGACACCTTGTGGTTCACTTTTTTGCCGACACTCAGAGCCCTCCTTGCTATGCATTTGTACATGAGGATTCTTGGATAGAGGATGTAGCCCTATGGATTGCAAGCTCTTCTTGGGCCTGGGTGGGACAGTCACTGCAGACGCGTCTATCTAGAGGTCGCTCGGATATGGATTACTCCCCATCCAAGCCGGCCTTGAAGATAGCGAGGTTGGTTGTTGTTGCAGCATCGGTCTTCTCTCACTGATTTCATGAGGATTGTCTCGTGGAATGTGCAAGGTTTAGGTGGCCCCAGTTTCAGCGCCAGAGGGGCCACTTGCGTCAGGAGCTTCAGAGATGCCTTGTGGGTGGTATGTTTGATATTCTTATGCTTTAGGAGCACCATCTTTGTGAGAGCCGCATTCAACGATGTGGTTAGATTCTGCGTGGCCGCTATGAGACATTTTGGTAAGCTGCTGTTGGGCTTGGAAGCATTTTGGGAGGGGTATGTATGACTATTGCGGACTCATGGCAGCAGGCCATCGTGGATAGAGATATTATTGTGCCTGGTAGGGTCCAATGTATTACTAAGCAGGTTCAGGGCAATATGGGAGAATATTGATACTCGGTTACAAATCTCGTCCTCTTTCCACCCGCAGACAGATGGACAGTCGGAGATTGCGAATTCTGTGGTTCTTGACTTGTTGAAGTATTACATCTCTTATCAGAAAGCTCACTGGGAGAAGTATTTGCCCTTGTTGGAGTTTGCCTACAACAACACAGTGCATGCGTCTACGGGGAAGGCGCCATTTGAGATCATTGAGGGTGCTAAGAAGGTTCCACCTATTCTAAGCACCAAGGATAAGATTTTTGAAGCAGATCAGTATGTTTAGGATTTGGAGAAAAGGTGCGTGAGGCTCTTGAGAAGTCTCAAGCAAGGCATAAGAAGGCAAAGGATAAGCATCGACGTGACTTGCAGTTGAAGGAAGATGACTGGGTGCTTCTACGGTTTGAGAAAGCACGCCTACGGAAATGAAAGGGTAAGGAGCGACTTTTCCCAAAGTTGAGTATGCGATACTCTGGCCCTTTCCAAATTTACGAAAAGATAAATGATATATCCTTCAGACTGAAGTTACCAGATAGTTGGAAGATTCACAATGCATTTCATGTGAGTCTGTTGAAACCTTTCAAAGGTGAGGTGCCAGTGGACAGGGAGCCTGAGGAGCAACCTGAAGTGGAAGAGACAGAGGAGATTCTGGTTCCAGAACAGACACTGGCTCACAAGGAAAGGAAAGTGAAAGATAAGCTGATACGTTGGTATCTAGTCAAGTTCAAGGACTCTCGGACATTGAATGTGAAATGGATAGAGGAAGAGGACGTAGCAGATACTCCTCGGATTTTAGAGCTTTACCTTGAGGCTTTTGGTCTAGCTTCGAATATTCGAAGAGTTGCTGATGATCAGCGGGTTGAATTTGGTGCAGTGCGTACTGTACAAGAAGGGAGTTACTCCGCTCCTTTGTCACATAGTACCCAAATGGATTAAAGGCACTGATTTCTTTTAAGATTTCAAGGGTATTGATAGGCTAAAAGTATTCTACTGCATGACTTTATGAAAAGCAGTACTTTGAAATGAGAATGCCTTAAATGAATTTGATATATGTGCTCTCTCATGTCACAAGACAGGCATCACGTGCCAATAGAAAAGAACAGACTGAATAGACTTTTAACACTTCAACAACAACCGAACTGAGAGAGAGAGAGAGAGAGAGAGAGAGAGAGAGAGAGAGAGAGAGAGAGAGAGAGAGAGAGAGAGAGAGAGAGAGAGCACGACACAAGACGGGGAGTGGTGAAGTTCCACCTCAAGAGAGCACTGGCCCCAAACGTTGGCGTCCATGTCGGTATTTCTTTATTATTGCTGATTCACAAAGTACAACAGCCAGGGAACACCTCCTCTGCAATCTGCGCACTGAAGAGCGCCAGTGTCACAAAAATACGGAAGCGTAAACTGACGTTTAATTGCACTTCAAATACTCAAGAGAATTAGAGGGAGCGAGAAAACTTGACACTTCATTGGGGACCAGAAGATGGGCTGGTCCCCCCCCATAAAGAGAATATCTTTATTACTAAGGGAGAATCTTTACAAGCACAGGAACGGGGCATACGCCCGTCCTCTATTCTTTCTTCTGTTCTGTTCTGACTACTGACTGAGAGTGTGTTTCCACTTTCTTTCTGCTTAGGGGATTTCCCATCTTCTGCGAGACTGGTTGGAAGCTCTCGAAAAGAGAGTCTATCTTCCAAAACAGCTCATCGGAAGCTCTCACAGAGGAGAGTCCATCTTCCGTTATGTATTGCCTTCATGCTCATTCATTCATGCATCGAACACAAAAGAGAAAAACAAGCAAAATGCACACGCACATGCTTGCTGTAATTTTCTGTACATAACCTGAAATTCTTACCTGTGCACACCCCTACGCCGAAACAGAGGTCTTCTTCGCGATGGAATCGCGCCAAACTTGGTGTAGACTTAGGATAAGGAAAGAGAAGAGAATTTCTATGGCTGATTTGCTGAAAACAGCCCTAATCGAGGTGATCAGGGGCTGAAAACAGAGAATTACAGCAGCCGCACTCTGCTAAGAGAGCGTCTACGGCAGCTTCTCGCGATGAAACTTCACCAGAAGGTGTCTATGACTGTGAGATCCCTTGTTCTTGACAATGGGAGCACAAGGCTACCACATATGTCGCAAGGGGCTGCTCTCAAGCTTCAATGGAGGGCTCCACCGCGTAGAGCACGCTCACATTAGGGGAGGTAGGTGCACTGCCAGCCCTGAAAATGGGGGAGGGGAGGCTCCTAAATAGCCATCAGGGAGAGGGGGCGCTAGGAAGAGAGAGAGGGTGAGAGTGAGAGTGAGAGAGAGTTAGTTTGCATTGGTAAGTGTGCCACTTGGCACACTTACTTTAAAAACTTAAAAACCATTCAACTTTTGACTTTAAAAACTTCTAGCTCATTAATTAAAAATGTGCAACTAACTAACAAATGCTACCAATGATTCTTTTATGAGAACACCAAAGGTCTGTCGGCGCAATGCCGCACCGGCACTGCACCGCCTTTACCTGTTCACACTTGTCCGGCCGCTCGCCCGGGCACGGACCGTTAAATTTAATTTAACGAAACTTACCCTAAGGCTTTATTAGCTTTATTAGCCTTAGGGTCACTGTTCTAAGGACCCCATCTCATTCATGTGCTTGTACTGACGCGCGTATTTTTCCTGAGCCTAAAATCTGAGGCTACTGCTTACCCCTTTTTGAAGACCCGATTTCCCAATCACTAGGGCTTCAGGGTAATTTCTGCTAAGGTCCCTCTGAGGTGTTCTAGCCCGCATTTAGGCTCACCTGAGGCCTTAGAACTGCTAGGTCTATTCTGGTGTGCACACAACTAATTAGATAATTCTTTTCTCGTAAATAAATTAATTATTTACAAAGTCTGACTTAGTTACGTCCCTCTTGGTTCTAAACAGTTGACCTCAACTGTAGAGCGTCAACATAACTGTGCAAGATATCAGGGTAGTCCTTGAGATCGGACTCAGTCATCCACTTTGCATCTAAAGGAGTGTAATTCTTGAACTTGACTAAATACTTTCGATGTAGACTCCCCGACTTGAGTTGTCTCTCCGAGTGGTGTATTATCTGTTCAGGTTGAAGGATTTCCTCAGTCTCTTCGACTTCTGGAGGATCTTCTTGTACTGGCGCCACTGGAGGAGGTCCAACATATGGTCGGAGGAGACTGACATGAAAAGCATTGTGGATGCGCCAGTGAGAAGGCAAATCCAATCTGAAAGTCACATCATTGACTTTATCTGTAATTTTGAAAGGGCCGTAGAATCTATGGGAAAGTTTGACAACTTTCCCTTTGCCGACCCGCTTTTTCAATCTAGCTTTCTCAAACCGAAGCAGGACATATTGTCCTTTTTCAAGATTGAGATTCCTTCTGTGCTTGTCTGCTTTTCTCTTCTGTTGCTCTTGAGTACAAAGAATTGCTTGCTTTACTTGTTGATGGGCGATATCAATATTGCGCACAAATTCATCTGCGGCGAAGATGTTTTCTTTGGTCACCATAATAGGAAGTAAGAGTGGCTTCCCGTAAATAATTTCGAAGGGGGCTTTACCAGTTGAGGAATGTATGGTATTATTATACGCAAACTCAACTATTGGTAAGTACTGTTCCCATTCGGATTGTCGTTCCGAAACATAGCACTTGAGGAGATCTAAAACAGTGGCATTAGCGATTTCGCTTTGACCATCTGTTTGAGGATGATAAGCTGATGAAAAATCAAGCTTGGTTCCCAAGTTTTCAAACAATGCCTGCCAAAATAGACTAGTCATGCGGGGATCTCTATCGCTGACAATAGTCTTTGGCAATCCATGGAGTTTAAAAATTTGAGCTAGAAATATTCTAGCCATGTGATCAGCTTTGATCGTCTTTTTTACTGGAAGAAAATGTGCTTGCTTACTGAACCTGTCTACTATAGTCCAGATTGCATCATTTCCATTCTTGGATCTAGAAAGATCCGTAATAAAATCCATGGCAATACTTTCCCATGGCGTGTTACGCACAGGGAGCGGCTGAAGTTTGCCATAAACTTTATGTCTGTCATATTTCACTTTTTGGCATACTAAACACTCACGTACATGTTTTTCAATGTCCGCACGGAGTGTTTGCCAAAAGAAATACCTTTCGAGGGCACTAGTGGTGGAAGCAATTCCCCGATGCCCGGCATAAGGAGAATTATGTGCTTCATCCATCACCTTTTGTCGTAAAGGCTGAGCTATGCATATTGCTTGTTGACGATAGTGTATTATCCCTGATAGAATAAGGTGGCTTTGAGTGACCAGCTTGAAGATCTGCCCAAATTGTGGCGAAGTCTGGATCTTGAGGATACATCTCGCTGAGAGATTCTAGTTCCTCATGATAAATTGTTGTTAGTGCATTGATCTTTGGACGCCTGGAGAGAGCATCTGCAACTGCATTCTTTGTTCCAGAAGTGTGTAAAATCTGAAAATGAAACATTGAAAGAAAGTTGGCCCATCTCATCTGCTTTTCTAATAACTTTCTCTGTGTGAGAAAGTAGCGAAGACTTTGATGATCTGTCTTGATAATAAAATCAGCTCCTAATAGATAGTGTTTCCAAATGGAAAGAGCATGAATTACTGCCATTAGCTCTTTTTCGTATATGGAGGCATGCAACTCTGCATCTTTAAGGCGCCGACTTTCATAGGCTATCGCGTGACCCTCTTGGTTCAAAACTGCTCCTACACAATCTCCAGATGCATCGCAGTATACCTCGAAAGGTTTGCGAAGATCAGGGACGGTAAGAACGGGTCCGTGACTAAGTAGATACTTAAGCTTTTCGAAAGCTTGTTTTTGTCCAGACCCCCAATGGAATGGAATCCGCTTCTTTGTCAGGTCATGGAGGGGACCTGCTATCGCGGCAAAAGCTCGAATGAAACGCCGATAATAAGAATAGAGGCCAAGGAAACTTCGTACATCATGTACTGTAGTTGGCGTAGGCCATTCTACAACTGCTTGAATCTTTTCAGGGTACATTCTCACCTGGTTGTGAGATACTATATGGCCCAAATAGTGGATTTCTTTTAAAAAGAACTCACTCTTCTTAGCATTCACAAATAATTTGTGTTTGCGTAATTCTTCAAACACTAAGGCGAGATGCTTATAGCGTTCGTCTTCCGTCTCTGAGAAGATTAAGACGTCATCAAAGAAAACGCCTGTAAAACTTCTATATGAGTGGAAGATTCTATCCATCATTCTGTTGAATGTAGCTGGTGCATTAGTGAGTCCAAAAGCATCACTAAGAATTCATACAACCCGAAGGTTGTTCTAAATGAAGTCTTATGCACATCCTGAGGAGCTATGCGGATTTGATGATAACCGCTCTTCAAGTCTATACGACTAAAGACACTTGCTCCTTGTAACTTGTCAAGAATGTCGTCAATCCGAGGGATTGGAAATCGATTCTTGATTGTGATCTTGTTTAGAGATCTATAGTCTATGCACATGCGGAATGTGCCATCCTTTTTCTGTACTAGCAAGACAGGTGAACAATATGGAGAAGTACTAGGCCTTATTAAGCCCTTCTCCAAAAGTTCGTTAACCTGCTTGAGAATTTCCTCTTGCTGCATTAGACTAACTCGATAAGGGGGCTGATTTAGAGGAGAACTTCCTGGGATCAAATCAATGGTATGATCCTCAGGTCGCGAAGGTGGGAGTTCATTTGGAAGTTCATCTGCAAAACAATCTTTATATCTTTCTATTAACTTAAGTCTTTTTTGCTCTAAAGAGGAAGAAAGTTGTGAAACAGACACATCTCTCTCTCTCTTGCAAAAATCAAGTACGCTGAAACACACTTTTTCATTTCTTTCTTGATGGCAATGTGGTTGGCGATAGGAATACGCCAATCACCTGCATCTGCAAGTACAAGATACTCCTTTCCTTTATGAGCAAAAGATAAGGTTTTCTGAACATAGTCAGGAATGGGATGCATCTTGTAGTGCCAAGGCATTCCCAAGATAACATCGCATCCTTCAAGTGAAGCTAGTAAGAAAGACTCTTGATCCTTGTAGTCGTCGACCTTTAGATTCAACTTCCCTATGATTGAAGTAGAGTTTGAGTTCTGCCCTTTGAAAGCTGATTGCGCTTGAATAGAGACTCCAAAACGATTGGGCTGCAAGTTCAGGTCGTCAGCTAGCTGGGTAGAGATGAAGTTGTCTGTACTACCAGGGTCAAACAAAATAAGAGCCCGCTGGTTGTTGATACTACCCCATGCTTTGAGAAGAGCTCTTTCTTTTCCATCCTTGGTTGTATTTCCCTGTACATCTGGGACTGCATTGGAGGAGGGTGGTTGTGGAGGTTTGGTTGGACAGTCACCCTTCATATAACCAACTTGTCCGCACTTGAAGCATCTTCCTTCACTAATGTAGGTTCGCAACTCAGTAGGAGAGAGATATCTCCCTTTCTTGGGCTGATTTGGCTTTGCTTCTGCTTCGGAGGCGGTTCTTTTCTTCTTTTGAGAAGAAGTAGAAGAGGTAGGTTGCTCATGGAGAGCCGAGCCTTCTGCTTGGCATGGTAAGTGCTTTGTGTAACTAAGTCAGACTTTGTAAATAATTAATTTATTTACGAGAAAAGAATTATCTAATTAGTTGTGTGCACACCAGAATAGACCTAGCAGTTCCAAGGCCTCAGGTGAGCCTAAATGCGGGCTAGAACACCTCAGAGGGACCTTAGCAGAAATTACCCTGAAGCCCTAGTGATTGGGAAATCGGGTCTTCAGAAAGGGGTAAGCAGTAGCCTCAGATTTTAGGCTCAGGAAAAATACGCGCGTCAGTACAAGCACATGAATGAGATGGGGTCCTTAGAACAGTGACCCTAAGGCTAATAAAGCTAATAAAGCCTTAGGGTAAGTTTCGTTAAATTAAATTTAACGGTCCGTGCCCGGGCAGGCGGCCGGACAAGTGTGAACAGGTAAAGGCGGTGCAGTGCCGGTGCGGCATTGCGCCGACAGACCTTTGGTGTTCTCATAAAAGAATCATTGGTAGCAGTTGTTAGTCAGTTGCACATTTTTAATTAATGAGCTAGAAGTTTTTAAAGTCAAAAGTTGAATGGTTTTTAAGTTTTTAAAGTAAGTGTGCCAAGTGGCACACTTACCAATGCAAACTAACTCTCTCTCACTCTCACTCTCACCCTCTCTCTCTTCCTAGCGCCCCCTCTCCCTGATGGCTATTTAGGAGCCCCCCCTCCCCCATTTTCAGGGCTGGCAGTGCACCTACCCCCCCTAATGTGAGCGTGCTCTACGCGGTGGAGCCCTCCATTGAAGCTTGAGAGCAGCCCCTTGCGACATATGTGGTAGCCTTGTGCTCCCATTGTCAAGAACAAGGGATCTCACAGTCATAGACACCTTCTGGTGAAGTTTCATCGCGAGAAGCTGCCGTAGACGCTCTCTTAGCAGAGTGCGGCTGCTGTAATTCTCTGCTGAAAACAGCCCTAATCGAGGTGATTAGGGCTGTTTTCAGCAGAGAATTACAGCAGCCGCACTCTGCTAAGAGAGCGTCTACGGCAGCTTCTCGCGATGAAACTTCACCAGAAGGTGTCTATGACTGTGAGATCCCTTGTTCTTGACAATGGGAGCACAAGGCTACCACATATGTCGCAAGGGGCTGCTCTCAAGCTTCAATGGAGGGCTCCACCGCGTAGAGCACGCTCACATTAGGGGGGGTAGGTGCACTGCCAGCCCTGAAAATGGGGGAGGGGGGGCTCCTAAATAGCCATCAGGGAGAGGGGACGCTAGGAAGAGAGAGAGGGTGAGAGTGAGAGTGAGAGAGAGTTAGTTTGCATTGGTAAGTGTGCCACTTGGCACACTTACTTTAAAAACTTAAAAACCATTCAACTTTTGACTTTAAAAACTTCTAGCTCATTAATTAAAAATGTGCAACTGACTAACAACTGCTACCAATGATTCTTTTATGAGAACACCAAAGGTCTGTCGGCGCAATGCCGCACTGGCACTGCACCGCCTTTACCTGTTCACAC
Source organism: Adiantum capillus-veneris (assembly GCF_014529385.1). NCBI lineage: Eukaryota > Viridiplantae > Streptophyta > Polypodiopsida > Polypodiales > Pteridaceae > Adiantum > Adiantum capillus-veneris. Next base: position 837,781 of record NC_140956.1, read on the forward strand.
TTGTCCGGCCGCCCGCCCGGGCACGGACCGTTAAATTTAATTTAACGAAACTTACCCTAAGGCTTTATTAGCTTTATTAGCCTTAGGGTCACTGTTCTAAGGACCCCATCTCATTCATGTGCTTGTACTGACGCGCGTATTTTTCTTGAGCCTAAAATCTGAGGCTACTGCTTACCCCTTTCTGAAGACCCGATTTCCCAATCACTAGGGCTTCAGGATAATTTCTGCTAAGGTCCCTCTGAGGTGTTCTAGCCTGCATTTAGGCTCACCTGAGGCCTTAGAACTGCTAGGTCTATTCTGGTGTGCACACAACTAATTAGATAATTCTTTTCTCGTAAATAAATTAATTATTTACAAAGTCTGACTTAGTTACAGCCAGAGAGGGCCCCCAAGGCTCATATTTAAAGGCCACGTCATCACATTTTGCTGTGCAAAGTCTTCTGAGTGTGTTTTGCTTTATTTGTAATGCTTTATTTCTTTATTATTGCTCATTCGCAAAGTACAACAGCCGGGGAGCATCTCCTCTGCAATCTGCGCGCTGAAAATTGCCAGAGAGGGTCCCCAAGGCTCATATTTAAAGGCCCAAAGCCTAAAGCATCAAATATGAAAAACTCACCCCAAAAAAGCCTAAAATTTCAGGATTTTCCTAAAAATCCGCCGTGAATTGCGGAACGTCCATACAGGTGCCACGTCATCATATTTTGCTGTGCAAAGTCTTCTGAGTCTGTTCTGCTTTATTTTTAATGCCTTTATGTCACTTGGGCCCCATCGCACGGGGTCTCGTAAGTTGGTGGGAACTCTTCTTTAAAAATAGTCCACTCGTCAAGACATTGTAAGTCTGTAAAACTTCTTCTTCTTCTGTTGGTTCTTCTTCTTAGGGTTTTGGCCCCTTGGCCGAGATCTGAAGGTTGGCTTCGTTCTTTAGTGGCTTGACATGTCAGCAGTTTGTGACATCCCCCCTTCTTGAAAGAAAGTAATCGTCCGTGATTACAACATATCTGCAAAACAACTCAAGTTAGCTCAAAAATTCCGAGGGTCATTTCGAGGGACAATCAGTTTCCTCTTTTTTTTGTTAAGGAGTTGGCTTCTCCTTTCAGCTCTTTTGTTAAGGAGTTGGCTTCTCCTTTCGTCCCGATCGGAACTCTTGATATTCTAGTGTAGCCATCACACCCAGACCGCACTGATCTTCCACGGGTGTCTTGATGCACTAAAATTACATACCCAGGCAATCTCATCCAATTAGGAATATTCAGTAGTTGGTACACCACAATGCAACACAATTGCTCGCATATGCATGTTACAAGACATAGAAAGATAATGTCGCCGATGAACACTCCTCTCGTATAACCTAACAAGGTTCGGGCCGGGAGATATTCAACGACTCCCTCATCACTCCTCCCGCATAACCTAAAAAGGTCCGAGCCGGGAGATATAGAGGCCTCTTACAACCAAACGCCCCCCAGACCGCAGCCTGCATCGTTTGGAGGTGTTGAGAGTAACCACTGCTCAGACTTCTTAATACTCCTCTCGTATCACCATCCAGTTCCGGGCCGTGAGTAACAACAACAATACTTTTCAAGCATTCAATACTCCCCCCGCAAATAACCACAAGGGTCCGGGCCATGAGTATGAACAAGCATTCTCAAACATCATTTCTCAAACTATCCACTCGGGACTAAATCACCAAGCATTGAAACCAATATTCAAACTAGAAACAATTCAAATCGGCACCAAGACAGGTTCAAAACAGATATCACCATTTTAAACAAATTCCAAACAGGATCACCAAACAAGTTCTCAAATAGATTCTCAAACAAAATTCAAACTTAAAAAACAATCTCAACATCAGTCGAGCTCAAAAAGTCGACTGACTTTCCATCTTGAAACCTACATAAAAAATTAGGGTTAGGTTCCTTCCATGAGGTCGTAGCCGACCACAGCATGGTCCATAAGCGCTTGAATAGTCGAAACAAGCCTCTACAGACAGTGTTCCTGTGGCAGTGATGGTAGCCGAAGATATAGCAATCACACTGGACCTCCAAGGTTATCAGCTTGAGAAGAGACACTTGGTGAGAGATGTCCAAAAATTTCAAGTCATAATCTACTAGGGTTTCCGTGGCAAGCATTTCAGGATACCCCACTCTGCTAGAAGCTGCCAGAAACCATATAACTTCGAGCAAAAATTTTCTTGAAAGCTTGCCAAGTCCTTGGAGTGAGCGGCTTGGAAGCTATAGACATCCACCACTACATCTGAGAAAAACAGCAGCTCGAAACAAATCTTGATCCTTCTATTGCAAGTTATCTTAATGGCTTATGCTCTGTAAGACATGAGCGATGAAGACGGGAGCGCCCCCGATGCGCGATGAAGTAAGGGTGGGAGTGGCTACTAACTCCGGGGTCGGGACCCAAAGATACTTCAAATAAGATTCCAATAGACTTTGGAAGCGCCGGTTTGCTCTGTCTATTCGAGTGTCAGGGCCTTAGTCTCTGTGACAATGGTATCAGAGCATCAGGCGTGTGGTTTTCTGAAAGCATACTGGTCCTACAAGGGCCTCAGTCTCAAGCAGATACGCTTGGGAGCACTACTGAGACCGTATTTTCCTGAGACGAGGACCTTGGAGCTGGACATCCACTCTGATACAAGTGGAAGGAGTGTTTATCAACGACTATACGTTTCTATGTTTTGTAACATGCATATGTTAATCATATGTTTTGCATCATGATATGTCAACCACTGAATATTCCTAATTGGGTGAGATTGCTTGGGTATGTAACTTTAGTGCATCAAGAGATCCCTTTAAAGATCAGCGCAGTCTGGGTGTGATGGTTGATTTTTGCTACGCCAGAGTATCAAGAGTTTCTATATGGAATGAGAAAATTGAATGACCCTCAGGATTGACCCTTAGATATTTTTGATCTGACTTGAGTTGTTTTGCAAATATAATCGCAGACGATTACTCTTCTTACAGGAAGGGGGTATGGCACAAAATGTTGACGTTGATAAACCACTTTTGGTATGTACATAGTAGCGGGTATATGCATGGAAATGTGTATATAAAGAGATGTTTACATGAATTTGGAAGATTTTCTAATGTGATATTTGGTTTCAAGTATGGCGAACGATGTATATATGGCAAATAGTCATGTCACGTGCTAACGGTCGGGTACACATACGCATCTGGATAAGGTATCGGGGCCTTGGATATGGTTCTTGGTGGCTTCTTTTGGTTCTAGAATGTGTTTAAGCTTTCTAGAATGTAAATAATGCAAGTGGGAGGTGCGAGAACCCTCGTCTTGCCCGAGAAGTTTGACACATGCGGTAACTATCTATTTGCAGCACCTGATCTGCGGTGATGCGTGCACCACCCAAGTAGTGGTCAAAAGTGGAATGTGGGGATGTGGCAAAGGGCTTTAGGTATCAAGGATCAAGCGTACAAAATTTGGTGAATTTTGGAGTCCGTTTGGGGTTTTTCCCGCGAAAAATGCCCGTTCAGGGTCAAAATTGGCCAAAACTGGGCCAGAAAAGTCAAAAAATGGTGTGAAAAGGCTGAAAATTCACACATCACTCACGGTGCCGTGAGTGTTGAGACTGAGGGAGAACTTTTGAAGTGCAATATCAACACTTTGACCCCTCTCTGTGTGGGAGGAAGGAGGGTTCCTACAGGTGGTCTAATGCAGTCCCGTCGCGTTCGCGTCTTGTTTTGAGTGTGTGGAGGAGTGAATGAGAGCTTTCTCTCTTTAATTTTGCACTCGTGAAAGTCTATGGAAGTTCTGCGGTTTCCATGGATGTGTGTGTGTAAGGAATTGAGGGAAGAAGGTACGGTTTTCTGCAAGACTATGTGACCGTGTATCGGTGCCATTAGGGTTGACACTACTCCAAAGAGTCCAACAGAGTGGAGTTTGGTGAAGGCTTTGTAATGTTTTGAGAGATGTCTTTTGTGGCTGGAGTTTTTCTTGTATATTTTGGTCACCATCAAGTGTGATTTCAAGTGGTGATCAACTTGACTCACCTTGTAGTGTCTGCGGGCAGCAAGGGCTTAGAGGTCGAGGTGTTTGGAGTTTGAATTGAGCTTGTGGGTAGTATTTTTATTGAGCTCTTGAGTGGTGGTGTGTGTGGGTTTGAATTTAAGTAAATTCCTTGTGTGGTGTTGAGTTTTCTGGGTGTGTGAGTGTGCGCACGACGTCTTTTGCTCCATCATCCTTTGGCGATTCCGTTGGGGAGCGAAAATTGCCGGTTGTGCACCCAGAATTTGGATTTTGAGCAGTGACATATCCACGTTTTAGATGTTGAAGGGAATTTCATGATGGTGGTGCCATTCCAACCATCAATTTTCACAGGTTCTGAGGATGTAGAGGATTGGCTTGCAGCTTATGAGTTTGATTTGACATGTTTATGCTGTGCAATTTCAAGTGAAGCGCAAAAGATTGCAGGCATCAATCTAGTGGTCAGAGGGAATGCAAGAGATTGGTATGAGAGCTTGTCACAAGATGAGAAGGGCAATTTGGACATGTTTAAAAGATGCGTTTTGAAGCGGTTCAAGAAGGTGATTCGTCAGCAAGATGTATGGAAACAGGTCACTAGTTTGTTTATGCAAGAGCACGAGTCTGTTGCAGAATTTTGGTCAAGATTTGATGATGCTTGGAGAGTGTGGAAAGATGCTCTATTGCATGTGGAAGCCATGTCTAAAGAGGCATTCTATTCTGCATTTACAAATAGCCAAAGAGTACAGGTATTCACGAGTCTGTTGCGACTGGTCCTTAAGCTGAAAGTGCAAGAGAAAGAGCCCAAATCCATGTGTAAGCATTGAAAATTGCGTTGCGGAAAGAGAGAAAGCTATGTGTTGCTACAGGCATGAAGTGCCCTTTGTCAATATGTGGTATGGATAATGTGGATGACCTTTATGTGCATAAAGTCTTAGTTGCAGGTGCTCATGCTAGCAAGGATAATAGCTCGGATATAGGTGTGGATGCCCATATGCGCCAGGGCGATGCAAATGAAGTATGTGAAGCAATTTTGGAGAGCATACACATGCTTATGGCAAGGACACAGGAGATGAATGCAAAAGTTTGAGCACTAGCATGGAAAGTGACGATAACGAGAGTGAAATTGATGAGAATGAGGCAACCCATGATGGTGACACATCTGATGCTTGTGAGAGTTGGTGCAATGATATGCGATGATGACATAGAGTCACTAGATCCATTGAAGGATATGGTAGCCTTGCACAAAGAGCAATGTATCTTTTGGGAAGGAGCTTTGCAGCAACAGGATATGGATGCTTGCATTGATGAGATGGTGGGCTATGGACAAGGACTTTCTACACCGAGTGAAGATGATGCAAGAGAGGATGATGCTATGATGGTCTATGTGACCTTGGGTCCATGTGCTTTACCAAAGCTGGGGGTTGGGCAACCCTCTAGTGGTTGTGATGTAAAGATATTGGGTCATCAAGGTTATAGGGATGAGTTCTATGTATACAAGGGTTTGATGCTAGTGCCATCACCAAGGGATGCTCGTAACAATATGCGACCGGCGGTTGTTAAGTATAAACTTCTCGAGGATGGGGTAGATAAGGAGGTTGAAGTGATCTTTTGCTTGCACGATGATTCGATGGATGCGTTTCAAATGCTTCAATGTATGTTTGGACCATATCGCTTTATTTGTGAAGATCCTAATTGGCAGTTGGTGAGTCCTAGGGAAGTTTGGCACGATGAAGACTTGATTATGATGTTTTGTGTGGCTTTGTATGCATGTTTCCAACTTTTCAAGTGGAAGATTCCTTGTGTGGAAGAAGAGGATGCTAGCAATAGTGTTTTTGAAGAGCGTTTTCAGTTTTGGAGTGGAGTTGTTAATGCTTGGAGTGATGGTCTCTTGGGCATGGGGAATGAAGAGCAGTCAATGCATTAGGAAGATAATGTGAGACTTATGGTTGTCAATCAAATGGGCTCTAGTTTTGAGATGCATTTTGAGGTATCTATGGTTTTGAGTGATTGTAATAGCTTATGGTGTGAGATAACATGTACCAACCTTGGAGAAGATTCATATCATGCTTGGGATCTAGGTGGGTGGTGGCATTTTGGCACGAAAAAAGATGCTTTTCCCTTTGATAGGGGTGGCCTGCTTGAGCATGTAGTTGGTTCTTTTGCGGATGGATAAGTTTCCCTATGATCCTCGAGGAAGTTTATGATCACTTTTATAGGTTTTTGTCACAGTTTGATGCAAGTGTTGAGCATAAATGCTCAACTTGGGGTTGGGCAATGATGATAAACCACTTTTGGTATGTACATAGTAGCGGGTATATGCATGGAAATGTGTATAAAGAGGTGTTTACAGGAATTTGGAAGATTTTCTAATGTGATATTTGATTTCAAGTATGGCGAACGATGTATATATGGCAAATAGTCTTGTCACGTGCTGACGGTCAGGCACACGCACTTGCCTGGATAAGGTATCGGGGCCTTGGATATGGTTCTTGGTGGCTTCTTTTGGTTCTAGAGATTGTGTTTAAGCTTTCTAGAATGTAAATAATGCAAGTGGGAGGTGTGAGAACCCTCGTCCTGCCCGAGAAGTTTGACACATGCGGTAACTATCTATTTGCAGCGCCTGATTTGCGGTGATGCGTGCACCACCCTAGAAGTGGTAAAAAATGGAATGTGGGGATGTGGCAAAGGGCTTTGGGTATCAAGGATCAATCGTACAAAATTTGGTGAATTTTGGAGTTCGTTTGGGATTTTTCCCGCAAAAAATGTCCGTTCGGGGTCAAAATTGGCCAAAACTGGGCCCAGAAAAGTCAGAAAATGGTGTGAAAAGGCTGAAAATTGACACATCACTCACGGTGCCGTGAGTGTTGAGGCTGAGGGAGAACTTTTGAAGTGCAATATCAGCACTTTGCCCCTCTGTGTGTGGGAGGAAGGAGGGTTCCTAAAGGTGGTCTAATGCAGTCCCGTCCCGCTCGTGTCCTGTTTGGAGTGTATGGAGGAGTGAATGAGAGCTTTCTCTCTTCAATTTTGCACTTGTGAGAGTCTATGGAAGTTCTGCGGTTTCCATGGATGTGTGTGTGTGAGGAATTGAGGGAAGAAGGTGCAGCTTTCTGCAAGACTATGTGACCTTGTATCGGTGCCATTAGGGTTGACACTACTCCAAAGAGTCCAACAAAGTGGAGTTTGGTGAAGGCTTTGCAAGAGATGCCTTTTGTGGCTGGAGTTTTTGATGGTTTTTCTTGTATATTTTGGTCACCATCAAGTGTGATTTCAAGTGGTGATCAACTTGACTCACCTTGTAGTGTCTGTGGGCAAGCAAGGGCTCGTAGGTCGAGGTGTTTGGAGTTTGAATTGAGCTTGTGGGTAGTATTTGTATTGAGCTCTTGAGTGGTGGTGTGTGTGGGTTGGAATTTAAGTAAATTCCTTGTGTGGTGTTGAGTTGTCTGGGTGTGTGAGTGTGCGCACGACGTTTTTTGCTCCATCAACGTGTCAAGCCACTAAAGCGGACTCCCTGAGCCTAACCCTAGCCAACTTGCAGATCCCGCCCTAGCGGCCTAAACCCTAGTAGAAGTAGAAGAAGAAGAAGTCCTCACCAACTTACAGATCCTTGTCGAGTGGCCCAATTATTAAAACGGGTTAGGATTTTAATCCTAATCCCCAACAACTTCTGGAACTCCGGCTGAGGAGCGTAAACATAAAGCAGACACAAATTGTGTGGAGATGATGACATGGCAGCCTGCTATGCGGACGCCCGCGATTTGCGCTGACATGTTGACGTGACAGTTCTACAGATTTCTACAAATATGCTGGCAGCTTTTGGGCAGATTTCAATGCTTAGTTTTTGGACCAGATGCTTCTAGAACCTACTACTTTTCATGTAAACTGCTTTTGGATTGCCAAGGGCCTTTAAATATGTGTTGTGGGCTCTCTCTGCGGCATACTACTCACGGAAGATGCAGAGCAGGGCTTTTCTGAGGCCCTGCTGATATGCTCAAAGGACTTTTGACTCCCTGCTCACCTATGTATGCATACTACTCCGCGAGATTGGTAGTGGATGGAGGTCGTTAATCTTTTGCACATCATGGGAGATTGGTAGTGGACGGAGGTACCTAGTCTTTTGCACATCATGGGAGATTAGTAGTGGATGGAGCCTGGAGGTAGCTAGTCTTTCGCACATCATGGTTATACCCCCCCTATGCACATAGTTTCACATCCATTAGAGTTAAGAGCTTCATCCCTCCAGGCTCCCTCATACCTGATACACATGTATACACACGCCCATGTCAGTTTATTTTATTTTGCAGCATGTTTATTTTCAGCATTTCTGTTCTATCTTCTGGATACCCATAGGCCGCCTGACTTTGACCTATAGAAGATGCAAAGAAATCTCTCTCTCTCTCTCTCTCTCTCTCTCTCTCTCTCTCTCTCTCTCTCTCTCTCTCTTTGACCCACACCAACTCCTGGCTCGCACTGACCTACTCTGCACCCCGCACCACCCCACAGCATGTAGCTTTTGTCTTGCTTCTAATGATGAAAGTTAGTCCTACTCTCCCTCTTTTTCATGTCTAATTGTAAGGTAATGCTTAAAACATAGATCTCAGCTTATACCACTTAAACTTACATACATTTCTTTAGTTTGCACGAAACTTCTGTTTTGGCGTTTTCTTAGACGAAACCGTTTCGAAACTCGTTTCAAACGAAACGTTTCGAAACTCCGTGGCAACTATGAGTCCATCTCTAGTGTAAATGTATAACGGGTATGTGACTGTGCTATACTATCTCCCATCTGTACGCCACCACATGTTGCATAAGCTGTCCAGGGGCGTGGTGAGTCTATGAGAAGAATACAATGTCCTTGTCTCTGAAACTGTCCTCAAAGGCACCAATGTCCAACCTCATAGACCCAACAGTTCCAAGTAGCCATCTTCATTGTGGTCCCATAGGTCTCACACCGTCATGTAGAGCTCCACTCTACAATCACCACCCGACCATCTCTGTAAAAGGCTATCTTCCCCTTTTCTCTTGCGGCCCTAATCTTTGGCATGATTTCCTTCATGTGAGCAAGATCTGAAAGGGTAAGATGGTCGCCAAGAAATAGTAACATTCGCATCCCGGTGGCGACGAGGCGCTACAGAGAGTGAAGGACACGCTGTTCCGCGCCTTAGGATGGCTCGGTTTGCCAGCGGGTGCTGACATGCGAATAGGTTTTTCCTACCCTTGTTCGTTCGTTCCTTGACGATGCGTTCAATGGAGAAGGTCGAGTCTACATCGATGCCAAGGTACTTGTACGTTTCACCTGCTACAATCATCTCATCACCCAAAAGAAAGATCCTCATAGAGAGATCCTGTAGGTCCCTGTGGAACATCGTGACCATGCATTTTTCAATTCCAAAGGTCATGCCCTAGGTCTCGACCCATTCACTTACCTTGTCAAGGCTCGTCTGTAGGCTTTCAGGAGAGTCAACAAGCAGAACTAGGTCGTCGGCAAAAAGGAGTCCTTTAATTCTCTTGAAGAGGTTAGCTACTTCAAGGCCCCATGTTTCCCCATCTGCGTCTAAAATATCATTTATATATATATGTTAAATAGACAGGGTGATCCCATGCATCCTTGGCGGACTCCCCGCTGCACCGGAATCGAATCCGACAGCTGCTCCATGTGTCGGACTTTAACAGAGGTGGACCTGTAGAGCGCTTGGAAAAATCTAAGCGCTCGACCTTGCAGGCCAGCCGCAGCAAGCTTCAGGAACAACGCCTCGTGCGGTACTGTGTCATATTCCTTCTTGAAATCAATGTAGGCCGCATAAGTTGGTTTCCATCCGTATGACGGAGTTTCACGATTTCCTTTAGGCATGCAACTTGCCCTATGCATTCCTCATTAGCACAAAATCCTGCTTGGCCGGGATTGAAGAAGTTTCTCTTTTCAAGTATCTTAGTGATCCGCCTAATCACGACCGTGGTGAGGATTTTTATGGCGACCAAGATTAAAGAGATCTCGTGATAGTTATCAGTGTTGGTCAAATCACCCTTTTTGGGGATTGACACTGCGTCGCTAGCGTCGGTCTGGATATCTCCAGTGTCATAAATACCCTCAATCATGTACAAGTAGGCCTTATCCATTTCCGTTTGTGGCTTACGCAGATCCGCTCATAAACCCCTATCTTTCACAAGCAGCTTAAAGAATTCGGGTGGTAAACTATCTCCACCCGCTGCCTTGTGCCTCTTCAATCGCCGACAAGCATCCCATACTTCGTACCGGTTCAACAGGTCACATACCTGAGGCATACCAGGCCAGATACGCACGTGTTTGTCATACCATGCAAGCGGATCCTTGCTGGTACCGTCCGTATCGGCAAATACCTTCGAGTAGTGACCCTCCCATACTTGTAATTGCCTCTCTGGTTTCGTCACTAGCTCCCCATTTGCGTTCAAAGGTTGATTGGCAATAGTTCCTTGCCCCTTCCCAACTATTTCTTGAGGTGGGTAAAGAATTTCTTCATTTGTCCCTCCTTGAGGAGCTCATTCCCTTTTTCCACGAAGCGCTCGAAGGATCTTTTATTACTGTCTCAGACAGCGGCCTTCGCACGTAGTGCTATTGCCTTGTACTCTTTAACCTCTTGCCTTGTACTTTCTTCCCTCCGCCCTGTATCCCTTCATCTCCTTCTCCATGATTGCCACCCGCTTGTTGGTGGCCATAAATGTGACTTTTTTCCCTGTTGGGGATGCCATGAGGTAAGAGGGGGTGAATTAGAGCAGCAGGCTGCCTCCACCTCTACCCTCTCCATTGGAATTAGCCGCAGCCCACTGCGGGCGCAAACCTGTAAACAATACTCAGTCCCCAGCTGAGAACAATGCTATGTTGCCTGCTCTGAATCAGAACCACCCCCAGCCCATTGCGGGCATGCCTTGCTCTCACTTGCGCGTGCCCTACCTACGTGTTCCCGTAGCTTACATTTACCTTCACACCTGCGACCTGCACTGTGAGGATTAGTGGTGGTAATCCTATCATTAAGACTTAAAACTTCATACTTAAGTTCAAATTGAGACTCAATAGACTGAATGTGTGTTTGATTGATTGAACGAATGCTTCAAAACTGAGTACAATAGGCTCCTTATATAGGAGACGAAGAGACACGAATGAAAAGACACATCTCATGGTGAAGAGACGTAACTTTAGACGTAAAGACACATCCTTTCGGCGAAGAGCTGCAACCATTGGACGAAGAGTCACAACCATAGAGCGAAGGGGTATGACTAGTCATCGAAGGAGTGTGGCTTTTGGCGAAGAGGCATGTCTCTTGAGCGAAGAGTCGTGACCATCCAAGCGTAGGGGTTCTCCTTGACATGGCACTTTGCGTATCTGCAACTAGGAGTGTATGTAATACTGCAACATAGTCACAATCGTGACATGCACAGCCTGCGGCCTGTCAGCTCTACCTGTGCGACCTGAACACCTGCGTGACTTGCACCGAAGACTGCTGTGGGGTGGTGCGGGTGCAGAGCAGCCCAATGCGAACCAGACATTGAGGATTTCATGACCGAAACAAAGAACAAGAGGCTTCAAGGTTTACATGTAACATGAGCCTTGACTTTACCTTTGAAACGTCCAAACTCATACAGAAACGTTTCTGAAACGTTTTGTACATTTCATGAGTGAAGAAATGCGTTTCTTGGCAACACTGGACGAACTCGGTTTATGTAGAGGAGATCCGGGATCGTCTATGCACAGATGATACAGGCCTCTCAGTGGAGGAGTGCACCACTTTACTGACAGAGACACTGCATGGTGCAGCATCAGAGGCATACCCACACACTCAGCCGGATCGAAGGGGACATTCTGGGAGCATGCCCCAGAATAGTTGGTATGATGAGGAGTGTAGAGAGATGAGAGCCCAGCTTAGGGATCTTCTTTTAGGAGTCATCACTTACAGATAGTCTCGGATTGCTTTCGGCGCTTTGTGCGACGGAAGAAACGAGCTTACTTGGCTCAGATGGAGCGAGACTTGTATCAATTGTTCTTGAGTAGAGACTCGGGAGAGGCATGGTGACTCTTTCATGAGCACTCCCCTCCTCCAATGATTACTTCTCTTGATGTGTGGAGCCAGTATGCGACATCGTTATATACGATTCTTGGACAAAAACCCTTTCCAGATCCTATAGAGCCATGCCCACCTACAAGCACCTTCTTTACCATTGAGATGGTAAAGAGAGCCATTGACAGGATGAAGACCGGGAGGGCATGGTTGTCTAATATTGTGCTTATCTTCAAGGCAGGTGATCCTACAGAGCCTGGGAATTACCGCACTATTATGGTTGGACAGACATTGGCACGGTTGTATGCATCCATTCTTGAGCAGCAGTTGAGTAATTGGGCAGAGGGTGAGGGTGTACGGGCAAAGGGTCAAGCTGGTTTCAGGAGGGGTTTCTCCACTCTTGATCATATTCTGACACTCAGAGCCATAATTGAGGAGGGAAGGTTACATGGGGAACGGATTTATTGTGGCTTTATGAATTTCCGCAAAGCATTTGACATGGTACCGAGAGCTCGATTGATGCGCAGACTACAAGAGATGGGGGTACCCACAGTGTTGATTTGGGGGATTATGGCTTTATACAGATCAGTGATGGGACATGTACGTACCGTGGAGGGGATATCTGACTTAGTTTACTCCACTATTGGGGTGAAACAGGGTTGCCCATTGTCCCCTACTCTATTTGGTATGTATGTTGATGAGATGTCTGATTACATTGACAGAGAGGGCGATAGAGGTGCTCAGCTGGCAGGGATGTGGATCCCATTGTTGTTATATGTTGATGACATTGTGTTGATCTCTGACTCACTAGAGGGTATGCAGCGACGTTTGGATGCATTACACAATTTTGCAGACGATAGTGGATTGTCTGTAAACCTTGGTAAAACCAAGGTTATGGTGTTTAAGACCACACCACAGTGGATCAGGAGATCAACACCTACTTTCACACATATGGTCAGGATATTGTGGAGTATACAGATGCATACACTTACCTTGGGGTAGTCTTCACTGGACCGAGGTTTTCTTTGGTGAGAGTAGCAGAGGCTAGATTGACTAGAGCTTATGCGGCCTTGGGAGGCTTGGAGAGGATGTGTTCGCAGGTTTAGTTCTAAGAACCTCGGACAAAGTTATGGCTCTTTCATACTTAAGTAGCCTCAGCTATGTTTTATGGGGTGTAGATATGGGGACCTTCTGTAGGCCAGGATATGGTTGGAGACGTTGATAAACCACTTTTGGTTTGTACAAAGTAGTGTGTATATGCATGGTCATATGTACAAAAGGATGTAAATACATGCATTTGGGAGATTTGCAAAGTGGTTTTGAGTTTCAAATGTGGTGCAACGTGTGCACATTGTAAATATTTATGCTTGTGTATCGACAATCGGACACACGTACATGCCTGGATAGGGTATCGGGGCCTTGGATATGGTTCTTGGTGGCTTCTTTTGGCTCTAGGGAATGTGTTTGAGCTTTCTAGAATGTAAATAATGCAAATGGGAGGTGTGGACACCCTTGACCCGCCCGAGAAGTTTGGCACATGCAGTAACTGTCTATTTACGGTGCCTGATCTCCAGTGATGCGTGCACCGCCCTAAAAGTGGTCAAAAATGGAATATGGGGATGTGGCAAAGGGATTTGGGTATCAAGGATCAAGAGTATCAAATTTGGTGAATTTTGGAGTCCGTTTGGGGTTTTTCCCACGAAAAATGCACGTCGGGGGTCAAAATTGGCCAAAACTGGGCCAGAAAAGTAAAAAATTGGTCAAAAATGGTGTGAAAAGGCTGAAAATTGACACATCACTCACGATGCTGTGAGTGTTGAGACTGAGTGAGGACTTTTGAAGTACAATATCAACACTTTCACCCCTCTGTGTGTGGGAAGAAGCAGGGTTCCTACAGGTGGTCTAATGCAGTCCCGTCGCGTTCGCGTCGTGTTTTTGAGTGTGTGGAGGAGTGAATGAGAGCTTTCTCTCTTCAATTTTGCACTTGGGAGAGTCTATGGAAGTTCTGAGGTTTCCATAAATGTGTGTGTGCGAGGAATTGAAGGAAGAAGGTGTGGCTTTGTGCAAGACTATGTGACCCTGTATCGGTGCCATTAGGGTTGGCGCTACTCCAAAGAGTCCAACAGAGTGGAGTTTGGTGAAGGCTTTGCAGTGGTTTGAGAGAGGCCTTTTGTGGCTAGAGTTTTTGAGTTTTTGATGGTTTTTCTTGTACATTTTGGTCACCATCAAGTGTGATTTCAAGCGTTGATCAACTCGACTCACCTTGTAGTGTCTACGGGCAGGCAAGGGCTTGTAGGTCGAGGCATTTGGAGTTTGAATTGAGCTTTTGGGTAGTATTTTTATCGGGGTCTTGAGTGGTGGTGTGTGTGGGTTGGAATTTAAGTAAATTCCTTGTGTGGTGTTGAGTTGTTTGGGTGTGTGAGTGTGCGCAGGACGTCTTTTGCTCCATCATCCTTTGGCGATCCTGCCGATTGTGCACCCAAAATTTGGATTTTGAGCAGTGATGTATGCACATTTTGGATATTGAAGGGAATTTCAAGATGGTGGTGCCATTCCAACCATCTATTTTTACAGGTTGCGAGGATGTAGACGATTGGCTTGCATCATATGAGTTTGATTTGACATGTTTACTCCGACAGAGAGGCATGCTCCCAGTCCACCACCACGAGCAGTGCCACTTGCCACCCCAGTACCACCAGCTGTACCACTTGCCAGCTCTCTTCACCCTGACACTGTTACAGGACCCTCCACAGTGTCGGACTCTACATCACTTTTTCTGCTATCTATGGATATACTGCAGGAGTCCAGGCAAGCCATTGCCACCATTGAGCTTGGAGCAGAGATGTTAGCAGCTACACACGAGCATCACGCAGCTACTTACGCAACTATGGAGGGATCTCTGCGAGTTGATGAGAGCGCCATCGCCGATCGGATGCTACTATTTTCGCACTCCAACAGGCCTTGAAGTTAAAGTCTCAAATGATTAGTGACCTTCAAAATCAGGTACAAGGATTAGAGAACTGCTCTTACATGAAAATAGGGCAGCTCAACCTACGATGATGGGTATGGGGTATGGGTGGACTGGAGCAGGTACACCAATGCAGAATGCAGCAACGGGTCCTTCTCAGCAATTTATGGGACTTTACCCACAGACTCTATTTCAGTACTACAATCAACAACAGTATCCTTAGGGGTTTCAGTTGTCACCATTGCCTCAGATGCAGAACGTTACTTGCTGCGACGGAATTGCTGGAGCACACCGCCATGGCTGTGTTACTCGACGTCCTCAGTACACTACAAGATAGGTGCTACCATTTGCCCAGTAGCAGGTGGCTGGTCCCTTCCCAGGGGCCTCAGTTACGGACAGGACAACTCACATACAGCAGGGCCCCACCATTGATTTTATGGCTCCACCTTCAGAGACTGATGCTTCGGGTGGTGTGGCGACTAATCTTTCTCTTGGGTGGCTGGGCAGTTTTTTTATAATAACAGTGATGTACAGTAGTGGTTTCTTTGCGATCGATTAGCAGTTTCAGTTGTTTTTCTCAGTTTTAGTTGTTTTTCTCACCGAGACAGTGAGCGGTCTTGTGGTGGGCAACCTGTAGCAGGCTACAGTGTCACTTTCACAGGACACACAATTAGTACAGTTGGTCTAGGCTGGTTCACACTAGACGGACTCTCTTGGCTGGGAAGTGACGTGGCAGCAAGGATACGGACGGTGGTCTAGTGGACATCGTGGCCAAGTCACCACCACTTAGTTTGGGGATAGATTTAGATGGCTGACATTTATGAGCCGCTGGTGGCTCTTTATGGTTGTACATATGAGTAGTAGCTGTTGGGTCATCGGATCATCTTCTAGATATATGGTCCAGCGTCGTCGTTAGGAGTAGCGAGTCTATACACACAGCACGGCTTCACATCCCTGCACGTCTGAGCCTTGACACCCCATTGTACCTGTGAGTCCTGGGCTGGAGCTGAGTGTGCTGCCACACCAGAGTCTATATCAGTTCTTTGAGATAGTCGAGTCATTTGTTGTGGTCTGTTGCTGTTGTGTCTCTGTCTCTGTGAGCTCAGTTGTTGTCTATTGTTCCTTTGTTTTTAGTCTGTTTTGAGTGAGATTGTCACGCACATTGCACTGAGGAGCACCCACTTTAGAGAGCACGACACACTATCTGCCCTACAGGAAGACTCAAGGGCCAGTCTAGCATATCTATCTCTAGTAGTATCCCTCAAGCTGTGCAAAAAGGAGACTATCTCAATCTCCATAGGAGGGGCAGCTAGCTCTGCTCGAATGATAGTGTGGGGTACAGAGGCCTTGGCTCTGATTAGTCGAGAGATCATAGATACCAAGGGCCTCTCCATATGTTGATGGAGCAAAAGACGTCGTGCGCACACTCACACACCTAGACAACTCAACACTACACAAGGAATTTACCTAAATTCCAACCCACACACACCACCACTCAAGAGCCCGATAAAAATACTACCCACAAGCTCAATTCAAACTCCAAATGCCTCGACCTACAAGCCCTTGCCTGCCCGAAGACAGTACAAGGTGAGTCGAGTTGATCAACGCTTGAAATCACACTTGATGGTGACCAAAATGTACAAGAAAAACCATAAAAATCTCAAAAACTCTAGCCACAAAAGGCCTCTCTCAAACCATTGCAAAGCCTTCACCAAACTCCACTCTGTTGGACTCTTTGGAGTAGCGCCAACCCTAATGGCACCGATACAGGGTCACATAGTCTTGCAGAAAGCCGCACCTTCTTCCTTCAATTCCTCGTGCACACATCCATGGAAACCTCAGAACTTCCATAGACTCTCGCAAGATTGCCTCCCTTCGAGTACTTACTGGATGCACCCTCTCTGACTCTTACACAGTCCGAGATCACCAGGCTCATCTGCCCAGACCTGACTCAGCTAGACACCAAGAGGACATGGATACAACCAGCACAGGAGCTGGGCACGAAGATGGCTATCTACAAAGAGCATCTTCTCCAGCTTACGGAGGACGGTTTTGTGACGAGGCCCAGATACATGGACACCCACTTGTCTCATGGGATACGATGTGCTATTGGCTAGATACGCACATCTTCACACCAGCTGCGGATCGAGACTGGGAGATACAGCGGAGTACCAGCAGAGGCTAGGACATGCCCCTTGTGTGACATCGAGCCTGAGACACAGTTGCGCTACACATGTCACTGCCCCGTCTACTACGAGATACGAGGCCGCTTCCATTGCTTGTTCAGAGAGGGCTTTGGACCACTCTCCAGAGTCATGCGGTACGAGGATCAGAGATGCCAGGGTTTGTTTTTGCTCAAGCTGCGCAGACACAGAGAGAGCTTGATGAGAGGAGAGGCTAGCCAGTCTCCGAGACAGATCACATACTTTTTCAGAGCTGCCACGGCCCACTGGACATCCGGAGGAGCTACTACCACAGCAGAGCACGTCGCCTCACACCAGAGGCACACTAATCGACCGAGCGACCGAGCTGGGGAGATCCAGACGCCTACGACTGCGGAGGACTACACAACATCGACAGAGGCTGCATCAGAGGATTCGGATCACTTTGGTCCGACATGCATCGATGTGTCTGGCTCTTTGATCACTTTGGTCTGGCTCTTTGATCACTTTGCCAGCGACAGATGCTGGATCTCTTGTGATCTAGCTATCCTAGCTAGCTGCTTAGTTCACACCTAGCAGTTTAGGATTCCATAGTATTTTTTTTTTTCCCGAGAAAAAGATCCTTCTATTAGTTAATGAAAATTTCCCATAGGGCTACATCCACCTCTGCAAGAGAGGGCTACAACAAGCATGATGGGGAGACTCTCCCAATGAAAAAACAGCATATATACAATGAGGCTAAATCAAGAGATGGGAGGAGGGAAGAGCCACACAGGTGGACAATAGTGCCATCTGAGCACCCCCTGGACTATGGTATAGAAAGGCCCAAGGCGCCAGAGTCGAAGGAAAGCCTCGCAGCGCTCCCGCATGCGGTCGGAGCTACCCTGTAGTCCCTCAAGCTGTCCTCTGAGAGTAGGGATCAGCTCTAGCCAAAAGTCACGAAGTCTCTGCTGGTGGCACAGGGCGAGCCTCAAAGATGCGAAAACAGCGGGCCCGCCAGATGGACCAAAGTGTCAGGCCACTGATGAGCTCCCAACACTCCTCTCTCTCACTGCACCACTCCTGTGGAGTAAGCTCTGTAGCAGGCTGGAGTGTAGGTCGCCCCCCCTGCATCACTATCATCCTGCTGGTGGAAGATAGCTCAAACTGAAGTGCCGGGCCCGTGAGGGTGGACCAAGCCGCTGCCCCCCAAGTGTACTGTCGAGCCGTGGAGAGAGCAGGCATCAACCGAAGAACTCGTGGCCACACCTGCTGGGCCGAGGGACAGTCCCAAAGACAATGACGCTGACTCTCCACCAACTGGTCACAGGCTGCACATGTGGCCGAGAAACCACTATGCACAAGCCAGCCCCCTACTGCTGTGGCTCTGTGTGCAACCAGCCACTGAAACAAAGTGACGCGCCTCGGCTGCCTGGAGTCCCACAGCCTCTGCCAAAAGGCTGCCAAGAACTGGACTGTGAGGCCCTCCTCCTGCCAATGACGTGCTGCAGCAGGGCGGGCCTCTCTCTGTGCTGCAAGTATATGACGTCCAAGCCGAACAATGTACTGAAAGAAGGGGACTCCTGGGCGGTCTCCAAAACAGAAGGGGTCCCTCCATAGCCACTCACCAGGATCCCACTGTACTCGTGCCAGTGAACAACACTCCCAAGCCCATAGCCTCCAGTGTCCAGTCTCAAGAGCTGCTGGGTCAAGGTCTATGACGCAAGTCCTCCCACAGATGCCCACAACTCGGATCCTCTGGAAACAGCACTCTGCTACCTGCGGGGCCTCTACTGCAACTCGCTGTAATCATCCCCCACCCTGAAGCTCGAAGAATAGGGCTGGGACAGTCTCTGAGCAGGCCTTGACTGAAATGAGAACCTCTAGTCGTGTGAAGGCTCCCATCCACTGGGGTGCTACTGGCTCGAGAGGCGTGAGCCACTCAGCTGGAACTGACTCTGAGATGTCCTGACACATGCTTTGCACCCCTCTCATGCCCTATAGCTGGAAACCCTGCACCTCCTCTGACAAACCTGTGAACTCTAGCCAGTCACCTAGAGAGCGCGCTGGACCTGCTGCCATGGAACCCCAAGAAACATGAGGCCGACTCCCAACCAAGTGGCCTCTCTGAGTGCTAACCATGGGGTTCCAGACGAGGGGCTGCCGTAGGCGCTCCTCCGTGCACGTTGGCTATCTCTGCTCTAGGCCACGCTGTAAGAGCTCCCAAGATCGAAGCAAACTCACAGCGAAGCGGTCCTCCAGTCTCTTGCTCAAACCAACTCGGCGCATCCTCTGTAGTGAAGCAATGCCTCGTCTGAGACGCTGCTCCTCCTCTCTCGCTGCAGCCCGGTGAGCCAGAGACTCCTGGAGAAAAAAGTGGCTAAGATGAGCTAGGCCTAAGGCCACTCTGTCTGCAGGTAGAGCCTGGCTGTCCATGCCCTCTGTCCAGAGAGCCTCTACCCTCTCTCTGAGTGCTGAGTCCAACAAGACCCGCTCTGGGATGCGAAGCATCGTGCTCCCACGCCTTTGCCTGTCTGCCACTGTGAGGATCATTGGTGCATGGTCCGAGAAGGATGTCCCTGCCAGGATGCCCACTGATCCCCCCAAGTCACTGAAGTGGTCACTAGTGTAGAAGCGATCTATCCGCGATAGATTCACTCCTCCCACTCTGCGGTCCGATCTAGAGAAGGCAAGACTCTCTGGAGGCCTCACAAAGCCAGAATGCTGCCATGTATCCAAGACCCTCAAAGTCATACACAACCTCTCCCAAGCTGCTAACTCGACTCCATGCATAGTAGCATGGCTGCCTCCGATCCTGTCAAAGGGGTCCTCCAACATGTTGAAGTCCCCTCCTACACACCAATGGTCAACCTGTGGCAAAGACTCAACAATCTGTGACCAAAACTCTGCATGAGCACTCGCCACATTGGGCGCATAGATGTTCAGGAAGCCCACAAGGCCACCCTGAACCTGCAAAGTAATCCACTGAGCCCTGCCTGGCACAATAATCCCTCTGCCCACAATGGCCTGCTGCAATGAGTCCGCAATAGTCATACATACCCCACCCTGGATGCCTCCAGGTCCAAAAGCAGCTGACCAAAAGGTATCATAACGTCCACGCAAAATCTGACCACATCGCCGAATGCGGCTCTCAGACAAATGGTGCTCCTGAAGCATAAGGAGATCAATCTCTCCTCCCACAAGGCAACGCTGAAGCTCCCGTCGCAATCGGCCCCGCTGTCGCTGAAACTGGGGCCGACCTAGTCCCTGCACGTTCCACGAGACGATCCTCATGGGGAGCGAGAGAGAACAGATGTTGCCGCAGCAGCAAGACGGGCTATCTTCGAGGCTGGCTTGGATGGGGAGTAATCCGCATCCGAGCGTCCTCTAGATAGGCGAGACTGCAGTGAGTGCCTAGCCCAAGTCCAAGCAGAGCGAGCCGTGCGTAAAGCAACCTCCTCTGTCCAGGAGTCCTCATGAATGTATACATAGCAAGGCAAACACTGCGTATCAGCAAAAAAGTACACCACAATGTGCCTACATCCTGCTGAGTCTAGGGGGTGTCACCGCAAACTTGGCCAGTGGCCACAAAGTCTGCAGCAAATCTGTAACTCCAAGTTCTCCCATGTGGTGAGAGAACTCGAGAACATGTGTATGCAACCATCCCAACACTGAGTCGAGGGACCACTCTGTATCAGCCCTATCACAGAGGGGGAAGGAGAAACCAACTGCTGAGTCCAAGGCCTCTGTCCCCCTAGCGGCGAGGAACAAAGCATGGACCCTGAAGCAGGCTGCCTCGTGGTCTGCTACGGAATCGCCGAGAAAGCGAGTGAACCCGTAGTCGAAGAAACCCCAGCGGCGTCGGAGGTCAATGCTCGTCAGACCACGAGGGATAGCTGCAAGGGAAGATGTCTGAATCTGCAGAGGGGGCCGCAAGAAGGGCTGACTCTCTCTCGCTAGGCGACTCGTGGCAAAGGCGTTGCCAAGAGATCTCCTAGCCGCCGGCGAGGGACCAGTCTCCTGAGTCGACCGTGGAACTGGAGCAGGAAGGGGGGGAGAAGGGGGGGGGGGGGGGGGGGGGGGGGGGGGGGGGGGGCGGAGGGGAAGAGGAGCGGGGTGGGGCGACAGAGGTAGAGAGGCGAGGTGGGGAGTGGACGGGAGCAGAGGGCGGGGGGAGGATGAGGATGAGGGGGGGCAGCTGGCGAGGGTGAAGCGGAGGTGGAGGCTGGCGTAGGGGGCTCCTCCTGCTCAAGAGGACCAAAGCGGTTCCCCGTGGGAACCCACCGTTGCCGAGTAGGCACCTGAGGGCCACTCTGAGTGCCAGGCTGCCGCTGTGGCCCCTGGCGTCGACAGCCACGGGCCTGTTGCCACCCCTTCTCCGCTGGAGCCCCATGCTCGGAGGGTGGCTCTGAATCTGTGCGCTGTGCCGCTGGCTGTGGCTGCGGCCCAGCCTTGGCAGGCTGGGGCTGAGGCTGAGGTGCAGGTCGTGGCCTCCTTCGTGGACAGGCCTTCGCTAGGTGGCCCATCTGTCTGCAAATGAAGCACTGGTTCGGGAGGCGCGAGTACTCGACACTCTGTCTAAACCAACCCCCACTCACCCGAGGCAGAAGGATGACCTTCGGGAGCGTGTGGGTATCTCTGACAAAATCTCGAACTGAGGGGATGCCAGCCGCCTTGGCAGCTACTGATGCTGCCGTACGAGGTGTCTCCAGGACAGTCTCGATGGCGGAGCCAATCTTGGAAAGAAGTGGTAGCAGTAGCGAGCTCGCAAGTTCGGAGTTCGATTCCATAGTATTTTATTTCGTCATGTTGTCATCTTGTTACTCTGACTTTGTATCAGATCCACCACATTGTAACTTTCTGGTCTCATAGGTCACTTTGGCCTTTTGAAGACGTTAATATAACATTTCATTTCATTTCTCTCTCTCTCTCTCTCTCTCTCTCTCTCATGTGCATACACACAATGTTGCACACATCTCTTAATGTCTGCTGCTTATTTGTTGAGAAAACTTGCCTTTCCAAAGTACAGGTCGCAGTGAAGCGGCTACAGTCCGAGTGTGAACATCGTGTTGAGTTGGAGAGAACCAAATTTACTGCATTAAAGGAGCAGCATTCTGTGTTAGAGAAGCGGCTTGCAACAGCTAATGTAGCTCTTGCAGAACTGGAAAAGCAATTGTGCGCATATAAAACTGAACATTACAAAACATCGGAAGCAGAATTGCTTGGGCAAGTGATGCTTTTGAAGCAACAATGCAATGATTTCAAGAGGAACTATGAACAAGCCATAAGAACCAAGAATGGTTACAAGGCTCAGGTATCATCTATCATTCAGAAGGAATTTATTACTTGGGTCACTGAATAGATTCTTTTTGTAATCTTCATGAAGATTGATCTTGTGATCTTGTGCCTGCCCTCTGGCAACCTTTCAGGTCCAAAAATTGGCTAGGGAGCTTGCAAAGCTTCACAAGCAGCGGACACAAAATGAGGCCGATCGACGTGCCCAGGATCGGGGGAATCTTGCTTTGCAGTCTCTTATTGAGGCTCAGGCACGGAAGACTGACCAGGAAAGATTGGAATTGCGCCAATTGAAGGAAGAATTAGAGCGACTTCAGATGCATGACAATCCGACCTTAATGGCCCCAAAAAATGAGCTTAATTCAACGTCTCGTGGTGAGAAAGAAGTTCATAATACGTATGCAGCATCTACACTTCCATTTTCTGGCAATTTGGGAGTTAATGAAAGATTTACAAAGGATGGTGTGGAGAAGGGGAATTTCTTAGACGAGGTGGTGCAGGTGAGTATGAGAACTGATGATGTTTCAGCGGCGGGTGAAGTGTTGAAGCAAGGCTACTCTTCAATCCTACATGAAAGGGATGAGTTTGATGACTGCTTTAATGGAAAATTCGATGCTTTAGATAACTTGTCCCATGTAAATTTGAGTACTTCCATGTTTTGAGGAAGCTGCCACAAAAGATGATGGAAGTGTGCCAGTCATGAGGATGGGCTTGTTGGATGGACATTCAATGAATCGGCATACTGATGTGGATGATGATTTTGGGAGCTTTGATGTCTCATTCTACACTTCACAGCTATCTGAATTCCAAACTGCAGACATTAAAAGGCTCACAAAGCAAAGATTAGACTTGCTGCAGACAGGAGTCTACAAGGAGGAGGACAGGATTATAAAGGGATTGGATCAAGAGATTCAAAGATTACGTAGTGTGGATACCAACAAATTTGCATTTTGAACAGCTAAGGTTTAGCAGCAGGACCCATGAATTTCTTGCTCATAGAAGCAATATATACGTGTGATCACTTGGCAGCTCAGATGAAACTCTTTCTTCAAGAAGCAAATATTTTGTGTCATCTGTCCAAATGACTGGAAGAGTTGCAAGAGTGGGATTATGCGGAGACATTCCAAGTGCAAGTAGCTGGTTATCTAGGTATTCAATCCGTGATTTTGTTGCCAATGCAGGCTCTAGTTGGCCTGATGATAGTGGGCTTGATAAAGGTGATTAGTCACCTTGATGTAAGAGCTAGAGATATTGATAGAGAAAAACTGCACACTGTTGCTCATATCCCTCGTGGGTATTGCAAATTATGGGAGTGACTTCACGGTTGCATATCGCCTCTTATGGAATCTTCTTTGACGATGAATCATTTCCGTACCAATGCTCCCGTCACCCATGTTGCGACACACCAGAAATGTTTATAACTTGGTCAAATTCCTTACTGAACGTACGGAAAAATCCTTGGTGATGCTCTAAGAGCTGAGTCGCACTATGTGCAACAGGGGCAGTAGGGAGAGGCAATCGTCTAGAAATGGAAAACGCGAGATGTACTACATGAGAATAGAAGCCCTCTTACAGTTCTGTTATTACCTCACCTTTTTGCAGTATTAAGCTATACTCATGGAGAATCTCAGCTCTCCTCATTCCTCGCATAATCTCCTCTAATGACAAGCCTGCAACGAATGCATTCCCTGCTTGAAAGTCTCCTCTTACCTCCACTGCCCTTCGGTGCGACCTGTAAAGCTTCCTGCTTCTTATTACCCCCACACACTAAGGTGTGATTCAGCTCTAAGTCACCCATCCCATGGCACATATCCCCCAGTGGTTGGGAGGTTCTAAGTCACCCATCCCATGACACATCTTCCCAGTTGTTGGGAGGCTCTAAATCACCCATCCCATGATGCATCGCCCCGAGTGGTTGGGAGGTTGAAAGTAAAATTGCATTAATCTCTCTTCAGCAGGTGGGTCCTTCTTTCCTCTGTGTGGCCTTTGTGTTGCTGGGGTGATATTCGCTCCCTTGGTGATAAGGGGCTTTGGGAATCTGCTCTCATGCAGAACATGTTGCACATCTCATGCTACTCTTCTATGTCCTCCACTACCGAGTTCTATTACATCTAGGGCAGCGAGAATGCCTAGCTTTTCTAGCCACTTTCTTTGACACTATTGCACACCCACTTTTAAAGGGGATCTAGACTCCCGGACCTCAACCATCTAGTTCTTTCAGGGTTGGAGGGGCTTGAACTCACATCCTCCCCGTTGCAAGGCAAGGACTTCATCAATTTGCTTACGCACGCGATTTGTTACTTGGTGTAGACTTGAGTTCATGCACACAGCCCCCTCTTTTCGTCCAACCATATTGTGGCTCTTCTACTCAACCCGAGGGTAATGGATATATTTGTCATCTTTAAAGCTATATATTCAAAGGTTCAGGAGTCTACGTTGATTACAAAGTAATTGCGTTGGTTAACAGAATATCTATTACAAGGTTCAGAATATAATACAAAGTAGGCATTGATTACAAAGCATGATTAACAGAATATTGATTACAAGGTTCAGGAGTCTACATTGATTGCATTGATTGACAGAATATTCGTCTGTATAGTGGCTAGTGGTTACAAGAAGATGGCAATCGTTTTGCTTCCAACTTACAACCTCAACAATCACATGCTTGATGAAGAAAAAGGAGTCTATTTGAAGTTGTGCGTGTGTGGGGCGCGCGGCGGGGGGGGGGGGGGGGGGGGGGGCAACTTGCCCAAGCTTTGAAACCCTCATCATATGCTCTAGGGAAAAACCACTTCACTTTTCAGCAGCTTGTCAGCAGTTGTCCAGTGTTCTGTTTGGAATGTCAACGTATACGAAGCGAAGGCCTCTCTAGATGCAATCAGCTATGCATGCATCTTGAAGGCGTGTGGCTCTACGCAAGAAAAAACATGTCGTGCTTGGCATTGTTCTTGGTCGATATGTATGCTAAATGTGGTGCGTTTGAGAAAGCACAAAAAGTGCTTGAGGAGCTTCCTATCCGGAATGTCGCCTCTTAGAATGCACTGATTCTGGAATGTGGGCAACAAGAGCAGCGCCATAAATCTCTAATGAGATTGCTAGCCAGGGGCTATTGGAGCAAGATGCCATGCTTCGCGATGCTTTGATCTATATTTATGCCAAATGTGGTGTCGTCACTATAGCACAATAGATTCTTGACGGGGATCCTCTCTAGGCTCTCTCTCTTGGAGTGAGTGGATTGCAAGATATGGTCAACCTGGTCGTGGCAAGGAAGCTTCGGGTTGTTTTTACCAGATATGAAGGGAAGGCATGTCTCTTATAGCAATCACTTACGCTTCCACCTCGAAGGCTGGGGGGGCAACTTGCCCAAGCTTTGAAACCCTCATCATATGCTCTAGGGAAAAACCACTTCACTTTTCAGCAGCTTGTCAGCAGTTGTCCAGTGTTCTGTTTGGAATGTCAACGTATACGAAGCGAAGGCCTCTCTAGATGCAATCAGCTATGCATGCATCTTGAAGGCGTGTGGCTCTACGCAAGAAAAAACATGTCGTGCTTGGCATTGTTCTTGGTCGATATGTATGCTAAATGTGGTGCGTTTGAGAAAGCACAAAAAGTGCTTGAGGAGCTTCCTATCCGGAATGTCGCCTCTTAGAATGCACTGATTCTGGAATGTGGGCAACAAGAGCAGCGCCATAAATCTCTAATGAGATTGCTAGCCAGGGGCTATTGGAGCAAGATGCCATGCTTCGCGATGCTTTGATCTATATTTATGCCAAATGTGGTGTCGTCACTATAGCACAATAGATTCTTGACGGGGATCCTCTCTAGGCTCTCTCTCTTGGAGTGAGTGGATTGCAAGATATGGTCAACCTGGTCGTGGCAAGGAAGCTTCGGGTTGTTTTTACCAGATATGAAGGGAAGGCATGTCTCTTATAGCAATCACTTACGCTTCCACCTCGAAGGCTGGGGGGGCAACTTGCCCAAGCTTTGAAACCCTCATCATATGCTCTAGGGAAAAACCACTTCACTTTTCAGCAGCTTGTCAGCAGTTGTCCAGTGTTCTGTTTGGAATGTCAACGTATACGAAGCGAAGGCCTCTCTAGATGCAATCAGCTATGCATGCATCTTGAAGGCGTGTGGCTCTACGCAAGAAAAAACATGTCGTGCTTGGCATTGTTCTTGGTCGATATGTATGCTAAATGTGGTGCGTTTGAGAAAGCACAAAAAGTGCTTGAGGAGCTTCCTATCCGGAATGTCGCCTCTTAGAATGCACTGATTCTGGAATGTGGGCAACAAGAGCAGCGCCATAAATCTCTAATGAGATTGCTAGCCAGGGGCTATTGGAGCAAGATGCCATGCTTCGCGATGCTTTGATCTATATTTATGCCAAATGTGGTGTCGTCACTATAGCACAATAGATTCTTGACGGGGATCCTCTCTAGGCTCTCTCTCTTGGAGTGAGTGGATTGCAAGATATGGTCAACCTGGTCGTGGCAAGGAAGCTTCGGGTTGTTTTTACCAGATATGAAGGGAAGGCATGTCTCTTATAGCAATCACTTACGCTTCCACCTCGAAGGCTTGTGCCCCATGCTAGGCATGGTGAAAAACACAAGGCTGCTCAACTCATGAGTATTGGCAGTATCTTGTAACTGGCTCTACGTAAGATGCTGATATGGGCACAAAAATCAGGTTGATATTGAATGGCCAAGTGGTGGATCTAAGATCTAATCATTCCACAAACATGGTGTAAAATTACAAGTGTTATGATGGCCAAGTGTTGAATGTACCTAACTTTAAGACATGGTTAGAATGCCAAGTGGTGGATCTAGGAGACACCAACAATTGGATCCACATTTCAAGCATTCATTATTATAATAGCCAAGTGGTGGATCTTTGATGCACCTACTTCCTAATTCTTAGTCTAAATCCCTAAGTGGTGGATCTAGGATCTACACATCCCACAAACATTGGGTAAAAGTTAGAACAATTACGATGGCCAAGTGTTAAACGCACCTAGATTTAAGATATTGGTTAGAATGTCCAAGTGGTGGATCTAGGAGACAGCATTGGATCCAGATTTCAAGCCTTCGTTATAATAGCCAAGTGGTGGGTCTTTGATGAACCTACTTCCCAATTCCTAGTCTAAATGACCAAGTGGTGGATCTACGATCTACTGATCCCACAAACATTGTCAAAAATTACAAGTGTTATGATGGCCAAGTGTTGAATGCATCTAACTTTAAGATATGGGTTAGAATGGCCAAGTGGTGAATCTAGGAGACACAAACAATTGGATCCACAATTCAAGCTTTCGTTATAATGGCCAAGTGGTAGATCTTTGATGCACCTACTTCCCAATTCTTGGTGTAAATGGACATGTGGTGGATCCATGATCTACTCATTGCAAAAACATTTTTGATGCACCTACTTCCCAATTCTTAGTCTAAATGGCCAAGTGGTGAATCTAGGATCTACTCATCCCACAAACATTGTGCAAAATTACAAGTGTTATGATGGCCAGGTGTTGAATGCACCTAACTTTAAGATATGGGTTAGAATGGCCAAGTGGTGGATCTAGGAGACACCAACAATTGGATCCACTTTTCAAGCCTTTGTTATAATGGCCAAGTGGTGGAGCTTTGATGCACCTACTTCCCAATTGTTAGTCTGAATGGCCAAGTGGTGGATCTAGGATCTACTCATCCCACACACATTGTGTAAAATTACAAGTGTTATGATGGCCAAGTGTTGAATGGACCTAATTTTAAGACATGGTTAGAATGCCAAGTGGTGGATCTAGGAGGCACCATCCACATTTCAAGCATTTGTTATTATAATGGCCAAGTGGTGGATGTTTGATGTATCTACTTCCTTTTTTCTTAGTCTAAAAGGCCAAGTGGTGGATCTAGGATCTACTCATCCCACAAACATTGGGTAAAAATTACAACTGTTATGATGGCCAAGTGTTGAATGCACCTAAATTTAAGACATGGGTTAGAATGTCCAAGTGGTGGATCTAGGAGACACCAACAATTGGATCCACGTTTCAAGCCTTCGTTTATAATGGCCAAGTGGTGGATCTTTGATGCACCTACTTCCCAATTCTTAGTATAAATGGCCAAGTGGTGGATCTAAGATCTACTTATCCCAAAAAAATTGTGTAAAATTACAAGTGTTATGATGGCCAGGTGTTCAATGCACCTAACTTTAAGAGATGGTTAGAATGGACAAGTGGTGGATCTAAGAGACACCAACAATTGGATCCACAATTTAAGCTTTCGTTATAATGGCCAAGTGTGGATCTTTGATGCACCTACTTCAATACTTGGTTAGAATGGTCAAGTGGTGGATCTAAGGTCTATATATTTCACACACTTTGTTTAAAATAGAAAGTTGTTGGATGTAGGAGAAACCAACCATTGCATCCACCTTGCAAGACGTGCTTAGAATGGCCAAGTGGTGGATTTGAATTGAAATCACCTTCAAAACTTGCCTAAGTGGTGGATCTAAGGTCTACATATTGCACACAGTTTGTTTAGAATAGGAAGTTTGTGGATATAGGAGAAACCAACCATTGCATCCACCTTACAAGACGTGTTTAGAATGGCCAAGTGGTGGATCTGAATTGCAACCACCTTCAAGACTTGGTTAGAATGGTGAGGTGGTGGATCTAAGGTGTTCATATTGCACACATTTTGTTTAAAATGGGAAGTTGGTGGATGTAGAAGAAACCAACCATTGCATCTACCTTGGAAGACCTAGTTATAATGGCCAAGTGGTGGATCTTGGATGCACCCACCTTCAAAGAGTTGACTAGAATGGCCAAATAGTGAATCTAGTGTCTACCTATCCTACATACTTTATTTGATGATTCAATGTGATGGATCTAAGATACACCAACAATTGTACCCACCTTTCAAAGACTTGCTTAGAATGGCCAAGTGGTGGATCTTTGATGCAACACCTTTCAAGGCTTGGTTAGAATGGCCAAGTGGTGGATCTTTGATGCACCACCTTTCAAGGCTTGGTTAGAATGGCCAAGTGGTGGATCTAAGATGGATACAATCTTGAAATGTATTTCAAATGGTTTAATTTAAAGGATTCAATATAACCTACCTTGAAAAATTTATTCTAGATGACTTATGGGATGTAGGATACACCTACTTTGGCTATCAAATGTTTAAATTGGATAGATATTTGGTTTTAGAATCTACAAGTCTTGAAGAGTGTAATTAAAATGTTATGTGTCAATTAAGTTTTATACGCTTTCAAAGCATTATGACATTCAATGTGTCATTTTAGATTCTAACTAGTTATTTGTGTTTTCTTTGATTTTAGAGAAAAAATGATTCAAAAACAAAAATCAATGACGGTTCCTGTTAATGTTGACTTTGCAAGTGACAATAAGAGAAGATGATACTTAGATGTTTATGGAGTGCAAGGTGCACAATTTCATAAAGTGCATGTCTTTGTGGCTAGTGACAAAGATGAAAATAGATTTGATGATTTAGGGCAGGTAGTCTTTGCAAGTGTTTCAACAATTGAAGGACATCCTGACATTGAGTGCATTAACATCGGGATACCTCGAATTACTGAGTACCAACTATTGGCAAATTCCTATGTCGTTGAAAAAATGGTCAAAGACAAGGAAGAGACAATGTTTTCGCGAGGTTGGGATGATAATGAAGATTTATTTGATATCACTGTAGCTAGGCTACAAGATGCAATTATTGTTGCTTTAGTAGGCAATCAAGTGAAGAATAAGAAATCAAATAAGAAGACCATAACCAAAAAGGCAAGGGGTGTTACAACAGCTAGTGTTGCAGATGTAGATAAGGCCATTTTGAGATCAAAGGACACAAGCAATCAACCCTTATTAAGGTTTGTGGAGCCTGATTGCTTAGAGAACGAGGTCTAAAACGCAAAGAAGAGTGCTACATGAGGCATGGAAAAGTATTCGACAACCTTCCCTTTCAAGTATAAGGAACACAAGATTCCCGTCACTAATTGTTTACTTGCTCTTGATCATTATAATTGTCATCAGCTAAATCCTGATCAAGTACAAAATTGTATGCTCTTCTTTGGAGCAAGTGCAAGTCGGCCTTCATCATGTGCTTATTTAATTCCTGTAAAGAATTGTGGTTAAAAGTTTGGAGTTCCAATGACACGTACTGAGGTAGAAGAAGAAAGACTTGTTGAATACAAGTTTTGGATCATTGATGGACAACACTCAATTTATGCAACCAAAATGCTAAGATTTCAAGAAATGAAAAAGGATGGTGGCTCCTCGGGGGGTTCACTATGTGTAAAACTACCATATCACGTGCGTTCAAGACATGTTTGTGAAACCCCTTATTTGTGAATTTTGTTAGAAATATAATGTACCCTTTTCTTTTAAAATCTGTAAGTTTTTTTCAAATTTGAAAAAATAATGCCCTTCTGCATATATATTTCTGTAAGTTTCAAGAACTTTAAATACCCTTCTGTTGAACTCACGTGATAGGTTACGGGGGTGGCTCTATCCCCACAAGCTACAACAGCCATATCATGCATAGAAAATGAGGAGGCCAAGGTGCTATATGTTAAGCAACCAGCTTACAATGATATTCTCAAGCATCTTCGCAGTTAGTGGATATTTCAAAACGTCCATCACGTCTAAACATTAGAGAAAAGGAAGGTGCAAAATCTCGCACACCTTGGGATGTAAGTTTTCTTTTTCTTTCTCCCTCATGATTATATAATGAGAAAACAACTAAAATTATTATATTTAATTTGTTTTGGCTCATGCAATTCACCCGTTTATGAGGTAAATGGGCCCCGGATTTGGGAAACGAGATCCCTCCATCCATGTTAAAGAAGGACCATTTTGTGGCAAACCTTAAAGAAAGTCTAAAGTTCAAATTTGAGCTAAAAAGGCTTGCCACCTTCGAAGAGGCAGTCACCATTGCTAGAGAGAAAGAATGGAAAGCTCAAAGTCTTAATGAATACAGGAAAGTGGCCCCTAAGCAAAATAATGGTAGCCAAAAGGAGGAGAATTAGGCAGATGCTGGAGGCCAACCTATTCAAAGGGCTGCTAATACCGAACAGTTGCAACGGAATATGGAAGACATGCATGACCATGATGCATGAATTACGCCTTAGTGTTCTTGGTGGTGGAGGTGGTCGTGGTCGTGGTAGAGGAATGGCTCAGGCATGTGAGGCTCATCCTAATGCTAATGTGGGTCGCGGACAAGGTGATTTTGAGTTGCAGAGAAGGTTCATTCCTACTTGTTATAATTGTGGTGAGCTTGGTCACATTAGCACTTATTGTCCAAAGCCAACAAGGATGGGAGGGGATATGTTTCCACTTCCTCATCAGATTCCTAAAAGAGCTAATGATTATGCCTTGGATATATAGGGAGATCAAGGTACTTGACAGGGAAAATCAAGCCTCGACCTCTGGTGGTCATGTGGGTATTGTGCATGTAGAAAAGAAAGACGCAGATGTGTTGCCAGTAGGCAAAAGAGAGAGGGAAGGCTATACAGCACCAGGGCCTCGTAGAAAGAAAGGGAAGGAGAAGGAGGGTGAAGATGCGAAAGCCAAGAGAAAGAGAAAACCTCGTATACAATTTGAAGTGGCAGATTTGCCTTTGGGAGAAGGCCAAACAGCTTACAGTTTAAAGAAGGCATGATTGGGAGGAAAGTAGATTGTACTTTGAACATTTGATGAATATGGTGCCCAAACTTAAAAGGCAGTGGAAGTCATTAGTGAATCCAAAAAAAGAGTTGAAGCATGGACAAGTCAGAGTGCTGTCTATGGAAGAGTTACCCGACATCTTTCCCTTGGTGGACGGTTGGCACAAAGGTGTGGGCATGGGAGAAGCCTACATTGATGGAGGTGCTCAAGTTTGTGTGATCACATAGTCATGTGTCGAGAGACTGGGTCTCATTACATGCAGAAGCTTTGGGTTTTGGATTCGACTGGCAAACCATGCCGAAGTGAAATGTTTGGGAATGATCAAGAAGTTGAAAGTCGAAGTCTTTAACGTGAAGGTTATGGTAGGCTTTCATGTTATGCAAGCTGGTCTAGGAGCCTTCCCTCTCATTTTGGGACAACCTTGGTTGAGAGCTGTGGGTGCCATGCAAGATTGGCGCAAGGGCACAATTGGTGTGCATGAAAAGAAGGGTGAAAAGAGAGTGTTTGATACGACTACCAAACATCCTGTGGCACTTGAAGATGTGAGTGAGAATAATGAGTCCAAAACTACCAGTGATGATATTTCTGAAGACTCAGAAAGTAGCACTACTTTGAGTTCTAGTGATGAGGGTGAAATGTCATTCTTGTTGTTGGGTGAGGAACAAAGAGAAGTCAGTGAGGTGCTGCAATTGTTAGGGAATATAAATGCTTCAAGCCGTTTAGAGAAATTGTAAGAGTTGATGCAACCATAATAGGAATTGCCAGTGAAGAAAGAGTCATTTCAAAATATGTTGAGTACTGATTTGACACAAGGAGAAAGAAGGGAGTACTTAGCAATGTTGGATAGGTTTCCAAATCTTTTCATTACCTCATATCAGGAAATGAGGGTTTTGTTGGGGATCCTGTGAAGATCAAGCTAGTTGAAGGGGCAAAGCCAATACGACAGAAAATTAAGAAGGATGGGTAAGGAACATATGAATGCTTTAAAGGAAGAAGTAGATAAGATTTTGGATGCAAGGTTTATTGTGATAATGGATAATACTGAATGGGTGAGCCCTGTAGTAGTCACCCCAAAGAAAGATGGTTGTTGGAGAGTTTGTGTTGATTACAAGCCACTAAATGCGGACCAAGAAAGATCCTTACCCTTTGCCTTTTATTGATCAATTGCTAGATGCAATGGTTGGTTTTGAGAGATACAGTGTCTGTGATGGGTATTCAAGATACTTTTAGCTTATCCTTGCTCTTGAAGACCGAAAAAAGACTACTTTTATCACGCCATGGGGTTGTTTCTGCTTTTGTTGCCTTCCTTTTGGGTTGACAAATGGACCAAGAGCCTTTGAAAGAAAAGTAGATTGGGTCCTTACCCCATTCCTTGGGAAGTTTGTCAAAGGATTCATAGATAATTTTTGTGTATACAGTTCAGGGAAAGAGCATGTTCAAAAGTTTGAAATGAGTTTTTCCAGGTATGATGAATGCGGGGGTCAGCTCAATCCTAAAAAATGTCATTTGGCACAGCCACGGGTGAGGCTTCTTGGGCATGTTATTTTAGAAAATGGGATTGAAGTAGATCCAGAGAAAGTAGAGGCTTTGCTGTTACTCTCATCTCCAAAAGATACTAGACAGTTGGCCACTTTCAGTTTTGAGTACGTTACCTATTATGCAAGCTCCTGACTGGGAAAAAGAGTTTTATGTCAACCCATCAGTGGGAGATGATCTTATTGGAGCTATGTTATTGCAAAGGGGGAAGGAATCTCTTTATATGAAGCATGTTCATTATGCTAGCAGAGTGAAGACTCCTCATGAAAGAGATTTTTCTGAAATTGAATTGGTGATGACCAGTATGGTTTATGCTTGCAGGCAATTCAGACACTATTTGCTGAAAAAGTCATTCACCTTTCTTACTAGCTATTCATTGCTTCCCCAGTTGTTCAATAATTCAAATATATCAAAAACAGTGATGAGATGGTTTATTGAGCTCCAAGACTTTCAATTCACCTTTTTGGTGGAAGAAAGTACTCAGGCTACCTTAGCAGATCTTCTCACCTATAAGGATACTGCGGTTTTGGTCAAAGAAGAGGTGGTGGGGAAAAAGGTAGTCGAGACTCCTGCCATCTCTAATGCTTCATTGTTGTACTTTGATGGTTCTTATCAAAAAAGTCATGATGCTGATTTAGGAGGCATTGCCATTTATGATGCACAAGGGAAGCTTATGAGAAAGCAAGGGTTGAAACTTGATGCAAAGAGTAACAATGAAGCAGAATACTTGGCTCTTGAAAGTGGTTTGCATATTTGCTTACAATTGGGAAATAGACGCTTGCAAATTAAGGGAGATGCTTTGTTGGTTGTGAAGCAAGTGTTGGGAGTATGGAAGAATAAGAACCCTAAACTGAAGAATTTATGCTTCAAAGTGAAGGCGTTTCTCAAAAATCTTGAAGCATGGAATTTGCAGCATATTGAGAGGTCTCTAAATGAAGAAGCTCATGATGCTGCTCAAGAGATGATTACTTGTGCGTTTGTGGTAAAGGCAGATGCCCTTTTATCGTGGGAGGAAAATCTTATCAAAGGAAGTGCATTTTTTGTTGACAGGTGTTCTACCTGAAGGTTTACCATCTTCTAGAAAGTATACGTTCATAAGAAAAGCCAGGAAATACAAAATGCTTGATGATGTGCTTTACATGAAAGGAGGTGATTTGGTTTTGCGTCGTGTGCCTTGGAAAGAGGAAATTTACAAAATCTTGGAAGAAAATCATGAGGGGTCTTGTGGAGGTCATTTTTCTATGAAGATCATGTTGCATAAGGTCTTGCAAGAAGGTTATATATGGCCGAGTATTCAACGGGATGTTAATCATTGGTGTGCAAGTTATGTTTGCCTTTTGATGCTATTGGACCCTTACCTATGACTAGCAAGAGAAATGCTTACATTTTGACAGCAGTGGATTATTTGTCACGATGGGCAGAAGCCAAGGCTGTCGAACAAATTACCGGTAAAGAGATAGGAGAATTTTTTTATGAGTACATATGTTGTAAATTTGGTGTGCCACTAGAGCTACTTTCTGATAGAGGACCAGGATTTAGAGGAGAATTGTTTGATTTATTATACGAAAAGCTCAATATACAGCATAGGTGCAATTCTCCCTATTATCCACAATGCAATGATCTTAATGAAAGGTTCAATGTAGAGTTGGTAAAGATCTTGAAAAAGATAACGTAGACACATGGGAAGACTTGGGATTCAGAGTTGCTTGTACGTTATGCGCCTATAGAACTGCTATCAAAACGAGCACAAGATTTTCCCATTACCACTTGGTTTATGGCAAGGAAGCTTTATTGCCAATTGAAGTGGGAATTCCTGCTCTCAAGTTGTTGTCATTGGAAGATAAGGAGCAAACAAATGCATGGCAGAAAAGGTTATTGGATTTACAATGCTTGCAATTGGATAGAGTTTTAGCTTTGAGCCACTATGAAGAAGTGTCAAGGAAGGCTCAGCTAAAATCCAATGAGTGCGTGGAAGATAAAAAATTTGAGAAGAGTGATTTAGTGTTGAGAATGGCACATATTAGTTGGCAGACTTAAATGGTGCACAACATAAGTATCATGTTAATGGTTATAGATTGAAGAAGTATCTGGCACGTTTGATGACAATTGTGACTGATGAAATGCTATCAATAGAAGGAGACAATATGGAGACATGTGAAAATGTGAATGAGGTTTCTAGGGATGAAATACATTAGTTATTCACCCTAGGGACCTCTACTTGTCATGAATGACTAAGCAAGCAAGGGGGGGTTGGCAAGCTATGCCATGCATTTTTTGGATAAGCATGAAGTTACTAGGTCATGCAAAAAATCTTGCCCACTCCAAAATATGGTATTTTAATAAGTATTTTCAGCCGTGCTTTATAGCTTGTGAATCGGACTTGTACATCATGAGTTATGAGCATCCGAAGCGCGCGGTCTCAACTTAGAAGGTGATTGCAGGTGCATGCGAGAAGGGAAACTAGGCCAACTTGGGGGTCTAAGATTAGAAATGCTGAAGTTTTATATTTCTGGAGATAGCCGAGGTGATGTGCTTCGAGCCCTGTGTTACGGTGCGTCATTCAATGACCGGAGCAACAAGGTATGCCTCGGGGAAAATTGTCCGAGAAGTCCTCTCATGATTTGGGAGAAGATGGGAATTTTTGGGGAATTTGGGAAGCTTGTGGAGAGTTTCCATGTGGCAATGGAATAATCCCACATGGGGGGGAGAAAGTGGAAATTGAAGGGTATAAGGGGGGAGTGGGTACCCTCTAAGGGTTTATCAAACGAGCAAATGGAGCTCACTCGCCTAGCCCATGAGGGCTCATGGAATTTGGGGAGGAAAGGACGGCCATTTTGAGTCCCCATCACATGGACAGGTGCCTGGCCATTTTTTGGGTCCATGGACACTTGCCCCCACCCCATTCCTTGGTCAAATGGTCACCGATAGCTCATTTTTTAGCCAAAAAAGGCCAAAATTGGACCAGTTAAAAGGTGCCCAAGGAGAGGACCATGTCGGCTAAGAGGAGAGAGAAAATACTTTGGGATAAGAGTCAAAAACATCCCAGTCCATGGACACTTGCCCCCACCCCATTCCTTGGTCAAATGGTCACCGATAGCTCATTTTTTAGCCAAAAAAGGCCAAAATTGGACCAGTTAAAAGGTGCCCAAGGAGAGGACCATGTCGGCTAAGAGGAGAGAGAAAATACTTTGGGATAAGAGTCAAAAACATCCCATTTTTAATAGCTGCAATTCCCTGCACATCTTTTTGGCTAACAGAGACTAGCTTTTTGGGAGCTTTTGAGAGATACCCCAACTTCGAAAGCTTGTAACTCTCTCGTCTGTTGTCAGAATCAAGCATATGGATACTCTACGGAGGTCTACATGAAACAAGATTCATCTTTATGGTCTCGGTTGTCAGAAATTTTAATCATGGTTTGGGTTAGGGCTGTTTCTCACCCGACTTTACAGGTGTTTGACATAAATTGTTTTCTACAGCTTTATGGTGTTTCGTTCTGATGGTTTGGTGTGTTCAAGGCTATAGAGGTTCTTGTTTTCCATCTTGTTTGCACGCTAAAAAAGGTGATAAGTATTTCCATGATACTTGGAAGAAGTTGTGCAAGATATCTCCAAGGGCACCTAGGAACTCACTTCTGGAGGATCCAAATGTCAATTGTGTGGACGATGAGATATATATTATTAGTGACGTAGAAGATGGAAATTTGGCAGGATATATAAATATTACTCATGGTCTAAGTATGAGCCCAAATGTATGTTATACTTTTGATCCCAATTTTCCACCTTGGCATAAGAAGAGCTTCTTGCAGAATATGAATTTACATGACATCACTCAAATCTCATGAGATAAAAAGTCCCTTATATGAAAGTTATTGATCATCTATTTGAAACCAACTCATTACTGAGTATGTATCATGATAAACGCCATGAGTTGTGATGGCATTACCATGTTATGCAATTGATTTCATACAAAAATCTGTTCCTAAAGTAATATCCATAGAATTTCACAAGATTTTTTGAGCTAGCATAATAATTCTCTATTTCAAAGTTCATGTATCATGTTAAACATAATCCATACAAAAATTTGTATCTCATTTTACATATATTATCAGAGTGTAAACTTATGCATTAGCAATTTATATAATAGTTCATTTTGAATGCATTTTTTATTTTGTACTGTTAAGAATACCCCAATAGTGGATTCTGGATGTACCAAACCCATGTAAAACTTGTTAGAATAGCTAAACATTAAGTAAAGGATGCACTTTTCCATCCATACCTTGCTTAAAGTGTCTTGATGGTGGATTGAAAATTTCCTTGCTCCTCTCAAGGACTTTTTTAGATTGGACAAATGGCGGATCTAGGATGCACCATATTTACACAATGTCTTTTGAATGGAAAAGTACTAGTTTATTGTTGAGTGCACCAACCACCCTTCCACAACTTGTTTGGAATGTTTGCTTTAAGATGCTACCACCTTCCAAGACTTGTTTAGAATGGCCAATGGTAATTCTAAGTTTCACTCATTCGTCTTTTGGTTACTTAGAAGCACCAAGTTATGGGTATAAATTTCACCTTCCATTCTAATAGCTATTTAGAATGGCCAAGTAGTGAACCTCATTTGCACATTTCCTTTAAAATTTGTTTCAAATCATGAATTCATGGTATATGAAGCATCTTGACTTCCAAAACTTGTTAAGAATGGGTTTCTCCACTAGTATGGATACATTTCCTTGCCCTATCTTGACATCACAACGAGTGGAATCTTCATTGGTTCTACACACACAACTAGCACAAAAAAATTCATTGTCAAGTACCATGTGCACTTTGTTTTGCAGATTCAAAGTCCATCCTAAAACTAAAACAAGGTTAGAAAATTTGAAGCTTAAAACCACAATGGACAGTGAACTATAGGTTCGACAAGTGATGGAGATTGACACCAAATAATCCATGATACTTTAGGTTGAACACAAGTGGTGGAGATTGAGACTAAATAACCCATGATACTTGTGGTTAGGCATACAATGAAGCTTGAGAGAAATGAATCATTGACACTAGGGATGATATATTGAAGATAAGATAGAAGCTTGTGGCCATGCAGTGTGTCTATCTCTACTTTTATGATTCAATGGAGCCTATCTTGGACAAGTGGCAAAACTAGTGACTCTCTACACTTGAATGGGACATAGCTTGGACAAGTGGAGATTCTATGGATCTCTATGCTTCAATAGAGCATATATATGGTAAGTGATGGATCTTATGGTCCCCTATGCTTGAATGGAGCATAGCTTGGACAATAAGTGGACCTTATAGCTCTCTATGCTTCAATAGACCATAGATTGAACAAGTGGTGGAACTTGTAGATCTCTATGGTCAACTATAGCTTAGCTTGGATAAGTGGTGGACCTTGTGGTTTTATGTCATAATAATCAATATCTAATTCTCCTAAATGATTTTCTCATGTTAAACTGATCATTTAATAGGGGGAAGTGCCAGGGGAGAAAAAGCTAGCATATTGGTTAAGCTAGCAGACCGGCCACTTTAGGGATCCAAAGGAGGGAAAATAGGGATCCAAAAGGGGGGCCATATACAAAAGAGCCATGTGCAACAATGGGCTCAAAAGACCCTAAGGTTCAGCCCATTAAGACTTCCAAAATGCTAAGGTTCCAAAATTCAATAAACACTAGGGAATCCATCCACAAATATGTAGACAAGTTTTGGGACCTACAACTCAAAGCCACTGTCTTCAAAAAGTTGGATTTTAGAGAGCAAAAGCAACAATTTTGTGCGGGCTTAACCGAAGAAATGGCAGAGTATGTCAACTCCCAAAGGCCACGTACCATATCGGCGGTAATACACCATACTATGGTGGCCTCTCGAATCAATTTCCAAATAGGGGCTAAAAGAAATAATAAGCCCATGGAAAACAAGGGTTCCAACGAGCCTAAGGGGAAGGAAAATGTCCAAAAGTCTCCTAAGGGAAACTGCAACAAAGCTAAAGAGAAGGGAGTTTACAAAGGTAAACACAAACTCTCTCCTGAAGAGTTGAGCGTTATCGCAAGGATAACCGATGTTTCAAGTGCGGCGAACATGGGCATGTGTACCGCGCTTGTCCCCAAAAGAACAAACGCCAAGATCCTCCTAGAGCTACCTTGGTTGAAATCCAAGAGGAGGAGACTCACCAAACTCACCACAAAGGATCTCCTCTATGCCATGCTTGGGGAAAGGTAAGAGACCATGATGATTTTATTCTCTTTGACCCTGGTTCTACTCACAATTTTATATGTAGAGAGTTGGCCACCAAGCTAGGCATACAAGCCTACGAGATGGGAGATGTCCTACCCGCAGAAAGTGCTTTCAAGGGGCAAGAATCTTCAATCACTCCCTTAATCGGTAAATTGAGGCTTCATGTCCAAAGCTATGTGGACAAAGAGGGCTTCTTTATCTCTCCTCTCAAGCATGAGGATGTAATCCTAGGGGCACCATGGTTTGATCGCCTGGTTGCCAATGTTAAATTCCCTGAAATGAGAATCTCCTTTAAGTTCAGGGAAAAAGACATGTATATAGATGCTAAGGAAATGGGTAACACTATCCCCATTGTACATACACCAGCTTTCAACAAGTCAATAAAGAGCTCTATTTCCGTGTACATGATTTTTGTTAAAGATTCTCAAAATGAACCTAATGCTTTAGCAAAAGAAAATAAAAGCAACCAAAAGGAATTAGAGTTATCCAATTTTCTCAAGGGGTTTCAAGATGTTTTTATTGACGACATCCCTTGTGAGCTACCTCCTAAACGAGGTAATGATGACCATGCAATTGAACTTCTTCCAGGAAGTTCACCACCTAACAAACCTCCTTATAGAGTTTCTCAAGCTCAACAAGAGGAGATTATGCGGCAAGTGCATGAGTTAGTTGAGAAGGGCATGGTTAGGCCTAGCTCATCTCCATTTTGCTCACCTGTGCTATTAGTGCAAAAGAAAGACAACACATATGGTATGTGTGTCCACTATAGAGCACTAAATAGGATCACTATCAAGAATAGGTTTCCCATTCCACGGGTAGAAGACCTATTTGATAAGCTACAAGGATCAACCTACTTCAGTAGGATTTACCTAAAAAGTGGCTATCATCAAATAAGGATAGTTGATCAAGACATTGTAAAGACCGCATTTCGCACCACATTTGGTCTTTACGAATACATTGTCATGCCTTTTGGCTTGACCAATGCACTAGCCACATTCAACCGCTTGATGGAGAAGCTGTTCAGGCCTCATCGAACCTTCACTGGAGTGTTCTTTGATGATATTATCATTTACTCTAATTCATTAGACGAACACAAGCAACACCTCCAGGTAATATTTCAAGTTTTAAGAGAGAATAAACTTTATGTTAATCAAAACAAAAGTGAATTTTTCTTGCAAGAGATTCAGTATTTAGGTCACATTATCTCTCAAGATGGCATCCAAATGGATCCATCAAAGTTAGAGGTAATAAAAGGATGTCCTAAACCAAAGAATCTTCATGAACTAAGAAGCTTTATAGGTATGTGTGCATACTATAGACGCTTCACAGAAAAGTTCTCACAAATTGCGGGACCATTACATGACCTAACAAAGAAAAGCGTTAGGTATACATGGTCTTCTAAGGAGAAAAATGCTTTCGAAAAGCTTATCTCTCAACCCGTGCTTACACTACCGGATCTCTCAAAACCATTTGAGGTCCAATGTGATGCTTGTGGTGATTGCCTTGGAGCTGTTTTGCTCCAAGAAGGGCACGCCATAGGCTATGAAAGTCGAAGGCTCGACCCTATTCAGCAAGCTCTAGGCATATATGAAAAGGAACTCCTTGCAGTTCAACATGCTTTAGACTCATGGAAGCACTATTTATTGGGGACTCCTTTCATTCTGCGAACGGATTACCGAAGTCTTAAGTACTTCATGACGCAGACCAAGATCTCTAACAAACAAATGAGGTGGGAAAATTTCCTTTCGCAATTTCATTTTCATATTGCTCACATTGCTAGCAAGCATAATCAAGTAGCTGATGCACTCTCAAGATGGCCGAGAGTGAATGCGGTTTCCATAGCAACTCACAATGATCTATCTTCAATGATAGATGAGTATGCTATTGATCCCGATTTTAGAGATGTGATTTCAGTCCTTGCATTAGGGAAGAAAGAAGAACCATTTACTTTACAAGATGGTTATCTTCTCCATGGAAATAGACTATGTGTTACTAACTCACTACGTGAGAAAGTAATGTATGAATCTCATGCTCCACCTTATGCGGGGCATAGAGGGATTCAGTCTACCTTAAAGGGAATTGAAACATATTTCTACTGGCCTACCATGAAAGTGAACATACAAGAGTATGTTTCTAAATGTGTGGTATGCCAAAAGACAAAATTTGATAGAGGGGAGAAACTTGGATTGCTTCAACCCTTGCCAATCCCTAATTCACAATGGGATTGGCAAGGGTATGCCAAAAGACAAAATTTGATAGAGGGGAGAAACTTGGATTGCTTCAACCCTTGCCAATCCCTAATTCACAATGGGAGAGCATATCCATGGATTTTATCTTTGGATTGCCTAAGTCTATCCATGGGAATACGGGAATGTGGACGATATTAGACAGGTTCAGTAAACAAGCTCATTTTATACCTGTCAAAAAGACTATCAAAGCCCATCAAATGGCAACCCTCTTCATTTCACAAATTTTCAAGTACCATGGCTTGCCAATGTCCATAGTGTCGGATAGAGATCCTAGAATGACCAGTAATTTCTGGAAGGGTCTCTTTGAGAATTTAGGGACAAGGCTAAACTTATCTTCGGCCTATCATCCACAAACGGATGGCCAAAGTGAAATAGCTAATCTAACAATTCTCGATCTACTAAAATCCTATGTAACGGAAGTAGTTCAAAGATCCCAATGGGAGAAGTACTTACCCTTAGTGGAGTATGCTTACAATAACACTGTACATACTTCCACGGGAAAAGCACCTTTCGAGGTAATTGAGGGAAGATAAAAAAGACCCTTGCTAATTAAGGTACATGGGAAGATCTTCGCTGCAGATGAGTATAGCTGAGACCTACAAGAATATTTTCAAAAGATTAAGGATGCTATCTCTATCTCTCAACAACGGCAAAAGGCTGCTGCTGACAAGCACAGAAGAGCCCAAGCCTTTAAAGAAAATGATTGGGTCTTATTAAAATTCCCCAAGGCTCCATTAAGGCACACGATGGGTAAGAATCCTACGGGACACCAAAAGTACTATGCTAAACTAGCAAAAAGGTACTATGGTCCCTTCCAGATTCTTAGGCCAATCAATGAGATGGCCTATCAACTGAAGGTGCCCAATCATTGGCTCATACACAATGCTTTCCATGTGAGCCTATTAAATCCTTACAAAGGAGAGCCACCTC
Source organism: Adiantum capillus-veneris (assembly GCF_014529385.1). Classification (NCBI taxonomy): domain Eukaryota; kingdom Viridiplantae; phylum Streptophyta; class Polypodiopsida; order Polypodiales; family Pteridaceae; genus Adiantum; species Adiantum capillus-veneris. Next base: position 880,826 of record NC_140956.1, read on the forward strand.
AAGAACCAACTATTGAAGACCCACCGGAGATCGAGGACCAAGAGGAGGTGCTGCAGCCCGAGTCAATTCTCCGACATGAAGACAAGGTACTAAGAGGCGGTAAGACTATCCGATGATATCTTATTAAGTTTAAGAATTATCCTTTTGAAGATGCTAGATGGATGCAAGGCATACAATTAAAGGATAACCTAAACCTTGTCAATGCTTACAATGCTTCCCAAGAGTAAGCAAATGTACAAAATGTTAAAAATGAACAAAGTTTTTGTCTTATAAGACTCTCTTTTTCTTTATTGTGCACAAAAATGAAGTAGTATTCATGCTTAGATCAAGTTTGCGTAGACGACGTCTCCCAAACACCAAGTAGACCTTGTCACTCTACTATGGAATATTGATAGGACTAATGTGCAGACATGCTTGCGGCAGTCTCAGGCTCTCAAGCACCAAATGGACTAGTCATCCATTGTAGAATGATGTCATAGGTAACATAGGGATCCTCTACCCGCTAAGAAAAGGACTCATGAATATGCTTTATCTTCTCTACACCATAGTCGAGGACGACTATGATTTCAAGAGAGAGGTAATGTCATAATAATCAATATCTAATTCTCCTAAATGATTTTCTCATGTGAAACTGATCATTTAATATGGAGAAGTGCCAGGGGAGAAAAAGCTAGAATATTGGTTAAGCTAACAGACCGGCCACTGTAGGGATCCAAAGGAGGGAAAATAGGGATCCAAAAGGGGGGCCATCTGCAAAAGAGCCATGTGCAACAACGGACTCAAAAGACCCTAAGGTTCAGCCCATTAAGACTTCCAAAATGATAAGGTTCTAAAATTCAAAGGTTGTGTCCAAAGGTCAACCATGGGGGAATTGGATGCTTTGTGTGTGTGTCAAAAAAGTCTTTACAATCCCTACTTAGGAGGGGGCGAGCCTTGCTTGTAGGGGATGAGAGAGAAAGCCACACACACACACACACACACACACAAGCTCCCTTTACACAAAGGGAATGAGGGACATATGTCAGCTCCCTAGGCCAGATGCCCACAAGGTGTACCCAATTCCTATTGGATGGCCTTGGAGGTGGACCAATGAGAATTAAGCTAGAGTAAATCTAGTTTAATTAATTTAAAAACACTTAATAAAAGAACCAATGAGAATTAAGTCCTCTAAAAGACTATTGGACAGTCTCCCAAGGGGTCCAATGAGCATTCAACAGCCCAATGGCTTGCCTGATTCCTATTGGCCAGGAGGCAAAGGGGTCCAATGAAAGTTTAGTTGAATTATTAAATTACCTAAAGCTCTCACAAAAGGGGAAAGGGGGACACATGTCAGAAGGCTATCACTTATACTGCATAATTACCATTGGCTAGGCTTGGGTAAGTCCAATGAGAGTAGAGCATGAGAAAATAGCAAGAGGGGTCGACCGAGAGAGAGAGAGGGGGCTGATTTTTGCAAGGCATTATCACACACACACTCACACAATCTCATGTGTGAAGTAAAGAAGACTCTCTCTCCTTCTCAAGGTTTAATGGAAAGCTTACCACGCACTCCAAGCTTGTGAGAAGGGAGGCCTACACCAACAACTCTTGGCTTTGTGATGCAAATCCAACCAAGAGCCAAGCTTCAATGCATGCTCATCTCCTCTACCAAGCTAATTACTAAGCTAAGATATGCTAATATGAGTGATTATGTGAGGAGATGTACATCTTTCTCGTAAGACTACTCCTTCTTCCTCTCAATCTACTCTCATACCCTGCTAGCTCTCACCGTCTTCGAAGGTGTGTGAGGTCTCGGGTCTGAGACCGGGGAGAATTGATGTTGTGTTTGATAAGTATTTTTCTTAGTGCATGAAGCTTTCATCTTCATTGCACTAGCTAGTCTTGAAGAAACACAAAGAATTGTATTGTACAATGTCTCTCTTGATGGGAGAAACCATAATACAAAGCCTTTTGGAGGGGGGACCGGCTCCATGTAAATCCGGTCCTCAATTGTTGTCAATAGCTTAATTTCTCTCTCTTTTGAAAGTATTTTTCATGCTATCTAACTAGGTGTTATGATTTTTGTTGCTCTCTCCACCCAAGAACTCTTGTAATTCTCATTAGGAATCTATTCTAATGAAATGCCCACTATGTTCATGCTAATTTCCACTACACACAAGTTTTTAGGCCATTAAATGTTACATTGTATATGCTTCAATAGGGCATAGTTTGGACAAGTGGTAAACCTTATGGTCCTCTACGATTGAATGGAGCATAGCTTGGACACATGGTGAAACTTATGGCTCTATATGTTTCAATAGAGCTTAGATTGGTGAACATTGTGTCTCTCTATGATTGAATAGAGTAGAGCTTGGACGAGTGGTAGAACTTATGAATCTCTATGCTTGAGTAAATCATAGATTGGACAAGTGGTGGTGACTATATGGTTCTATATGCTTGAATGGATCATAGCTTGGAAAAGTGGTAGACCTTATGCTTGAATGATCCTCTATGTTTTAATGGAGCATAGCTTGGACAAGTGGTAGAAATTATGGTTCTCTATGCTTTAGTAGAGCCTAAATTTAGTGGTGGACCTTGTGGCTCTCTATGCTAGAATGGAGCTTTTCTTGGACACGTGGTGGACCTTGTGGCTACCTATGGTAGAATGGAGCATAGCTTGAACAAGTGTTGGATTTAATGGCTCTCTATGCTTCAATAGAGCATAAATTTGACAATTGGTAGACCTTATAGTCCTCTATGCTTTAATGGAGAATAGCTTAGACAAGTGGTGGACCTTATGGATCTATGTCTTTCAATAGAGCATAGATTGGACATGTGGTAAATATTATTTTGTATTTCATATAATTTGTATCAATAGAAGACCTCTTTTTTATACTCATTCAATAAAAATATTCATTGAACAATGTTGTTGTCATATTAGCATGGAGACTCATACAAGAATATGCCATGTTGGTGTGATACTTGCATGAGAATTCATATGCATGTATTCATGCACAAATAAAAAATTTCTTATCTAAATAAATTAATTTTGAAAAATATGCATCATAACCCATTCATTTAGAACATAATGTCAAAATCGCAACTCTTTATCATAAAATCCATTATTGACATTGAAATTTTCTTTATAGCAACTGGTGTTTTCTTGTAAATACACATAGAATAGCATTGACACAAGTAACATGAAATTGATTAAATAGTTTAGAATGGCCAAGTGGTGGATCTAAAAACCCCTTTGTTATAGAATATATAAAATTAGGATGACTTAACATAAGTGTAGCTGAATACCTAAATGTCTTATCCTCATGAACATGTTCGAAAGAATATATCTATGTGCATAAAGTGGCGTATCACATGGTATTGTAGAATGTAATATATGTGATCTTGAAACTTCTTGGTGTAGTTCAAGAAATATCTAAAAAAGAAAAGTGAAAGCGATATCTTAAACAAAACTAAATTTTTTTGTTTGTTAATGGTCAAATTACCTATATTCATAAAAATTGAAAGTGATCATTAGTCTTGGGAATGGGGTTTTTCTCACTGGAAACCTTATTTAGAAAAACCCCATTCCCAAGACTAATGATCAACTTAGAAATATATATAGGTACTCGTTTTAACATATCACTTTGAGTGTAGCTTGGAAAAGAAGTTGACTTTGTATTCCTCCATAGGTTAAGGGAACCTAGCTTGGACAAGTGGTGGGATTTATATTCCTCCAAGGGAGCCTAGCTTAGATAAGTGCACCATGAAACCAACACTCTTATGATGCAACCAATCATATGATACATGTTTTATGTATGCTTGATGCGTCAAATGAAGAAATCCTAGATTAGCAGTGGACTTTTCTTGGATGAGTTTGAACGTCATATAAAAGTAGGTTGTTTTCCTCAATTTGGGTCCTAGCTTGGACAAGTGGTGGACCTTGAATAAGGTTAGGTACTCATTTTGAGCTTAGTTTGGATAAGTGGTGGGCCTTGAAAATTCACCTTGAGATAAATTATAGGTAGGACAATAAGGTATACACAACGATAATAACCGGAATGCACTAGTATTTTAATGGTTCAATTGACTAAAACCATGAAATTTCATGTCCAATTTTACTCTCAATGTGTAATCTACGTGTATAAATTGGAATAAGACCTTAAGCAAATTAACATCTTTGACCAAGATCTCATTACTTTATACGTGATATGTTGAAATTTGTCCAACCTAGGAATTGGGATTTTCCCACTTTACCTAATATAGTCTTCTAATTCTGTTTCCGCACTATGATCTCGGTGAAAAATGACTCCAATTAGCACTTTATAATTCCAAATCACTCCAAATTTGAACTAGGGTCTTAACATACCATGTTCCACTCTATGATCTTGTCAAAACCTGAAAAATTTATGTTTTTTGATGCAATGATAATAATCATGATTATTATCTAGGTGACAAAATTTGCAAGTTTATTCAAATTTTTTGTATCAGATGTTTAGAAAAAAGTGTTTTAAGACCTATCCCAAGGTTTCATAATTTTTGGATCGGTTCTGCTTATGTTCACTCAATTTTGTGTGTAATCCAAAGGTTTAAGTACATTCAGCTTGATTTTGACCCTCAAATACACTCCAAACTTTGCAAAACTTTCCCCAAATGTTAGTAAATTATCAGGACAATGTTTTCCCAATTCTAATTCCCCTGTTTTGCAGCTGAAGATAATAATCATGATTATTATGTACAAGCCTGTTGGAGCAAGTTTTTGAACTTTTGATATTGTCCAGGTCTTATGCAACCTAATGCAACAATATCCAAATTTGAATGCAAAAATCACTAAGGAGATAATAATCTTTGTTTTGGCCAAACCTTAAAATCTTTCTTGAAAGTTGGATTTGACTTACCACAACTTTTCCAAGGTCACTTATGACTCAGAATGATGATTTTTGACCTCTCAAACTTACCTGTTAAGTCATGTACCTGAAATTCCTTGAAATTACGCAAAGCAACTCATTGATGACACTTCAGAGGGTAAGATAGGTTGGAATTCCACCTTGATTTCTACTCCTAGTCAAATCAGCAAATGGTAGTAAAAAGTGTCCAACAACACTGGTTTTTTTGTTGTTTTCTTGTTTTCATGAAAAAGAGCATCAATCTTCAGTCTTTGACATAGTCTAAAGCGTTAACCCCATACAAACATCCTAATCTAATCGTAAAAGGTCCTTGGCAAGTACAACTACTCCCAAGAATCTTCTACACAACTGAAGTCGACTCACTTCAACCGTGCGGTTTCTAAATGTTGTTTTTTGGCTCTAGGCAAACCTAGAGGAAGTCCTTAGACAATAAAATCTTTACACTGAGGTTTTTCCCTAGTTTAGGTCACCTTGTCCCTGGCAATGGTGCCAAATGTAAGCTCGTTGTTTGCCAAGCCTCTCTATCTTATTGCAGTAATTGCAAGAACCATGTACATATATGTCATACCATGGGACGGAGTCGACTCAACTAGTGCATGGAGGATACAAGATGTTGTCAGGCTCTTGGAAAACACACTCAATCCTTACCTACTCAAAACCACACTCAACTGCATGTCAGGCAACAAAAGCTAGTAGTCACATTGCAATAAATCACATCGATTCACCAAGCAAACAAAGTCTAAACGCAACCAAACTTATAGAAAGGATTTCCAATGTCTAAGAGCACATCCTTATGGCCTCAAATCCTCCTTTTGACCACTTGCCAAAAATGCAATTATTATCTATAAGACAAATTTGAGCTAACTATTTTCGGTCCCGAATACAATCATAAGCTTAGCAATGCAGCCCCAATACCCCTCCTATGCTAAAAATTCATTTTAGATACCTAAAACTTGAGTTATGATTAGATTAAGAAGAGGATAAGTCATAGCATAATCCCCGGGGAGGTCACCTAAGAAAAATGTAACCTATCACGTGAGTTCAACAGAAGGATATTTAAAGTTCTTGAAACTTACAGAAATATATGTACAGAAGGGCATTATTTCTTCAAATTTGAAATTTTTTTTACAGATTTTAAGGGAAAGGGTATATTATATTCCTAAAAAAATTCACAGATAAGGGGTTTTACAAACATGTCTTGAACGCACGTGCTATGGTAATTGTACACATAGTGAATCCCCCGAGGCATAATCATTGATTCATCGCAAGAAACTTACAATGTCACAGAGAGCTTTCACCTGCAAACACAATGGAATAGACGACACTCCAAACAAACCATTTGTGAGGGAGATACAAGCTCGAGAAGAAGAACGAGAGAACACAGTACATAGAGACAGCAACGTAAAAATATTATCCAAAAGAACTCCTTGTTTTTTACAAAAAGTGGCTTTTATACCTTAGCCAAGGTCTAAAAATGTCAATCTAACTCATCTCTAGGTAGAAAGGGACTAGGAAAACTTAAATTTAATAACAAGCTAGAAGCTCATAGCTTTGACTACTGGCTTTATAATCATGTGAAGGAGTATCAAAATTACATTTAGCTTAAGACAAAATTTGGCAAAAACTAAAAGTCATTACAATAGTACGTCTCAATGGGTGATTTGCTACTTTGTTAGCCTTGCTGCTAACATCCTTCAACCCCTTGTTATTGTCAACAATAGGCTGCTCCTCTTGAAAATCTACTCCTTCATTGTCGAAACCAATGTGCTGCACATTTTTTGGGACACCCTCTTCTACTTGTGCTTTGATAGAGAGTATTGGCCTCGCATGGAGATCTTCTACCTGTCTGCCATACATCTTCAATCACGTATCCTTTAAAGAAAGAGAAGATACACATAATAGGAGCATGAACTTTATCTGGTGTTTGAAAATGTTCCCCTCTTTTGACCAAGCGCATGTGCAACACGCCCATAAGCTCTCGAGTTTGTACACAGTGTGCACTATCTCAGGGTTTGAGTCACTTTGTACTAGTGCATGCGAGCCGTCATCCCAGCCATCATAGAAACATGCTCATCGAGAATTTTGATTGCCCTCTCAAAAGAATTTTCCTCAAGATTTTCAATTGCATTGTTGTGAAGAAAACCTTTATCCTTCATCATTTGAACGTACCAATAAAAAGGAAGAGCCAAAGAGGTTAATTTGTGCAACAACCAATCAACTCTAAATCAAGCCGTCTTTCTTGATCATGAGCTTCCAAGAAATTTGGACTTCAACACACCATAGTAGGCTTCAATGTCCCCATTTGTGTCTTGTCCAAAATGTGGGAGTGTCCTGACTGCATGCACCCACATGTCTACAAAACAAAAGCATATATCTAGTCAAGCCAAGAAAGGAGAATAAAATGTTTCTGCATGACCTAAAGCCAACGTACATACAAGTTTTTGGGAGCAAGTATGTTTTGAAGTATTCAATGAATGCCTCCTCCTCATGGTACTCGAGGAAGAAGGAAGCTAGCATGCCCTGAATGCACTCTTGTGTTTCCACCTCAGACATACTTGAAGGCCCTTGCATATGCATGATGACTCCAAGGATTTTAAACATGGAAGCCCTAGTTGGCCAGCCTTGTACCTTCCTAAAAAGATGCTTAATCCAACATCGGCGCACATGCCAGAAGCACAAGTAGATAGGAATATTGAAGACGTGCCTATACTCACATTGAAAAACAATGAGCAATGAAAGACAACCAAAAAGAGTACATATATCTACATGAGGGATGAGTAATACTTAATTGCACTAATTTCTATCTCTACATCATCCACCATGAAAGTAGAAGGTTCCCAACATTTATGGTAATCTAGTATAGAATCTCTAAATTGAGACAGCCATAAACATGTCACCTCCAGCATGAGACTTGAAGTCAATACCCAAGCTATGAGCGTGCCATTGCAATGGGCATCGAAAACCAAGATAGTGTACAATTGGAACTATAACAAAAAAGGTTCCCATTTCATTATGCCAGTAGTTAAAGGATATGCATGGCAATAATGGAAAACAAAAAACAGCTCAAAGGAGGAAGATTTTTTATGTGTAGATACAATTGAGCTTGGGCCGACACCAATGGGCCAAATAGCTCACACCATATGGATGAAATATACCAGATACAATCATAAATTTGAGAAGAGGCTTCGCTCAGAAGAGAAACTTACACAATCAAAATAGCAAGAAAACAGTGAGTAATTTGGAAAAATGGATAGCACTATTGCATTTGGAACGGCCAAACATCCCACTCTACAATATCAAAGTGCTCAAATCCGAGCTGGGACGAGTAGTTTATGGTCAAAACAGGCTCCAAAAACAGCAAAAACTGAGTAGCAGCTCTTCATCCTCTTCTCTCCATGTTTTTCTGGTTTTTTTCATAGTTTTTCTAGTTTCCACTTTTCACTTTATCCCTTGGGAACCTTTGGCCTTTTGATTGACCTCAAACGGACCCCGGATAGGCCAAAAAATGGCAACGCAGTGCGTTTTTGTTACCTTCTACATCCATCCGCACACCTGGCACTCAACTTTTCCCAATAATTCATCTCACAATCACGAGAAGTGTACCCTAAATATAGTTCTCATGGTGACCTTTTTGCATTATTCATCACAAGAAAACACTCCCATTGTGTCCTCACTTATCCACGTGCCACACATCTACTATTGGGAAAATGTCTGGTAGCTCATCCATCACCAACACCTTCACTGAACCACTCTCTAGTTATTTCTCCATTGGGTTAACCATCCTTTTCCACTATTGCTTTTTACCTTAGGCACCATCTCTATAAACTGTCCAAAAGTAACATCTACTTTCCTGCTTGTTAGATCCTCCTTCAAGTCATAGCTTAATTGTCGATCTTCTAGTGGAAAATTGAAAACATGAAACTTGTGACGAGCTCTTCTTTTCCTCTTGGCCTTGACATCCTTGTCTTCATGGATCTTTCCCTTCTTCTTAGTAGGATTTGCACCATTTCTTCCTTCCTTATCCTGTGTGGTCCTCTTCCCAATAGGCATCACTAATGTATCCTCCAGCTTTGCTGTCTTCTCCAAGGTGACCACACTTAGCACTTTTGTCTTTCCCTTTTCCTTTTGGGTTAATCCACTGGTTCCTTCTTCTCCCTTAATTTCAATACCATAATCATTTGATCTAGTTAGCACTTGTCTTGGCAATGGATACATGTCTCCCCCCATCCTTGGTGGCTTATCACATTGTGGGCTAATGTGGCTCAACTCTCCACAATTATAACAGGTGGGCCTTTGCCTTGAGACCCTACCATTGCTTTGTCCAACACCATTCCTGGGTTTTTCTTCACCTCTTGGCTGATTTGAAAACCTCACACAAGCTTGACTATTTCCCACATTACCTAGCATGTTTAGGCTAATATTCTTTGTTAAATCTACCACTTGCCTCATGTCTTGCCTTAGTTCATCATCTTGCACTGTTGTAGTGTCCACTGCTGGTATAACTTGAGGAGTAATAGAAACCAGTGGTTCATGATGAACCCTTGGTATGCAACCTTGCAAATAAACCATAGGTTGAAACTCAGACCTCCTGGGAAAAGACTCTACTCCTAGTTTACTCATTCTTCTCAGCTTCCACTCTTTGTTCCTCGCTACATCTAGTGCATCTTCATATGTCCTACGCTTCTTTAGCTCCACTCTCCAATGTATATTCTCCCAAAGACCAGCCAAGAACCTATCCTTGTTCATCATGTCAGGTGGGGCTCCCATGCCATTGAAAATTTACGTATATACTCACACCTTCCCTTTGCATCAAACCCTGTACTACTTGCCACACTCTGTCAGGATCTTCTGTCTTCACAAACTCCACTTCCAATCCATGCCTTAAATTGTCCCGACTTAATCTAACAGGTGGATCAACTGCACGCAACTCCTCTTCAAATGCTTTGGACCAAACTCGTGCATCCCTCTTTAAACAAATTTGGAGAAGACGTAACATCTGGGCAGTATCATGAACCTAGTTGCTAATTCAGGCAACCTTCATCTATTCCAAAAAGTCTTCCACATCTTCATCACTTCTTCCATGAAGTTCCTGATAAGAGAAAGCCATGTCTACCCAAGTTTCAATGCTTTGAGAACCCCTTCTAACACAGGTGTAAGAACCCAAAACTTTTTACTGACTCAATCCCTAGAAACTTCAATGGAGCTCAAACTTTTAGAAAAGGATGAACACATGCACATCAAATGAGTTTTCATAGTTAATCATCGGAATTACAATAGGCAAAGGAGATTCTAGTATCTCTCTTAATCTTCTTGGCCCAAACATAAAGACTATGTGCTGCTGGTTAAAATTTTCATGTCCACATGAACATTTATCTAGATTCTTTGTGCAAAATGAAAAGGAGTGAACTGAGGTCCATCGTGATTATCAATTAAAGGTCGACCAAGCAGCTCCCATCTAAGCACACTTGACTAATCACCCTCTGATTTTACCAGAATTTCACCAGCATAACAACATAAATGGCTCAAAAGACCAAAAAACTAGCCATCACAACTTGGAAAAATTTTGGTAGAGTTTCCCCAGAATTAGAGCCGTAAAAACCCAAAATACAGACTGTATAAGTATGCATAACCTGCCAACAATTGCATCCAAGCATCAAGTAGGAACACTAGTACATAGCCTATGACGAGGTCACGGAAAGGGTGCTCTAGCCACCGTATCACCAAAAGAATCGCACACTTGAGAATCCCCCAACTCAATAAAACCTCACCACGACCCTCTCACAAAGGTTTATGCAAATATCGTATAGTCAAGTCTTTGAAATGACTATCTTCCAGACCAAGTCTTAGAAATGGCTGGGACTGCCAAATAAAACCAAGTATGGCTCCACAAAGGCGTACAATGGCAGTATTCAGAAGTGACGTACAATACCAGACAATACGCTCAAATTGGCACCAAATGATGCATACCCATGACAACTACAAGTGACTCCCACTTTCAACTGTACTTGTACCCTATAACTTGTAACGTATAAATTGTAATCTCGAATCTGTAATTTTGAAGTTGAGGGTACTTAAAGAAGTTCCTCCATGGGGGCACCAAAAGAATGTGAGCGATATGGAAACACACACAAAGACTCTATAATCACCCGACACACACTCTTTGGATAATACACACACACACACACACACACACACACACACACACACACACACACACACACACACACACACACACACTATGGGGTACCACTCGGCTTACACACCCACATGACCGAGACAACGAACACACCTATGGAGTGAGAGGAGAGAGACTATCCATTTTCCCACTCAACATAGACATAGAGACACACACATACATGCACAAAAGAGCTCAAACAAGGAAGATTTGTGATGTGTAGATACATATGAGCTTGGGCTGACACCAATGGGGCAAATAGATCACACCATATGGATAAAATATACCAGATACAATCACAAATTTCAGCAGAGGCTTCACTCACAAGAGAAACTTACACAACCAAAATAGCAGTAAAACAATGAGGAATTTGACAAAATGGACAGCACCATCTCGTTTGCAACGGCCAAGAATCCCACTCTACAATATCAAAGTACTCAAATTCGAGCTCGGATAAGTAGTTTATGGCCAAAACAGACTCCAAAAACATCAAAAATTGAGTAGCGGCTCTTCATCCTCTTCTCTCCACGTTTCTCTAGTTTTTTTCTCTTTTGTTTTAGTGTCCACACTTCACTTTATCCCTTGGGCACCTATGGCCTTTGGATTGACCTCAAATGGACCCCGACCAGGCCAAAAAATGGCCATGCAGTGTGTTTTTGTTACCTTTCTACATCCATCCGCACACTTGGCACTCAACTATTCCCAATAATAAATCCCGCAATCCGTGAAGTGGCCCCCAAATATAGTTCTCATGATGACCTTTATGAATAATTCATCACAAGAAAACACTCCCATTGTGTCCTCACTTATCTACGTGCAAGTCTTGATCACATTTGAGTCGTCTGACACACCTGCTTACCTCATAGCATGATCCTACTGTGATAGCTTCCTCGAGAAGTTTTACGCTCCACCAACTGCTCATTATTATAGAAAAACACACTGATACTTGTGAAAATGAAAATTGATGTACCATGTACACGCTATCCTACCTGTACACATGTGGAACCCATGTAACCACCTGGCTCTAGACAATGGGAAATTCTTTATTCAATGCACCATGCATGTGTATTTACATATGTGCAATCACTTCTTTCAAAAACCTCCTAACAACGACGACGAGCTCTAACTTGGTCAGTGTGGCTTGTTTGGCTAGTGTGGACCTTGAAGCCACGCTGAAAAGGAGGCCAACTTGCCACGTTGGCACGCTAGCCGAAATTTAACCAAAGCCTTCTTCGCTTGCAAGTGCAGTTACTACACTCGCCTTTATTGTAAGCACACAAAGCCTCCATAGTCACCATGCCGGCCCCATAAATAGCATATTGGCTTATAATGGTTGAATTTAGCTTCTTTTTTGGACCGTTATTCACACATCGACATATCATATCCAAGAATCTCACTTGCTTTATTGAACATCTCAAGAGCTGCTAGCACCTGAGCTACATCTTTTCTCATCCTAATTGCTTGGGCACCCTACTAGCCTGGAAACCTGAAGGCACAAGATGCTTTGTAGTCCGTAAACAAAGTACCGCTAGAAAGATCTTCCGTAGCTGCTATACTCATGGAAATCCTAGGTGAATTTGCGGAGTTGTAGAGAACTAGTGGAAACCTCAACTTCCATTCTTTCTCTCTCTTTTAACTCTTACATACAATTCAAGGCTATCATTGCTATCGATGATCCCTATATATTTTAATTGTTGATCCATCGCGATGCCATAAGTCCTGTACGATCACACACCAATTGCATGGATGTGAAAGTCCTCCTCTTTTTGTGATCTTGGATACTCCTCAATCACTACTTCTCCAGGGAATTACTCATTCATTATCTTCTTACGGATTTCATTCAACCCCAATGTACAATATTGCATTATATCATTCCATTCTTGTTATTGTAATGTTGAATTGGCATTCACGCCCATCCAAGTAGCATTATATTCATTGTAGTTAAAATCTTTGATCTCATAACCGCTCTCAAGCTTAACATTATCTATAACGACCCCGCTTGAAATTAAGATGTTTACCATGAACATAGCACTTCTAAGAGGTTTTTTCTTCTATCAGTTTTCTCTCAAGCACACCTTTTCTAATCATCCTCAATTGAAATGCTACCCGAGTTTCTCCAAAAGATCTAGATGAAAAACTCCTTGTTGTTTGTCTGTGATTGTTGTCTTTGGTACCAATTTTGTTCTTGTCCATTGTAGTTTGAAATTAATAAATCTAAATTTCAAATAAAGTTCAGGTGAAGATGATGCAAACCTTCCTTGCACATTACTAATAGGTCAATTTTGCATCTCTTGCACGTTTTCTTTCACAAGTCAAAGTGTGATCTGCCTTGAAAAAAATAGACCAAATTTTCAAAATATGTAAATTCTCTACAATTTGAAAGGAAAGGGTACCTATCAAACATCAGCCCTGAATTGATCTTTCAGGACTATTGGAATAGTGGCTCCAGTATTTCAGTTGCTTTTGATACACGACCTATAAAGTCAAGTGTTGTTGACACCACTAGGTTGCAATTCACAGTAGCTACACTCTAGATAGTACGGTGCTATTAGTAATCAATTAGAGGCCTACAAGACTTTCAAATTAGGAAGTATTAATGTGTATCGCACAAAGAGAATACTTTCATAATTGCCTCAAATTACCTACATAGAAATTTTAGCAAGATCTTATTGAACCTTGTCCATAGTCATTTTCTTTATGATTCTTGACTTATTATGGCATGATTTTAATGATCCTTTTTTAATGAGCATGCAACTGTGCACCTATGTCACACGTGTCAATGCAAGGAACTTGCCGATACACTGTGTGCGAGCCACAAATGGCTCCAAGCACACAACAAGCCTAAAATAGTAAGCTCAAAGATGGTGATGGTGTGTCACTCACCGCTCTACGCTTGCTATCGTGGAGGATTCCTCACCGCGAAGAAGAGGGAGATGCCTCTACGCCACGCTCAACCGCTTCTCCGCCGTCGTGCCTTCGTAATGCTCGATCGCACACACACTCCCTCTCTCTCCCTCTCTCACTCTCTCACACATACACACACACACAAGGAGATGAAGAAGAAGAAGATGAAGATGGAGCAAGAGCACTTTTCAATTGCACAAATGAGAGAATGAGTGAATTTTAGGTTTAGTTGACTTTTATATGAGCTCGCCCCATTCACACTTGGGCGCCCATGCTTAGCCAATTAATCCCTTGAATGTTCCAGTTAGAATGTGCCTCTCATCGGCGATCACTCTTACCCTTTTCCTATTGGATCGACAAGCCCGGTACCTAACTCTACCAAGTAAATAATACAACGTCCATCGTAGGGATAGGGTGTCCATGAGCCGTGAAGGTTAACATGCTCGAAAGCTATTGAGTTGAAGCTCGTTCATTGAGGTGGAAGAGTATTTGAGATGAATGTCCTTAGTCTTCTTCAGTCACTGCAAAATCAAACAACATTGGCACAGTAATTGCATTCTCATATACAATTAGAAAGCATATGCAGTTTTAGGCAGATAAATTGATTGGTAGCATACTAAACCATTAGAAAGCATATGCAGTTTTTAGGCAGATAAATTGATTGGTAGCATAATTCTAAATCATTTGTCAGTAATAAACATTATATTTCAATATAATCAAACGCATAAACAATTGTAAAGGTAAAAAATTAAACAAGTCTGGGGTCGCTAATTTAACGGTCGAAAGGCACTAAAGATCGACTATTAATACCATGGGTAAGCTTGTCAATTTTCTCTGATCAATTAAGTTGTTTAATCGCGAGAGCCAAGTATTTCATGTCTGAGGGCTGACTAGAGGCTATACCTAGAAGACCTTGTAGTTAAGCTACGATAAAAGGAATTTCTCATGAAATCATCACTTGACTGATTACCTTTTCTCTGACCCCCCAAAGTCTTTTCACAGTGATTCCATTTTGATGTGTGTGCTTATTTTGTATGCCTTGGGTTTTTTGCTTTTCAAGGAAAAGCGCCCACACTGGGAAACTCTAGGGATCTAGTACCATAGGCGATACATGTGAGTGAAGTACCACATCAAGCTGAGATTTCTCTTCCAGCTAAAGATTTTACATTGTGGCACTTTGATGTTTTTTTTTGTTTATTCGTTTTCAGCATTTTAATTTTGTAACTTTGGGGGGTCATATAACAATGTTACACCTCCCCAGGCTCATCACACTAGTAAACTCCCTTTATAATACTTAAGCTAAAGGTCAATAGGGACTACGCCCACTAGAAAGCCCTAGTACATTTCACACAATGCTGCCTAAATCGGATTAAGAACCTAAGTAACCATTAATTATTAGGAAGGCATTCCCCATGGTATTAAGAGAAGATCTCTAGCACCTAGCTTGGTCAAACTAGCTTAGTTGGACTGCTTGATTTTTAAACCTAGACAAGTGATTATGACAAAAAATTACATTAAATTTAATGTTTGATACTAAGAAAATGTGTTGAATATTATGCTACAACTCACAATTAAAGTAGACAACCATGGATGAAAAAAGATAAGGGGCAATGCTAATGGACAAGAAACACCTGTTTGCGTTGATAATCGCACTTTATTTGAAGAGTGAGTCGAGATAAAGATTCCATGAAGGTCCAGATCCTAACAATAGCAACACGCTCCTGTACACACTAGGAGACACAAGGAATACCTCTAGGAGGCACATCAGTGGGAAAAGGTACCAACACTTATTGAACACAACAATAAAACATAAGGAACCCTAACCTAATTATTTGCACTCCCCCTAGAGAATCAAGGGAATAGGATATTGTAGAGATTGGGGAGAAAACCTAAGGCTAAACCCCTATCCTCGTCATCGAGATAAACAAAGTCATCATCCATGAGACCATATGTGCCATCTGTGTAGTCATGTAAATCTTCTTCTTCATCATAGGTACCCATGTTTACTAAGAAGGTCACTAGACGCCTATAGTCATCTTGGTCAAAAGGGTAGGCTTGTGTAATGGGAGATACACTCTCTACTAAGTATGGATCAGTCGTGGTCAAGAGACGTATCAACCATTCTAACTCCTCGAAATTCCTCTCACATGCTAGGTACCTACCAAATCCCATTCACAGGCAAGCACCGAAAAGACCATGTGAAACATTTGTGAAAAGTAACGAGGGTACCTCTCACCCAAGGCAGGAGTGGATGACTCTAGCGTACTAGCCATATATGTACACACAAATAAATGATGGTTAGAGTGCAAATATTACAAGGGTCGTGTTCTTGTGCATAATATGTTTTTATGATTTTGTGCTATGGCTATTGCTCTTTTACTTTTTTATCTTGTTTTTGTGAGTATAAGCATTTATATATACATTCCCTAAGATTGGAGATTAAGAATTCAGGGAGAAATGTTGAGAGGGGAGTGAGTGAATGATGACTGTTAGAAAACACTCCCCCCCTTCCTTGGGTAGATCATACCGTTTGAAATGATGTCGTCACCCTTTGAAACCAGTTGTTCCAAGTTGTTATAGGTGAAGGCTTTAACTAATAGTTTTCGACCGCCCTATGCGTTTCATCTAGTTGTGAGGGTGGTAAGGTACTCTCCCATGATTTTATTTACAACATTGTTGTAGGTGGTGAACTTACAACGGGAGGTGCAAACTCTTTCTTGCTTGTATGGATATGTACAATGGTAGGTGGAGGTTGTGTCGAAGCTTCTATTTCCGTATAGGAACTACATGAAGAGCAAGAAGCTTCATTTGATTTCCCTGTTTCTGAGCTAGGTGGAACAAATCGTTCTTTCTTTGGTACCCAAACTAGCTCTAGAGCAGGTGTGTAACATTCCGTGATTTTTTCCTTTCCGCGATCTTCAATTGTTTTGGAGCCACAGGATTGAGCTCACATGGGCCCGGTGACAAGTAAGAGCACAATTTACGTTTTGGCACCCAGATTTGATCATTTCTTTCATAGTAGCCTTGGGCTTCCAATAGTTTTTTAGGAATCCAATGCAACGTTTCTTTACATTTCTCGGGGTGAATGGGACGTCTCTTACCAAACTCCTGTCTTTTAGCACTGACTATGGTTGCTAAGGAAGATTTCGGGACCCACTTGTATGTTTTCTTTGTTATATTGGGATGGGTCTTGTGTGTCTCAAGCTTTATTTCAGCTACATCAGTTGAATCTCTAGAGAGTTGGGCTATGGGGACATATGGTTCAACCTTTTGGACCTAAAATGTTTTGGGTTTTATTTCCTTAAGAGGAAATATCTCAGGGACTATGGCTTGAGTGGCAGGGCTAAGAGTTGGTTTCTGTGTTGTGACACCCCCTGTCCCCCAATCAATAGTGCATTTGGTGGCTATCATCCACGTGCGTCCTAGATTTATATTACCCTCCATAGTTCCAACAGGCATGACCAAAAAGTGTTGAGCTACAACCCCATTGTCATAACTGACAGAAGTGTGCCAGATTCCAAAAACCAAAGTTTTTTTCTTGTTGACACCCTTGACTTGGATAATACTCTCAGATAGAGGTGGCTTCGCTAACTGACACCACACCCTATATGATAGCATATTATATTTAGCACCCGTGTCTAATAAGGAGTTATATAGCACTTTTCCATAGGCGTTGTTTAGCTCAATAGGGTATCGTAGAGGTGTATCAGAGTCCAACCAATCCTCGTCGGTTTCAACGTGGAATGCATGTGTGACTCCAAGGTTAGCCTCTGTTGTAGATTTCTTTTCATTTATCCTAGCACGCACATTTGCTCGATATCGTCATCTCTTATATGGCCTTCTTTTCTTGCTGAGGTTATGATTTTGGGTTATGTTTGAACCAGACCCGCTTGATATGTCTTCGCTTGTACCTTTTTCACTCTTGGATAAATCACCATAGGCTGTTGTACTAGGCCTTGAGTGTTTAGTTTCTTGACTTGATTCATTGGTCATTTCCTCTAGCCTTGAATCAATCTCTCCTTGACATTCCGTTTCTGAGGTATCATTAGTTTCACTCTTAGGTAGGTCTGCCTCTCTTTTATCGTCAGAGATTATATACACTACACCTGACATGTTTACTAGTACGATTTGTGGGGTCTTCTCCCTCTTATTTACATCATTAGCTCCATGTTTGGAGCGAGTGGCTCTACTAAAGGTTTCCTTCAAGCGGCTGAGCACACTCGGCCCGAACCGTGGGTCCATGGCATGCATGTCTTGGTTAAGCTATCGGGATTAGACATTGGGAAACCCTCCATGACGTCGTAGTCAGAGAAAGAGTCACTAGCCGCTATGTTCGGGTCTTGGTTTGTACTACCTTGGGTCCCCGCCGAGGGCCCGGAACCTAAGGTAGGTGGATAATGAGAACTCGCGTAAGTCAAAATTCTCTTTAGTTACTCTGCCTCTAGCACACGACCAGAGCACAGATGCATGTGCCTTTGGCACCCTACAAGCGTCGGCGAATAACCTCGAAGGTTAATCGCTTACTTTTTTAAGCGTCCATTTTCACTTGTGTTTTTACATTTTTAATGTTTTTTAATGATCGGTTTTTTTATTAAAGTGTGTGATAGCTCAAAACGAGCGTATCACTCAGAGAGTTGTGGTGTGATTTACAGCACAACGTCCGGTCACCTGAAGCTCCGTTGGTCCTCAAAAAAGTCGATTTTTAGCTACGTGTGAAGCTAAAATTCGTAATTTTAAAGGGCGATAGATGCCTAAGCCTGAGCGTGAGCTTGGGCTTGGGTCTGGGAGATATTCCCGATCCTGGTCCTACCTTTTTTAAAAAAAAAAATAATAATTTTTATTTATTTATTTTTTAAAAAATATTTATAAGGATAAGGTCGCCGCGGCCTACGCGAGAGCACACACACACTCTACCTACCTACTTCCAACTAATACACCTAGTGCTACACACTAACACACTCTATTAGCTCTCACAAATCTACTTCCTCCTTACTGTACATTACATTACAGAGAACTAACAACCTTAATACTAACACCTTACAGAGAGAAAAAACACAGTATCTTTGAAAACACCATTAACAAAAAAATTACACAGTAGTAACAAAAAATACTTCTTTTCAACACACACATCCTCCTTCCTTACCTTTCCTACAATTGAAATTGCACCACAAAAGAAGCACAGAGTGCCATTCAAGCTTAGTGTATGGCATTCCCCGGCAGCGGCGCCAAAAATGTGCGCGTATGTCGCACGTGTCAATGCAAGGAACTTGCCGATACACTATGTGCGAGCCACAAATGGCTCCAAGTACACAACAAGCCTAAACTAGTAAGCTCAAAGATGGCGATGGTGTGTCACTCACCGCTCTACGCTTGCTATCGTGGAGGATTCCTCGCCGTGAAGAAGAGGAAAACGCCGCTACGCCGCGCTCAACCGCTTCGCCGTTGTCGTGCCTTCGTAATGCTTGATTGCACACACACTCCCTCTCTCTCCCTCTCTCTCTCACACACATTCACACACACACAAGGAGATGAAGAAGAAGAAGATGGAGATGGAGCAAGAACACTCTTCAATTGCACAAATGAGAGAATGAGTGAATTTTAGGTTTAGTTGACTGTTATATGAGCTCGCCCCATTCACACTTGGGCGCCCATGCTTATCCAACTAATCCCTTGAATGTTCTAGTTAGAGTGCACCTCTCATCGGCGATCACTCTTACCCTTTTCCTATTGGATCGACAAGCCCGGTACCTGACTCTACCAAGTAAATAATACAACGTCCGTCGTAGGTGATAGGGTGTCCGTGAGCCGTGAGGGTTAACAGCAACATGAAATTCCCACATCCTTCTCTCATTTTAACAACATTAATTTTTATGTTATATTGAAGTTTGATTCTTTTATTTAGAACAGGTATCGAATTCTATTTATAAATACTCCTTTTTTAAGCTTGACTTTGTGATCACTTTTTGAAATTCCTCATTAACGCTAAGCAACACTATGTGATTTTTTACATGACTTCATTCATAAATTGATGCTATAAACGGATATGAATACATTTGTGAGCTTACAAATTGTGGCACTTACAAATTTATGGAGATTTTTTGGCTGTGTCCTATTTAAAATGCCTCATTGATATATTTTTCTAGTTCATTACATTTAACCTTGTTTAGTCCACAAAAGTTTACTATACTCCAAGTGTCTATCTTGACTCACATTACCCCAATGACTTTATTTCTGACCTTCAATTTTCATAACTTGTTAGCCTCTAGTGATTCACAAAGACCTATGTGGAACATAAGGTGAGCTACCTACTTTCTTGACCTTAACGCATGCATATCATCACAAACACGCACATTTAGAGAGCAGCAAACATGTTACTCCTTTCCTCACTCCACATTAACACCTCTCATTCTTACATTCACTTTGTACTGCACACGATTCATCTAAGAGTAATACTGTTTTTCTTTTCATTATTTGCAAGTCATACTTGCCATCAAAAGATGTGTTCGCCAATATCTTTAAGTTTTTTTAATTGTGTCGTATATAGTCTTGAGTATGACAAGTCCTTTGTCTAAAATTAATCTCACTATTTAGTTTTGAATCTCTTGTACATTCGTATTGCTTTATAGGTTAAATTACACTACTACTCTTTTCAAGTATTTCTTGCACGTATACTAATTTCCATTCAACTGCATGGCCGGTTAAAGTGACACATTCAACCCTCATTAACTATGCTTTGGTATTAGTTTGCTAGTTGCAACTCTCTCTAGCTTCTACATGAACTCTGTTTGCGACGCCCCCCTGATCCAAATTATGACTCTTTCAATTATAGCTCTCTCCACACGTACACACACAACTGAATACAAGCCCGTTATATTGATAACTAGAAGGAGTACAAGTCTGTAATCAAAGATAAGCAAACAGGGAAGAGCAAAGGCTATGGCTTTGTTACTTACAAGCACATGGATGCAGCTCGCTGTGCTCTCAAAGAGCCTAGCAAGAAGATTGAAGGGCGGGTTACCGTGCCACAATTAGCTTCAGTTGGGCCATCTGTTCCATCAAATGATCAAAGTGGCCGCAAAATCTATGTGGGCAATGTTCCACATGACCTTTCTGTTGAAAAGCTACTCTTGTTCAGTCCCTTTTATTGCAAGAACCCTCTCTCATGGAGCTTTCGGGATCACGCCTGCAAGACAGTCCCATCAAAGCAGTGGCTAGTTTGTTAATGCATTTGGATTTTGGTGAGTGTTTCCTGCGACAACCTACACTGAACGTGCTGCGCACAACCGATCCTCTTGGGATATTTTGCAGTTTGCATTTGGTTTTCAAATGTTCTTGTTTTGAGCATGCTCTAAAAGACGGGAGTTGCTGCACCTTGACTGTTGCAGAGGTACCTGATCTTCTAGTCTTGCTGGTCATGTAGGTAGAGTGTCAATCGTGAAGCTCAACTTTTCATTGTGTTTAGTGGTAGTCTTTTCATCTTTGGTTCCTTTCGCAATCTAGATTTGTTCAATAACCGTTACCACCACACCAAGCTCCTTCCGGAAGGGATGCATGTCGCAAAAATTTCGCACCCAATCCTCGGTCAGTGCTTCCTCATCTTGTCCATTTCATTGGGATAGCGACCTAATGTTTGCATAAGCGAGATGTATGAGTTCCATGCCTTGGTGATGTCGGCATGATGACGAGTCTAGCTCCCAAGTTCAATCCCTAGCCCCAAAGCCGTTGTATGATCACTCCCCCCGGATGAGGCGTTGGAGTTGATCCCTTCCTATCGAGTCCATTCTTAGCCCAAATTGTAAAAAAGATGTCCATCTTTTTTCTCCCTAAGGGGGGAGGTGTGGTGTGTAGTCATGTAGGTAGAGTCCGGCCACCTAGTGTGGTCGGACATGTTATGGTTGTAACCAACTCTCTAGCATAATATAAGGAGGTGCCCTCTCAAGGTAGAGGCAGACTCAGCTCGAGCCTAATCCCGTGCACACCACAATATTTACCAATTAAGCAAAAAAAGGTCAAATTATAGCAAAATTGACATTTTAAAAGCTGGCAGGTAATGGGAGGGTCATCACTGACCTGCCAGGGACTCATTTAGCAGCAGGGGGCGTTTTTTGACCCGTAGGGGACTGCTTGAAATGTAAGCAACTGCCTTTTTCAGCCGGTGAGAGCTTATGAGTTCCAGAAAATTATAAATAGGACCGCTAGCTTCACATTTTACACATACTCGGAGGCTTGCTACTCTCTCTCTCTCTCATCTAGAGAGAACAGTACACAGAAATCATTAGAGATTAATCTCTAATTGATTAACCCTAATGGTAATTAGCCTAATCCTTCTTAATTAGCAAGGTTAGATTAAGATATTTGTTAATAAATCAACGATTAGACCTATGTATACTCACAAAACCTCTCTTAAATAATTAATCTCTGTTGATCATTATAATTAAGCTTAGTAATATTAAGTTAATTAATTATCCTATCATATTAGGATTGAAATTAGCCAAATTAACCATGAATTAATGGTAAATATATTAATTAAGATTAGATCAAGTTGAAGTAATTACGAGAGATGCATTAGATAGTTATTAATCTAGAAAAATTATCCTATAATTTTCTGAGTATTTTTCTTAATTAATTAGGCAGAATTACTCTGTTTTTTGAGAAATTTAAATATGAGAAATTAGTAAATTGATTTTAATTGCTGTGATATATTTTCCAATGGTTAATTAGGTGTTAAGGAACTTGTGATAATTAGGATAAGCTCAGATAATTAATCTAACTAATTAATTAGGCAGAATTACTCAATTTTTTGAGCAATTTAAATAGGGGAAATTAGTAAATTAATTTCAATTGCTGTGATATATTTATCAGTGGTTAACTAGGTGTCATGGAACCCGTGATAATTAAGATAAGCTCAGATAATTAATCTAGCTAATTAATTAGACAGAATTACTCTGTTTTTTGAGAAATTTAAATAGGGGAAATTAGTAAATGGATTTTAATTCTTGTGATATATTTATCAATGGTTGATTAGGTGTTTAAAAACTCGTGATAATTAGGAGAAGCTCAGAAAAGTAATGTAGCTAATTACTTTAGATGAAATATCTTGTTTTTTGAGCAATTTAAATAGGGGAAATTAGTAAATGGATTTCAATTACTGTGATATATTTTTCAGTGGTTGATTAGGTGTTTAAAAACCCGTGATAATTAGGAGAAGCTCAGAAAAGTAATTTAGCTGAAATATCCTGTTTTTTGAGCAATTTAAATATGGAAAATTAGTAATGGAATTTTAAATGCTATGATATATTTATCAGTGGTTAATTAAGTGTGAAGAAACTTGTGATAATTATAATAAGATCAAATAATAAATCTAGATAATTACTTAAGCAGAATTACTCTATTTGTTGAGTAATTTTAATAGGGGAATTTAGTAAATTGAATTAAAATGTTATGATATATTTATTAGGGGTTAATTAGGTACTAAATAACTCGTGATAATTAGAAAAATCTCAGATAATTAATCTAGCTAATTACTTTAGCAGAAATACTCTATTTTTTGGACAATTTAAATAAGTGAAATTGATAAATAGGTTCAAATTGAATTGAGTTATTTTTTAGAGGTTAATTAGATGTCAAATAACATGTGATAATTAGGATAATCTCAAATAATTAGTTTAACTAATTATGTTAGTGGAATTACGATGTTTTTAGGGGTAAACTAAAGGGTAAAATTAGTAAATAATGTGCTATAAAAACATGCTTTTTATTAGAGCTGTATTATAGAGTAAAGAGGCTGTGATAATTATTCCAATACTAGAAAAGTAGTATAGATATTTATCTAAGTCAAATTATACTATTTCTAGCTAAAAATTAAAGAGGGAAATTAGTAAATCATGTGCTATAATTACATTCTATTTATGAGAGCTGTATTATAGGGTAAAGAGGCTGTGATAATTATGCCAAAGTTAGAAAAGTAGTATAGATATTTATCTAAGTCAAATTATACTATTTATAGCTTAAAACTAAAGAGGGAAATTAGTAAATCATGTGCTATAATAACATGCTATTTATTAGAGCTTTATTATATGGTAGAGAGGCCGTGATAATTATGCCAAGGTTAGAAAAGTAGTATAGATATTTATGTAAGTCAAATTATTTTAATTTTAGCTGAAAATTATAGATGGAAATTATATAATTAAGTTGAAAAATAATAAGATAATTACCAGAGGTCAAGAATATCCTTATCTACTTGTGGTAATTATACCATAGTTATTTAGTGAGGTTAGTAAACTAAAATTGACCAAAAATCTTATTTTTAGCAAATGATTAATTAAAATAAATAGACTTTGTGGTTAAAAGTTTTTAGAAAAATTATAGTAAGTGTAAACCTATGATATCAAGTTAAGGAAATGAAATCTTTAAGAGAAATTAAATACTATATTAAGCCCAAAATAAGTAGATTATTAGCTTAAAAGTTAATGGAAAAATTAGAAAAAAGATATAGAAAATTATAAGAAAGTTAGGAGAGCTTAGAAAACCCTTAGTGAAGCGGTGGAAAAAGTTATCATGCTTATATAGACAAATAAGAAATTACTAGGTCAAGAATTTATCAATCAAGACTATAAATTTAACCTTGGATGGGTTACGGTTGAATACAAAGGTTAAGTTTAGATTTTGAATTATTTACCTAATGATTAGACGACCTTTTTAAAAGGATAAGAAGTTATGGCACAAGAAAAAGAACCCGAGCAAATCCTACATCTGATGATGAGGACGTAGCTTCAAAACGAACTAGAGTGTCGCACGACGACGAAGCCGGGCCCAGTAGTAGGCCTACGGAGGAGAGTCTTCAGGCGCCAGCTGAGCAGCAGATGGCCAATCAATCCCAGGTGGGTGTCCCATTATTCAATTAAGTCTTTAATTAGTTTAAGTTCTTTTATAAGTTCGCATTGCATACGTAAGAAGGATAAACTGGCTGAAAACGGAAGGTAACTTCCAACGTGCATTTGTTTATAATGTAGGAAAGAATTGTTTGGGTTAAAACTTGTTGATTTAGGAAAGATATGTTTGATCATCCTTAAGACAGCTTGTCTCAAGACACCTCCGACTCCTTAGTATAAATTGATGATAATGATTGGCTTTCTAGCCACGGATAAGTCGGTTACCCCCATGAACGATGAGTTTCTACTCCGTGTCATGTCTTGATGTTTCTACATAAGTTAGGATACCGTTTTTTATCCTAGGGGAGCCGCCCGGTTGTATAGGCCACTAGTTTGGTGTATGGGCACCCGGAACCTTGGGTGGGGCTTTATCCACTCCGGATTTGAATAAGGAATGGGTGCCGTTTTTCACCCTTAGGTGGTCTTGAGACAAGACGAGTACTGGTCATGGTTATTAAGGATAATGTTTTAATTGACAGTACCCTATCTTAAGTTTAAAGATGTCTGTTGCGGCTAAAAGAATGCTTTCAATGCTGTCTTCAAGGAATTACTGTGATGAAACGTTAAAAGAAACCATTATTTTAAATGTTAAAACAATGTGATAATAAGATAAACGAATCTTGTGTGAGTGCGGAGTGGTAAGTGGGGATTGACTAAGGTTGTCAATCATGGACGGGTGGACGTGATTTGTCAGGTAACTATCCATTCCCGCGCACTAAAACATTTTAGAAACTTCTCACTTGGAAGAGGAATCCACCAACGACTGTGCCCTCACATATGTTAGGGAAAAAAAAGCGTTGGCTAAGGAAACCATAATCTGAATGATGAAGTTATAGGGCCGGAATAAGAATTTTTTTGTAGGCCGTTTGAATATATTGTCCTGTTTTCGCTACGAGACAAGACTAGGTTTGCTTCTAAGGCTATAGACCCAAGCCATTGTCAATGGTAAAGGTCTATTCCTTGGATTTTTCTTGTTTAGAGACTTCGATTTTTATAAGGCCTAGAGAGCTGTCAAGAATCCCATCCCGATCTTGGTGTAGTCGAGGTTGGGGACATTACAAGTGGTATCAGAGCATGTGTTAACTAAAGTCTTGGACCTAGGGAAAAGTTTATAGCGTGAAGTTGAAATTAGTGATCTTTGACAAATTCAATTAAAGACGTATTTAATTAAAAAGAGGGAGTGAAAGAAAAAAGAGCATTATCCCTATCCTTGCAGGAAAATTTCCATCAGGCCTACTTCAAATTCCAGGATTTCAACATTAGGTTTATGAGGGCTTGCCTATCCCGAGTGACTATTCAATGCGAAAAAGCGTGATGAAATGGCTAGATAATAGATTTTCTACTCGTGAGATAATCCCACGAGTAGTCCATCTTGGGAGAAAATGAATCAAAGAACGTTATCTCCCTCCTGCACATCAGGCTATCAAAATGAACGAGTTCTTTGGTCTACGCCAACTAGGACTTTCGTTAGAGGAGTACTACATTAAGTTCATGTCTTTACGACACTATGCTTCCCAGATGACCATGGAGCAACAAATTGCCCGTTTCTATCAAGGCCTCAACAAACCCCTCAGTACACGTCTCGAAGCCATGAGGCATACATCAATACAAGATGCCTTCTCAGGGCTAAGCCTCTTGCAACCGAAGGAACCAACACTATAAGGAACTATAATGGATTTAATAACTTTAGAGGAAGAGCCAAGGGAACTTTCAACCAAGGATACCAACAACGTGGACTAGCTACAGTAGTAAACCTGGAGCAGAACGTCGCAAACATTAGGTGCTATAAATGCAATCAAATGGGGCACTATAGAAATAACTGTCCTGAAGAGCAAAACCCTCCTCAAAATCAAGGAGATAATGTAAGAGGAGGTAGAAATGGAGGACGAGGTAAAGGAAGAGTAAGACGAGGTTAGAGCACAGAGGGGATATCTCTGGTGCAATAGTGGAAGCTTGTGCCGAACGCAGATTGCTCAGAATGGCAAGAACACGTCGAGCGTGTTCAGATTGGCAAAGCTGAAATACATGATACTTGTTGAACGCTGATTGCTCTGAATGGTCAGTTAGACCGAGCGCGTTCATGTTGATAAGGTGGATATATGGATCTTTATGGGATTGAATTAACCTGGATTTTGAGAGGATACAAATGGTTTGTAAAGGTTTTTAAGATGGGTTCAACACTAAGAGTTTCTTGAGGAAAAATTAGCTAGCAAGTAACTCCAACCAAAAACTAGAAAGAACTCTTAGAATAATCAGTAACATTTGGTAAAGTGGAAAGGTTATCCCTTCGAAGATGCCACTTGGGGAGGATGAATTTTTCTTCTCAAAGATTTTCCCGATTTCGGTTGAGATGAGGACATCTCAAATTCTTAAGTTGGGGTGATTGTAAGGTTTCCAGTTTGTGAAACCTTAAAGTTTGTATAAAGCTTAATCAAACTGATATTATTATTGAAAAAGCAATGTAGAATTGTCCGACCATGGCAAATATTGGTATTTTTGGAATATTAAGCACAGCAAACCTCGGGCTAGAAATTTTCAGAATTGAATTCCGATAAAAACTGGCATAGTTATGACCCCTGGAAGTTTACACTGTGAATTGAGTAAAATAGAAAAATTGAAGGGTTACAGTAATCATTTAAGCATAGACTTTATTAAAGGTCTCCCATATATTTACAAGATATTTACCAATTAAGCAAAAAAAGGTCAAATTATCGCAAAATTGATATTTTAAAAGCTGGCAGGTAATGCGAGGGTCATCACTGACCTGCCAGGGACTCATTTAGCAGCAGGGGGCATTTTTTGACCTGTAGGGGACTGCTTGAACTGCAAGCAACTGCCTTTTTCAGCCGGTGAGAGCTTATGAGTGCCAGAAAACTATAAATAAGACCGCTAGCTTCACATTTTACACAGACTCGGAGCCTTGCTACTCTCTCTCTCATCTAGAGAGAACAATACACAGAAATCATTAGAGATTAATCTCTAATTGATTAACCCTAACGGTAATTAGCCTAATCCTTCTTAATTAGTACGGTTAGATTAAGATATTTGTTAATAAATCAACGATTAGGCCTATGTATACTCACAAAGCCTCTCTTAATTAATTAATCTCTTTTGATTATTATAATTAAGCTTAGTAATATTAAGCTAATTAATTATCCTATCATATTAGGACTTGCATCTGAATTGTCAACCAATCGCCACTTTTGACCTTGCCCTAGTACTTGACAATTTGGACAGCATGGCATCATAACCTATGAAAAGGTTTAGGGATGAAAATGACAACCCTCCCCCCTGTCTGGGAAATAAGGAGAATCCTGTTGCTATCTGTATAGCATATCTCACCTTGCTCCACCTAAGGGGGAATTGCTACATGTGATTTAGAACAAGGACATTTGGGATGGAGATGTCATTCTACTTGGCATTTTATCACGAAGACCAAAAGTCACCATGTTGTTTCAATTACTTTAGCAGAAATACTTTTGTTTTTGGACAATTTAAATAAGGGAAATTAGTAAAGATGTTCAAATTGAATTGAGTTATTTTGTAGAGGTTAACTAGATGTTAGATAACATGTGATAGTTAGGCTAATCTCAAATAATTAGTTTAACTAATTATCTTAGTGGAATTACACTATTTTTAGGGGTAAACTAAAGGGGAAAATTAGTAAATCATGTGCTATAATAATATGCTATTTTTTTAGAGCTGTATTATAGGGTAAAGAGGCTGTGATAATTATGCCAAGGTTAGAAAAGTAGTATAGATATTTATCTAAGTCAGATTATACTATTTCTAGCTAAATACTAAAGAGGGAAATTAGTAAATCATGTGTTATAATTACATGCTATTTATTAGAGCTGTATTATAGCGTAAAGAGGCCGTGATAAATATGCTAAAGTTAGAAAAGTAGTATAGATATTTATCTAAGTCAAATTATACTATTTATAGCTAAAAACTAAAGAGGGAAATTAGTAAATCATGTGCTATAATAACATGCTATTTATTAGAGCTGTATTATAGGGTAGAGAGGCCGTGATAATTATGCCAAGGATAGAAAAGTAGTATAGATATTTATGTAAGTCAAATTATTCTAATTTTAGCTGAAATTGAAGATGGAAATTATATAATTAAGTTGAAAAATAATAAGATAATTACCAGAGGTCAAGAATATCCTTATCTACTTGTGGCAATTATACCATAGTTAATTAGTGAGGTTAGTAAACTAAAATTGACCAAAAATCCTATTTTTAGCAAATGATTAATTAAAATAAATAGACTTTGTGGTTAAAAGTTCTTAGAAAAATTATAGTAAGTGTAAACCTATGATATCAAGTTAAGGAAATGAAATCTTTAAGAGAAATTAAATACTATATTAAGCCCAAAATAAGTAGATTATTAGCTTAAAAGTTGATGGGAAAATTAGGAAAAAGATATAGAAAATTATAAGAAAGTTAGGAGAGCTTAAAAAACCCTTAGTGAAGCGGTGGAAAAAGTTATCATGCTTATATAGACAAATAAGAAATTACTAGGTCAAGAATTTATCAATCAAGACTATACATTTAACCTTGGATGGGTTACGGTTGAATACAAAGGTTAAGTTTAGATTTTGAATTATTTACCTAATGATTAGACGACCTTTTTAAAAGGATAAGAAGTTATGGCACAAGAAAAAGAACCCGAGCAAATCCTACATCTGATGATGAGGACGTAGCTTCAAAACGAACTAGAGTGTCGCACGACGACGAAGCTGGGCCCAGTAGTAGGCCTACGGAGGAGAGTCTTCAGGCGCCAGCTGAGCAGCAGATGGCCAATCAATCCCAGGTGGGTGTCCCATTATTCAATTAAGTCTTTAATTAGTTTAAGTTCTTTTATAAGTTCGCATTGCATACGTAAGAAGGATAAACTGGCTGAAAACGGAAGGTAACTTCCAACGTGCATTTGTTTATAATGTAGGAAAGAATTGTTTGGGTTAAAACTCGTTGAATTAGGAAAGATATGTTTGATCATCCTTAAGACAACTTGTCTCAAGACACCTCCGACTCCTTAGTATAAATTGATGATAATGATTGGCTTTCTAGCCACGGATAAGTCGGTTACCCCCATGAACGATGAGTTTCTACTCCGTGTCATGTCTTGATGTTTCTACATAAGTTAGGATACCGTTTTTTATCCTAGGGGAGCCGCCCGGTTGTATGGGCCACTGGTTTGGTGTATGGGCACCCGGAACCTTGGGTGGGGCTTTATCCACTCCGGATTTGAATAAGGAATGGGTGCCATTTTTCACCCTTAGGTGGTCTTGAGACAAGACGAGTACTGGTCATGGTTATTAAGGATAATGTTTTGATTGATAGTACCTTGTCTTAAGTTTAAAGATGTCTGTTTGCTAAAAGAATGCTTTCAATGTTGTCTTCAAGGAATTACTGTGATGGAACGTTAAAAGAAACCATTATTTTAAATGTTAAAACAATGTGATAATAAGATAAACGAATCTTGTGTGAGTGCAGAGTGGTAAGTGGGGAATGACTAAGGTTGTCAATCATGGACGGGTGGACGTGATTAGTCAGGTAACTATCCATTCCCGTGCACTAAAACATTTAGAAACTTCTCACTTGGAAGAGGAATCCACCAACGGCTGTGCCCTCACATATGTTAGGGGGAAAAAAGCGTTGGCTAAGGAAACCATAATCTGAATGATGAAGTTATAGGGCCGGAATAAGAATTTTTTTGTAGGCCGTTTGAATGCCTTGTCCCGTTTCCGCTGCGAGACAAGACTAGGTCTGCTTCCAAGGCTATAGACCCAAGCCATTGTCAATGGTAAAGGTCTATTCCTTGGATTTTTATTGTTTAGAGACTCCGATTTTTATAAGGCCTAGAGACCTGTCAAGGATCCCATCCCGATCTTGGTGTAGTCGGGGTTGGGGACATTACACCCATCTACCAAGTCTTGGTAGCCATACGTGTGATGGGATTTTGAGATCATCCCAAAACTCTCTAAGAAGATTGGTAGTCAAACCATCCCAGATAGGGGACTTCTCTTTGTTGAGATCTTGCTGTGCAAGCGAGCACTTGTCTTCAAAAAAGTCCATCTCAATAAGGTTGGCTTCAAATTGGGAGATCTTCTTGTTGAAACTCACGATCAAGGTTGCTCTACATTCATCCACTTCCTGAGAGCAGACTTTAGGTTGGCCAATGATCTGACTTAAGTGATCAAGCATTAGCTTACTCATTTCATCTTGGTCTTGTATCACATTCCCGTCAACATCAGTGAGCGAGTGGACAAGACCATGAAGAAATGTGCTTCATTAGAGGACTACGAGTAAATGGAGGTCTCCCTGGATAATATCCTTACCTTCTTGACCTCCTTGAGCTATTGTTCTACCAGATCACCTTTTGCTTCCATCCACCTCTTGTGTTCTTCTTTGGAGGCCAACCCAGCCACTATTTTCAAAGTCAAACAAGCCACACCCTCTTTGAGATGTTTTAAGCACTCCTCTTCAGATTTTGCATCCTAGGACTCTTTTGACCACTTTCTGAATACTCCTTGCAAAGAGATCCCAAGCTCTAGGATTCACTAGATTACCATCTTTATTGAGCTTAGCCAAAGTTTTTTTGATAAGGTTATAAAATAGGGGTTCTTTGAATAGGTGTGCCCCTATGATAAGCATATTTGTAGCCCTTATTGGGACTTTCCACTCCCCATTGACCTTTTTGAGTTTCATGTATTTGGGCAAGAGGTCTGACAAGTAGTTTGTTGACAAGACATTCATTTCAAGCAGCCATAGGATCCAGTCAGCTTGGTGAAAACATTAATATTTTTCAAGTCGGTAAGTTGTCTATGCATATCGGAGGCTTGTGTACGTGAATCCCCATGTGTTATTCTAGGGGCCCACCTCTGACAAGTCCATGATGGCCCACTTCTCACATGAGCTTGGCCATTTAGTTTTTTTTAATCCTGCCAGCACACTGGCGAAGCATATTCTATCCCTTCTCTTCTCCACCATATTAAATTCCCCCAATAGTAGTCACTTTCCTTCAATAGGGGTATCTATAAGATACATCCACAATTTGGCTCCGTCCTTAGCTTTGCATGGACCATAGGTGTTGAATATGGTGAAAGGATAATCCACCCACATGATTCTCACTCCTAGGACTCTCATAGAGGGATGATTCAAGACCACTTTGGGCTCAAGGTCCTTGTCCATGATAGAGAGAGGATGCCACTATTACTACAAACAAAAAGATGGTGTCCCTACAAAATACATAAGATAACATGCTACGAGCTATAAATCAACATATCTACATACCTGGCACACCACATACACACGATCAAGGAAAGTGCACGAATATGAAAGAGATAGAGAGTGTGAGAGAGCATGAAAGCATGTGCAACTGCACCTTCTAGAATGGAGTGCTACACAGGCATGGAGAGAGGAGAGATGAGAAAGGAGAACATGAACACAGATGCTTGGTGCATTCTCCTCCTGTGCAAGAGTGAGAATTTTCCTCTTGCACGTATTTATTTATAGATTTTTGAATGCTCAAAATGAATACATACTGTCCAATTGGACATTAAATGGTCATAGCTCATAAAGAGCACTTAAATAATAAAATGTCCATCGATGTAATATTCTTTTGCATACCCCATAACTCAGTCATACTTTTTCAGCTTGTCAACTGCATAAAATATCAAAATATCAATTCCATTACATACATCTCCGTTAGAAAGCAATTGTTCTTAGTTGTGAAGATAAGAATCTGCAATGGTTAGTAGTCTATGTCACAAGAATCACATATTAAAAGAAAAAGTCATAAAACTAAACAACATTTCTTATTCTTGCAAATTATATTTGTCAAAAGAGAATGTTAAAATTATTTGTGAGAATTAGCCTGTATAAAAATGTATAGACTTAAAGAGAAAAGTTTTCTTATGCCTACCATCATCCACATATTACATATTCTAGTGTCCCATACCATGAGAATATGTAGTATATGCTATATCATATACATCAAGATATCATTGGTCACATCCATCATTCAAAAATCAATTCTTATAATTGTCAAGTCCAATCCCATGAATATTGTTGACATTAGATGAACCAAATGGAAATCCAAATCCAAGTCCATATCCAAATCACTTTCATTTCCATACCCGGGTAACAAAATCACACTATGTGCAGTGGTGGCCAGCCACAATATCATGATTTTGTAATCGGTGTTGCCTAAATCGATGAGTCTACACCAATAAGTTGTGCTACTTAAATTGGCGAATCTGCACTTGTGCTACTTAAATCGATAAATCTGCACTAATATGATATAAACTATTGAGTTTGTTGTCTATTGGTATGCTCCCTAAATCGGCAAATTTGCACTAGGATGAACATTGACACAGTGCCTAAATCGGTGAATCTGTGTGTACATGACAAATGGACAAGGTGTTAGAGACAAAAATAAAAAATAAAAATTTACTACCATTTGATACCAAATTAGAGTATTAGCAAAATACTTATAAACTATTGTTCACTTTCACAAAACACCTTGGGTCATATGAGTAGCTGCATAGCTTAATGAAAAATCATCTCAATAAAAATTTGATACAGTGCAACTTTAGAAGCCATGATGCTAGATGGGTTTAATTGTACATCTTATAAGACAATGCAGGTAAAAATATGGAAAGAGGAGTGAGGTGTTAGAATGGAGTGTAGATGAATAGAGTGCATTGAGAAATTTTATACATGTATTGTTCTCTTTTTAAATGGGAGAAGTAGATACATCCAAGGGTTGGCCCAATTGTATACAAGAACGTTGGCATACTTAACGAACGAATTACTATGTTAGAAATTAGGCTAGACACACTATAACACGTCGTGCAAAAATTGGCACAGATACTGACGAGAAAAAGATTCTTTTAAAAGTAAATTTTCCTAGAATAAGCATCATAATAAACGCCGGTATCGTAGCGTCGGTATATGCACCGGTAGAGAACGTCGAAATACACGTTGTTGTATGCGTCAAAATACACGTTGTTATTTATATAGAAATAAGCGCAGTTATCGAAGCCATAAATGTTTTTATATATTGACGCTTGTTCCAAGGCCCATACAACGCATGTACCGAACTCTGTTCCGATGATCAAACCTGCAAAAAATAATTTGGGCAGAGAGGGCTGGGAGTTGGTGTTGCATGTATTGCTACAACAAAAAATAACCCTCTCTGCCCAAAGGAAGAGTGATAAGTAACCGCACTCCACCTACAAGTTGATGCTAAAGAGCGAGCGTACACAGATTAGCAAAACTGTAAAAAGAACAAAACCACAAAATCAAAAGCTTAATCATGACAAGTTCTCAAAAGCATAACCATAACGTCGACTCCCAAAGTATAGGCACAATGGCATAAAGATTTTATAGCCATAATTCAAACATGATTTGAAAACTACAAAACCATAAACATACTATCATCCCACAAACATTGTGTAAAATAGCAAGCGTTATAATGGCCAAGTGTTGAATGCACCTAACTTTAAGACATGGTTAGAATGTTCAAGTGGTGGATCTAAGAGACGCCAACAATTCAAACAACAATTCAAGCCTTCGTTATAATGTCCAAGTGGTAGATCTTTGATACACCTACTTCCCAATTCTTAGTCTAAATGGCCAAGTGGTGGATCTAGGATCTATTCATCCCACAAACATTGTGTGAAATTACAAGTGTTATGATGGCCAAGTGTTGAATGCACCTAACTTTAAGACATGGTAAGAATGACCAAGTGGTGGATCTAAGAGACACAAAAAATTGGATTCACATTTCAAGCCTTTGTTATAATGGCCAAGTGGTAAATCTTTGATGTACCTACTTCCCAAGTCTTAGTCTAAATGGCCAAGTGGTAATTCTAGGATCTACTCATCCCACAAACATTGTGTAAAATTACAAGTGTTATAGTGGCTAAGTGTCGAATGTACCTAACTTTAAGACATGGTTAGAATGTTCAAGCGGTGGATCTAGGAGACACCAACAATTCAAATCATAATTCAAGCCTTCGTTATAATGGCCAACTGGTAGATATTTGATGCACCTACTTCCCAATTCTTAGTCTAAATGGCCAAGTGGTGGATCTAGGATTAACTCATCCCACAAACATTGTGTAAAATTACAAGTGTTATGATGGCCAAGTGTTGAATGCACACCTAACTTCAAGACAAAGACATGGTTTGAATTACCAAGTGGTGGATCTAAGAGACACCAAAAATTGGATTCACATTTCAACCCTTCGTTATAATGGCCAAGTGGTGGATCTTTGATGTGCCTACTTCCCAATTCTTAGTCTAAATGGCCAAGTGGTGGATCTAGGATCTACTCATCCCACAAACATTGTGTATTATTACAAGTGTGATGATGGCCAACTGTTGAATTCACCAAGCTTTAAGACATGGTTAGACTGGCCAAGTGGTGGATCTAGGAGACACCAACAATTGGATCCACAATTCAAGCCTTCGTTATAATGGCCAAGTGATGCATCTTTGATGCACCTACTTCCCAATTCTTAGTCTAAATTACCAACTGGTGGATCTAGGATCTACTCATCCCACAATCATTGTGTAAAATTACAAGTGTTATGGTGGCCAAGTGTTGAATGCACCTAGCTTTAAGACATGAGCTAGAATGGCCAAGTGGTGGATCTAGGAGACACCAACAATTGGATCTACATTTCAAGCCTTCGTTATAATGGCCAGTTGGTGGATCTAAGATCTACTCATCCCACAAACATTGTGTAAAATTACAAGTGTTATGATGACAAGTGTTGAATTCACCTAAGTTTAAGACATGGTTAGACTGGCCAAGTGGTGGATCTAAGAGACACCAACAAATGGATCCACATTTCAAGCCTTCGTTATAATAACAAGTGATGGATTTTGATGCACTTACTTCCCATTTCTTAGTCTAAATTTCCAAGTGGTGGATCTAGGATCTACTCATCCCACAAACATTTTGTAAAATTACAAGTGTTATGATGGCCAAGTGTTGAATGCACCTAACTTTAAGACATGAGCTAGAACAGCCAAGTGGTTGATCTAGGAGACACCAACCATTGGATCCTCACTTCAAGCCTTTGTTATGATGGTCAAGTGGTGGATCATTGATGTACCTACTTCCCAATTATTAGTCTAAATGGCCAAGTGGTGGATCTAGGATCCACTCATCCCACAAACATTGTGTAAAATTACAAGTGTTATGATGGCCAACTGTTGAATGCACCTAAATTTAAGACATGGGTTCGAATGGCCAAGTCGTGTGTTAGCGGGTCACCAGGATAGACGTCTGTAGCATAGCTTTCTAGCACTAACATAATGTCAATACTCAAGGAAAGTGACTCAGATGGGGCACGGAGACTCTATGAGATCGTCAATCTCACGAAGTGAACCTTAACAAGAAAAAACGCTAGCTCACAAGAAAACCAACACTCAATGATCAGGGAAATCTTCCTATGTCCTTTCTCACAACTCTCGATCATCACACCATTTCGGCACTCAAACGGACTCAAAATGCAACGAAACTTTAGGACGAGGTCTAGGACACCTAGGGGCACTATCCTAGCAAGTCTAGTCGCAATCTGACAAGGTACCAAAAATCACGATCCATCATGAAAAAGGTCCTGAATATTGCAACAGATCTATCCAAAACTGTCGTCCTATGGTCTAAGAACACTCTCATGGTCAAAACGACTAAAAATAGCGATTTAAGCACTCAAATCTGCAATTATAGCTCACAGATGCGTAGTCGTGAACCACAACAAAACTGACAATGCTTACACAAAATTTAAAGAGCAAAGAAAGAGGAACACAATGCAAGTTTTGGATTTAAAAACTGATTACCCATTCATTAACTCTGATGATTACAAGGTTGAGCAGCTTGTAGCTTGAGTGTACGGTTTTTGAGCTCACTTCTTCTTCTAAAGATAAGCCTCCTCTTCACACTAAAGTTATTGACCTTTATACCTAGGGCATTCTAAATGCCCAGTGGCCGGTTCACATGGACTTTTACAAATGTCATGACAGCATTACAACTCAAGGAATTGACTCACTACTCTGGAATCACATTTACACAACGTATTACTACACTAGCTCGGAAAACTAATAGAGTACAAATGTGGTGTCCAGCTATGTGTCTGGCCAGGTGGACGCCTGTTTGGTTTTTCTTCAAACATTCCCCCCTTCCTGATTCGTGTTGTCCCTTAACACAACCTTGTGTACTCTTGTCATAGGGTTGTCTTTAGCTTTGTTGTTGATGACGCTCCCCCCTTCCTTGAATGATTCATATCTTCCGTGTTGTGGATACGTGATTTGAGCTTGATTATTCAGGCAACTTATCTTCTTGTTGCACCTTATCCTCTTTGTTGCCAGTCTTTGCTGCCGTGAAGAGGGATGTTGATGTGTTTAAGCTTGTAGGAATGATTCCTTTGTGGCGTGGACTTTATGTTCGTTTTGTTTTTCATGTCCATTGCAATTTGAGTTGTACGCAATAGGTCACCAATGTTGAAGCATTGTGTGAGCTACGTATGGTTCTTGTGGATATCTCACTTGCTGAACTTGCCATTGCTTGATGTTGTAGGCCATTATTTGACTTGCCATTGTTGGATGGAGATTTGTTGTCGCCCTTGAAGATAAAAGATGCTCTTGATAAGCATATGGAGACCTGCTGTTTTTGCTCCAAGTCGTTGTCAATCTATTTGGGTAGACATTTTCTTATTGCTGATGTAGAAGGAATATATATAAGAAGATGATGTGAGGGTTTCTAGATTAGGGTCTTAAACCTGGATGACCAAAGGCAAAAACCCAGTGGGAAAAAAGTGCCTTTGGTATACGCTCTTATTGTAGTTGAGCATTTGGACTTGAAGTACCTGTCATGCAAGGTGAGTACATTGGAGAAACAAATGAAGAGTGTCTAATGCAAGTGCTAATTATGGGACACTCTATATGCTGATGAGAAATTTTCACACAAAAGCATGCAATGTAAGAGATGGAGTTGATGGGTGCTTCAAGGAAATAATGTAGCACATGTGACATCAAAGGACGTCGATATAGCTTCCACGTCTCCAAGAAGGGTTTTTGATGTAGAAGCTTCTCCACTCATTCCTCACTGTGCGTGCGAGAGTGTCTTTTGGACCTCCTCCTTCACTCATCACTATACTACAATGACTTCGACTCTTATGCTCACATATACCAGCATGAGGGACACAACGTACTTATAATCAACTCTTCCAGCTTGTGCAGTACCTAGAATAACTAAGAGCTTAGACCACAGAGAATATTACATGAAGGTTTGGGACTAACCCTATTGGACGGATATGCCGCGACGGACGTCAGCACAGCGAGAACTCACCTAACATATAATGTCATCTAAGGACGAAGCTCGACCCGCAGGCGCGTGGAAGCAAGCATAAGGTGTCAACCTACACTCGACCGACTCCTAACTAATTCCTACAGAGGTCTCTACCAATTGTCTAAGTCACAGCCTTCAAGAGTGCATAAGAGGAAACTTCCTACAATGCTGTCTAGAGCCGAACACCCATCAAACAATCTCGAAACACCACAGAACTTGAAGGAGACCCTACTATCATCAATAGGTTGCTCTCCCTAAGGTCTATGAACAAAAACCCCAACCCAAAACACCCGGTGAAAAATCACGTAGGATGTCTGGCCGAAATTTGCAGGTCTTCGTTTCCAAAATCTAAAGTGCCTAATGTGTAGCTCTACTCAATGTGAATGGGTGGATATGCTGCAATGCAAAATCGGACAACGTATGCTCACCAAATCACCAGATGAATCTCGTAGAAGGAGCTCGCAAAACCGGACCGTACGCGCGCAATGTAGGTATCGGCACGTAGCTCTCGTCGGGGGCAACACGCTATACTTCTCCGCATTCGATTCCGACCACCGTTGCACATGTAGCGTCAAGATGAAGCTCACACTCTCTCTCGTACACAGTACGCTCACTCACAGACTTCAAAACTTCTTTTAAAAATGACAAAAGGGTTTTTTTCATTAAGGTCAAAAAGTTGTATATATACCTTACAATTCTCAAACCCTAAAGTTCCAAATCAACCATGTACTCAATCTAACTATCAAAACTGGGATACAATCTGGAAACTTCTGTAAGCCCCAATATTTACAAGGTGAAAAATCAGGTTTCCTCAATAAATGAATAATTACAAAAAATGATAATCTTCCGAGTAGTCAGTTTCCGTGGGGTGTGTCCAGCTTCTAACACTCCCCCCCTCCTTGCTCATGTCATCCCCGACATGGCCGTTGACCTGCTTCTTCATCGTATGGTTTCACGCATCTTGATCAGTGATTCATATCTTGCATGTAGATTCATCATTGTTGGGATGAAAATATCAATGTTTATTGTGAAGAAGCCGGTGTAGAACGCTTCTTCAAAGGCCTGTAGGTGATAGGATGGCAAAAAGATTATCCTTTGATACAACGCATGTATCACCTCCTTGGAAGGATGACCAGACAGATCATAGGAACATTTGTAAGTATCTTGGAAGAAGAAGATATTGTCTGTCACCTGACCTGGCTTGAATGTCTCAAATACTGCTAGAAGAGTTTTGCGGATTTTCTTCATCATGATGCACGTAAGGTCAGGTGAGCCAGTGAACAATTTGATGGCGCCCGTTAGGGTTTTCACCTTGTATTGGACACTTATTCTCTCACCTGCCTTCAAGCCCGATAGCTTAGGATAATTCAGCCAAGTGGGTTGGCTCCTTTGTAATATCTCCTTGGCCTTCCACATCCTGATCCTTGGTAGAGGACAAAAGCCTAGGTTGTCTCTGATGTTTTTCGGTGCCTCTACCAAATGGATTAGGTATTGTGGGTACTTCGTCAGCCACGCCTTCCTCCATTTTGGCTGAGAGTCAACTATTAACCTGGCTCCTTCTGGCTGAGAGATATCTGCATTGTAGAGAGGCACTGTCGGCTCTTCTCTAATCCTCTTATTGATGGTGGCGGCTTCATATTTTAGCAAAGGATATGGGAGAGAGGGCTGAAGCCATTCGCGCCTGAGGTTGCTGGTGTCAATCTTCTGGATGGTCATGGACTTGAAAACCCTCTGCTCCCACTCCAAGGCTTCCTTAGTCGTCTCTCTGATCTCCACCTCTATTGCTTTACGCAGCTTTTCTTCCTCTTCCTGTGTTAGATCTTGTGGCTCCTGAGAGGATCCTTCTAGGATTTCCTCTTGCATAGGTGTGTCCACATGATCTGCCACATTTTCTAAATCTATGCCCTCATTGGCCAGTGGCCCTGTGCCTTCTTGCTCTCCGGCTTGCTGTCCTCTCAGCTCCTCAATCTGCTTTAGGAGTTTTTGTTTTTCTGTTTCAGCTTCTTCTCCCATGTTCACGAGGAGGTCGTTCAACTCGGCGTTTATCTTCTCCGCCTCCTCGAGCTTTCTTTTGATACTTTCTAATTCCTCTTGCATGGCTTTTTGTTCTTCTTCCATTCGTGTCTGCATAACAATTGACCCTTCTGCCATCATCAATCGTTGCTTTTTTTCTAGAGTCAGCTCCTTTTGAAGTTCTTGCATCTGTTCTTCATAAATTTGGCTTTCCAAAGTGATGTGAGTCGAGCTAGTAGCTCTGACTCTGGCAGGAGATGCCCGTAGCCTCTGGATGGTTTGGTCTTTCACCTTAAGCTAGTCCTTGAGCCCAAGGACCTCATCCTGGCTGGCTTCTTGATCTAACTCCGCCTTTTCTTTGGCATTTCTCATGGCTTCAACTTCTTTGGATTCCTCAGCCAGCTGTAGGGTCAGGTTATCCCTTTCCCTCTCGGCATCTATCAATGATTTGCTGAGTTGCTTACACTCCTCTTCGACTCCTTGCATTCTTTGGGCTGCTGCCTGATTTTCTGTTTCCATTTTCTGGCATCTTTGCGATGCCCTTGCTACTGGCCTGTAGCTCCGCTTCTCTCTCTTTCTGCCTTTGACTGTGTCCTTGTAAAGAGTCTACTTCCAGCTTTATCTTCACTTTAGTGGCCTTTAGAGTTGCCATCTCACTTTCTGAGGCCATAACTCGGTTAACTTCGTCATCACCACATCCCAATTGTTGGAGGGTGGGTGCAGGTCCACTGTATATGTGGCCATTTCCTTTAGTTCTACTAACCTGATGCTTTGCATTTGCTCCTTAGGCCCTTTGGTTGCCAAGTTGAATGCGACTGTGGCAGCCTCTTCTTTTGTGCATCATGCTGCTAGCAGGTCCAGAAATGTGTTATATGACTCATTTGACTTTGGTTGCCCACTTCGAGGCTTAGCCTCTTCCTTTGGTTCCGGCTCCTGGCTCTGCTCTTGCTTGGCCTCTTCTTGTTCTTCTGGTTTGTCTTCCTCCTCTTTATCTTCTTGTGGAGGACTGTGAGGAGGTGGTGAGGGCGGTAGACTAGCCGGTAGATATGTAGGATTTTTCTTTAAATCTCGGTCTGCCTTAGTCTTCCTTTCTCTCTCTTGGCTCTCCTGCTCGTCCAGCAGTTTCTATCGTACCTGCTCCACTTCCTCCTCTGTAAAAGGTACATGTGGAATATGTTTTGATGCGGCATCAAGAATCTCAAAATTTTTAATATAATCGTCGAATCTGTCCCTTTGCACCCTTCGGGATGATCCCGACATTGCTTCTAGAGACGGCTTCTAGAGTTCACTCAAATCTCCTTTAAGGGCCCTTTCTGCTCTGAAGCTCTCCATCAGCCTCTTTAGTCTTGCCGCTTTTTGTGACTTTGTCTCTTTTTCCGGCACTTGGGCAAATTCTTTCTTTCCCTTATTTTTCTCTGGCTGCTCTTCTTGAGCAGTCTCTAGCCGTCTTTTCAATCTTGTGGCAACCCTTGGTGCTTTTTGTGGCTCGTCTTCTTTGTCTTCTTTGAGCCTCAGACAGTTGTTTTGTGATGGGGGGTCAGGCCATCTCCCTTTTGCGTGCAATGCCCCATAAATCACCTTAGTGATTAGTTCTCCTCAAACAATATATGTGGGCTTCTTGTTACCCATTTTCACTAGGTTTTCATGTATATATGCTGCATAATTGATTATCTTTGGAGTGCTCTTCATCATTGCCCAAGTGAATGTTGTGGCAATTGCTCCTGGCGGCATTCGATACTTTTGTGGCCGCTTCGTACACATATGGAAGTATTGGTTGTACAACTGACTCATGACTGCCACTCTTGGGTTGGCAATATCTTCAAAAGTGTAGTTACCTTTCTTCTCAGTGTACACCTTGACATCATCTCTTCTTTTAGTTACACTATCCCCCTTGTTGGAGAGGTCTAGTGCATCTGCTACAACTTGCTCGATGATGACTATTTCTGTTTCTGGCCTGCCTTGCAGATCGGTTACTCTGGCCACTCCGTCTTCTTTTATTGTTGTTACAAATTCCCAGACTCTCTTTATGTCAACCCCTGTCGGCACTGCTTCAAAATAGTTGTGGAGATCAATCTTCTCCAAGTACCCGTCCATCTTGCTTCTTACGAACTCATTGAGTTCCCGCAGTAGCATTGGTAGCTCAATCACATTCCCTTCAGTGTCTTTGAACACTCCTTGGTAGATCTTTAGGTCGTTGGACTCTAGCAGATCTTCTTGGATCCATGTGCTGGTGGGCTTTAGTGTTCCTTCTTGTATGACGAAGGGCTCCACTTCTTCTAGGTAATCCTTAATGGTCATTCTTTTCTTTTTTGCCGGTGACTTCGCGGCTGCCATAGATCCTGTTGCACTCAGTAGTCCGAAGTTAGCATTTTTTTCCATATTAGCTGAGAAACTGAGTCTTAACTATCCAAATGACTTGAAAATTGAAAATAAAGCTTAAAAGGAACTTGTGAAACTGTGCATGTGCTCACAGTGCAATTTTGGCCAAAATTTTCCATTTAAACATCCTACGCATAGGATGTCTTTTTCATCAGAATTGGTTGATACTTGACATGCTGGTAGTGCATGGCTTATGGAACATGGCTATGTGCTTGGATATGAATTTGGGCATCAAAAAGTGAATTTTTTGGGCTGATTCAGGCTTTAGGTCACAAATTGGGTAGAAGGTCCATAACAGGTAGCAAGTGATGTCCAAATGGG
Source organism: Adiantum capillus-veneris (assembly GCF_014529385.1). NCBI lineage: Eukaryota > Viridiplantae > Streptophyta > Polypodiopsida > Polypodiales > Pteridaceae > Adiantum > Adiantum capillus-veneris. Next base: position 923,803 of record NC_140956.1, read on the forward strand.
TTGAAAATTGATATATGGGCTCATTGTACCATGGTATTGGCTTCCATGATGTCACTCTTTGCACAGACGGTCTAAATTATGCTTGAGACATCCTACGCGTAGGATGTCTATTTCATCAAAATTGCATGGGATTTGTTCTGTGGGTAGTCCTTGGCCTATGGAACATGGCTATGCTCTTGGATTTGGATTTGGACAAGGATTGATGCTTGTAAGAGCCTGTGTAGTGTTTTGTATCTTGAAGGTGTTGAGGTTCAAATATGATTAGAATGGCTTCAAAATTGGTATATGAGCTCTTGATGATGATGTGATTGGATCTGGAATGGACAACATTCCCTGTAGGCCAAAAATGTCAAATAGACATCCTACGTGTAGGATGTCTACTTCATCAATTTTTTCTTCTGACCACACAGATTGGTTTGTTATGTGCTTGTGAATGTTTTGTGCAAGTTTCATGTGATTTGGACAAGATTTGGTAGGTCTATGGTCCATTATTGCCTCTATGCCCTAACTTTGCGTTTTTTCATGCATATGAGGTCAATTTTGGTCCAAATATGATGAAACTTGGTGGATAGCATGTAAAGGTCATTCAAAAAATGTGTGTGATAAAAAATCTTGGGATCTCACCCCAGAATTGCCCTTGAGACATCCTACGTGTAGGATGTCTCCTGATGATTTTTTTATGGAATGTGCCACTAGTGCCTGCCCTTGGTCCGCCTTAGTCCCTTTTAAGCCTAGTTTCAACAAAAAAGTCAAATGGATAGAAAGTAACTCCCTGTGTGGATTTCAGAGCCTCTAAGCCGTTTTTTGACTTTTAGAGTTATTTTTGGCGATGAAATTTCTTGATGTTGGTCTCCATAGCTTCCCGATCCCTTGGGGATCCTTGCCATATGGTTTTTATCGACTTTGGCTTCATCGGAGCTTCATTTGGCAATTTGTCGCTCTAGAAGCACCCGTGGTTGCGTTTACATATCTTCGATGATTTGTGGTGGTCTACCACCATAGGACTTGGTTGTTGATGGTCTAGGAAAGCCGCTCGTGAAGTTTGGTGGCAAACGGGCATACGGTTTGGCCGCGAGAGCTATTTGATGCTTTGTGTGTCTGATGGTATTTCTGAAGTTTAGTATCGCTTCGGGTCACTTTTTGGTCATGTGGGTCACACAGACTTGTCGAGCATGTCGAGATGCTCCTACCCATGAATTTTGGTAGCATTTGGGCTCCTTTTCGCCGATTTCCCATTTGGTGGCCTCTTGCGGGATTCTAGGAATTAGGGTTTTTCCCGATGGTTTTCTACTGCCTTTGGACATCCAAGACTGGTCTCCTATGCTAGGGTAAGCTACCGATGAAGTCTCGTTGCTTTTGGGTTAGCCGTTTCCATGAAATTTGACATGTGCTCCCAACTTCTTGCGAGATGTGGTTTAGGCTCAAAAATTTCTTGATTTGGACTCCATTTGCTCTGTTTACCAGAAATTTGGCATTTCGGTCAAAATCTGATCAAATCACGCTTTCCGCTCCAGTCTCATAATTGCACCCCCACTGTACCATAGGTTTTCCTATAGTCACTGATCATCCCCATATTCTTTTGTTTTTCATTACTATCGTTTTTCACCTGCTTTTTGTATTTTTGAAGTTTTTCTGCTGAAATTTAGCAAAATTAAAAGAAAAATAGAAAATCCAACCCAAAAAATTTCCAAAAATCATAATAAATCACAAACATTACCGCAAAAAATTATATAGACTCACATGCAATTTTTATGGCCGGATTTCTCCATTTTACCAATATTTTGCCCGAAAAATGGCTATTTCTACTTATATACACACACCTAGGGGCTTGATTTGGCGTTTGGCCCCATATACCTATAGATACATGCTATATAAGGGCATATGTACTTGGGTTAGTCCAGAAAATTTCGCAATCAGACAACAACCCTTAAGATAGTCAAAAATCATGCCCTTTCTGCTCTTTCTGCTATTGGTTCCGCATTTGAGAATGCCTCCCCCCTCCTAGCGGGAGTCCTCCCGGATGACAAGGTATTGCCTCGGAGTATCTGCTGTGCATAGGTTGAAAAATTTGTGCTAATGCTTGGCCGATTAATGTGGCCCTAATTTATGCATACTCGGTCAATGCATAGAAAAATTAATGCTGTGCAAGAGAAGGGAATAAGCAAGATGCTTATTGGCATTCGCCGTCGAGGATTCCTATTTTCTTTGCAAGTAGCAGTTGTAACTCTACTGCTCTCTGTTTAATTGTATTTTTTGTAAAAGCCAGTCGCTTTGCCGCTACTGTTGATATAGCCGTAGTTATTTCTATGGAGAGGAGTGGCTTGGCCGTAATGGCCGTCGACCGTATTTCTTTTGCTTTCCATTGGTAGCTTGTTTTTGTCGATTTTTGTAGGTGTTTTTCTACTTCCTTGGTGGCCACTGTTTTGTTGCGGATTGGCATCCACATAAATCGATTTTCAAATGCAGTTGTTTGCCTTCCGTTGTTGCTTGTACTGAAGGGAGTTACTTTTGCTTTTGTTTCGGTATCCAAATGCGAGTAACATTTGGGTTATTGCTGAGCATTTTCTTTGGGATCCATATCTGTTTTATGCCCTTGGTTTTTGGTTGAACTAGCTGCTTCGGTTGAATTCTTTTGTTGCACTGTTGTTTGTTTGCCATGTCATTTCTATCCTTCCACATCCATACTTTTTTCCCTTGTTTTGGTAACCTAGATCTTTGCATTGCGGTCGGTGACTTCATATGTATGTAGTTAGCATGGTTGGCTTTTACCTGTCTGTTGGCCTTGGGTATCATGTTTTTCTTTGGTGGCATTCTTGCTTTTGGCTCTTGTTCCAATGATTGCATTGCTTGCAGCTGATTATTCCGGTATTGCTGAGCAAAGGCTATCACATGTTGTTCTTTTGCTTGCTGAATTTTGACTGCATTTGCATTCCAATCTATCTGCACATTGTACTCTTTTTGCCAAGGTTGTCCCAACATCATTGGGTGTTGTGTGCTTGCATCCTCGACTACATAAAATTTGTGTGGGTAAATATATTGATGTACTTGTACATGCAATATAGTCCAGCCCAATGTTGTCAATGAGTGTGATGTACTACTTTCCAGCACTTGACGAGTAGGATGAAGTTGACCTGCAGATTTGAATTGTTGGTATAATCCGTAAGAGATCAAATTTGCTTGAGCTCCAGAATCAAGCAATGCCGTCGATTCAACTTGATTGCTACCCACTTTGACTGCAATTATTGGCTCCACTATGTTTTCATCTAACTTCGTTAGTCGAATGGCATTGATTCGCAATGGTGCTCCACTTTGTTGTTGTTGTCGTAGAAGGCTTTGTTTTGCAATGCGTTCTTTTGCTTTTGCTTGAGCTTCTTCTCGTACTCTCTATTTTTCCTTCATTCGTTGTTTTCCTTGATGAATTTGTTGAAGCATATCCTGTGTGAGTGGTAGATGATATTTCTTCAGTCGACATCCACTAATCCAGTTCGGCATTTCTTCACTTGCTAATGTAGCAAGCTTGACAGCTCTGCTTTGTGATAGATCACTAATCACAAAGGGTCCCATCCCTTGCTTTTTAAGTTTCTTGGGATGTTGCTTCAAAGCATAAACAAGTACGTAATCACCTGTTTTGAACTCCTTAGTGCGCACATGCTTTTCAAAAAACTCTTTTTGTCTTCTCTTTTTAGCATAGATTGAAGCTACAGCTCTCAAGAGGAGTTCATCTAGCTTTTCAAGATCATCTATTCTTGAAGAGAGATCATGCACCTCATTTAGTATCTCATCCTGGAATGGGAGGGGAAAGTGATCTCTTTTTGTTGCCTCATTGAGGGGACGGTAATCCACACACACCCTTCACTCATGGTGGGCTCCGTCGATCCAAAAGTACTGGTGAAATGTCTTCAGAAGATAGGGAAGAAGGTGGATCTTCAGGGCGGCAAGAGTCACTACATCCCCGACACAATGACCATCTAGACAACCTCTAGTCATTAGACTTACGTTAAATTAGATTTAACTTTATTTTTAGTTAGATTTACGTTTATTTAGATTTACGCTTATTTACGTTAGATCGAGTCCACGCAAGAATTACTTACGGTTTAGGGTTTAGAGTTAGACGAACATCTCAAACTTGCTCATTAATTTGTTAATAGATTAATTTGCAATTTTCGTTGCACTTTAATACCAATTCTCTGACATCGGTATGGTGTCAGAGCAATCTAGGTTATTTCTTTCTTTTTGAAGAAAGGACAGTTCTAATAATCAAGCATGAAAGGTTGATTTGTTTTAATTAATCAAAGTAAGTAAGTTTGGGATCTATTAACGGGGGCATTAGCAACTTAAGACCTCGGGAGCTGTTGACTTAATAACGGACTCCTACGGCAGGTACTTATGGTTTTATCGTTCTTGCATGATCAGGTAAGCCCGACAGGCTTTTGTTGTCTCTAAAAGCCGTGCAATGTTACGACTCGGCTTTCTATTTTGATTAATTAAAAGATTTCTAATCATGGGTGTGCTTACTTTGAGGGGCTATCTCTTGATTTGCAAGGAGAAATAGATGTGATTATTCACAACAATTAACTATCTCTCACAAGGAAATTCTAATTCACAAAGCACCATCACCATGCTTGAAACTGTGCAGGAAGAGGAGAGATTGATTGATTTTGGCATCCTGGATTTGCAAAATAATGTTGCCTCTCTTGGTGCAACTTGGGTTGTTGAATTTCTAGCCCGCAAGTTGCTGGAGGCCATGACAAATCCAGCCTTGCGAGATGTGGTTCACACACTATTTCAAGAAAGGCAACTTACTATGCCTGCTCTCAAAGAGAATTTTCCTACAAAGTCTCTCTCAGAGACTTCACAAAGAGGAAATTCTAGTGAGCAAAAGAAGCATTCAGCCCCCACAACAAGAAGAGGACGAAGCCCTCCACGTGAGGAAAAAGAAAGAAAGAAGGCTAAAGGCACAAGAGAGAATTCTCATGTGTATGATGCGGATATCCCTGTCACATCTGATTCAAATGTGCATCCAAGGAGAAGAAGAAGACGAAGAACTCCCTCTCCATCACCATCAGATGGAAGAAATTCTTGAAGCTCTCCTTCCTCTCGTCATTCAGTGGAGCATGAGACGAAGGCTGAGATGAAACAAAGAAAGAAGAGACCATCTAACTCTCCACCTTCCCATAGTTCATCTGATACGGGAAGCTCTTCCTCTTCACGTGGAAAACCCACCAAAGCACGTAAAAAAAGAGGCCATCGACGTACACATGCAGCCTAGAAGAGGTCTTCTAAGCTCAGAAAGTTCAAGGAAGGAGGTAAAAACATCACTTTCCTCTCCTTCGATGGAACTTTCGGTAATATAGGCAAGGTATTGAGCTTCATATAGCAATTCGATGTTGTTTTTGGAGATGAAAACTTCTCAGAGTCATCCAAACTCCGACATGTTGCCATGTACTTCCAAAAGTCAGCCCATCAATGGTGGGCAAGCCTATGTTCCAAAGGAGAAGCTCCAAGAAGAGTCATCCAAACTCCGACATGTTGCCATGTACTTCCAAAAGTCAGCCCATCAATGGTGGGCAAGCCTATGTTCCAAAGGAGAGTTGCTATCCTGAAGCAATTCCTTTCGCATGGAGCTTCCAACAAAGTGCTCAAAGCATGGCAAAGCCTAAAGCTTGAAGAAGGAGAGAACATTCAAAGGTACGTGGATAAGTTTTGGGAATTGCATCTCAAAGCAACTGTCTACAAACGCATCAACTTCTCTGAGCAAAAGCAACAATTCTGTGATGGGCTCACTAAAGAATGGATCGAGTACGTCAATGCACAACGACCCATGACCATATCAGAGGTTATTGATCATTCTATGATAGCCTCCAACATTAAATTTCAGCATGAAGACAAAGCATCAAAGCCAACGTTTGTGAAGGAGAAGCCTCGGGAGAAAGGGAGACAACCGTAAACGTACAATCACAACAAAGGCTCAAGAAACCTAAGGACAAACAAGGTTACCAAGGTAAAAACCGTCTCTCTCCTAAAGATGTTGAACATTATCACAAAGATAATCAATGTTTTAAATGTGGTGAACAAGGTCACTCGTACTGCACATGTTGTCAAAAGCATGGAAAGAAGGAACCCCGTAGAATTGCAATGACTACTGTTCTAAAAGAGGGTGGTCTTCCTCAAGGAAGTCCCTTATGCTATGCATGAGGCAAAGTGAGAGAGAATGACACTCATCCTCTTTGATCCTAGTTCCACACACAATTATATATCTGTGCGATTAGCATCAAAGCTAGGGATACATGCTCACAAGATTGGAGAGACATATGCTGGTGAAGGACCCTTTGAAGGCCCTGACACACTAGTCACTCCATTGATTGGGAATTTAAGGCTTCACTTACAAGGGTATGTAGACAAAGAAGACTTTCTCATCTCTCTGCTCAAGAATGAAGATGTTTTGCTTGGAGCACCATGGTTTGATCGTATGGCTGCTTCTCTCAAGTTTCCAGATAGAGAGTTAGTATTTAAGCACAAGGGTAGAGACATCACTTTGCACGTCAATGAGAAGGGGTACACTATCCCACTTGTTTCTCATGACTCTTTTGACAAAGCAATAAAAAGCTCCATTTCTGCTTACATGATATTCGTCAAAGAGGTTCCTAACTCTATTGATGTCTCTCCAAATGGTTTATTAAAAGTAGAAAATGACTTTCAATCATTTCTAAATGAACATGCTGAAAATTTTATTGATGATATTCCAGATGAGTTGCCTCCTAAAAGGGGAGATCATGATCATTGGATTAATCTCATCCCAGGAAGCTCTTCTCCTAACAAGCCTCCTTATTGAGTCTCACTGGCTCAACAAGAGGAAATAATGTCACAATTTAATGAACTTGTGCAAAAGGGTATGGTTGATGGAGATCGTGGGTGCGAGAGCAAAGACAAGACATGTGAGAGAGGGAAGGGAAGAGAGCACACACGATGTGGGTGAAGCTTCACTTTGTGTCAACTGTGTGAGTGAGCCCCTTATTCATATGTATATAAAGAATAAGGTATAAACACATGTGGGCACAGATTTCCTATGTATGACCATGAATTCCTCTAGCAAATATTCAATGACTTCATTAAGAAAATGTGTCCCACAATCACTGACAATTTCTATTGGTAAACCGTATCGTACAAAAAAATTCTCATACAAAAATTGTGCAGTGGTTCGAGCATCTGCTTTTTGCGTTGCCTTGGCTTCCACCCATTTTGTGAGATAGTCCGTAGCCACAATGATATATTGGGTATGGTTGCGATATGCAGGGGGTGAGATAGGTCCCACAAAATCAATGTCCCATTTTGCAAATGCTCTTGCTCCCATCATTGGCCGTAGTGGCATCTCATCTCTCTTTATCGGCACCTTGGTGCGCTGACATGCGTCACAACGCTTTACAAACTCTTCAGCATCCATATGCAATGTAGGCCACCATATTCCTGTGGTTAAGACAATTTTTTCCGTCTTATCGCCCGAAAAATGGCCTCCACTTATTCCTCTATGTGCATGTTCTAGAATCAGCAGGTATTTGCTTTTACTTGCACAAATTCTACGTTGATTGTCCTTTCCTCGCTTATAGAGTTGGTTCCCAATTATCTGAAAGTCGCGAGCTTCCAGCTCTATAGCCCTTTTCCGTGATCTTGTGATGTTCTCAGGAAACGTTCTAGTGGTTAAGAAATCAATGATATATTGACTCCATGCAGGTGCAATGTTTACTTGAAACAATGTCGCGTGATCCACTGGTCATTTGGCACTACATATAGTACAATTGGTAACATAAGAATGGGTGTCCGCATACATAGTTGGCCAATAAACCCCTAACTGTTTCAGTCTCTGGTATGTTTTCCCTGTTGAACATGAAATGCACAATCCTGGACATGGGCTTCTTCAAGGTAGCACTCGAATTCTTTTGGAATTATACATAATTGTAGGATTTGGTCCGATCCTAGATGATACAGCCGTCCTGCTATCAACTGGAAGTTTTTTGTTTGTCAAATTATTTGTTGTTTAGATCTGTATTCCGTATTATCAAACCTACTTCCAAAGGAAAGAATGCTAACAATTTCCTGAGACCATTTGGATATCATTTCAATATTGAAAAGATAAGCGTCTGGTATGTCACCATCTACTCCTTCAGGAGGTTCCCCGTTGTGTATCCTTGAAAGATGATCTGCTCGTAGATGGGTTTTACCCTTTTTGACCACCACTCTGAAATCAAACTCTAGGAATATAATAAACCAGCGTACAATTCTCCCTGTATTGCATGGTTTATTTATCAGATACAAAAGAGCTTCATGATCTGTGAAGAACACAAATTTATTTGCGAGCAAATAATGCCGAAATTTCTTTACAGCATAAATCATTCCTAACCCTTCTTGTTCGATGGTTGTGTAGTTCTTTTCCGCACTATTTAATTGTCGGCTTGCATAACAAATTGGAAAATCCATTGTTCCATCTCTAGGTTGAGCCAGAATACTCCCGATTGCATATGCAGAAGCATCAATGTGAACATGGAATATCTTTTCCCAATCTGGTGCTTTAAGTACAGGTGCTGATATAAGGTTTTCCTTCATCTTTTGGAATGAAGTTTCACACTCCTCAGTTCAATCAAAATTGACTAGCAAACGATACAGAGGTTGTGCAATGACTGCATACATGTATATGAACCTTCGATAATATCCGCAGTGTCCCATGAAGGATTGCACTTGTTTCGCATTAGTAGGTTTGGGTAGGTCTACTATGACTTTGACTTTGTCTAGGTCAGTGGTTATGCCATTTCTTGAGACAATGTGTCCTAAGATGCGGCCTTGCTTTACCATAAAGATACACTTTTCGAATTAAGGTGGATTCGATATGTCCTGCATTTTTCAAAGACCTTTTGCAAATGGTCAATATGTTCCTCTCGTCAAAGAGAGTGTACACAAAGATCATCCATGTATATTTCTAAGAATATTTTTAGGTATTCTTTGAACGCATGAGTCATTAACCTTTGGAAGGTATGTGGGGCATTAGTTAAGCCAAATGGCATAACTCAATACGCATAAATTCCCCATTAGTGGCAAACGCTGTTTTGTGTTGATCCTCCCTTGCAATTGCCAGTTGGTTATATCCTGAAAACCCGTCCAGAAAGGAATAGGCCCGTTTTCCGGCCACCCACTCAAGTACATGTTCTGTGATTGGCAAGGGATAATTATCCCTTATGGTGGTTGCATTTACCTTTTTGAGGTTTACACACTCTCAGTTTTCCTTTCTTTTTGGGAACTACCACAATGGGTGACACCCAATCTGTATGTTCGATTTCATAAATGAATTCATCTTCCATCAGCTTATCAATCTCCTCTTTGATTCGTTTAGCAAATGTGTCATTATATGTATAAGGACGTTGTTTTCTAGGTTTTGCATCCGATTTCAAAGGAATTGTATGTTGGCATATCGATGGATCAACTCCTTTGAGGTCTTTATAGGACCATGCGAACACATCTTTAAATTTCTTGAGAAGTTGTGTTAGCCGTTCTTCTTCTTCAGGCTCTAAATCGTTTGCTATATAGACCGGCTGAGGCTTTTCACCAGGTTCCGCGAGGTCTATCCTTTTTGCATTTTTAGGCCCATCGTAAGATTCTTTCCCTGACTGGTGGCATCATGATTATTTTTCTGCCCTGTATGGTAAATTTGCGTTAGTGTGATGGTACATTCATGTTTCCCTTCTCTGACTCCCCTTTACCATCACTATCTTCTTCAGTAGTCCATATCTCACGTAAAGACCGTTTCAGTTCTTGGTATTTCTGTTTACGTTCCAGTTTGGTCCACTCTTGGTCTTTTGTTGTTTCTTTTTTTATTTTTGAGATTTTTGTGATTTTTTTTCTGTTTTAGCTTTTCGTTCTTGTTTTATTTCCTCTCGCGTTCTTTCCCTTCGATCTTTTGAGAATCTTCCTGATATTTGATCTTTTACACAATTCTTTGCTTTTACAAGCATCAAATAGTGAGTTGTACCTCTTATCCTAGGCATCAGGTTCTCTCTCACTTTGTTTCCTGCTCGTTTCCTCCTATAGCATTCCTGGCGTCTAGGGTGCTGGTTAGAAAAATCATAAAACTTGATATTCTCAGTTTCCCTTCCACGCTCACTTGAGGTGTCTGAACACTCAATATCTGTATCATCATTTACTTCCAAATGTTCAGAGGAGTTATAAAACTCTTCTTGTCCTGGTGGTTCTATCATCTCATCTTCTCTTGGTATAATGCTTACCATGTAGTAGGGTAGCACATCATAGCCATCCTTATCGCAAAATTTTGTTGTTGGACTATCTGTAATGGTACAGACATCCAATGTTGCTAGTATGTGTTCCCATTCTAGAGGTTCCAAGGCATCTTCAGGGAAAGGTTCCGGAATATACTCCTTGTCCTCAATCGCTCTTTCTAAGACGCATTCCTTCCTTCTTAAGCTTCCACAATGTGAAGCTCCGCACATCCATAGCTCTTTTTGTTGCCCTAACCATGCTGGGAGTTCTGATCTTGCTACTGTAGCCGAATCAAACTCTTCCACAGGTGTTTGGTTCACATATTTTTAACTATGGTCTTTCAGATGTATTTTAGTTTTTGTCTCGCCATGTCTGATGTATATACGTGACCATCTTCAATTGTCGCATGAATGGTCTTTCCAAGATGATCTCATAATTGTTCTTTTTGTCAAAATCGACTATTGCAAATGTATGCTCATACTTGATTGCACATGAAGTGACAATTACTTTTTCTAAGAGTCCTAGAGGCTTCTCCATGAACCCATCTGCCAATTGCAATTTCATTCTGGTAGCTCTTGAAGCTGGTTTTCCCCATTTTTTCCAGATTTCCTTGGTGGTGATAGCAACTCCCGCTCCACTGTCAAGAATAGCTTTGGAAACTACTCCTTGGAATTCTACTGGTAGCGTGGTGTTTCCATCTTCTCCCTCGCAATACTCTCCAACCTTGTTTAATGGTACTGGCCTAGTGTTTAGTTGAGGCCTGTCCAACTCTCTGATCCCTTCTTGTAGCCTCAAGGTGGGGTCTCTCACTCTAAATTTTTCTAGGCATTTACCTACTGTGGTCCACATGTTTGGTCGTAACCTTAGGAGTTCGGCTAATGTGATTGTACATGCCACTGGGATGGACAATAACTCAATCAATCCTTGCGAATCCATCACTTTGTTAGAAGAAAGTCTTTGAGATGGGATTGCTCTCACTTCAGACTTGGATTCATACTCTCCTAGGTAAGAGGGTAAAGTTTTCAGTGAGTCTGGTTGGCTGTGCCCCGAACTAATTGATCCCTAGTCTCCCCCTTGTGAATGTATCTCAAAGTTCATTTGTGACCTTGACTCAAATTCTTCAATAGGAGGTATTTCTCGTGCTATTCATGTGGTTACTCATCCTGTTAGCCTCGTTGGCCTCACGGATTTGCTTCCATAGATCATCTAGACCATTACAGTCCTTACCCATTTTTGTCAATGTTTTAGGCTGGGACCCGTCACTTGTCTCATCTGTTGTATTTGGCACTATGATAGGCTCTCCTCTGGACTCATAGGCATTAGTGAGTCTTTCCTTTGTTTCTACTTGTTCCTCTAAAGTTGGTTGGATAGGGGTTGGAGCAGGTGCTTCATACAAATTTGCAGGTTTACCCAGCGGGTCTTCCATCAATGATTGAGCCGTTTCAATCATCTTTTTACACATTTTCAACCTTTGTTTTTCTATTTTTGCATATGGATAAGTCATCCATCTTTGCTCCTGGGTTTGGTTCTTTTTGAGTCTAGCTTCATAAGCTTTTAGAAGCGCATCCAACTGCTCATTTACCTTGTCTGCCAGTATAGATCCTCCTGATCCTGCACTTTTGGGCTCTACTATTTCCTTGGGTGCTATGGTTGCCGTGGTGTGTGAACTTAAGCTAGCTAGATCCTCTAACCGCTCTAATCTCTCATTTGTATGTTTTAACTCCTCGGATAGAGCTATTTGCTCTTGTTCGTTCCTGGCTTTCATACGCGTCTTTCTAGCTTTCCAAGTCCTTCTCTAATTTTTCGTTTTTGAACTTTGGGCATCGGTTTTTGGCTCTTCAACTATGGGTTCGTTCGTCATTCTTTGAGCTTGGGCTCGTGTCACCGCTTGAATAGGTATGATTTTTTCATTTTCCGACCCTTCACTGGAAGGTACTGTTTCTAGCATGTTCAAGGTGATTTTTGCTCCTTTGTTCGGGTTTTCAGGGAAGTCGGGAATCAAATGAGTAACTCCACACTCGGTGAAATATGCGTTGACTCTAATGATTTCATCATGAGGACAGTATCTTAGCCAATGGTCTCCACCACACTTGTAGCCGGGTCCCTTGGGTTGTTGAGGTGCTCCTTGAGCTCCCCTTTGTTGGTATGCCTGTCTCTATTCGCCCATGCCTCCGTTGGCTATGAACAACAATGTTCCTTCATCTAAGCTATATCTCTCTTCTCCTGCTGCCTGTGCAGCTATTGGTGGTCCTGTACTTCCTATCATGCTCCATGAATCTGGTGTCAAGAGTTCTTCCGGTGGATAATAGACAGAGTTTTCCGCATATCCATTGGGATCTTCATAATATGCATGCATAGGTACCAAAGCCTTATCCTCTGATTCGGTTACGGTTGGTGTGTATCTTAAGTGGTGGTTCTTGCAAATCCCTTAGCCCTCGTGCGGCTTGATAATCATCTCGATTTCGGTCTTGCTCCATTGTTGTTGACTATCGAAGCCATGCTTGCAATGATGGCTGGTTTGCTAGTTGGTTTTGGTTGTTGAATGCCTGCGGCCGGGTGGAATGTGAGATAGTGTCATACTCTTCAGAAAAGGAATTTGTCGACTTGCTTGGGGTGTAGGTGGCTCTTGGCACTTCCTCCGGGGCATATGCTGATGCTCCTGGACCTGTTGCCTTTTCTACCTCCTCTGGAAGAATACATTGGTATTCTCGCCCGTATCTATCAACAAAAATTATACCCTTCCCCATAGCAGTTTCATAAGAGAATAAGGAAAGAACCTTGTCTTTGCTTAATTCGTTTAAGTATGGTTCTTTGCTGCGAAAGTAAGCGACTATACCCTCACTCTCATGCTTGTAGATTCCCGCGTTCTTATTATAAGTTGGAACCTTGTTGTTTTCTTATCATACATAAAAATAGCTTCGGGCCGATCAATGTTTGGTGGCGGTTCTTGAGCTTCTGAAACCATTTTCCCTTTCGCCACATTATCTCCATACCTATTGTAATCTTCAGGGTTACTGACTATTAGATAGTGGTTCCCCTTTTCGTCTCGGAATATATCTCCATCATCATAGACTTGGATTATTTCCAATCTCTGAGCCGGTCTCTCTTCGATACAAATGCACTTGCGTCCTTGATAGTTAGAATAGACTAGAGCTCTCCTCGAGTTTGTTCCCACTAATAATATCACAGTGAGCTTGGGATCATTCAAAGGATTTAGGGAGGTGATTCCTCCTAGCATTGGTCCATCATAGGTGAAACCTCCTGGCTGTTGACTACCCATCATGAAGAAAGATTTGTCTGACGAAGTGTCAGTATCACTACCTTCCTCAATAATCGGTGCTAGTGGATCTAGCCTTGCCTGAGTTACACTCTCCTCGGTGGACACTAAGCTACGTTGGTCACTTGTCACCTTCTGGTCTCTAAAAATGTGTCTTCCTGATCTTAAATTCATCAAACTTATCAATACAATTTATCACAAATCCAACCACTCACCTGGCAAAGGATCAGTCTCTGCACAACTTCTTGCTTTGCTGCTGAATATACATGTACACAAGCGTTTAATTTTGGCAATCGAATCAAAGCATTTATCTGCTAGAGGTTATCTTAGTAATGATTGGTATAATTGGAGAGTTAATCTCAATCACTACTGTACTTTATATACTGCTGATGTTCTGGATTAGGTATGCTATTCTAGAACTGTACTTCCCTCGGATGTTGGTCAATTTACGTGAAAAAGTCTGAATTCAGTCTTTGCTCCGTCAAATGGACAAACAAGGTCCAAATTCACTTCTGAAAGAAGTTTTGGAACCCTTGAGCCAAATGGAATCTAACTGTCTAAGCCCAGTCAAATTTTCTCTTCAGTAGTCCCCAATAGACATCCTACACGTAGGATGTCTCCTGCTTTGTTTTGCCTAGATTTTTGCACTATGGATTCCCATTGATGTGCTGAGTCCACAGCTATTTTTACTTTTTGATTTGGACACCCATAAGCTGGTCAATGGATCAGAAATCTGTTTCGATAGCCTGTTGCTAATCTTGATCAGTCTAATCAACTCCAATTTGGACCAAAATTGACTAGGGGGCTTGCCTCAAGCTATAAAACACCTTGCTATGCCCACTGTCAGTATCAGGCTTCAATTTCTTGCTTTAGACATCCTACGCGTAGGATGAAAATAGGGTAAATCCCACCTTCTGAACACACTGGCCAACTCAAAATCCCAAAATTCCCACCAACTTAGCCTGTAGACATCCTACGCGTAGGATGTCTCCTGGCTTGAAATTAATTTTTTTCCTGACAGAAATGCTCTTGATGCTCTGCAGCTCTATCAAAAACACTCACAGTAACTTTTGGACTTCACTTCGGCTTTCAAACACACTTTTGCGTCTTTTACAAACTTGTGATGAATTTACCAAGCAAGTATACATGCATGAAGTGCTCTAGATCCTGAATCCTGATGTCCTACTTACTCTACTCCTACTCATCATGTGAAATGGGGATAATGGTGTTTTGGTTGCTTTCTGGACTCCCCAGACTCTCAAGATCTCCTCTCACCGCTTCTACCACTCCAACTCCTACTCAAGAACTCAACTAATACCTAAAACTGTCTTAGTCTACCTAAATCTACCTAAGTCGAAGGATCTAGGCTAGACACACGCTTCCCAGACTCTCTCTAAGACCTAGAGAGTCCTCCACTCTCTCATCCTTTCTAAATGTAAAACAAGACTCTTGGCAAGCCAAAAATCCCTATCCTCAAAAACTAGTCTTGGTCACCTACCTAAGGTTTTTGTCCCTGGCAACGGTGCCAATGTTGAACGGATACGCCGCGATGGACGTCAGCACAGCGAGAACTCACCTAGCATATAATGTCAGCTAAGGACGAAGCTCGACCCGCAGGCACGTGGAAGCAAGCATAAGGGGTCAACCTACACTCGACCGACTCCTAACTAATTCATACAGAGGTCTCTACCAATTGTCTAAGTCACAGCCTTCAAGAGTGCATAAGAGGAAACTTCCTACAACGCTGTCTAGAGCCGAACACCCATCAAACAATCTCGAAACACCACAAAACTTTAAGGAGACCCTACTATCACCAATAGGTCGCTCTCCCTAAGGTCTATGAACCAAAACCCCAACCCAAAACACCCGGTGCAAAATCACGTAGGATGTCTGGCCGAAATTTGCAGGTCTTTGTTTCCGAAATCTAAAGTGCCTAATGTGTAGCTCTACTCAATGTGAACTTGTGGATATGCTGCAATGCAAAATCGGACAACATATGCTCACCAAATCACCAGATGAAGCTCGTAGAAGGAGCTCGCAAAACCGGACCGTACGCGCGCAATGTAGGTATCGGCACGTAGCTCTTGTCGGGGGCAACACGCTGCACTTCTCCGTATTCGATTCCGACCACCGGTGCACACGTAGCGTCAAGATGAAGCTCACACTCTCTCTCGTACACAGTACGCTCACTCACAGACTTCAAAACTTCTTTTAAAAATGACAAAAGGGTTTTTTTCATTAAGGTCAAAAAGTTGTATATATACCTTACAATTCTCAAACCCTAAAGTTCCAAATCAACCATCTACTCAATCTAACTATCAAAACTGGGATACAATCTGGAAACTTCTGTAAATCCCAATATTTACAAGGTGAAAAATCAGGTTTCCTCAATAAATGAATAATTACAAAAAATGATAATCTTCCGAGTAGTCAGTTTCTGTGGGGTGTGTCCAACTTCTAACAAACCCCTTGCTCATTTAGTGGCTTAGCTACCCGAATCTGACTTTTATGCCATGTATTTTTAATGGAAACTTGGACTTACCTGTTCAAGGCAAGAAACCCAATTCTGTAAGTTTCAAAAATTATGTCCTTTTCCCTTGTTTTGGTCTTTGGATTCCACCATTTTTTTTAGTAGGTTGGCATATGTTGGCTCTTCTTGACTTGCTTGTAGTATGTTCAAACTGCTTTGTGAAACAAGTCCTTCAGCTCTTGTAAGGGTTGATGTAGCTTTTCCATTATTTCCCATGAGAAGCAGTTGGTGATGTGTGTGGGTTCTTTGTGTTTGAGTTTCCATGAGCAATTTTGGAACCCATCTTGTTTTTGGTCCTTGTATGACCGTCTTTGGCATTTTATCTTCTTCTATAATTTGATGGACACTAGGCTTCGATATCCAAACCTGATGATTTCCGTTGTAAAAGCCTTGCCTTTGTAATTGATGACAAGTTATCCATATGTAGATTGTAGCAGCCTTGGTTGTAATTGGCTTCTGTTGGCTTTTGGTTGTCATTGCTTGCTTTGGGGTAGAAGCTTGTGCTGCTTGATTTCTCTTCGTTGTTCTAGATTGAGCTACAATTTTTGGTAACCATATTGGAGTGTTACCTTCATACAATCCTTGTGCTTCAAGTAGCTTAACTGGAATCATCCGCTGCTGCATCTGTTTGTGTATGGTAGCTTCGTTGAAGTTTGACTTTGATACCCATACTTGTTGTGTTGCTTTCTTGGAAGGTCTTTTATTCTCTCCTTTTTTGTTGTTCTTTCTCCTGCTTGAGTTGTTTTTATTTCGTTGATAGCTTGGATCGCTCATTGTAGAACTTCTTTCTTGAGGTGAGTACATCCAGGCTGTTACTTTAGGCTTTTTGGCCCAAACATAAATGTTTTCTTTGAAGTAGCCTTGAGTAGTGATTGACTCATTTGATGCTACCCACCCTGTCACCTTTTGTTGTTGAGGCTGAACTTGTGCTTCATGTATCCAAACTAGGTCTTTGACTTTGATGTTCTCTTTGGATACTAACACTTGCTTGACATTATTTGGCTTCTTCCTAACGCTTTGATGTGATGGAAACTTTGGTTGATAGTCTTTTTGTCTCGGTTTCCATTGCATTGGCGATGGTTTGGCTCTTGATGTAGAGGCTTCGCGGGAAGTTTGATGGAAGCTCGTTGAAGGTAAAGTCGTCTTGCGAGGTTGATATACTTTAGTGTTTACCTTTGCTTTGCCTTTTTCCATGATGGTTGGTTGCTCCTTTTTGGCATTGACTTGAGGTGCTTTTGGGATTTTTGATGGTATCATTGCTGAAGCTTTTCCTTGTGGTTGAAAGAAGGTGTTTCTCTAGCTTTCTGTCAGGATCAGACTCTCTTTGATATGATGGGAGTCAATTATGTGGAAAATATCCTTGTACTCCCCAGTACTCAACCTAAGTATAGCTTCTACCACTCCGAAGCTAGGAATCAGTATTTTTGAACTTGTGTATACGATGTCCTCTAGATCAATGATTGGTGGCTTTCCCATCATCATCCATGTTCAATGATTGGTGGCTTTCCCATCATGATCCACGTTCAATAAGTCATTATATTCTTTGTTGCTTCTAGATCTATCATAGTTGAACATGTGATTTTGAGTCCTGTTTCTTCGCATATGCTAAATTTGATCATTGTAGGAGATAATTGATCTTCTTTCTTGTCCCTGTTCTTCTTTTGATCTTGCATTTTTTGAACATTTGATGTTGAATTTGGAAACGTTTTTCCTTTATCTGCTTTTATTTGCACTTTTTCTGGAGTCAGCTTCTTTGAAATAGCTTTTGTCAATTCTTCAGGTATGTCAGTGATGACATATTCTTGTGGTTTCTCTGCTTCCTTTGTTTGCACCTTGGAACCATGCTCCATGATGTAGCAATCTGTCTCAACTTTTCTGCTTTCACACTCACAAACTTCATTAGCTTCCTTCAACACCTTTATTGTAAATAAAGGAGTTATATCACAACCTTCCTCATCATAGAATTTAGTCAGGGTCGCCTCATTCACACACACATCAAGAGTCACAAGTATTTGATCCTATCCAAAGGGTTCAAATAACTCCTCTGGAAAAGGTTCTGGTACATATGCCTCATCTTCTACTAGAAGCTCTAGGATGCAATATTGCTTTTTAAGACTTCCACTCTTAGGAGCTCTGTACATCCAAATATGCACTTTGCTTTCCAAATCAGTTGTGGAGTTTATGTCTTCCCCTGGGGTTCACACTACATCTCTATACCTATGATCTTTGACACTGATTTTTGTTGTGACCTCTTTGTGTCTCAAGTAGATATAGTCATAGCCCCAATCTTGTACCATTTTGAGTTGATGCATGAATGGTCTACCCAATATGATGTCAAAGTTGCTGCTCTTGTCAAAATTCATTATGGAAAAGGTATGCTCATAATCTATGCCACACGAGGATACAATGATTTTTTCTAATATTCCAATCGGTTTCTCCGTGTATCCATCCGCTAATTGCAGTTTCATTCAAGTTCTCCTAAGAGCAGGCTTTCCCCATTTTTTCCATATCTCTTTGGTTGCAATGGAAATTCCTACCCCACTATCTAATATAGCAACCGTCTTTACTCCTTTGTACTCAAGTGGTAAGGTGGTGTTCCTTCTTCTCCTTCACAGTAGTCACCCACCTTATTTACTGGTACTGGCTTTGTCTATGGTTTCTTAGGAAAGGTGTCATCCATGTTTTCATATGCAAGTTGGTCATGTGAAGGGTTTTTCAGCCCCATGTTTTCCAGGTGTTTGCCCATTTGGCCCCATCAATGCGGTCTAGTTTTTAGTAGCCTCGAGAGATAAAGTGTGCATTGTATAGAAGAAGACATCAATTCATGATGCAATCTCTTGGTATCCATCATTTTTGGTGTGGCTTTCCACTAAGAAGGTTCTATTTTAACCTCCGATTTTGTTTCAAGTTATCCTATGAAAGATGGAAACATCTTTAGGGAGCGTGATTTACTCTCTTCAGATGTGACAGACCCAACATCCCCATATAGAGATCTTATATCCCCCGGGAAAAATTTTGTGATCCATGTTTATCTCAGGAATAGGTGTTGACTGTAAGGGAGCACTACCATCCTTTTGGTTTCTAATTGATTCCCACAAGGATTGTGGCCACGGTTCTTCTACCTCCGGAATAGGCATCACTACTGGTGAACCCACCCCATCTGTGGTATTGGCTACTTCCCTTGTATCTAAAGGTGCCTCAACTCCGGGCTCTTCCTCTTTGTTTACAATACCATGGCTTTCCATTTCCTGGAATTTTTTGCGGATTAGCAACTCCATTTTTGGAGCATCTGGAACTGGTTCCATAAGAGCTTGGGCCTTCTGGATGATCTCCTTGCACATTTGCAACCTCTCTTTTTCATACCCTAGATGAGGATACGTCAACCATCTATCCTCTTAGGTTTGGTTGTTCTTTAATCTAGTATCATAGGCTTTCAACATTCCGTCTAAAGGTTCAAACACTTTGTCGGTGAGCCTCCCAAGTTAGTCTTTGACTCTTTAGGTCCCTTTGCATTTTTGTTCCTTTCTTGCTCTTGTCTAAGCTGCTCTCTTGTTTGATTCAGTTCAGTTTCCAAAGATGTTTTATCCTTCAGCCTCTCAATTTCATTTTGTGTCGTTTGCCTTTCCATGGTCTTCTTCCGAAGGTTTTCACCGATTTGCTCTCAAATTCTGTTTGAACAGGCAATGTGGCTTTTTCAGCTGGTTTGTTTTTGGCAGCTTCTTGAGCTTGAGCTCGAGTCATCATGATTAAAGGAATGGTGGGTTCTACCTCGGATCCGCTTGAAGAAGGCATCATGCCTACAACATTCATTGTTGCTTTCCCTTTGTAGTTTGGATTTTTAGCACTGTGTTGGCGTAGATGGTCTATACCACAACATTCACATAATACAAATAATTCTATTTGTGGACCCTTGTTTGGACAACTTTGTGCCCAATGATCACCTCCACACTCATAGCATGGACCTTCTTGTTTTACAGCTGGGGATCCAGCTAATGGTTGTTCTTACCTTGTGAGGATGTTCTTTGACCCATACTATGAATGATTGGCTATGAACATGAGTGTATTATCATCCATGGAGTACTCGTTTCTCATGGGTTGTGGCATATGCATTGGTTGAGCGTAGTTGACTATCACTCTCCCATCATTCAAAAGTGGTGGTTGTTGCCCTAGCACATGTTGTGGCTTTGGCTAAGTGTTACACCATGGAGTGGGGTGATCCCCTCTGCAAGTATCGCATATCCTCAATTGAGGATGTCGTACAATCGGGTTCTGTATGTAGCCTTGGTTTATTCTTCTAATCACTCCCTCAACCACTTGATCAATGATTGGTTTCCAAGGAGTTTCAACATCTCTATTTTTTGTTGATTTTCTCTTCGGAGATGAGGCACTACTAGTCGCGTTTTCTGTATCTTCACTCACCTCTATGTGGCCTTGCAATTGTCAACTAGATATAGAGCTTCTCTAGTGCCTTGCTCAAACATTGTGCATCCTTTAGATGTAGGTCCTTTTTGAGAGTTTCATTCCTCAAGCCTTCAATGAAGAGAACTGATAGCCTCTCATCTTGCAGTAGCTCTCTCATAGGACATATCTCAATGTATTGTTTGAAGCGAACCACAGCTTCCTTCACTCTTTCATCCCTTTTTTGTTTGAAAGCGTAGATTTGGGACACTGTGTTGTGTTTGATTCCCCTTTTCAAGAATTCCTCTACAAACTCTTGTAAGAGTTGTGCTATGTTGGGAAAATCATCTCTATTTAGTGGCTGGAATCAACTCAAAGCTGTTCCTTCCAATGTCAATCCAAATTTCTCATACTGAGTATGGAAATCTACAATTTGTTCAGCTCTCAAAACTTGTTTGAAGAGAGAGACATGAGCATATGGATCCCTTGACCCACTGTACTTTGTCTTGACACATTGTGCCACTTGAATTGTTCTTAATCGTTGGGGTTTAGTCACTAATCTAACCAATTTGTTGTCTCTTGGAAAGACATCTCTCGTTTGCTCCTCTCGTCTTGGAGAAAATCCTGGCGGAATCCTCTGTGATATGCGCTCTGGCATCGTTTTTGATTGAAAGTAAGTAGAGATTAGAGTACCCTTGTATGTATATCTCTCGAGGTCAATGGGATCAACAAGTTTGTACTCACGTTCATACTTATCTACCATCAAAACTTACACTCCGTGGGCATCTGTATATGTGAATGCATAGAGGTTCTTATGGGTGGTCAATTCTCTAGCATAGGACTTTACACACTTGTAGAAGATATATGGATCCTCGTTTGTGAATCTATACAAGCCCTCATAAGTGTAATCTATAAGCACTCTCATGGATTCATAGGCTTTGATGAATCTCATGTTCGGTTTGTTGATCATAGGATGCTCCTCTACGTATTCTCTCAATCCCTCTGTTGAAGGCATTGCAGTGTTTCTTGCGTTTTTCATGTCTCCGAGTGGAGTAGAGAACCTTGGTGGTGGATGTTTGTCATGGTTAAGTCTCACTCAAAAGTCTCAAGATAGTCCTTGATAATCCCACTTTGGCTTAGTGCAACCTATTCCCTTTTGCCCTTGATGAGGTCTCTTAGAAGTTAGGAAGTTTTGACTTTTTGGTCTCTGGAAACTGGTCTTGGGGTACCCTAAAAGTTTGGATTTAGGAAAACTAGTAAAATTCAGCTCTAAAACCAAAACAAGCTTTCTCACAACCCTAAAAGACCTATTGCTCACAAGCTTTCATCCTAGCTACAACCTGGCTCAATTTGGAGTTGTCTATCAAAAGTTAGAGCACTTTTGGGGAACTGCACTTGAAACAACATGCAAAACAGTCTCACGACCAGAACACAGGAACTTTGGCTTGTATCCTGGCCTCCTGAAGGTATTTTTAGCTCAAACTTGAGATTTGGGATGTCCTCAAGTATATCTACAAGATCACCAAGTCAGATACCCCCACTATGCTGAGAGGTACATCGGATCGCTATCCATGTTCCCTGTCAAATTGTTTTCTCCAAATTTTTATTGTGTGTAGACAAGGTCATAAGTAGGCTATATACCAATTTTTAGCAAATTCTGAGGTTGAGGTACATGGATCGCAATCCATGTTCAACCACATCTGGACTTGTCCTCTTAGGGGTTTGTTCTTGACTATGTCCACAAGCTAAATCTCAAATATTTTTGGATTTGGACTTGGTTTGATAGGTCAAATGGCCAATACTAGGTCTGCACAGCGATTTTCAGTCTGTCACCTATTTTTCTCCCTTTTGACCCAAATTTGCTCAATTTTTTCCAAAATTGGACTTGGGGATATGTTTCCTTCTGTATGTCCTACTGATCTGAAAATTTCAGGTCAAGCTATCGTTATGGGTACATGGATCATCATCCATGTTTGGAGCCCAAATTGACTTTTTTTTGTACCATTAAAATCAACATGATTAGGAGGTCCTATGGTATCCATTTTTTTGAAAATGGAGCTCTGGATTAAATATTAGGTCAGTTCTGGCACTTGCTCAGAGGACTTGGCAGTTCAGGACTTTTGACTTGGTTTTTGGTATCCAAATTCTCTTTTGAAAAGACCAGTAGACTCCTGGTGATATCCTCTAGCTATGGTGCAAGTTTGGTATCAGTCTGTGACAAAGGAACATGGATCGCGATTTATGTACCTATGTGTGAGATTGTACTAAAACTTGGCACACAGCTTCTCCTTGGTGTCCTGATCCCTGCTTTATGGTTTTTATGTGATTTAGACTTTTCTTTGCCAGGAAAAAGTCAATTTACAGGTCTGTTTCAGGGTTTCCACTTGAACAAATTTTTGCTGTTTTCACCCACTTTTTGAACTTTTTTGACAAAATTTCTTTGGATCTGAAAGTTTGGTGTGCTAATAGCTCGTGATGTTTGTAGCTTGTTCCACAAAATTGTTTGGATTTGGATCAGTTTTGCCCAACCAAAACTGACTTCTACAGTCTATTGTGGTAGTTTTGACAATGCTCTGTTTTTGGCTCTTTTGACCACTTTTTACAACCTTTTTGCATTTGGTTCTTTTGGGAAAATTTTTTGTCTATGCGTCAACTATCCACTGCTCAAATCTCAGCCAAGCCAAAAAAAAATTCAAAATTTTTTCATGAGGTACATGGATCGCAATTCATGTTTGACCACAATTTGACATGAAACTTGGTCAGCCTGTAGTCCATGTTATGATGATACTCTTCCCCAAATCTTTTTGAATTTGGCCAACTTTTTTCTAATCAAAAGTGAGTTTTTTTGTTTGCCCTGCGGTTTTTGACTAGTTTCTGTATTTGGCTATTTTGACCAACGTTTTTCAATTTTTTGACATGGTGCCTTTTGAAAAAGTTGTTCCAAATGATATCAAGAATGTACTTGTTAAATATTAACCCAGAATGTCAAAAAGGTACATGGATCGTGATCCATGTTTGGCAGCATTTTTTCACGAATTTTGTTATGTTGGTTATTTATGCCCTGTAGAAGCCAAATCTCACCCCGTTTTGAATTTCGATCCCAAAATCTCAAGATTTGCTCAATTTTGTGTCTGCAATGCTTGTTTTACTATTTTTTCCGTATTAGCCAATTTTGAAGTGATTTTTGAGTTTTTCTTTTAAGCAAACTTGATCAGAGCAGTTTCCCACTGATGCTCACTGTAACTGGTCACTTTTCACCAAAAATGGTTTTTTGGGGTACATGGATCGCGATCCATGTCCCTCCACAGATTTTGGCCAGACTTTCCAAATTTGTTCTAGAGAGTATGTTGATGCCTTTGATCCACAAATTTTTGAATTTGGATCACTTTTGAGCTCTCTACCATCAAATTTTCAAGATTTCAAAGTTATGATCATTTTTGCCAAAATATAGTTTTCACCCTTTTTTTTCTCAATCTTTTAGCCCAATTTTTATGGTGGTAGTTTCTACTTACCCTACTCCTAAGTACTCAAATGAAACATGAAACAAAAACAAACAAAACGGTACAAAATAATGTCGTAATGGAAAATGGTACAGCACTATGAAAGCATAGAGAAAATTGAAGAATGAAATGCTTTTGGCTATCTCACCCACAACCCTCTTTTCTTCTCAAGAATAGATCTAGCAAGTCCTCAACTTCTAGACTCTATCAAGCACTAAACCCCGTGTCTAGCTGCTTCACTGCTAAGGTGTAAATGGAATGGAGAGACAAATCTTAGCAAAAGAACGCTCCAAAAACGCACTAGGTCACTCACCATCTAAGGATCATATCTCTAGCAACAGCGCCAATGTTAGCGAGTCGCCACGACGGACGTCTGCAGCATAGCTTTCTAGCACTAACATAATGTCAATACCTAGGGAAAGTGACTCGGATGGGGCACGGAGACTCTATGAGATCGTCAATCTCACGAAGTGAACCTTTACAAGCAAACACACTAGCTCACAAGCAAACCAACACTTAATGATCAGGGAAATATGCCTATGTATCTCTAGGTCATCACGCCATTTCGGCACTCGAACGGACTCGAAATGCAACGAAAATTTAGGAGGAGGTTTAGGACACCTAGGGGCACTATCCTAGCAAGTCTGTCGCAATCCAACAAGGTATCAAAATCACAATCCATCATGAAAAAGGTCCTGAAAACTGCAACAGATCTATCCAGAACTGTCGTCCT
Organism: Adiantum capillus-veneris; assembly: GCF_014529385.1. Taxonomy (NCBI): domain Eukaryota; kingdom Viridiplantae; phylum Streptophyta; class Polypodiopsida; order Polypodiales; family Pteridaceae; genus Adiantum; species Adiantum capillus-veneris. Next base: position 948,501 of record NC_140956.1, read on the forward strand.
ATGGTCTAAGAACACTCTCCTATGGTCAAAACGACTAAAAATAGCGATTTAAGCACTCAAATTTTCAATTATAGCTCACAGACATGTAGTCGTGAACCACAACAAAACTGACAATGCTTACACAAAATTTAAAGAGCAAAGAAAGAGGAACACAATGCAAGTTTTGGATTTAAAAGCTCATTAGCCATTTATCAACTGCGATGATTACAAGGTTGGAGTAGGTCGTAGCTTGAGTGTACGTTTTTTGAGCTCACTTCTTCTTCTAAAGATAAGCCTCCTCTTCACACTAAAGTTATTGACCTTTATACCTAGGGCATTCTAAATGGCTAGTGGCCGGTTCACATGGACTTTTACAAATGTCATGACAGTATTACAACTCAAGGAATTGACTCACTACTCTGGAATCATGATTACACAAAGTATTACTACACTAGCTTGAAAAATTAATAGAGTACAAATCTGGTGTCCGGCTTCGTGTCCGACCAGGTGGGTCCCCATTCGGTTTGTCCTCAAACATGGTGGATCTACGAGACACCAACCATTGGATCCTCATTTCAAGCCTTCGTTATAATGGCCAAGTGGTAGATATTTGATGCACCTACTTCCCAAGTCTTAGTCTAAATGGCCAAGTGGTGGATCTAGGATCTACTCCTCCCACAAACATTGTGTAAAATAACAATCGCTATAATGGCCAAGTGTTGAATGCACCTAACTTTAAGACATGGTTAGAATGTTCAAGTGGTGGATCTAGGAGACACCAACAATTCAAACAACAATTCAAGCCTTCGTTATAATGGTCAAGTGGTAGATCTTTGATGTACCTACTTACCAGTTCTTAGTCTAAATGGCGTAGTGGTGGATCTAGGATCTACTCATCACACAAACATTGTGTAAAATGACAAGTGTTATGATGTCCAAGTGTTGAATGCACCTAACTTTAAGACATGGTTAAAATGACCAAGTGGTGGATCTAAGAGACACAAACAATTGGATTCCCATTTCAAGCCTTCGTTATAATGGCCAAGTGGTAAATCTTTGATGTACCTACTTTCCAAGTCTTAGTCTAAAAGGCCAAGTGGTAATTCTAGGATCTACTCATTCCAAAAACATTGTGTAAAATTACAAGTGTTATAATGGCCAAGTGTCGAATGCACCTAACTTTAGGACATGGTTAGAATGTTCAAGCTGTGGATCTAGGAGACACCAACATTTGGAACCACAATTCAAGCCTTCATTATAGGGGCCAAGTGGTAGATCTTTGATGCACCTACTTTCCAATTCTTAGTCTAAATGGCCAAGTGGTGGATCTAGGATCTACTCATCCCACAAACATTGTGTAAAATTACAAGTGTTATGATGGCCAAGTGTTGAATGCACCTAACTTTAAGACATGGTTAAAATGACCAAGTGGTGGATCTAAGAGACACTAACAATTCGATTCACATTTCAACCCTTCGTTATAATGGCCAAGTGGCGGATCTTTGATGTGCCTACTTCCCAATTCTTAGTCTAAATGGCCAAGTGGTGGATCTAGGATCTATTCATTCCACAAACATTGTGTAGTATTACAACTGTTATGATGGCCAAGTGTTGAATTCACCAAACTTTAAGACATGGTTAGACTGGCCAAGTGGTGGATGTAGGAGACACCGACAATTGGATCCACAATTCAAGCCTTCGTTATAATGGCCAAGTGATGCATCTGTGATGCAACATGGTTAGAATATTGAAGTTGTGGATCTAGGAGACACCAAGAAATGGATCCATATTTCAAGCCTTCGTTATAATGGCCAAGTGATGGATTTTGATGTACTTACTTCCCATTTCTTAGTCTAAATCGCCAAGTGGTGAATCAATGATCTACTCATCCCACAAACATTGTGTAAAATAACAAGTGTTATGATGACCAAGTGTTGAATGCACCTAACTTTAAGACATGAGCTAGAATGGCCAAGTGGTTGATCTAGGAGACACCAACAACTGGATCGTCATTTCAATCAAGCCTTCGTTATAATTTTCAAGTGTTTCATCATTGATGTACCTACATCCCAATTACTAGTCTAAATGGCCAAGTGGTGGATGTAGAATCAACTCATCCCACAAACATTGTGTAAAATTACAAGTGGTATGATGGCCAGATGTGGAATGCACCTAACTTTAAGACATGTGTTGAAATGGCCAAGTGGTGGATCTAGGAGACACCAACCATTGGATCCTCATTTAAAGCCTTCATTATAATGGCCATGTGGTGGATTTTTGATGCATCTACTCATCCCACGAACATTGTGTAAAATAACAAGTGTTATAATGGCCAAGTGTTGAATGCACCTAACTTTAAGACATGGTTAGAATGTTCAAGTGGTGGATCTAGGAGACACCAACAATTTCAACAACAATTCAAGCCTTCGTTATAATGGCCAAGTGGTAGATCTTTGTTGCAGCTACTTCCCAGTTCTTAGTGTAAATGGCCAAGTGGTGAATCTAGGATCTACTCATGCCAGAAACATTGTGTAAAATCACAAGTGTTATGATGGCCAAGTGTTGAATGTACCTAACTTTAAGATATGGTTAGAATGACCAAGTAGTGGATCTAAGAGACACCAACAATTGGATTCACATTTCAACCCTTCATTATAATGGCCAAGTGGCGAATCTCTGATGTACCTACTTTCCAATTATTAGTCTAAATGGCCAAGCGGTGGATTTAGTATCTTCTCATCCCACAAACATTGTGTATTATTACAAGTGTTACAATGGCCAAGTGTTGAAGTCACCTAACTTTAAGACATCTATTAGAATGGCCAAGTGGTGGATCCAAGGGACACCAACAATTGGATTCACAATTCAAGCCTTCGTTATAATGGCCAAGTGATGCATCTTTGATGCACCTACTTCTCAATTCTTAGTCTAAATTTCCAAATGGTGGATCTAGGATCTACTCATCCCACAAACATTGTGTAAAATTACAAGTGCTATGGTGGCCAAGTGTTGAATGCACCTAACTTTAAGACATGAGCTAGAATGTCCAAGTGGTGGATCTAGGAGACACCAACAATTGGATCTACATTTCAAGCTTTCATTATAATGGTCAAGTGGTGCATCTAGGATCTAATCACACCACAAACATTGTATAAAATAACAAGTGTTATGATAACCAGGTGTTGAATTCACGTAATTTTAAGACATGGATAGGCTGGCCAAGTGGTGGATCTAAGAGACACCAACAAATGGATCCATGTTTCAAGCCTTCCTTATAATAGCCAAGTGATGGGTTTTGATGCACTTACTTCCCATTCCTTAGTATAAATCATCAAGTGGTGGATCTATGATCTACACATCCCACAAATATTATGATGACCAAGTGTTGAATGCACCTAACTTTAAGACATGAGCTAGAATGGCCAAGTGGTTGATCTAGGAGACACCAACAATTAGATCAACATTTCAATCAAACCTTCGTTATAATTTTCAAGTGTTGCATCATTGATGTACCTACGTCCCAATTATTAGTCTAAATGGCCAAGTGGTGGATCTAGAATCTACTCATCCAACAAACAGTGTGTAAAATTATAAGTGTTATGATGGCCAGGTGTTGAATGCACCTAGCTTTAAGACATGTGTTGAAGTGGCCAAGTGGTGGATCTAGGAGACACTGACCATTGGATCCTCATTTAAAGCCTTCATTATAATGGCCAAGTGGTGGATCTAGGATCTACACATCCCACAAACATTGTGTAAAATAACAAGTGTTATAATGGCCACTTGTCGAATGCACCTAACTTTAAGACATGGTTAGAATGTTCAAGTCATGGATCTAGGAGACACCAACAATCTGAACCACAATTCAGGCCTTCGTTTATAATGGCAAAGTGGTAGATCTTTGTTGCACCTACTTCCCAATTCTTAGTCTAAATGGCTAAGTGGCGGATCTAGGATCTACTCATCCCACAAACATTGTGTAAAATTATAAGTGTTATGATGGCCAAGTGTTGAATGCACCTAACTTTAAGACATGGTTAGAATCACTAAGTGGTGGATCTAAGAGACATCAACAATAGGATTCACATTTCAACCCTTCGTTATAATGGCCAACTGGTGGATCTTTGATGTGCCTACTTCCCAATTCTTAGTCTAAATGGCCAAGTGATGGATCTAGAATCTACTCATTCCACAAACATTGTGTATTAGTACAAGTGTTTCAAAGGCCAAGTGTTGAATTCACCAAACTTTAAGACATGGTTAGACTAGCCATGTTGTGGATCTAGGAGACACCAACAATTGGATCCACATTTCAAGCCTTCGTTATAATGGACAAGTTATGGATCTTTGATGCCCTACTTCCCAATCCTTAGTCTAAATGGTCACGTGGTGGATCTAGGATATACTCATCCCACAAACATTGTGTAAAATAATAATTGTTATGATGACCAAGTGTTGAATCCACCTAACTTTAAGACATGGTTTCGAATGTCCAAGTGGTGGATCTAGGAGACTCCAAGCATTGGATCCACATTTCAAGCCTTCTTTATAATGGCCAATTGGTGGATTTTTGATGCACATACTTCATAGGTCTTAGTCTTAATGGCCAAGTGGTGGATGTAGGATCTACTCATCACACAAACACTGTGTAAAATAACAAGTGTTATAATGGCCAAGTGTTGAATGCACCTAACTTTACAACATGGTTAGAATATTGAAGTTGTGGATCTAGGAGACACCAACAAATGGATCCATATTTCAAGCCTTCGTTATAATGGCCAAGTGATGGATTTTGATGTACTTACTTCCCATTTCTTAGTCTAAATCGCCAAGTGGTGAATCTATGATTTACCCATCCCACAAACATTGTGTAAAATAACAAGTGTTATGATGACCAAGTGTTATGATGACCAAGTGTTGAATCCACCTAACTTTAAGACATGGGTTCGAATGTCCAAGTGGTGGATCTAGGAGACTCCAAGAATTGGATCCACATTTTAAGCCTTCTTTATAATGGCCAATTGGTGGATTTTTGATGCACATAGTTCATAGGTCTTAGTCTTAATGGCCAAGTGGTGGATGTAGGATCTACTCATCACACAAACACTGTGTAAAATAACAAGTGTTATAATGGCCAAGTGTTGAATGCACCTAACTTTACAACATGGTTAGAATATTGAAGTTGTGGATTTAGGAGACACCAACAAATGGATCCATATTTCAAGCCTTCGTTATAATGGCCAAGTGATGGATTTTGATGTACTTACTTCCCATTTCTTAGTCTAAATCGCCAAGTGGTGAATCTATGATTTACTCATCCCACAAACATTGTGTAAAATAACAAGTGTTATGATGACCAAGTGTTGAATGCACCTAACTTTAAGACATGAGCTAGAATGGCCAAGTGGTTGATCTAGGAGACACCAACAATTGGATCGTCATTTCAATCAAGCCTTCGTTATAATTTTCAAGTGTTGCATCATTGATGTACCTACATCCCAATTACTAGTCTAAATGGCCAAGTGGTGGATGTAGAATCAACTCATCCCACAAACATTGTGTAAAATTACAAGTGGTATGATGGCCAGATGTGGAATGCACCTAACTTTAAGACAAGTGTTGAAATGGCCAAGTGGTGGATCTAGGAGACACCAACCATTGGATCCTCATTTAAAGCCTTAATTATAATGGCCATGTGGTGGATTTTTGCTGCACCTACTTCCCAAGTCTTAGTCTAAATGGACAAGTGGTGGATCTAGGATCTACTCATTCCACAAACATTGTGTAAAATAACAAGTGTTATAATGGCCAAGTGTTGAATGCACCTAGCTTTAAGACATGGTTAGAAAGACCAAGTGGTTGATCTAAGAGACACCAACAATTGGATTCACATTTCAAGCCTCGTTATAATGGCCAAGTAGTAAAGCTTTGATCTACCTACTTCCCAAGTCTTAGTGTAAATGGCCAAGTGGTAATTCTAGGATCTACTCATCCCACAAACATTGTGTAAAATTACAAGTGTTATAATGTCCAAGTGTCGAATGCACCTAACTTTAAGACATGGTTAGAATGTTTAAGCGGTGGATCTAGGAGACACCAAAAATTCAAATCACAATTCAAGTCTTCGTTATAATGGCCAAGTGGTAGATCTTTGATGCACCTATTTCTGAATTCTTAGTTTAAATGGCCAAGTGGTGAATCTAAGATCTACTCATCCCATAAACATTGTGTAAAATTACAAGTGTTATGATGGCCAAGTGTTGAATGCACCTAACTTTAAGACATGGTTAGAATGACCAAGTGGTGGATCTAAGAGACACCAACAATTGGATTCACATTTCAACCCTTTGTTATAATGGCCAAGTGGTGGATCTTTGATGTGCCTACTTCCCAATTCTTAGTATAAATGGCCAAGTGGTGGATCTAGGATCTACTCATCCCACAAACATTGTGTATTATTACAAGTGTTCCAATGGCCAAGTTTTGAATTCACCAAACTTCAAGACATGGTTAGACTGGCCATGTGGTGGGTCTAGGAGACACCAATAATTGGATCCACGTGCTAAGCCTTCGTTATAATGGCCAAGTAATGGATCTTTAATGGCCCTACTTCCCAATTCTTAGTCTAGATCTCCAAGTGGTGTATCTAGGATCTACTCAGCCCACAAACATTGGGTAAAATTACAAGTGTTATGGTGGCCAAGTGTTGAATGTACCTAGCTTTAGGACATGACATAGAATGGCTAGGTGGTGGATCTATGAGACACCGCCAATTGGATCTACACTTCAAGCCTTTGTTATAATGGCCAAGTGGTGGATCTTTTATGTACCTACTTCTCAATTCTTAGTCTAAATGGCCAAGTGGTGGATCCAGTATCTACTCATCCCACCAACATTGTAAGATTACAAGTGTTATGATGGCCAAGTGTTGTTGGATTCACATTTCAAGCTTTCGTTATAATGGCCAAGTGGTGGATCTTTGATGTATATACTTCCCAATTCTTAGTCTAAATGGCCATGTGGTGGATCTATGATCTACTCATCCCACAAACACTGTGTAAAATTACAAGTGTTATGATGGACAAGTGTTGAATTCAGCTAACTTTAAGACATGGTTACACTGGCCAAGTGGTGGATCTAGGAGACACCAACAATTGGATCCACATTTGAAGCCTTCATTATAATGGCCAAGTGATGGATCTTTGATGCACCTACTTTCCAATTCTTATTCTAAATCCCCAAGTGGTGGATCTAGGATCTACTCATCCCACAAACATTGTGTAAAATTACAAGTGTTATGATGGCCAAGTGTTGAATGCACCTAAGTTTAAGACATGGTTAGAATGACCAAGTGGTGGATTTTTGCACGCATGTCTAACCTCACTATCCTATCTTATTGCACTATTAGCGAGAACCACGATTAATTTGTCAATCCATGGGACGAAGCTAATTCAACTAGTGCATAGAGGCTACAAGAGGGTGTCAATATCTTAGAAAACAACTAACAACTCGCTTCTAACTGAAGCTACACTCAAGTGACTGAGATCACCAAAAGTCAATCGCTCATTGGCAAACAAATCACATTCACTACAGCATCTAATGACATCCAAACGTAATGCAACTTCTAGGACCACTTTATAAGACCTAAGAACACATGCTTATGGTCTCAAACCCCACTTCAGGTCAAGTTCCAAAATAGCGATTATTAACAGTAGTGGAGTTTTGACCTAGTCGTTTTTGACCCAGAATGCATCTAAATGCTTAGCAATGATGCCCCAATACCTGTAATGAAATTGGCTTATTTAACTTGAGAGTAGCGGAAATTAATGAGAGTACTTTTGAGAAATAACTTTGTGAGCATAACGGGTGAACATAATTGAAGATAGCAACATAATCATAGCAATTAGTTAACTTGGCATGAACAATACTTTTGCAAGAGAGAGAATTTAGAGAACATGACAACAGTTGAGGACCGGATTTATGTGGAGCCGGTCCCCCCTCCAATAAGCATTTGTATTATTATTTCTCCCATTAAGAGAGACTTGTTACAATACAATCTTTGTGTTCCTTGTGACCTAGGTGATGCAATGAAGATGGAAAGCTTCATGCATCACAAACATAACATAAAATTCAAGAAAGTTTTAACTATCCCAAGCCTCAATCCCAAGACCTCAAACACCTTCGAAGGTGGAGAGAGCTAACAGGGAATGAGGGTAGGGAAGAGGAAGAAGAAACATTTCGTAGGAGAAAGAATTAGTTTCTCACTTATCATACTCTTGTTGCTAGCATACATAATAGCATAGTAATGAAGAAGAAGGAGATGGCAAGCTTAGGCATTGAAGCATGGCTCTTGGTTGGATTTGCACTCCATAGCCAAGAGTGTTGGTGTAGGCTCTCAACCTCTACTTGCTTGGAGAAGGAGAGGGAGATCTTGCACTTTGCATAGCACACAATGAGAGTGTTTGTGAGTGTGTGTGGGTGAGTATACCCGCTAAGAAACCCCCTAGCTTGCTTGGGTCGACCCCCCTTGTAGCTCATGGTTGAAGCTCATTGGACCCCTCCAAGCCTAGCCAATTAGAAGCAAGAGGCATTACAAGCAATAGGGGTAGCCTTGAGACAAGTCTCCCCCTTTCCCCTTTAAGAGAGAGGGCTAGATAAATGCTAAATCAATTAATTAAATCTCCTAATTTAATATTGGACCCCTTGGGTGGCCAACCAATAGGCTTCAGGCATCTCATGAAGGTAACATAGGTAGGGGCCTGACATGTGTCCCTGCTGCCTCTTCAAGCTTGGGCCTTCCTTGTGTGTGTGAGTGTGTTCTCTCTCTAGCCCCTAGGAAAAGGGCTCGCCCCCTCTTTGTAGAGATCCTTTTGACTTTTGGTGCTCAAGCACCTTAGTCATCAAGCATGACTAAGTACTTGGACTAGGGGGTATTCCCACAAGCATCTCAGGCAAGCTTGTCAAAGCACCTCAAGTACCTTAATCATGTAGCAAGTCAAGCACCTCAAGCACCTCAAGCACGACAAGCACCTCAAGCAGGACAAGCACGTTGAGCTTGGGCCGGGTTCCCGCCTCAAGCTCAGCCCTAGCTTACCTAAGGTCAAAGGACTTTTACACATATTATTGGAGGTCTTTAATGAAGCTAACCCTAAGGTCTTATGCTCCATTTGTTAGCCTTGCTCTTTGATAGACCATCTCTCATTTGGGCCCCTTTACCATTGGCCCCGTGTGTGATAGATCTATAAGCACATATCTATATCTTAACACTTGTTCCCGTTTATTCTCCCATATTAAGTGATCTATTTAATATGAGAAAATCATTTGGGTTGGTTAGATATTAGATTTTATGACATTACCTCTCTCTTGAAATCATAGTCGTCCTCGACTATGAGGTAAAAGAGATAAAGCCTTAGTCATTAGTCAATCTTACTTAGCGGGTAGAGGATCCCTTTTCACCCTACGACATCTTTCCAAGATTGATGACTAAGCCATTTGGTGCTTGGGAGACATAGCTATCGCAAGCATGTCTGCTCTTTAGTCCATGTCATTCTCCCAAAGTAGAGTGACAAATTCTACTTGGTGTTTGAGAGACGTCGTCATCACAAACATGATTCTAAGCATGCATACTAGTTAAATTTGTGCACAATTAAAAAGAGGACTAGTCTTATAAGACAGAAACATGAGTAATTTAAAAGAAATTTGTACATTTGCTTACTTTAATGTAGCATTGTAAGCATTGACAAGGTTCATACTATCCTTAAGCTGTACTCCTTGCATCCATCTAGCATCTTCAAAAGGATAATTTTTGAACTTAATAAGATACCTTCGGATAATCTTACCATGTCGTAGTACCTTGTCTTCATCCCGAAGGACAACTTCGGGTTGTAGCACCTCTTCTTGGTCTTCAACTTCGGGAGGGTCTTCAATAATTGGTTCAGTTGGTGGCTCTCCTTTGTGGGGCTTAAGTAGGCTTACATGAAAGGCATTGTGTATGAGCCAATGGTTGGGTAACTTGAGCTGATAAGCCGTCTCATTGATGGGCTTCAAGATTTGGAAAGGACCATAGTATCTTTTTGCTAGTTTAGCATAATACTTTTGATGGCCCGTAGGATTTTTACCCGTCGTTTGCCTTAATCGAGCCTTAGGAAACTTGAGTAAGACCCAATCATTTTCTTTGAAAATTAAGGCTCTTCTGTGCTTATCAGCAATAGCTTTTTGCCTTTGTTGAGAGATGGATATAGCCTCCCTAATCTTTTGAAAATATTCTTGTAGGTCACGGCTATACTCATCAGCGGCGAAGATCTTCCCATGTACTTTGAGTAGCAAGGGACTTTTAGGTCTTCCCTCAATGATCTCAAAAGGTGCTTTTCCCGTAGAAGTATGTACAATATTATTATAGGCATACTCTACAAGAGGTAAGTACTTTTCCCATTGTGAGCGTTGATCTACTTCGGTAACATAAGTCTTGAGTAGATCGAGTATCGTAAGATTGGCTATCTCACTTTGGCCATCTGTTTGTGGGTGATAGGCCGAAGAGAAATTCAATCTTGTTCCTATATTTTCAAAGAGACCTTTCCAGAAATTACTGGTCATTCTAGGATCTCTATCTGACACGATGGATGTGGGTAATCCATGGTGCTTGAAAATCTGAGATATGAAGAGAGTTACCATTTGATGTGCCTTAATAGTCTTTTTGACAGGAATAAAATGTGCCTGCTTGCTAAACCTATCGACTATTGTCCATATTCTTGTATTCCCATGGATAGAATTGGGTAATCCATGGATATACTCTCCCATGGTGAATTTGGAATAGGCAATGGCTGGAGTAATCCAGGTTGCTTCCCTCTATCATACTTGGTTTTTTGGCATACTACACATTTTGATACATACTCTTGTATGTCCACTTTCATGGTAGGCCAATAGAAGTACGTTTCTACTCCTCGGAGAGTAGGTTGAATACCTCTATGCCCAGCATATGGAGGAGCATGGGATTCATACATAACCTTCTCACGAAGGGAATGTGTAACACATAGCCTATTGCCGTGGAGAAGATAACCATCCTGCAAGGTGAATGGTTCCTCTTTCTTCCCCAAAGCAAGGGCTGACATTATGTCTCTAAAGTCAGGGTCAGTAGTATACTCATCTATCATAGAGGATATATCATTGTGAGTAGCTATAGACACCACATTAACTTTTGGTCGTCGTGAAAATGCATCGGCAAATTGATTGTGTTTACTAGCTATGTGAGCAATATGGAAATTAAATTGCAAAAGAAAATTTGCCCACCTCATTTGTTTGTCGGAAAGCTTGGTTTGCGTCATGAAATACTTGAGACTTTGGTGGTCGGTTCGTAGGATAAATGGAGTCCCTAATAGGTAGTGCTTCCATGTGGCTAGGGCATGTAGAACAGCTAGCTCTTTCTCATAAATGCCCAAGACTTGTTCATCAATATTGAGCCTTCGGCTCTCATATTCTATGGCATGCCCTTCTTGAAGCAAAAATGCTCCAAGGCAATCACCACAAGCATCACATTGGACCTCAAATGGCTTTGAGAGATCCGGAAGCACGAGGACTGGTTGGGAAGTAAGTTTCTCTTTGAGATTTTCAAAAGCATTTTACTCCTTAGCAGTCCATACGAACTTAACGTTATTCTTAGTTAAGTCGTGTAGTGGTCCTGCTACTTGAGAGAATTTTGCTATGAAGCGTCTATAGTATGCACACATACCAAAAAAGCTTCTTAGCTCCTGTAGATTTATTGGGTTAGGCCATGCTTTTATTACCTCTAACTTTGATGGATCCATTTGGATACCATCTTTAGAGATAATATGACCTAGGTATTGAATCTCTTGAAGGAAGAATTCGCTTTTCTTTTGGTTGAGATAAAGCTTGTTCTCCCTCAATGCTTGAAAAATCACTTGGAGATGTTGCTTATGTTCCTCCAAAGACTTGGAGTAGATGATGATATCATCAAAGAACACTCCAATGAATTTACGATATGGTCTAAAAATTTTCTCCATCAAACGATTGAACGTAGTTGGTGCATTAGTCAAGCCAAAAGGCATGACTAGATATTCATAAAGACCAAACGTTGTGCAAAACACGGTCTTTAAGATATCTTCATCCACTATCCTTATTTGATGATAGCCACTCTTAAGGTCAATCCTACTGAAGTAGGTAGAGCCTTGTAGCTTATCAAACAGATCTTCTACCCGAGGTACGGGAAATCTGTTTTTGATAGTGATATGGTTTAGTGCTCGATAGTCCACACACATACGGTATGTACCATCTTTCTTTTGCACTAAAAGGACTGGAGAACAAAAGGGAGAGGAACTAGGCCTCACCATCCCTTTGTCTATCAGCTCTTGTACTTGCCTCATGATCTCCTCTTGTTCAGCTTGTGAGACTCGATAAGGAGGCTTGTTAGGTGGTGAGCTTCCAGGAAGGAGCTCAATACGATGGTCATCATCCCCTCATTTTGGAGGTAAGTCCATAGGGATATCATCGATGAACACATCTTGGAATCCTTTTAGAAAATTAGACAAGTCTAACTTTTCTTGATTCCTACCATTTACATTTGATGAAAAATTAGTATCTTTTAGAGACTCTTTGACAAAAATCATATACGCAGAAACTGAGCTCTTCATTGATTTATCAAAAGAAAGAGGATTTACAAGTGGAATAGTGCGATCACGTTCACTAGCATCTATATACATGTTCTTTCCCCCGTAGGTGAAGTAGAATCTCCTTTCAGGAAACTTCATGTTGGCAGCCATGCGATCAAACCATGGTGCCCGTAGGATAACATCCTGATGTTGGAGAGGAGAGATGAAGAAGTCTTCTTTGTCGACATATCTTTGGACATGAAGCCTCAACTTCCCAATCAAGGGAGTAACGGAGGCTTGTTGTCCCTTGAAAGCTGCATTAGCCACTACTATATCCCCCATCTCAAAAGCTTGAATGCCCAACTTGGTGGCCAACTCTATTGATATGAAGTTGAGAGTAGAGCCAGGGTCAAACAAGATGAAGGCATCATGCTCTCTTACCTTTCCCCAAGCATAGGAAAGTGATGATCCTTTGCAATGAGCATCCTCTTTTGGAGCTTCGATGGTGGAAGCCCTAGGAGTCTCATTGCGAGTATTCTTCTTGGGGCAAGAACGATAGCCATGTCCTTGCTCCCCACACTTGAAACACTTATGGTCTTTGCGAAAATCTTCAAGCTGTTCAGGAGAGAGTTTGTTTTTACCTTTGTAAACTCCCTTCTCCTTGGACCGATTCTTGTTGCTCTGATACCAATGTAATGGAATTGGCCTATTTAACTTGAGAGTAGCGGAAATTAATGAGAGTACTTTTGAGACATAACTTTGTGAGCATAACGGGTCAACATAATTGAAGATAGCAACATAATCATAGAAATTAGTTAACTTGGCATGAACAATACTTTTGCAAGAGAGAGAATTTAGAGAACATGACAATAGTTGAGGACCGGATTTATGTGGAGCCGGTCCCCCCTCCAATAGGCATTTGTATTATTATTTCTCCCATTAAGAGAGACTTGTTACAATACAATCTTTGTGTTCCTTGTGACCTAGGTGATGCAATGAATATGGAAAGCTTCATGCATCACAAACATAACATAAATTTGAAGAAAGCTTTAACTATCCCAAGCCTCAATCCCAAGACCTCAAACACCTTCGAAGGTGGAGAGAGCTAGCAGGGAATGAGGGTAGGGAAGAGGAAGAAGAAACATTTCGTAGGGAAAGAATTAGTTCCTCACTTATCATACTCTTGTTGCTAGCATGCATAAAAGCATAGTAATGAAGAAGAAGGAGATGGCAAGCTTAGGCATTGAAGCATGGCTCTTGGTTGGATTTGCACTCCATAGCCAAGAGTGTTGGTGTAGGCTCTCAACCTCTACTTGCTTGGAGAAGGAGAGGGAGCTCTTGCACTTTGCATAGCACACAATGAGAGTGTTTGTGAGTGTGTGTGGGTGAGTATACCCGCTAAGAAACCCCCTAGCTTGCTTGGGTCGACCCCCCCTTGTAGCTCATGCTTGAAGCTCATTGGACCCCTCCAGGCCTAGCCAATCATAAGCAAGAGGCATTACAAGCAGTAGGGGTAGCCTTGAGACAAGTGTCCCCCTTTCCCCTTTGAGAGAGAGGGCTAGATAAATGCTAAATCAATTAATTAAATCTCCTATTTTACTATTGGACCCCTTGGGTGGCCAACCAATAGGCTTCAGGCATCTCATGAGAGTAACATAGGTAGGGGCCTGACATGTGTCCCCGCTGCCTCTTCAAGCTTGGGCCTTCCTTGTGTGTGTGAGTGTGTGTTCTCTCTCTAGCCCCTAGGAAAAGGGCTCGCCCCCCTCTTTGTAGAGATCCTTTTGACTTTTGGTGCTCAAGCACCTTAGTCATCAAGCATGACTAAGCACTTGGACTAGGGGGTATTCCCACAAGCATCTCAGGCAAGCTTGTCAAAGCACCTCAAGTACCTTAAGCATGTAGCAAGTCAAGCACCTCAAGCACCTTAATCAAGCACCTCAAGCACCACAAGCACCTCAAGCAGGACAAGCACCTCGAGCTTGGGCCGGGTTCCCGCCTCAAGCTCAGCCCTAGCTTACCTAAGGTCAAAGTACTTTTACACACATTATTGGAGGTCTTTAATGAAGCTAACCCTAAGGTCTTATGCTCCATTGGTTAGCCTTGCTCTTTGATAGACCATCTCTCATTTGGCCCCTTTACCATTGGCCCCGTGTTGAGATAGATCTATAAGCCCATATCTATATCTTAACACTTGTTCCCGTTTATTCTCCCATATTAAGTGATCTATTTAATATGAGAAAATCATTTGGGTTGGTTAGATATTAGATTTTATGACAATACCCCACCTATGCTTAGTTTTTTATTTGAAAGTGTAAATTCCTAGTTATGATGAAATTAGGCCGCGGATCGGTGATGCCAAAAGCTACGAAATACTGTGAACTGCTTACATCAATGCATAGATCTTTTATCTGCGGTTTTGCAATGCAACAAACATGATTGCAATGTGACAATTGGGGAGGGAGTAGGAAGCGCGAGAAGGAGCGGAGTGAGCGCCGCTAGCTCACGCTGTGTATTTCTTATCGAAAAACTTATAAAAAAACTTACAAAAATTGCCTTTTATACCTTAGCCAAGGTTTTTGGGTGGTCAAAACTAATAATCTGAAGTTCTATCAAAGCTAGGTGATGATAGGTTGATACAATCTGGAAGCTTGTAGCCCCGACTCATTAATTACAACATTTATCCGAGAAAATAGGAGTTACAATATTCCTGATTTATCATAATAATAAGTGTTTTACAAAGAGAACTCCGAAAAATGGTATTTGTGTTAGCTTGGTGCTAACATTCCCCCCCTCCTCGCCTGTGTCATCCCTTGACACAACTTTATGGGCTGAAATAGTCTTTGGGCTGGCGGCTGGCGAGTCGGTCTTTAAGTGCATTCTGGTATCTGATTTTTCTTTCTTTATCTAGCACTTGCAGAAACTGCATGGTCACTCTATTCTTCAGCTCCACCGTTGAGTAGCCTACAAATTTGGATGTGAGGTTGCTGATCACTCGTGCAAAGATCTTCGTTCGCCAAGTGAAGAATCCCGTGTAGAAAGCTTCCTCAAACGCCAACATACTATGTGATGGTAAGAACATACACCGGGCGTAGAAGCCATAGAGGACTTCTTCAAAAGGCTGACCACTGAGATCATAGCATAATCCTTTATTACCCTCGAGGAATGACATCCACGGAGCGCCTGCTTACTCTGGATCATGAAAAACTTCAATACAAGTGAGCAGCATTCGATATATCTTATATAACGTTGCGTAGGAGAGATTGTGGTAGACTCTTGAGGAAAGACATGGCCCCCGTTAGGGTTTTCACCATGTATTCCTCTGTGGCTTGGCCTTTCTCTGTAGCTGGCAGTCTTGGGTAGTTCAGCCAGGTTGGCCTCTTCTTTGTCAACTGGTGCCTCATGCTCTTGCCAAGTCCTTACTCTGGGTACATGACAAAAAGTGGGATCTCTTTGCAGGGCTGCAGGTGCTCTTGTGAATAGAATCAAATACCTCGGATTCTTGTTCAACTAGCTCAACCTCTACTTTGGGTGGTCTTTATCTGCACCGTCTATTTGCATGTCTGCGTACAGCCTTTCTTTTACTTGGAGTAACTCCACCTTTATCAAGGGGTATGGCAGGGGTTACTAATGCCATTGCACATTGATCTGATTGGGAGTGAGTTGAGTGACGTTCACAGAATGAATAACTCTCAACTCCCAATCCATTGCGGCCTTCCACTGCTCATCCACCTCTTGTGTGATCTTTTCTTTCAGTGCATCCTCTTCAGCTTTTGATAGCTGGAAAATAGGCACTGTGTTTGTATCTGTAATATTTATCTAAAAATCATCTTCACCACTCGGTTCTGTTGTGGATTGTGTCTCCAACTTAGCAAATGAGACTGAGGGTATATCTATTTGAGGCTGCTCTGAAGGGCCTGCCTCTTCCTGCGTTTTTGCCTTTCCTTCCCTCAGGAGTTGGTTACCTCTTTTGAGCAGCTATTTCTTTTACGAGCTCTTCTTCTCTTTGGACCCGCATCAAAGCTAGGTCCCTACACTGAGATTTCTCCAACTTTTAACTCCAGCTCGAGGTCCTTGTTCTTCTTCTCCAATTCTTTATAGACCTCATCTGTTTCTTTGATCAAGGCTACTGCTAGATTCTCTCTGATTTACCGTAAGAAGATTGCCTCATCATTTATTCTCTGTTTGGAGTATTGTAAAGAGGCATTTGCAACATCCAATTGCACTTGAATTATCTGAGGTGACAGGGTTGTCATAAGAAGTTCTTTTGTAACTTTTATCAGTTGTTCGTCTTTTGCCTTGCAAGCATCTGATAATTTTGTGAGCAGATCACCACGCTCTTCCATCTCTTTTTGATGTCGATCTCTTGTTAGCTGATGTTGTTCAGCTTTAGCTTTCATCTCCTGCACTTGCCGTTGAAGATCAGTGATGCCGTTCATGCTGTCTTCTAACTCTCCTTGGAGAGCGTCAATCACCATCTTGATTTCTTTAGCCTTTGTGCTGCGGATAAGTGCTACTGATCGGAGTCTCTCCATCATAACTTTCATATTCATTTACTTGCATTATTACCTCATCATTAGGCTGCCAATCTTCTTGTCTTGCTACGTGAGTTGATGTGCCTGCAACCTCTTGTCCATCCATCTGCTGCATTGTGTTGGTTGCTGTTTCTTCTTGCGTGGAGATAGAGGGTTGGTCTTCTTCTTCTTTGTCCACCTGAGGCTTTGTGGATGCCTCGGCTGTTTCATGCTGTGTGGAAGTAGAGGATGTTTCGGCCTTTTCTTGTTGTCTTGCAATAGAGGGTGTTGGCTCAGAATTTGTGGTCTCTTCTGGTGCAGGACTCACTTCCTTTTCTGGCTCAGGTTCTTTCTCTTGTTGCTACTCTTGTGTAGCAGTAGACTCTTGCACAATGGTAACCTCTTCTGCAGATTCATCTGTCCTTTGCTGTTCAAGCTCCTGCGTGGCTTCGGTGGCTTTTTCTTGTTTTGGATCTTCTTCTTTCTCTTTTTGCTTTTCTTGTTGGTCAGCCTCTTGTGCAAATTCTGTTTCTTTGGTGGTGTCTTTACCTGCAGGTGATGGTGGTGGGCTTGTCATAGAATGGTCATGCTGTTCCATAGGCCGTGAAGTGGGTCTGCAAGGCTCATAGCCTTGTTCTTGTGCTTCTTCTCTAGCCGTTTCCTTGGCTTGACTCTGTTCCTCCACCTCTTTGGCTTTTCGAGCCGCTTCTTCGGCTTCTTTCAACTTGAGGGCTTCAGCTTCTTGGTACATTTTTTCCAAAGTCTCTGTCGGATCCTCAACCTCTTTTCTCGTGTGATGCTTTGTCCTTGGGCCTTTCAGTCCACTAGGCACCCATTTCTCTGGGTCCTTCCCTTGTGCTTGCCGGTTGCATTGGTAGGCGTGTTTTTCTCTTTCAAAGAAAGCTTGTTTCTGCGCGGGCTCTTCCTGGTGGGCGGCCACAATTTTTCTCTTCATCTCCTCTCTACGAGCTCTCTTTTCCTCATTATCAAAGCTCTCGCTGCTATGCCTTTTCGGCGAGCTTTCAACTGATTCTTCATCGGATTTAGAAGATCACTTTCCTGACCTTGTAGCTCTAGGAGAGGGTTGTGTTGCCAATATCCATGTGTTTTGGTCAGGGAAATGTGGTAGATTTCCGGCCATGCCGATGGCATGATACACTATCCTTGTCAAGACTTTTGGCGCACCCAAATAAGTGATTTTCCCTTCTTTCTTGGTGCCCTTCAGAGTGGTCAAGACATACTGAGCGTGGTACACCAATTGCCCGGTTGTTGACTTTAGAACTTGTGTGAAAGTGGTGACAACCGCATGATTTGGCATAGTGTACCTTGGTGTCCTTTTTGCCAAGAAGTGGAAGTGCTGGTGGTATAACCGGGATGGCTCTTGCACTTGTTTGTGAATTAAATCTACAAATGTAGCTACAATGGTTTCTTTGGTGAAGGTATCTACCATTTTCCTGTCTCTTACTCTCATAGTCATTCCTTCTGTGGGCAGTGTGAGTGCTTCTGCCACTATATCTCTAGTTATGACCACTTCGACCTTGTTTCCCTGAGTGTCAGATGTCTATGCGGTTTCATCTTCTTTAATTGTGGATAAAATCTCGTAAGCTTTCTGAAAATTCACTCCGCACGGCTCTTGTTCATAAAAGTCTCTGAGTCCTATCCTGCGGTTGGCTTCTTTGGTCTCAGGCTTTGCAACAAGATCATATATGTCCTTCGGTAGGAGTTTCAACTCCACCTGATGTCCCTCTTTAGTCTTGTATCTGCCACTAAAGACTGTGGTATGATGCTCTTCTAACTGTTCTTTGGAGAGGTATGCTGCCTTGGCTGCTTTGACTGAATCGGGGTCTAGTTGATATGCGGGCAGTTCCTGCAACGTTTCCTTTTGGTTGAGCTTTTTCTTGGCCCTCTCTGCTGCTTGCATGGCTCTTATTCAGTGAATAGAGTGCAAAGTTAGCATATTTGTCGGAATTTTCTTTGAAATGTCCTTTAGTCTGAAATGCTGACAATTTTGGTCCAATTTGTTTTAAATCAATTTTTGAACAAGCATAGATGCATAAAAACATGCTAAGAACAAAACTGTAAAGTCAAAACAAATTTTTGCAACCAAAGTAAATAATCGCGATTATTTACAGCTGAGTATTTTTTTCAAATTATTGCAAACTTGGCTTCATAGGCTTGAAGTATATACCAAATACATACTCTGAGTGAAATATGGGCTCATTTGGATGCATAGGGTGAAAATGGTACCAGATTTTGGCTTTAGGTATCTGAAACAATAGATATAAAGGAAATTTGAAATTTTGAGCTCCAAATTGGTTCAAATTTGGCTAGTGGGCTTAACACATCATGTACTTTGGATGTATGATGGCAAAATATCAAAACTCCCCAATTTTGGCTAGAAAGTAAATAATCGCGATTATTAACTTTTCTACCAAAATCAACATTTTTGGTACACTTTGGTTCTAGGCATTGTATAGACCCTGTATATGAGATATAAGGTGATTTGGATCAAAAAATATTGTCCATAACCCGAATTTTGGCTTGCAAAGACTTCTTTGCATTTTTGGGAAATTTTCCAAGTTATTGGTGCTCATTTTGGCTCATACTTGATTTTTGGCATGTAATAGGTGTGTACACATGATAGGTGAGGTGATGGTACAATTTCCAAGCAAAAATGATGCAAAAGTTAATAATCGTGATTATTTACAACAGTGACAAATTCTTTGCAAAGCTTACAACTTTTGACCTAGACACATTCTATACACCTAAAACAAATCCTAAATTGAATTTGGTCAAGTTTGGTCATGCCAGCATCACTTTGTGCTTTTTCGACTCTAAAATCTCCGTTTTTTGTGACTACACTGCCTGTTGGGTTGGTTAGTCAACTTTGAGGCTTTGGACTTGTCCGCAACATAGTGTTGAGAAGAAAAGAGGGTTGTGGGTGAGATAGCCAAAAGCATTTCATTCTTCAATTTTCTTTATGCTTTCAGAGTGTTGTACCATTTTCCATTACGACCTTATTTTGTACCGTTTTGTTTGTTTTTGTTTCATGTTTCATTTCAATACTTAGGAGTAGCGTAAGTAGAAACTACCACCATCAAAATTGGGCTAAAAGATTGATTAAAAAAAGGGTGAAAACCATATTTTGGCAAAAATAATCATAACTCTGAAATCTTGAAAATTTGATGGTAGAGAGCTCAAAAGTGATCCAAATTCAAAAATTTGTGGATTAAAGGCATCAACATACTCTCTAGAACAAATCTGGAAAGTTTGGCCAAAATCTGTGGAGAGACATGGATCGTGATCCATATACCCCAAAAAACCATTTTTGGTGAAAAGTGACCAGTTACAATGAGCCTCAGCGGGAAACTGCTCTGATCAAGTTTGCTTAAAAGAAAAACTCAAAAATCACTTCAAAATTGGCTGTTACGGCAAAAATAGTAAAACAGGCATTGTAGACACAAAATTGAGCAAATCTTGAGATTTTGGGATCGAAATTCAAAAAGGGGTGAGATTTGGCTTCTACAGAGCATAATAACCAACATAACAAAATTCGTGGCAAAATGCTGTCAAACATGGATCGCGATCCATGTACCTTTTTGACATTCTGGGTTGATATTTAACAAGTACATTCTTGATATCATTTGGAACAACTTTTCCAAAAGGCACCATGTCAAAAAATTGAAAAACGTTGGTCAAAATAGCCAAATACAGAAACTAGTCAAAAACCGCATGGCAGACAGAAAAACTCACTTTTGATTAGAAAAAAGTTGGCCAAATTCAAAAATATTTGGGGAAGAGTATCACCATAACATGGACTACAAGCTGACCAAGTTTCATGTCAAAATGTGGTCAAACATGGATTGCAATCCATGTACCTCATGAAAAAATTTTGAAATTTTTTTTGGCTGAGATTTGAGCAGTGGATAGTTGACACATAGACAAAAAAATTTCCCAAAAGAACCAAATGCAAAAAGGTTGTAAAAAGTGGTCAAAAGAGCCAAAACCAGAGCATTGTCAAAACTGCCACAATAGACTGTAGAAGTCAGTTTTGGTTGGGCAAAACTGATCCAAATCCAAACAATTTTGTGGAGCAAGCTACAAACATCACAAGCTATTAGCACACCAAACTTTCAGATCCAAAAGTGGTGGAACATGGATTGCGATCCACATACCTCTGAGAAATTTTTGGACAGAAACTTTTCCAACCTGTAGCAAAGACCATTGTGAAAAAAAGTCTCCAAAGAAATTTTGTCAAAAAAGTTCAAAAAGTGGGTGAGAAGAGCCAAAAATTGTTCAAGTGGAAACCATGAAACAGACCTGTAAATTGACTTTTGCCTGGCAAAGAAAAGTCTAAATCGCATAAAAACCATAAAGCAGGGATCAGGACACCAAGGCGAAGCTGTGTGCCAAGTTTTAGTACAATCTCACACATAGGTACATAAATCGCGATCCACGTTCCTTTGTCACAGGCTGATACTAAACTTGCACCATAGCTAGAGGATATCACCAGGAGTCTACTGGTCTTTTCAAAAGAGAATTTGGATACCAAAAACCAAGTCAAAAGTCCTGAACTGCCAAGTACTCTGAGCAAGTGCCAGAACTGACCTAATATTTAATTCAGAGGTCCATTTTCAAAAATTTTGATACCATAGGACCTCCTAATCATGCTGATTCTGATGGTACCAAAAAAAGTCAATTTGGGCTCCAAACATGGATCATGATCCATGTACCCCTAGCGATAGCTTGACCTGAAATTTTCCAGATCAGTAGGACATACACAAGGAAACATATCCCCAAGTCCAATTTTGGAAAAAATTGAGCAAATTTGGGTCAAAAGGGAGAAAAATTGGTGACAGATTGAAAATCGTTGTGCAGACCTAGTATTGGCCATTTGACCTATCAAACCAAGTCCAAAAAAAATATTTGAGATTTAGCTTGTGGACATAGTCAAGAACAAACCCCTAAGAGGACATAGTCAAGAACAAACCCCTAAGAGGACAAGTCCAGATGTGGTTGAACATGGATTGCGATCCATGTACCTCAACCTTAGAATTTGCTAAAAATTGGTATATAGCCTACTTATGACCTTGTCTACACACAATAAAAATTTGGAGAAAAAAAATTGATAGGGAACATGGATCGCGATCCGATGTACCTCTCACCATAGTGGGGGTATCTGACTTGGTGATCTTGTAGATATACTTGAGGACATCCCAAATCTAAGGTTTGAGCTAAAAATACCTTCAGGAGGCCAGGATACAAGCCAAAGTTCCTTTGTTCTGGTCCTGAGACTGTTTTGCGTGTTGTTTCAAGTGCAGTTCCCCAAAAGTGCTCTAACTTTTGATAGACAACTCCAAATTGAGTCAGGTTGTAGCTAGGAAGAAAGCTTGTGAGCAATAGGTCTATTAGGGTTGTGAGAAAGCTTGTTTTGGTTTTAGAGCTGAATTTTACTAGTTTTCCTAAATCCAAACTTTTAGGGTACCCCAAGACCAATTTCCAGAGACCAAAAAGTCAAAACTTCCTAACTTCTAAGAGACCTCATCAAGGGAAAAAGGGGATAGGTTGCACTAAGCCAAAGTGGGATTGTCAAGGACTATCTTGAGACTTTTGAGTGAGCCTTAACCATGACAAATCATCCACCACCAGGGTTCTCTACTCCACTCGGAGACATGAAAAACGCAAGAAACACTGCAATGCCTTCAGTAGAGGGATTGAGAGAATACGTAGAGGAGGGGCATCCTATGATCAACAAACCGAACGTGAGATTCATCAAAGCCAATGAATCCATGAGAGTGCTTATAGATTACACTTATGAAGGCTTGTATAGATTCACAAACGGGGATCCATATATCTTCTACAAGTGTGTAGAGTCCTATGCTAGAGAATTGACCACCCATAAGAACCTCTATGCATTCACATATACAGATGCCCACGGAGTGTAAGTTTTGATGGTAGATGAGTATCAACGTGAGTAAAAAGGTATGTATCAACAAGTTTGTACAAAGGTATGTATCAACATGAGTATCCCACGTATGTATATCTCTCGTTTACATACAAAGGTACTCTAATCTCTACTTACTTTCAATCAAAAACGATGCCAGAGCGCATATCACAGAGGATTCCGCCAGGATTTTCTCCAAGACGAGAGGAGCAAACGAGAGATGTCTTTCCAAGAGACAAAAAATTGGTTAGATTAGTGACTAAACCCCAACGATTAAGAACAATTCAAGTGGCACAATGTGTCAAGACAAAGTACAGTGGGTCAAGGGATCCATATGCTCATGTCTCTCTCTTCAAACAAGCTTTGAGTTGGTTCCAGCCACTAAATAGAGATGATTTTCCCAACATAGCACAACTCTTACAAGAGTTTGTAGAGGAATTCTTGAAAAGGGGAATCAAACACAAAACAATGTCCCAAATCTACGCTTTCAAACAAAAAAGGGATGAAAGAGTGAAGGAAGCTCTGGTTCACTTCAAACAATACATTGAGAGATGTCCTATGAGAGAGCTACTACAAGATGAGAGGCTATCAGTTCTCTTCATTGAAGGCTTGAGGAATGAAACTCTCAAAAAGGACCTACATCTAAAACGATGCACAATGTTTGAGCAAGGCACTAGAGAAGCTCTATATCTAGTTGACAATTGCAAGGCCACATAGAGGTGAGTGAAGATACAGACAACGCGACTAGTAGTGCCTCATCTCCGAAGAGAAAATCAACAAAAAATAGAGATGTTCAAACTCCTTGGGAACCAATCATTGATCAAGTGGTTGAGGGAGTGATAAGAAGAATAAACCAAGGCTACATACAGAACCCGATTGTACGACATCCTCAATTGAGGATATGCAATACTTGCAGAGGGGATCACCCCACTCCATGGTGTAACACTCAGCCACAGCCACAACATGTGCTAGGGCAAAAACCACCACTTTTGAATGATGGGAGAGTGATAGTCAACTATGCTCAACCAATGCATATGCCACAACCCATGAGAAACGAGTACTCCATGGATGCGAATTCACTCATGTTCATAGCCAATCATTCATATTATGGGTCAAATAACATCCTCACAAGGTAAGAACAACCATTAGCTGGATCCCCAGCTGTAAAACAAGAAGGTCCATGCTATGAGTGTGGAGGTGATCATTGGGCACAAAGTTGTCCAAACAAGGGTCCACAAATAGAATTATTTGTATTATGTGAATGTTGTGGTATAGACCATCTACGCCAACACAGTGCTAAAAATCCAGACTACAAAGGGAAAGCAACAATGAATGTTGTAGGCATGATGCGTTCTTCAAGCGGATCCGAGATAGAACCCACCATTCCTTTAAACATGATGACTCGAGCTCAAGCTCAAGAAGCTGCCAAAAACAAACTAGCTGAAAAAGCCACATTGCCTGTTCAAACAGAATTTGAGAACAAATCGGTGAAAACCTTCCGAAGAAGATCATGGAAAGGCAAACAAGACAAAATGAAATTGAAGAGGCTGAAGGATAAAACATCTTTGGAAACTGAACTGAATCAAACAAGAGAGCAGCTTAGACAAGAGCAAGAAAGGAACAAAAACGCAAAGGGACCTAAAGAATCAAAGACTAACTTGGGAGGTTCACCGACAAAGTGTTTGAACCTTTAGACGGAATGTTGAAAGCCTATGATACTAGATTAAAGAACAACCAAACCCAAGAGGATAGATGGCTGACGTATCCTCATCTAGGGTATGAAAAAGAGAGGTTGCAAATGTGCAAGGAGATCATCCAAAAGGCCCAAGCTCTTATGGAACCAGTTCCAGATGCTCCAAAAATTGAGTTGCTAATCCGCAAAAAATTCTAGGAAATGGAGAGCCATGGTATTGTAAACAAAGAGGAAGAGCCCGGAGTTGAGGCACCTTTAGATACAAGGGAAGTAGCCAATACCACACATGGGATGGGTTCACTGGTAGTGATCCCTATTCCGAAGGTAGAAGAACCGTGGCCACAATCCTTGTGGGAATCAATCAGAAACCAAAAGGATGGTAGTGCTACCTTACAGTCAACACCTATTCTTGAGATAAACATGGATCACAAAATTTTTCCCGGGGGATATAAGATCTCTATATGGGGATGTTGGGTCTGTCACATCTGAAGAGAGTAAATCACGCTCCCTAAAGACGTTGCCATCTTTCATAGGAGAACTTGAAACAAAATTGGAGGTTAAAATGGTACCTTATTAGTGGAAAGCCACACCAAAAATGATGGATACCAAGAGATTGCATCATGAATTGATGTCTTCTTCTATACAATGCACACTTTATCTCTCGAGGCTACTAAAAACTAGACCACATCGATGGGGCCAAATGGGCAAACACCTGGAAAACATGGGGCTGAAATTCCCTTCACATGACCAACTTGCATATGAAAACATGGATGACACCTTGCCTAAGAAACCACAGACAAAGCCAGTACCAGTAAATAAGGTGGGTGACTACTGTGAAGGAGAAGAAGGAACACCACCTTACCACTTGAGTACAAAGGAGCAAAGACGGTTGCTATATTAGATAGTGGGGTAGGAATTGCCATTGCAACCAAAGAGATATGGAAAAAATGGGGAAAGCCTGCTCTTAGGAGAACTCGAATGAAACTGCAATTAGCAGATGGATACACGGAGAAACCGATTGGAATATTAGAAAAAATCATTGTATCCTCGTGTGGCATAGAGTATGAGCACACCTTTGCCATAATGAATTTTGACAAAAGCAGCAACTTTGACATCATATTGGGTAGACCATTCATGCGTCAGCTCAAAATGGTACAAGATTGGGGCTATGACTATATCTACTTGAGACACAAAGAGGTCACAACAAAAATCAGTGTCAAAGATCATAGTTATAGAGATGTAGTGCGAACCCTAGGGGAAGACTTAAACTCTACAACTGATTTGGAAAGGAAAGTGCATATTTGGATGTATAGAGCTCGTGAGAGTGGAAGTCTTAGAAAGCAAGATTGCATCCTAGAGCGTCCAGTAGAAGATGAGGCATATGTACCAGAACTTTTTACAGAGGAGTTATTTGAACCCTTTGGATGGGATCAAATACTGGCGACTTTTGATGTGTGTGTGAATGAGGCGACCCTGACTAAATTCTGTGATGAGGAAGGCTGTGATATAACTCCTTTATTTACAATAAAGGTGTTGAAGGAAGCTAATGAAGTTTGTGAGTGTGAAAGCAGAAAAGTTGAGATAGATTGCTACATCATGGAGCATGGTTCCAAGGTGCAAACAAAGGAAGCAGAGAAACCACAAGAATATGTCATCATTGACATACCTAAAGAATTGACAAAAGCTGTTTCAAAGAAGCTGACTCCAGAAAAAGTGCAAATGAAAGCAGATAAAGGAAAACGTTTCCAAATTCAACATCAAATGTTCAAAAAATGCAAGATCAAAAGAAGAACAGGGACAAGAAAGAAGATCAATTATCTCCTACAATGATCAAATTTAGCATATGTGAAGAAACAGGACTCAAAATCACATGTTCAACTGTGATAGATCCAGAAGCATCAAAGAATATAATCACTTATTGAACGTGGATCATGATGGGAAAGCCACCAATCATTGATCTAGAGGACATCGTGTACACAAGTTCAAAAATACTAATTCCTAGCTTCGGAGTGGTAGAAGCTATACTCAAGTTGAGTACTGGGGAGTACAAGGATACTTTCCACATAATTGACTCCCATCATATCAAAGAGAGTCTAATCCTGACAGAAAGCTAGAGAAACATCTTCTTTCAACCACAAGGAAAAGCTTCAACAATGACACCATCAAAAATCCCAAAAGCACCTCAAGTCAATGCCAAAAAGGAGCAACCAACCAACACAGAAAAAGGTAAAGCAAAGGTAAACAGTGAAGTATATCAACCTCGCAAGACGACTTTACCTTCAACGATCTTCCATCAAACTTCCCGCGAAGCCTCTACATCAGGAGCCAAACCATCACCAATGCAATGGAAACCGAGACAAAAAGTCTATCAACCAAAGTTTCGATCACATCAAAGCGTTAGGAAGAAGCCAAATAATGTCAAGCAAGTGTTAGTATCCAAAGAGAACATCAAAGTCAAAGACCTAGTTTGGATACATGAAGCACAAGTTCAGCCTCAACAACAAAAGGTGACAGGGTGGGTAGCATCAAATGAGTCAATCACTGCTCAAGGCTACTTCGAAGAAAACATTTATGTTTGGGCCAAAAAGCCTAAAGTAACAGCCTGGATGTACTCACCTCAAGAAAGAAGTTCTACAATGAGCGAGCCAAGCTATCAACGGAATAAAAACAACTCAAGCAGGAGAAAGAACAACAAAAAAGGAGAGAAGAAAAGACCTTCCAACAAAGCAACACAACAAGTATGGGTATCAAAGTCAAACTTCAACAAAGCTACCCAACACAAACAGATGCAGCGGAGGATGATTCCAGTTAAGCTACTTGAAGCACAAGGATTTTATGAAGGTAACACTCCAATATGGTTACCAAAAATTGTAGCTCAATCTGGAACAATGAAGAGAAATCAAGCAGCACAAGCTTCTACCCCAAAGCAAGAGATGACAACCAAAAGCCAACAGAAGCCAATTACAACCAAGGCTGCTGCAATCTACAGATGGATACCTTGTCATCAATTACAAAGGCAAGGCTTTTATAACGAAAATCATCAGGTTTGGATATTGAAGCCTAGTGTCCATCAAATTATAGAAGAAGATAAAATGCCAAAGACGGTCACACAAGGACCAAAAACAAGATGGGTTCCGAAATTGCTCGTGGAAACTCAAACACAAAGAACCCACACACATCACCAACCGCTTCTCATTGGAAATAATGGAAAAGCTACATCAACCCTTACAAGAGCTGAAGGACTTGTTTCACAAAGCAGTGTGAACATACGACAAGCAAGTCAAGAAGAGCCAACATATGCCAACCTACTAGAAAAAATGGTGGAATCCAAAGACCAAAACAAGGGAAAGGGACTTAATTTTTGAAACTTACGGAATTGGGTTTCTAGCCTTGAACAGGTAAGTCCAAGTTGTCATTAAAAATACATGGCATAAAAGTCAAAGTCGGGTAGCTAAGCCACTAAATGAGCAAGGGGTTTGTTAGAAGCTGGACACACCCCACGGAAACTGACTACTCGAAAGATGATCATTTTTTGTAGTTATTCATTTATTGAGGAAACCTGATTTTTCACCTTGTAAATATTGGGACTTACAGAAGTTTCCAGATTGTATCCCAGTTTTGATAGTTAGATTGAGTAGATGGTTGATTTGGAACTTTAGGGTTTGAGAATTGTAAGGTATATATACCACTTTTTGACCTTAATGAAAAAAACCCTTTTGTCATTTTTAAAAGAAGTTTTGAAGTCTGTGAGTGAGCGTACTGTGTACGAGAGAGAGAGAGAGTGTGAGCTTCATCTTGATGCTACGTGTGCACTGGTGGTCGGAATCGAATGCGGAGAAGTGCAGCGTGTTGCCCCTGACGAGAGCTACGCGCCGATACCTACATTGCATTAGGCAAAATTTGGACTCACAAAGGGGTCCTTTAAGGAGTTTGACTTTACCTCTCTCTACCAAAATGGGCGCATGGATAAATTTTTTCAAACAAGCTCCAAAGTTGGCGGAGGTCTTATCTTCTAAAATACGAGGAATCTCATGGTGTGATATATATCAGTAGATAGAGCTTGAAGAGGACATTCTAACTGCCAAACCTCCGCCAACTTTGGAGCTTGTTTGCAAAAATTTATCCATGCGCCCGTTTTGGTAGAGAGAGGTAAAGTCAAACTCCTTAAAGGTCCCCTTCGTGAGTCCAAATTTTGCCTAATGCCCACGTACAGTCCGGTTTTGCGAGCTCCTTCTACGAGCTTCATCTGGTGATTTGGTGAGCATACGTTGTCCGATTTTGCATTGCAGCATATCCACACGTTCACATTGAGTAGAGCTACACATTAGGCACTTTAGATTTTGGAAACAAAGACCTGCAAATTTTGGCCAAACATCCTACGTGATTTTTCACTGGGTGTTTTGGGTTGGGGTTTCGGTTCATAGACCTTAGGGAGAGTGACCTATTGGTGATAGTAGGGTCTCCTTCAAGTTCTGTGGTGTTTCGAGATTGTTTGATGGGTGTTCGGCTCTAGACAGCATTGTAGGAAGTTTCCTTTTATGCACTCTTGAAGGTTGTGACTTAGACAATTGGTAGAGACCTCTGTAGGAATTAGTTAGGAGCCGGTCGAGTGTAGGTTGACACCTTATGCTTGCTTCCACGTGCCTGCGGGTTGAGCTTCGTCCTTAGCTGACATTATATGTTAGATGAGTTCTCGATGTGCTGACGTCCATCACAGCGTATCCGTCCAACATTGGCGCCGTTGCCGAGGACGAAAACCTTAGGTAGGTGACCGAGACTAGTCCTTGAGGATAGGGATTTTTGGCTTGCTAAGAGTCTCGTTTTACATTTAGATAGGATCAGAGAGTGGAGGACTCTTTAGGTCTAGGAAGCGTGTGTCTGGCCTAGATCCTTCCACTTAGGTAGATTTAGGTAGACTAAGACAGTTTTAGGTATTAGTTGAGTTCTTGAGTAGGAGTTGGAGTGGTAGAAGTGGTGACAGGAGAGCTTAAGAGTCCGGAGAGACCAAAAAGCAACCAAAACACCATTATCACCATTTCACATGATGAGTAGGAGTAGAGTAAGTAGGACATCATGATTCAGGATCTAGAGCACTTCATGCATGTATACTTGCTTGGTAAATTCATCACAAGTTTGTAAAAGACGCAAAAGTGTGTTTGAAAGATGAAGTGAAGTCCAAAAGTTATTGTCAGTGTTTCTGATAGAGCTGCAGAGCATCAAGAGCATTTCTGTCAGGAAAAAAATTAATTTCAAGCCAGGAGACATCCTACGCGTAGGATGTCTACATGCTAATTTGGTGGAAATTTTGGGATTTTGAGTTGGCCAGTGTGTTCAGAAGGTGGGGTTTACCCTATTTTCAACTGGAAAGTGGAAATTTGACCATATCTTGACAGGATAAGGCCAAGTAGACTGAAATTGCCAGACATCCTACCCAAATGGTGCGAAAGCATTATTTTAAGACCAAAACCATAAGATGGCTGCATGAGCATGACTTGCATAATATATTGAGTGACTGAGAGGGGTTTCATCTCATTTGGGTGAGAAAATTGGGCTCAAAGCAGACTTTAGCACTTTTAACTGAAAAAGGCAAGAACAGCTAAAATTGGGGACTTTTGAAATCCAAACCAAAATCAAAGCATACCACTGGGTTGCTGACATCAAGGGGAAGCTGTGAGTCAAGTCTGGGGTCAAACAGGCCAAAAAGACATCCTACGTGTAGGATGTCTTCTGTGTGATTTTACACTCCAAACCTAATTTTGAGCATACCAAAGTGATCAGCAACTCAAGGGGAGCCTGTGTTTTGAATTTGAAGCCATTCTGATGAAAAAGACATCCTACGTGTAGGATGTCTAAAGCAAGAAATTGAAGCTTGATACTGACAGTGGGCATATCAAGGTGTTTTATAGATTGAGGCAAGCCCCCTAGTCAATTTTGGTCCAAATTGGAGTTGATTAGATTGATTAAGATCAGCAACAGGCTGTCGGAACAGATTTCTGATCCATTGACCAGCTTATGGGTGTCCAAATCAAAAAGTAAAAACAGCTGTGGACTCAGCACATCAAGGGGAATCCATAATGAAAAAATCCAGGCAAAACAAAGCAGGAGACATCCTACGTGTAGGATGTCTATTGGGGCCCATTGAAGAGAAAATTTGACTGGGCTTAGATAGTGAGATTACATTTGGCTCAAGGGTTCCAAAACTTCTTTCAGAAGTGAATTTGGACCTTGTTTGTCCATTTGATGGAGCAAAGACTGAATTCAGACTTTTTCACGTAAATTGACCAACATCCGAGGGAAGTATAGTTCCAGAATAGCAGACCTAATCCAGAACATCAGCAGTATATAAAATACAGTAGTGATTGAGATTAACTCTCCAATTATACCAATCATTACTAAGATAACCTCTAGCAGATAAATTCTTTGATTCGATTGCCAAAATTAAACGCTTGTGTACAGGTATATTCAGCAGCAAAGCAAGAAGTTGTGCGGAGACTGATCCTTTGCCAGGTGAGTGGTTGGATTTGTGATAAATTGTATTGATAAGTTTGATGAATTTAGGATCAGGAAGACACATTTTTAGAGACCAGAAGGTGACAAGTGACCAACGTAGCTTAGTGTCCACCGAGGAGAGTGTAACTCAGGCAAGGCTAGATCCACTAGCACCGATTATTGAGGAAGGTAGTGATACTGACACTTCGTCAAACAAATCTTTCCTCATGATAGGTAGTCAACAGCCAGGAGGTTTCACCTATGATGGACCAATGCCAGGAGGAATCACCTCCCTAAATCCTTTGAATGATCCCAAGCTCACTGTGATCTTCTTAGAGGGAACAAACTCGAGGGGAGCCCTAGTCTATTCTGACTATCAAGGACGCAAGTGCATTTGTATCGAAGAGAGACCGGCTCAGAGATTGGAAATAATCCGAGTCTATGATGATGGAGATAGATTCCGAGATGAAAAGGGGAACCACTATCTAATAGTTAGTAACCCTGAAGATTACAACAGGTATGGAGATAATGTGGCGAAAGGTAAAATGGTTTCAAAAGCTCAAGAACCGCCACCAAACATTGATCGGCCCGGAGCTATTTTTATGTATGATAAGAAAACAACCAGGGTTCCAACTTATAATAAGAACGTGGGAATCTACAAGCATGAGAGTGAGGGTATAGTCGCTTACTTTCGCAGCAAAGAACAATACTTAAACGAATTAAGCAAAGACAAGGTTATTTACTTATTCTCTTATGAAACTGCTATGGGGAAGGGTATAATTTTTGTTGATAGATACGGGTGAGAATACCAACGTATTCTTCCAAAGGAGGTAGAAAAGGCAACAGGTCCAAGAGCATCAGCATATGCCCCGGAGGAAGTGCCAAGAGTCACCTACACCCCAAGCAAGTCGACAAATTCCTTTTCTGAAGAGTATGACGCTATCTCACATTCCACCCGGCTGCAGGCATTCAACAACCAAAACCAACCAGCAAACCAGCCATCATTGCAAGCATGGCTTCGACAGTCAACAACAATGGAGCAAGACCGAAATCGAGATGATTATCAAGCCGCACGAGGGCTAAGGGATTTGCAAGAACCACCACTCTATTCAAGGTATCAAGGAGAGAGTAAGCCAAAGACTCAAGGGTCAACAGAGCCTGGAGGACCACCCATAGAACGAGTTCAAAGAGATGAACCATCTCTGGCGAGAACTGTTAGAAATTAAGGTTTAGGAGCACCACTGGAGAGGAACTAGCCTACTACAGAAGACCTGAGGAGGTATATCGATTAGGACGTGGAGATCCAATGATGAGGTTTGTAGACCATGGTAGAATTAGACCTTCTCAAGTGCAAAAATGGGTAAACAAGAAATACACAGGAAACAGAGACCCAAGAGATCATGTAGCAGCCTTTGTGTGTGTAATTAGAGCTGAAGAGGTGTTAGACTTCCCTACCCAATTTGCAAGGTTTGGACTAACCCTAGAGGATGCTGCTGCTACTTGGTTTGACTCTGTAGAGTGTAGAGACTTTGAGTCTATGGAGGAAGTGTTTGATGACTTTATCGAGGAATTATCACAAAGGGAGATAGCTCATAATACCGTCTCACAATCCATAAATTCAAACAGAAAGATGGGGAATCTGTACGAAAGGAAACCCTAAGACTAAAAAGATTTGTTAAGTTTTGTCCTGTGGAAGAACTGTCAGCTTAGTCCAGACTTATTCTTATATTCATCCAAGGACTAAGGAATGCGGATCTCCAGAAAGACTTACATATGAAGAGGAGCACGACTTTGAATGAATTGACCAAGGAGGCTCTTTACCTTGTGGACAATTGTGCGGTCTACAAAGAGGGGGAGTTCAAGGACCTTGACGAAGATTCATCTTCACAACAAAGTGGAAGCAAGTCTTCTAAGATAGCACTGAAAGGAGAAGTAGTTGTAAACCAAGAGCTGCTTGTAGATGAAGTGCTAAAAAAGATTAACTTGTACTCCAAACCCCAGGCTAAACGGCCCAAGTGGTGTGCTATTGAACAAAAATGGACAAACCATGGGACGGAGGAATGTTATTATAACAAGGGATATGTGAGAGAGAGACCTTACGCTCCACAAGCTCCGGTAGCTTCTCCTCAAGTTCCACCGATGCCTAGGTATCAGGCAGGAAACCTACCAAGACCTCTAGGTGTAGAAAGACCACAACCAGTGTTGGGGCAACAACCACCGCCCCTACCAGGATTACGACCAGTCGGTATAAGATACACACCAACCGTAACCGAATCAGAGGATAAGGCTTTGGTACCTATGCATGCATATTATGAAGATCCCAATGGATACGCGAAAAACTCTCTCTATTATCCACCGGAAGAACCCTCGACACCAGAACCATGGAGCATGATAAGAAGTACAAGACCACCAACAACTGCACAGGTAGCAAGAGAAGGAAGATATAGCTTAGATGAAGGAACATTGTTGTTCATAGCCAACGGAAGCATGGGCAGACAGAGACAGGCATACCAACAAAGGGGAGCACAAGGAGCACCTCAACAACCCAAGGGACCCTGCTACAAGTGTGGTGGAGACCATTGGCTAAGAGACTGTCCTCATGATGAAATCATTAGAGTCAACGCATATTGCACTGAGTGTGGAGTTACTCATTTGTTTCCCGACTGCCCTAAAAACCCGAGCAAAGGAGCAAAAACCACCTTGAACATGCTAGAAACAGTACCTTCCAGTGGAGGGTCGGAAAATGAAACAATCATACTATTCAGGCGGTGACACGAGCCCAAGCTTAAATAATGACGAACGAACCCATAGTTGAAGAGCCAAAAACCGATGCCCAAAGTTTAAAAACAAAAAATTAGAGAAGCACTTGGAAAGCTAGAAAGGCGCGTATGAAAGCCAGGAAAGAACAAGAGAAAACAGCTCTATCCGAGGAGTTAAAACATACAAAGGAGAGATTAGAGCGGTTAGAGGATCTAGCTAGCTTAAATTCACACACCATGGCAACCATAGCACCCAAGGAAATAGCAGAGCCCAAAAGTGCAGGATGAGGAGGATCTGTACTGGCAGACAAGGTAAATGAGTAGTTGGATGCGCTTCGAAAAGCTTATGAAGCTAGACTCAAAAAGAACCAAACCCAGGAGCAAAGATGGATGACTTATCCATATGCAAAAATAGAAAAACAAAGGTTGAAAATGTATAAAAAGATTATTGAAACACCTCAATCATTGATGAAAGACCCGCTGGCTAAACTTGCAAATTTGTATGAAGCACCTGCTCTAACCCCTATCCAACCAACTTTAGAGGAACAAGTAGAAACAAAGGAAAGACTCACTAATTCCTATGAGTCCAGAGGAGAGCCTATCATAGTGCCAAATACAACAGATGAGGCAAGTGACGGGTCCCAGCCTAAAACATTGACAGAAATGGGTAAGGACTGTAACGGACTAGATGATCTATGGAAGCAAATCCGTGAGGCCAACGAGGCCAAGAGGATGAGTAACCACATGAATAGCACGAGAAAAGAGAATAATGTGATCTTACCTCCTATTGAAAAATTTGAGGCAAGGTCACAAATGAACTTTGAGATACATTCACAAGGGGGAGACCAGGGATCAATTAGTTCGGGGCACAGCCAACCAGACTCGCTGAAAACTTTACCCTCTTACCTAGGAGAGTATGAAGCTAAGTCTGAAGTGAGAGCAATCCCATCTCAAAGACTTTCTTCTAACAAAGTGATGGATTCACAAGGATTGATTGAGTTATTGTCCACCCCAGTGGCATGCACAATCACATTAGCCGAACTCCTAAGGTTACGACCAAACATGTGGACAACACTAGATAAATGCCTAGAAAAATTTGGAGTGAGAGACCCTACCTTGAGGCTACAGGAAGGGATCAGAGAGTTTGACAGGCCTCAACTAAACACTAGGCTAGTACCATTAAACAAGGTTGGAGAGTATTGCGACGCAGAAGTGAAATTTTGAATTTTGGGCCAGAACTGACGTTTTCGTTAGTTTTGGAGGGAGTATTTTTTAGAATACTAAAGATCCTAGAAAGATTTGACAATGACATGTTTCCGCGGAGGTAAAAAGGACGCAAACTCACCTTTTTACAAACATTTCACTATTTTTTAAATAAAGTATATATTCTCTCTCTACATATTCTTACAGGGCACAAAAGTGACCTCAAAATTCCCCTAATGCCAGTAGAATTCCAAGGAGTAGTTTCCAAAGCTATTCTTGACAGTGGAGCGGGAGTTGCTATCGCCACCAAGGAAATCTGGAAAAAATGGGAAAAACCAGCTTTAAGAGCTACCAGAATGAAATTGCAATTGGCAGATGGGTTCATGGAGAGGGTTCATGGAGAAGCCTCTAGGACTCTTAGAAAAAGTAATTTTCACTTCATGTGGAATCGAGTATGAGCATACATTTGCAATAGTCGATTTCGACAAAAAGAAAAATTATGAGATCATCTTGGGAAGACCATTTATGCGACAATTGAAGATGGTCCAAGATTGGGGTTACGACCACATATACCTCAGACATGGCGAGAAAACAACTAAAATACATCTGAAAGACCATAGTTACAAAGATGTGAACCAAACACCTCTGGAAGAGTTTGATTCAGCTACAGTAGCAGGATCGAAACTCCCAGCATGGTTAGGGCAACAAAAAGAGCTATGGATGTGCGGAGCTTCACATTGTGGAAGCTTAAGAAGGGAGGAATGTGTCTTAGAAAGAGCGATTGAGGACAAGGAGTATATTCCAGAACCTTTCCCTGAAGATGCCTTGGAACCTCTAGAATGGGAACACATACTAGCAACATTGGATGTCTGTAACATTACAGATATTCCAACAACAAAATTTTGCGATAAGGATGGCTATGATGTGCTACCCTACTACATGGTAAGCATTATACCAGGAGAAGATGAGACGATAGAACCACCAGGACAAGAAGAGTTTTATAACTCCTCTGAACATCTGGAAGTAAATGATGATGCAGATATTGAGTGTTCAGACACCTCAAGTGAGCGTGGAAGGGAAACCGAGAATATCAAGTTTTATGATTTTGCTAATCAGCACCCTAGACGCCAGGAACGCTATAGGAGGAAACGAGCAGGAAACAAAGTGAGAGAGAACCTAATGCCCAGGATAAGAGATACAACTCACTATTTGATGCTTGTAAAAGTAGAGGATTGTGTAAAAGATCAAATATCAGGAAGATTCTCAAAAGATCGAAGGGAAAGAACGCGAGAGAAAATAAAACAGGAACGAAAAGCTAATACAGAAACAAAATCACAAAAATCTCAAAAATAAAAAAAAGAAACAACAAAAGACCAAGAGTGGACCAAACTGGAGCGTAAACAGAAATACCAAGAACTGAAACGGTCTTTACGTGAGATATGGACTACTGAAGAAGATAGTGATGGTAAAGGGGAGTCAAAGAAGGGAAACATGAATGTACCATCACACTAGCGGAAATTTACCATACAGGACAGAAAAATCATCATGACGCCACTAGTCAGGGAAAGAACCAACCAAGAATCTTACGATGGGCCTGAAAATGCAAAAAGGATAGACCTCGCGGAACCTGGTGAAAAGCCTCAACCGGTCTATATAGAAAACGATTTAGAGCCTGAAGAAGAAGAACGGCTAACACAACTTCTCGAAAAATATAAAGATGTGCTCGCATGGTCCTATAAATACCTCAAAGGAGTTGATCCATTGATGGCCAACAAACAATTCCTTTGAAATCGGATGCAAAACCTAGCAAACAACGTCCTTATACATATAATGACACATTTGCTAAACGAATCAAAGAGGAGATTGATAAGCTGATGGAAGCTGAATTCATCTATGAAATCAAACATACAGATTGGGTGTCACCCATTGTGGTAGTTCCCAAAAAGAACGGAAAACTGAGAGTGTGTGTAAACCTCAAAAAGGTAAATGCAGCCACCATAAGGGATAATTATCCCTTGCCAATCACAGAACATATACTTGAGCGGGTGGCAGAAAAACGGGCTTATTCCTTTCTGGACGGGTTTTCAGGATATAACCAGCTGGCAATTGCAAGGGAGGATCAACACAAAATAGCGTTTGCCACATAATGGGGAATTTATGCGTATCGAGTTATGTCGTTTGGCTTAACTAATGCCCTAGCTACCTTCCAAAGGTTAATGACGCACGCGTTCAAAGAATACCTAAAAATATTCTTAGAAATATACATGGATGATCTTTGTGTACACTCTCTTCGACAAGAGGAACATATTGACCATTTGCAAAAGGTATTTGAAAAATGCAGGACATATCGAATCTGCCTTAATCCGAAAAGTGTATCTTTATGGTTAAGCAAGGCCGCATCTTAGGACACATTGTCTCAAGAAATGGCATAACCACTGACCTAGACAAAGTCAAAGTCATAGTAGACCTACCCAAACCTACTAATGTGAAACAAGTGCAATCCTTCATGGGACACTGCGGATATTATCGAAGGTTCATATACATGTATGCAGTCATTGCATAACCTCTGTATCGTTTGCTAGTCAATTTCGATTGAACTGAGGAGTGTGAAACTTCATTCCAAAAGCTGAAGGAAAACCTTATATCAGCACCTGTACTTAAAGCACCAGATTGGGAAATGATATTCCATGTTCACATTGATGTTTCTGCATATGCAATCAGGAGTATTCTAGCTCAACCTGGAGACGGAACAA
The DNA here is from genome assembly GCF_014529385.1 of Adiantum capillus-veneris. NCBI lineage: Eukaryota > Viridiplantae > Streptophyta > Polypodiopsida > Polypodiales > Pteridaceae > Adiantum > Adiantum capillus-veneris. The sequence goes on from NC_140956.1 coordinate 986,434, forward strand.
TGGATTTTCCAGTTTGTTATGCAAGCCGACAGTTAAATAGTGTGGAAAATAACTACACAACCACCGAACGAGAAGGGTTAGGAATGATTTATGCTGTAAAGAAATTTCGGCATTATTTGCTCGCAAACATATTTTTGTTCTTCACAGATCATGAAGCTCTTTTGTATCTAGTAAATAAACCATGCAATACAGGGAGAATTGTACGCTGGTTTATTATATTGCTAGAGTTTGATTTCAAAGTGGTGGTAAAAAAGGGTAAAACCCATCTACGAGCGGATCATCTTTCAAGGATACACAACGGGGAACCTCCTGAAGGAGTAGATGATGACATACCAGACGCTTATCTTTTCAATATTGAAATGATACCCAAATGGTCTCAAGAAATTGTTAGCATTATTTCGTTTGGAAGTAGGTTTGATAATACGGAATACAGATCTAAACAACAAACAATTCAACAAACAAAAAACTTCCAGTTGATAGCAGGACGGCTGTATCATCTAGGATCGGACCAAATCCTACGATTATGTATAAATCCGAAAGAATTCGAGTGCTACCTTGAAGAAGCCCATGTCCAGGATTGTGCATTTCATTGTTCAACAGTGAAAACACACCAGAGACTGAAACAATTAGGGGTTTATTGGCCAACTATGTATGCGGACACCCATTCTTATGTTACCAATTGTACTATATGTAGTGCCAAACGACCAGTGGATCACGCGACATTGTTTCCAGTAAACATTGCACCTGCATGGAGTCAATATATTATTGATTTCTTAACCACCAGAATGTTTTCTCAGAACATCACAAGAGCACGAAAAAGGGCTATAGAGCTGGAAGCTCGTGACTTTCAGATAATTGGGAACCAACTCTATAAGAGAGGAAAGGACAATGAACGTCGAATCTGTGGAAGTGAAAGCGAATACCTACTGATTCTAGAACATGCACATAGCGGAATAAGTGGAGGCCATTTTTTGGGCGATAAGACGGCAAAAATTATCTTAACGCAGGAATATGGTGGCCTACATTGCATATGGATGTTGAAGAGTTTGTAAAGCGTTGTGACGCATGTCAGCGCACCAAGGTGCCGATAAAGAGAGATGATATGCCACTACGGCCAATGATGGGAGCAAGAGCATTTGCAAAATGGGGCATTGATTTTGTGGGACCTATCTCACCCCTTGTATATCGCAACCATACCCAATATATCATTGTGGCTACGGACTATCTCACAAAATGGGTGGAAGCCAAGGCAACGCAAAAAGTAGATGCTCAAACCACTGCACAATTTTTGTATGAGAATGTTTCTGTACGATACGGTTTACCAATAGAAATTGTCAGTGATCATGGGACACATTTTCTTAATGAAGTCATTGAATATCTACTAGAGGAATTCATGGTCATACATAGGAAATCTGCTCCATACCATCCACAGGAAAATGGACAAGCTGAGGCCACAAATAAAACACTATGCACGGTTCTCATTAAAATTATGTCAGAGTCAAGAACAGATTGGGATCAACAGCTACACTCAACCCTGTCGGCATACATGGTAGCTTACACAACATCGATAGGAACAACACCGTACAACATGGTGTTTGGCCTAAATGCTATACTACCCATAGAGTTTTTAATTCCAACTCTACGAGTAGAGAAATGCTTAGAATGGATAGGGCATGAGCTCTCTTCAAGAATAGATGATCTTGAAAAGCTAGATGAACTCCGCTTGAGAGTTGTAGCCTCAATATATGCTAAAAAGAGAAGACAAAAGAGTTTTTTGACAAGCATGTGCGCACTAAGGAGTTCAAAACAGGTGATTACATATAAAGCTTATAAAGCGAGGGATGGGACCCTTTGTGATTAGTGATTTATCACAAAGCGGAGCTGTCAAGCTTGCTACATTAGTAGGTGAAGAAATGCCAAGCTGGATTAGTGGATGTCGACTGTTCAAATCTGTAGGTCAACTTCATCCTACTCTTCAAGTGCTGGAAAGTAGTACATCACACTCGTTGACAACATTGGGCTGGACTATATTGCATGTAAAAGTACATCAATATATTTATCCACACAAATTTTATGTAGTCAAGGATGAAAGCACACAACACCCCATGATGTTGGGACAACCTTGGAAAAAAGAGTACAATGTTCAGATAGATTGGAATGCAAATGCAGTCAAAATTCAGCATGCAAAAGAACAACAGGTGATAGCCTTTGCTCAGCAATACCGGAATAATCAGCTGCAAGCAATGCAATCATTGGAACAAGAGCCAAAAGCAAGAATGCCACCAAAGAACAACATGATACCCAAGGCCAACAGACAGGTAAAAGCCAACCATGCTAACTACATACATATGAAGTCACCGACCACAGTGCAAAGATCTAGGTTACCAAAACAAGGGAAACAAGTATGGATGTGGAAGGATAGAAATGACATGGCAAACAAACAACAGTGCAACGAAAGAATTCAACCGAAGCAGCTAGTTCAACCAAAAACCAAGGGCATAAAACAGATTTGGATCCCAAAGAAAATGCTCAGCAATAACCCAAATGCTACTCGCATTTGGATACCGAAACAAAAGCAAAAGCAACTCCCTTCAGTACAAGCAACAACGGAAGGCAAACAACTGCATTTGAAAATCGACTTATGTGGATGCCAATCCGCAACAAAACAGTGGCCACCAAGGAAGTAGAAAAACACCTACAAAAATCGACAAAAATAAGCTACCAATGGAAAGCAAAAGAAATACGGTCGACGGCCATTACGGCCAAGCCACTCCTCTCCATAGAAATAACTACGGCTATATCAACAATAGCGGAAAATCGACTGCCTTTTACAAAAAAGACAATTAAACAAAGAGCAGTAGAGTTACAGCTGTTACTTGCAAAGAAAATAGGAAACCTCGACGACGAATGCCAATAAGCATCTTGCTTATTCCCTTCTCTTGCACAACATTAATTTTTCCATGCATTGACCGAGTATGCATAAATTAGGGCCACATTAATCGGCCAAGCATTAGCACAAATTTTTCAACCTATGCACGGCAGATACTCCGAGGCGATACCTTGTCGTCCGGGAGGACTCCGGCTAGGAGGGGGGGAGGCATTCTCAAATGCGGAACCAATAGCAGAAAGAGCAAAAAAGGGCATGATTTTTGACTATTTTAAGGGTTGTTGTTTGATTGCGGAATTTTTTGGACTAACCCAAGTACATATGCCCTTATACAGCATGTATCTATAGGTATATGGGGCCAAAGGCCAAATCAAGTCCCTAGGTGTGTGTATATAAGTAGAAATAGCCATTTTTCGGGCAAAATATTGGTAAAATGGAGAAATCCGGCCATAAAAATTGCATGTGAGTGTATATAATGTTTTGCGGTGATTTTTGTGATTTATTATGATTTTTGGAGATTTTATGGGTCGGATTTGCTATTTTTCTTTTAATTTTGCTAAATTTCAGCAGAAAAACTTCAAAAATACAAAAAGCAGGTGAAAAACGATCGTAATGAAAAAAAAAATATGGGGATGATCAGTGACTATAGGAAAACCTATGGTACAGTGGGGGTGCAATTATGAGACTGGAGCGGAAAGCGTGATTTGACCAGATTTTGACCGAAATGCCAAATTTCTGGTAAACAGAGCAAATGGAGTCCAAATCAAGAAACTTTTGAGCCTAAACCACATCTCGCAAGAAGTTGGGAGCACATGTCAAATTTCATGGAAACGGCTAACCCAAAAGCAACGAGACTTCCTTGGTAGCTTACCCTAGCATAGGAGACCAGTCTTGGATGTCCAAAGGCAGTAGAAAACCATCGGGAAAAACCCTAATTCCTAGAATCCCGCAAGAGGCCACCGAATGGGAAATCGGCGAGAAGGAGCCCAAATGCTACCAAAATTCATGGGTAGGAGCATCTCGACATGATCGACAAGTCTATGTGACCCCCATGACCAAAAAGTGACCCGAAGCAGTACTAAACTTCAGAAACAGCATCAGACACACAAAGCATCAAATAGCTCTCGCGGCCAAACCGTATGCCCGTTTTCCACCAAACTTCACGAGCAGCTTTCCTAGACCATCAACAACCAAGTCCTATGGTGGTAGACCACCACAAATCATCGAAGATATGTAAACGAAACCACGGGTGCTTCTAGAGCGACAAATTGCCAAATGAAGCTCCGGTGAAGCCAAAGTCGACAAAAACCATAGGGCAAGGATCTCCAAGGGATCGGGAAGCTATGGAGACCAACATCAAGAAATTTCATCGCCAAAAAGCACTCCAAAAGTCAAAAAACGGCTTGGAAACTTTGAAATCCACACAGGGAGTTACTTTCTATCCATTTGACTTTTTTGTTGAAATTAGGCTTAAAAGGGACTCAGGGGGACCAAGGGCAAGCACTAGTGGCACATTCCATAAAAAAATCATCAGGAGACATCCTACACGTAGGATGTCTCAAGGGCAATTCTGGGGTGATATCCCAACATTTTTCATCACACACATTTTTTGAATGAGCTTTACATGCTATCCACGAAGTTTCATCATATTTGGACCAAAATAAACCTCATATGCATGAAAAAACGCAAAGTTAGGGCATAGAGGCAATAATGGGCCATAGACCTACCAAATCTTGTCCAAATCACATGAAACTTTCACAACACATTCACAAGCACATAACAAACCAATCTGTGTGGTCAGAAGCAAAAATTGATGAAGTAGACATCCTACGCGTAGGATGTCTATTTGACATTTTTGGCCTACAGGGAATGTTTGTCCATTCCAGATCCAATCACATCATCATCAAGAGCTCATATACCAATTTTGAAGCCATTCTAATCATATTTGAACCCCAACACCTTCAAGATACACTTTTTGAGTCCAAAAACACTACACAGGCTCTTACAAGCATCAATTTTTGTCCAAATCCAAATCCAAGAGCATAGCCATGTTCCATAGGCGAAGCACTACCCACAGAACAAATCCCATGCAATTTTGATGAAATAGACATCCTATGCGTAGGATGTCTCCAGCATAATTTAGACCTTCTGTGCAAAGAGTGACATCATGGAAGCCAATACCATGGTGCAATGAGCCCATATATCAATTTTCAACCCATTTGGACATCACTTGCTATCTGTTATGGACCTTCTACCCAATTTGTGACCTAAAGCCTGAATCAGCCCAAAAAATCCACTTTTTGATGCCCAAATCCAAATCCAAGCACATAGCCATGTTCCATAAGCCATGCACTACCAGCATGTCAAGTATCAACCAATTCTGATGAAAAAGACATCCTACGCGTAGGATGTCTAAATGGAAAATTTTGGTCAAAATTGAGCTGTGAGCACATGCACAGTTTCACAAGTTCCTTTTAAGCTTTATTTTCAATTTTCAAGTCATTTGGATAGTTAAGACGCAGTTTCTCAGCTAATATGGAAAGAAACGCTAACTTTGGACTACTGAGTGCAACAGGATCTATGGCAGCCACGAAGTCACCAGCAAAGAAGAAAAGAATGACCATTAAGGATTACCTAGAAGGAGTGGAGCCCTTCGTCATACCAGAAGGAACACTAAAGCCCACCAGCACATGGATCCAAGAAGATCTGCTAGAGTCCAACGACCTAAAGATCTACCAAGGAGTGTTCAAAGACAATGAAGGGAATGTGATCGAGCTACAAATGCTACCGCAGGAACTCAATGAGTTCGTAACAATCAAGATGGCCGGGTACTTGGAGAAGATTGATCTCCACAACTATTTTGAAGCAGTGCCGGTAGGGGTTGACATAAAGAGAGTCTGGGAATTTTTAACAACAATAAAAGAAGACGGAGTGGCCACAGTAACCGATCTGCAAGGCAGGCCAGAAACAAAAATATTCATCACCGAGCAAGTTGTAGCAGATGCACTAGACCTCTCCAACAAGGGGGATAGTGTAACTAAAAGAAGATATGATATCAAGGTGTACACTGAGAAGAAAGGTAACTACACTTTTGAAGATATTTCCAACCCAAGAGTGGCAATCATGAGTCAGTTGTACAACCAATACGTCCATATGTGTATGAAGCGGCCACAAAAGTACCAAATGCTGCCAGGAGCAATTGCCACGACATTCACTTGGGCAATGATGAAGAGCACACCAAAGATAATCAATTATGCAGCATATATACATGACAACCTAGTGAAAATGGGTAACAAGAAGCCCACATATATTGTGCCAAGAGAACTAATCACTAAGGTGATTTATGGGGCATTGCACGCAAAAGGGAGATGGCCTGACCCCCCATCACAAAACAATTGGTTGAGGCTCAAATGAGACAAAGAAGACGAGCCACAAAAAGCACCAAGGGTTGCCACAAGATTGAAAAGATGGCTAGAGCCTGCTCAAGAAGAGCAGCCAGAGCAAAAAAAGGGAAAGAAAGAATTTTCCCAAGTGCCGAAAAAAGAGACAAAGTCACAAAAAGCGGCAAGACTAGAGAGGCTGATGGAGAGCTTCAGAGCAGAAAGGGTCCTTAAAGGCGATTTGAGTGAACTCTAGAAGCCGTCTCTAGAAGCAATGTCGGGATCATCCCAAAGGGTGCAAAGGGACAGATTCGAAGATTATATTAAAAATTTTGAGATTCTTGATGCCTCATCAAAAAATATCCACATTGCATGCTTTTGTGTAAAAATTTCTCATCAGCATATAGAGTGTCCCATAATTGGCACTTGCATTAGACACTCTTCATTTGTTTTTCCAACGTACTCACCTTGCATGACAGGTACTTCAAGTCCAAATGCTCAACTACAATAAGAGCGTATACCAAAGGCACTTTTTTCCCACTGGGTTTTTGCCTTTGGTCATCCAGGTTTAAGACCCTAATCTTCCTTCTACATCAACAATAAGAAAATGTCTACCCAAATCAATTGACAACGACTTGGAGCAAAAACAGAAGGTCTCCATATGCTTATCAAGAGCATCTTTTATCTTCAAGGGCGACAACAAATCTCCATCCAACAATGGCAAGTCAAATAATGGCCTACAACATCAAGCAATGACAAGTTCAGCAAGTGAGATATCCACAACAACCATACGTAGCTCACATAGTGCTTCAACATTGGTGACCTATTGCGTACAACTCAAATTGCAATGGACATGAAAAACAAAATGAACATAAAGTCCACGCCACAAAGGAATCAGTCCTACAAGCTTAAACACATCAACATCCCTCTTCACGGCGGCAAAGACTGGCAACAAAGAGGATAAGGTGCAACAAGAAGATAAGTTTCTTGAATAATCAAGCTCAAATCACATATCAACAACACGGAAGATATGAATCACTCAAGGAAGGGGGGAGCGTCATCAACGAAAAAGCTGAAGACAACCCTATGACAAGACTACACAAGGTCGTGTCAAGGGACGACAGGAATCAGGAAGGGGGGAATGTTTGAGGACAAACCCAACAGGCGTCCACCTAGCCAGACACATAGCTGGACACCACATTTGTACTCTATTAGTTTTCCGAGCTAGTGTAGTAATATGTTGTGTAATCGTGATTCCAGAGTAGTGAGTCAATTCCTTGAGTTGTAATGCTCTCATGACATTTGTAAAAGTCCATGTGAACTGGCCACTGGGCATTTAGAATTCCCTAGGTATAAAGGTCAATAACTTTAGTGTGAAGAGGAGGCTTATCTTTAGAAGAAGAAGTGAGCTCAAAAAACGTACGCTTAAGCTATGAGCTGCTCAACCTTGTAATCATCAGAGTTAATGAATGGGTAATCAGTTTTTAAATCCAAAACTTGCATTGTGTTCCTCTTTCTTTGCTCTTTAAATTTTGTGTAAGCATTGTCAGTTTTGTTGTGGTTCACGACTACGCATATGTGAGCTATAATTGCAGATTTGAGTGCTTAAATCGCTATTTTTAGTTGTTTTGACCATAGAAGAGTGTTCTTAGACCATAGGACGACAGTTTTGGATAGATCTGTTGCAATTTTTAGGACCTTTTTCATGATGGATCGTGATTTTGGTACCTTGTCAGATTGCAACTAGACTTGCTAGGATAGTGCCCCTAGGTGTCCTAGACCTCCTCCTAAAGTTTCGTTGCATTTTGAGTCCGTTCGAGTGTCGAAATGGCGTGATGATCGAGAGCTGTGAGAAAGGACATAGGCAGATTTCCCTGATCATTGAGTGTTGGTTTGCTTGTGAGCTAGCATTTTTTCTTGTTAAGGTTCACTTCGTGAGATTGAAAATACCATAGAGTCTTTGTGCCCCATCCGAGTCACTTTCCTTGAGTATTGACATTATGTTAGTGCTAGAAAGCTATGTTGCAGACGTCTATCGTGGTGACCCGCTAACACACGACTTGGCCATTCGAACCCATGTTTTAAAGTTAGGTGACTTGAACACTTGGCCATCGTAACACTTGTAATAATACACAATGTTTGTGGGATGAGTGGATCCTAGATCCACCACTTGGCCATTTAGACTAAGAATTGGGAAGTAGGTACATCAATGATCCACCACTTGATCATCATAATGAAGCTTGAAGTGAGGATCCAATGGTTGGTGTCTCCTAGATCCACCACTTAGCAATTCTAACCATGTCTTAAAGTTATGTGCATTCACCACTTGGCCATCATAACACTTGTAATTTTACACAATGTTTGTGGGATGAGTAGACCCTAGATATACCACTTGGCTATTTAGACTAAGAATTGGGAAGTAGGTACATCAAAGATCCACCACTTGGCCATTACAACAAAGGCCTGAAATGCGGATCCAATTGTTGGTGTTTCCTAGATCCACCACTTGGCCATTCTAGCCCATGTTTTGAACTTAGATGAGTTTAATACTTGGCCATCATAACATTTGTTATTTTACACAATATTTGTGGAATGAGTAGATCCTAGATCCACCACTTGGCCATTTAGACTAAGACTTGGGAAGTAGGTGCATCAAAACTCCACCACATGGCCATTATAATGAAGGCTTGAAATGAGGATCCAATGGTTAGTGTCTCCTAGATCCACCACTTGACCATTCTAACACATGTCTTAAAGCTAGGTGCATTCAACACCTAGCCATCATAACACTTGTAATTTTACACAATGCTTGTGGGATGAGTAGATTCTAAATCCACCACTCGGCCATTTAGACTAAGAATTGAGAAGTAGGTACATAAATGATCCAGCACTTGACCATTATAACGAAGGCTTGGAATGTCAGTCCAATTGTTGGTGTCTTCTACATCAACCACTTCGCCGTTCTAGCTCATGTCTTAAAGTTAGGTGCATTCAACACTTCGCCATCATAACACTCATAATTTTACAAAATGTTTGTGGGATGAGTAGATCCTAGATCCACCACTTGGCAATTTAGACTAAGAAATGGGAAGTAAGTGCATCAAAATTCATCACTTGGCTATTATAACGAAGGCTTGAAATGTGGATCCATTTGTTGGTGTCTCTTAGATCCACCACTTGGCCAGTCTAACCATGTCTTAAACGTAGGTGAATTCAACACTTGGCCATCATAACACTTGTAATTTTACACAATGTTTGTGGGATGAGTAGATCTTAGATCCACCAACTAGCCATTATAAGGAAGTCTTGAAATGTAGATCCAATTGTTGGTGTCTCCTAGATCCACCACTTGGCCATTCTAGCTCATGTCTTAAAGCTCGGTGCATTCAACACTTGGCCACCATAACACTTGTAATTTTACACAATGATTGTGGGATGAGTAGATCCTAGATCCACCAGTTGGTAATTTAGACTAAGAACTGGGAAGTAGGTGCATCAAAGATGCATCACTTGGCCATTATAACGAAGGCTTGAATTGTGGATCCAATTGTTGGTGTCTCCTAGATCCACCACTTGGCTAGTATAACCATGTCTTAAAGCTTGGTGAATTCAATACTTGGCCATCATAACACTTGTAATAATACACAATGTTTGTGGGATGAGTAGATCCTAGATCCACCACTTGGCCATTTAGACTAAGAATTGGGAAGTAGGCACATCAAAGATCCACCACTTGGCCATTATAACGAAGGGTTGAAATGTGAATCCAATTGTTGGTGTCTCTTAGATCCACCACTTGGTCATTCAAACCATGTCTTTGTCTTGAAGTTAGGTGTGCATTCAACACTTGGCCATCATAACACTTGTAATTTTACACAATGTTTGTGGGATGAGTTAATCCTAGATCCACCACTTGCCCATCTAGACTAAGAATTGGGAAGTAGGTGCATCAAAGATCTACCAGTTGGCCATTATAACGAAGGCTTGAATTATGATTTGAATTTTTGGTGTCTCCTAGATCCACCGCTTGAACATTCTAACCATGTCTTAAAGTTAGGTGCATTTGACACTTGGCCATTATAACACTTGTAATTTTACACAATGTTTGTGGGATGAGTAAATCCTAGAATTACCACTTGGCCATTTAGACTAAGAATTGGGAAGTAGGTACATCAAAGATTTACCACTTGGCCATTATAACGAAGGCTTGAAATGTGAATCCAATTTTTTTGTCCCTTAGATCCACCACTTGGTCATTCTAACCATGCCTTAAAATTAGGTGCATTCAACACTTGGCCATCATAACACTTATAATTTTACACAATGTTTGTGGGATGAGTAGATCCTAGATCCACCACTTGGCCATTTAGACTAAGAATTGGGAAGTAGGTGTATCAAAGATCTACCACTTCGACATTATAACGAAGGCTTGAATTGTTGTTCGAATTTTTGGCGTCTCCTAGATCCACCACTTGAACATTCTAACCATGTCTTAAAGTTATGTGCATTCAACACTTGGCCATCATAACGCTTGTTATTTTACACAATGTTTGTGGGATGATAGTATGTTTATGGTTTTGCAGTTTTCAAATCATGTTTGAATTATGGCTATAAAATCTTTATGCCGTTGTGCCTATGGTTTGGGAGTCGACGTTATGGTTATGCTTTTGAGAGCTTGTCACGATTAAGCTTTTGATTTTGTGGTTTTGTTCTTTTTACAGTTTTGCTAATATGTGTACGTTCGCTCTTTAGCATCAACTTGTAGGTGGAGTGCGGTTACTTATCACTCTTCCTTTTGGCAGAGAGGGTTATTTTTTGTTGTAGCAATACATGCTGCACCAACTCCCAGCCCTCTCTGTCCAAAAAAAAAAAAGAAGCAGGTTTGATCGTCGGACAGAGTTTGGTACATGCGTTGTATGGGTCTTGGAACAAGCGTCAATATATAAAAACATTTATGGCTTTGATAACTGCGTTTATTTCGATATAAATAACAACGTGTATTTTGACGCATACAACAACGTGTATTTCGACGGTCTCTTCCGGTGCATATACCGACGCTACGATACCGGCGTTTATTATGATGCTTATTCTAGGAAAATTTACTTTTAAAAGAAGCTTTGTCTCGTCAGTATCTGTACCAATTTTTGCACGACGTGTTATAGTGTGTCTAGCCTAATTTCTAACATAGTAATTCATTCGTTAAGTATGCTAACGTTCTTGTATACAATTGGGCCAACCCTTGGATGTATCTACTTCTCCCATTTAAAAAGAGAACAATACATGTATAAAATTTCCCAATGCACTCTATTCATTTACACTCCATTCTAACAACTCCTCTTTCCATATTTTTACCTGCATTGTCTTATAAGCTGTGCAATTCAACCCATCTAGCATCATGGATTCTAAAGTTGCACTGTATCAAATTTTTATTGAGATGATTTGTCATTAAGCTATGCAGCTACTCATATGACCCAAGGTGTTTTGTGAAAGTGAACAATAGTTTATAAGTATTTTGCTAATACTCTAATTTGGTATCAAATGGTAGTAAATTTTTATTTTTTATTTTTGTCTCTAGCACCTTGTCCATTTGTCATGTACACACAAATTCACCGATTTAGGCACTGTGTCAATGTTCATCCTAGTGCAGATTGGCCAATTTAGGGAGCATACCAACAGACAACAAAATCAATAGTTTATATCATATTAGTGCAGATTTATCGATTTAAGTAGCACAAGTGTAGATTCGCCAATTTAAGTAGCACGACTTATTGGTGTAGACTCATCGATTTAGGCAACACCGATTACAAAATCATGCTATTGTGGCTGGCCACCACTGTACATAGTGTGATTTTGTTACCCGGGTATGGAAATGAAAGTGATTTGGATATGGACTTGGATTTGGATTTCCATTTGGTTCATCTGATGTCAACAATACTCATGGGATTGGACTTGACAATTATAAGAATTTATTTTTGAAGGATGGATGTGACCAATGATATCTGGATGTATATGATATAGCATGTACTACATATTCTCGTGGTATGGGACACTAGAATATGTAATATGTGGATGATGGTAGGCATAAGAAATTTTTTCTCTTTAAGTCTATACATTTTTATACAGGCTAATTCTCACAAATAATTTTAACATTCTCTTTTGACAAATATAATTTGCAAGAATAAGCAATGTTGTTTAGTTTTATGACTTTTTCTTTTAATATGTGATTCTTGTGACTCATTAAAAAAGGATCATTAAAATCATGCCATAATAAGTCAAGAATCATAAAGAAAATGACTATGGACAAGGTTCAATAAGATCTTGCTAAAATTGCTATGTAGGCAATGTGAGGCAATTATGAAAGTATTCTCTTTGTGAGATACACATTAATACTTCCTAATTTGAAAGTCTTGTAGGCCTCTAATTGATTACTAATAGCACCGTACTGTCTAGAGTGTAGCTGCTGTGAATTGCAACCTAGTGTTGTCAACAACACTTGACTTTATAGGTCGTGTATCAAAAGCAGCCGAAATACTGGAGCCACTATTCCAATAGTCCTTAAAGATCAATTCAGGGCTGATGCTTGATAGGTACCCTTGCCTTTCAAATTGTAGAGAATTTACATATTTTGAAAATTTGGTCTATTTTTTTCAAGGAAGATCACACTTTGACTTGTGAAAGTAAACGTGCAAGAGATGCAAAATTGACCTATTAGTAATGTGCAAGGAAGGTTTGCATCATCTTCACCTGAACTTTATTTGAAATTTAGATTTATTAATTTCAAACTACAATGGACAAGAACAAAATTGGTACTAAAGACAACAATCACAGACAAACAACAAGGAGTTTTTCATCTAGATCTTTTGGAGCAACTCAGGTAGCATTTCAATTGAGGATGATTAGAAAAGGTGTGCTTGAGAGAAAATTGATAGAAGAAAAAACCTCTTAGAAGTGCTATGTTCATGGTAAACATCTTAATTTCAAGCGGGGTCGTTATAGATAATGTTAAGCTTGAGAGCGGTTATGAGATCAAAGATTTTAACTACAATGAATATAATGCTACTTGGATGGGCGTGAATGCCAATTCAACATTACAATAACAAGAATGGAATGATATAATGCAATATTGTACATTGGGGTTGAATGAAATCCGTAAGAAGATAATGAATGAGTAATTCCCTGGAGACTTAGTGATTGAGGAGTATCCAAGATCACAAAAAGAGGAGGACTTTCACATCCATGCAATTGGTGTGTGATCGTACATGACTTATGGCATCGTGATGGATTAACAATTAAAATATATAGGGATCATCGATAGCAATGATAGCCTTCAATTGTATGTAAGAGTTAAAAGAGAGAGAAAGAATGGAAGTTGAGGTTTCCACTAGTTCTCTACAACTCCTCAAAATCACCTAGGATTTCCACGAGTATAGCAGTTACGGAAGATCTTTCTAGCGGTACTTTGTTTACGGACTACAAAGCATCTTGTGCCTTCAGGTTTCCAGGCTAGTAGGGTGCCCAAGCAATTAGGATGAGAAAAGATGTAGCTCAGGTGCTAGCAGCTCTTGAGATGTTCAATAAAGCAAGTGAGATTCTTGGATATGATATGTCGATGTGTGAATAACGGTCCAAAAAAGAAGCTTGATTCAACCATTATAAGACAATATGCTATTTATGGGGCCGGCATGGTGACTATGGAGGCTTTGTGTGCTTACAATAAAGGCGAGTGCAGTAACTGCACTTGCAAGCGAAGAAGGCTTTGGTTAAATTTCGGCTAGCGTGCCAACGTGGCAAGTTGGCCTCCTTTTCAGCATGGCTTCAAGGTCCACACTAGCCAAGCCACACAGACCAAGTTAGAGCTCATCGCCGTTGTTAGGAGGTTTTTGAAAGAAGTGATTGAACATATGTAAATACACATGCATGGTGCATTGAATAAAGAAATTCCCATTGTCTAGAGCCAGGTGGTTACATGGGGTCCACATGTGTACAGGTAGGATAGCGTGTACATGGTACATCAATTTTCATTGTCACCAGTATCAGTGTGGTTTTCTATAATAATGAGCAGTTGGTGGAGCGTAAAACTTCTCGAGGAAGCTATCACAGTAGGATCATGCTATGAGGTAAGCAGGTGTGTCAGATGACATCCAATGGTGTTAGGAGGTCAAATGTGATCAAGACTTGCACGTAGATAAGTAAGGACACAATGGGAGTGTTTTCTTGTGATGAATTATTCATAAAGGTCATCATGAGAACTATATTTGGGGGCCACTTCACGTGATTGCGGGATTTATTATTGGGAATAGTTGAGTTCCAGGTGTGCGGATGGATGTAGGAAGGTAACAAAAACACACTACATGGCCATTTTTTGGCCTGGTCGGGGTCCATTTGAGGTCAATCCAAAGGCCATAGGTGCCCAAGGGATAAAGTGAAGTGTGGACACTAAAACAAAAGAGAAAAAGACTAGAGAAACATGGAGAGAAGAGGATGAAGAGCCGCTACTCAATTTTTACTGTTTTTGGAGCCTGTTTTGGCCATAAACTACTTATCCGAACTCGAATTTGAGTACTTTGATATTGTAGAGTGTGATTCTTGGCCATTGCAGACGAGATGGTGCTGTCCATTTTGTCAAATTACTCGTTGTTTTCCTGCTATTTTGGTTGTGTAAGTTTCTCTTGTGAGTGAAGCCTCTGCTGAAATTTGCGATTGTATCTGGTATATTTTATCCATATGGTGTGATCTATTTGCCCTAGTGGTGTCAGCCCAAGCTCATTTGTATCTACACATCACAAATCTTCCTTGTTTGATCTCTTTTGTGCATGTATGTGTGTGTCTCTATGTCTATGTTGAGTGGGAAAATGGATAGTCTCTCTCCTCTCACTCCATCGATGTGTTCGTTGTCTCGGTCATGTGGGTTGTGTAAGCTGAGTGGTGCCCCATATAGTGTGTGTGTGTGTGTGTGTGTGTGTGTGTGTGTGTGTGTGTGTGTGTGTGTGTGTGTGTGTGTGTGTGTATTATCCAAAGAGTGTGTGTCGGGTGATTATAGAGTCTTTGTGTGTGTTTCCATCTCGCTCACATTCTTTTGGTGCCCCCATGGAGGAACTTCTTTAAGTACCCTCAGCTTCAAAATTACAGATTCGAGATTACAAATTATACGTTACAAGTTACAGGGTACAAGGACAATTGCAAGTGGGAGTCACTTGTAGTTGTCGTGGGTATGCATCATTTGGTGCCAATTTGAGTGTATTGTCTGGTATTGTACGTCACTTCTGGATACTGCCATTGTACGCCTTTGTGGAGCCATAGTTGGTTTTATTTGGCAGTCCCAGCCATTTCTAAGACTTAGTCTGGAAGATAGTCATTTCAGAGACTTGACTATACGACATTTGCATAAACCTTTGTGAGAGGGTCGTGGTGAGGTTTTATTGAGTTGGGGGATTCTTAAGTGTGAGATTATTTCGGTGATACGGTGACTAGAGCACCCTTTCTGTGACCTCGTCATAGGCTATGTACTAGTGTTCCTACTTGATGCTTGAATGCAATTGTTGGCAGGTTATGCATACTTATATAGTCTGTATTTTGGGTTTTTACTGCTCTAATTCTGGGAAAACTCTACCAAAATTTGTCCAAGTTGTGATGGCTAGTTTTTTTTGTCTTTTGAGCCATTTATGTTGTTATGCTGCTGAAATTCTGGTAAAATCAAAGGGTGATTAGTCAAGTGTGCTTAGATGGGAGATGCTTGGTCGGCCTTTAATTGATAATCACGATGGACCTCAGTTCACTCCTTTTCATTTTGCACAAAGAATCTAGATAAATGTTCATGTGGATATGAAAATTTCAACCAGCAGCACATAGTCTTTATGTTTGGGCCAAGAAGATTAAGAGAGATACTAGAATCTCCTTTGCCTGTTGTAATTCTGATGATTAACTATGAAAACTCATTTGATGTGCATGTGTTCATCCTTTTCTGAAAGTTTGAGCTCCATTGAAGTTTCTAGGGATTGAGTCAGTAAAAAGTTTTGGGTTCTTGCACCTGTGTTAGAAGGGGTTCTCAAAGCATTGAAACCTGGGTAGACATGGCTTTCTCTTATCAGGAATTTCATGGAAGAAGTGATGAAGATGTGGAAGACTTTTTGGAATAGATGAAGGTTGCCTGCATTAGCAACTAGATTCATGATACTGCCCAGATGTTACGTCTTCTCCAAATTTGTTTGAAGAGTGATGCACGAGTTTGGTCCAAAGCATTTGAAGAGGAGTTGCGTGCAGTTGATCCACCTGTTAGATTAAGTCGGGACAATCTAAGGCATGGATTGGAAGTGGAGTTTGTGAAGACAGAAGATCCTGACAAAGTGTGGCAAGAAGTACAGGGTTTGATGCAAAGGGAAGGTGTGAGTACATACGTAAGTTTTCAATGGCATGGGAGCCCCACCTGACATGATGAACAAGGGAAGGTTCTTGGCTGGTCTTTGGGAGAATATACATTGGAGAGTGGAGCTAAAGAAGCATAGGACATATGAAGATGTACTAGATGTAGCGAGGAACAAAGAGTGGAAGCTGAGAAGAATGAGTCAACTAGGAATAGAGTCTTTGCCTAGGAGGTCTGGGTTTCAACCTATGGTTTATTTGCAAGGTTGAATGCCAAGGGTTCATCATGAACCACTGGTTTTTGTTACTCCTCAAGTTATACCAGCAATGGTCACTACAACAGTGCAAGATGATGAACTAAGGCAAGTGGTAGATTTAACAAAGAATATTAGCCTAAACATGCTAGGCAATGTGGAAAATATTCAATCTTGTGTGAGGTTTTCAAATCAGCCAAGAGGTGAAGAAAAACCCAGGAATGGTGTTGGACAAAGCAATGGTAGGGTCTCAAGGCAGAGGCCCACCTGTTATAATTGTGGGGATTTGAGCCACATTAGCCCACAATGTGATAAGCCACCAAGGATGGGGGGAGACATGTATCCATTGCCAAGACAGGTGCTAACTAGATCAAATGATTATGGCATTGAAATTAAGGGAGAAGAAGGAACCAGTGGATTAACCCAAAAGGAAAAGGGAAAGACAAAAGTGCTAAGTGTGGTCACCTTGGAGAAGGCAACAAAGTTGGAGGATACATTAGTGATGCCTATTGGGAAGAGGACCACACAGGATAAGGAAGGAAGAAATGGTGCAAATCCTACTAAGAAGAAGGGAAAGATCCATGAAGACAAGGATGTTAAGGCCAAGAGGAAAAGAAGAGCTCGTCACAAGTTTCATGTTTTAGATTTTCCACTAGAAGATCAACAATTAAGCTATGACTTGAAGGAGGATCTAACAAGCAGGAAAGTAGATGTTACTTTTGGGTAGTTTATAGAGATGGTGCCTAAGGTGAAGCGATAGTGGAAAAGGATGGTTAACCTAATGGAGAAAGAACCAGAGAGTGGTTCAGTGAAGGTGTTGGTGATAGATGAGCTACCAGACATTTGCCCAATAATAGATGTGTGGCACAGAAGGAAAAATTTTGGACAAAGTTATGTAGAATTAGCAGGTATTCGCTTTCACTTGCACAGATTCTAAGTTGATTGTCCTTTCCCCACTTATAGAGTTGGTTCCCAATTAACTGAAAGTCGCGTGCTTCCAGCTCTATAGATTTTTCCCGTTCTCTTGTGATGTTCTCAGGGAACGTCCTAGTGGTTAAGAAGTCAATGATGTATTGACTCCATGCAGGTGCTATGTTTACCTGAAACAAAGTTGCGTGATCCACTGGTCGTTTAGCACTACATATAGTACAATTGGTAACATAGGAATGTGTGTCCGCATACATAGTTGGCCAATAAACCCCTAATTGTTTCAATCTCTTGTGTGTCTTCACGGTTGAACAATAAAATGCACAACCCTGGACATGTGCTTCTTCAAGGTAGCACTCGAATTCTTCCAGATTTATACATAATTGTAGGATTAGGTCCGATCCAAGATGATACAGCCGTCCTACTATCAACTGGAAGTTTTTTATTTGTCGAATTGTTTGTTGTTTGGATCTGCATTCCGTATTATCAAAATCACTTCCGAAGGAAAGAATGCTAACAATTTCCTGAGACCATTTGGGTACCATTTCAATGTTGAAAAGATAAGCATCTGGTATGTCATCATCTACTCCTTCAGGAGCTTCCCCGTTGTGTATCCTTGAAAGATGATCTGCTCGTAGATGGGTTTTACCATTTTTGACCACCACTGTGAAGTCAAATTCTAGCAATATAATAAACCAGTGTACGATTCTCCCTGTATTGCAAGGTTTATTTACTAGGTACAAAAGAGCTTGATGATCCGTGAAGAACACAAATTTTTTTGCAAGCAAATAATTCTTTACCGCATAAATCATTCCTAACCCTTCCCGCTCGGGGGTTGTGTAGGTCTTTTCTGCACTGTTTAAATGTCGGCTCGCATAGCAAAGCGGAAAATCCATTGTTCCGTCTCCAGGTTGAGCTAGAATACTTCCAATGGCATATGCTGAAGCATCAATGTGCACATGGAATATCTTTTCCCAATCTGGTGCCTTTAGTACAGGTGCTGATATAAGGTTTTCCTTCAGCTTTTGGAATGAAGTTTCACACTCCTCGGTCCACTCGAATTTGACTATGAACCTTCGATAATATCCGCAGTGTCCCATGAAGGATTGCACTTGTTTCGCATTAGTAGGCCTGGGCAGGTCTACAATGACTTTGACTTTGTCTAGGTCTGTGGTTATGCCATTTCTTGAGACAATGTGTCCTAAGATTCGTCCTTGCTTAACCATAAATACACACTTTTCCGGGTTAAGGCAGATTCGATATGTCCTGCACTTTTCAAAGACCTTTTGCAAATGGTCTATATGTTCCTCTCACAGAAGAGAGTGTACACACAGGTCATCCATGTAAATTTCTAAGAATATTCTTAGGTATTCCTTGAATGCGTGAGTCATTAACCTCTGGAAAGTGGCTGGTGCATTAGTTAAGCCAAATGGCATAACTCAATACGCATAAATCCCCCATTTTGTGGCAAAGGCTATTTTGTGTTGATCTTCCCTTGCTATTGCCAGTTGGTTGGATCCTGAAAACCCATCCAGAAAGGAATAAGCCTGTTTCCCAGCCACTCACTCCAGTACATGTTCTGTGATTGGCAAGGGATAATTATCCCTTATGGTTGCTGCATTCACCTTCTTGAGGTTTACACACACCCGCAGTTTTCCATTCTTTTTGGGAACTACCACAATGGGTGACACCCAATCTGTATGTTCGATCTCATAGATGAATTCAGCTTCCATCAGTTTATCAATCTCTTCTTTGATTCGTTTAGCAAATGTGTCATTATATGTATAAGGACGTTGTTTGCTAGGTTTTGCATCCGATTTCAAAGGAATTGTATGTTGGCATATCAATGGATCAACTCCTTTAAGGTCTTTGTAGGACCAAGCGAACACATCTTTATACTTCTTGAGAAGTTGTGTTAGTTGTGCTTCCTCCTCAGGCTCTAAATCATTAGCTATATAGACTGGCTCAGGCTTTTCACCTGGTTCTGCGAGGTCTATCTTTTTTGCATTTTCAGGCCCATCGTAAGATTCTTGGTTGGTTCTCTCCCTGATTGGTGGTGTCATGATGATTTTCTGTCCTGGATAGTAAATTTCCGATAGTGTGATGGTACGTTCGTGTTCCCCTTTTCTGACTCCCCTTTACCATCACTATCTTCTTCAGTGGTCCATATCTCTCTCAAAGACCGTTTCAGTTCTTGGTATTTCTGTTTACGCTCCAGTTTGGTCCACTCTTGGTCTTTTGTTGTTTCTTTTTTTGAATTTTGTGATTTTGTTTCGGTTTTAGCTTTTTGTACCTGTTTTGTTTCCTCTCGCGTTCTTTCTTTTCGATTTTTTGAGAATTTTCCTGATATTTGATCTTTTACACAATCCTCTGCTTTTACAAGCATCAAATAGTGAGTTTTACCTTTTATCCTGGGCATTAGGTTCTCTCTCGCTTTGTTTCCTGCTCTTTTCCTCCTATAGCGTTCTTGGCATCTAGGGTGTTGATTAGAAAAATCATAAAACTTGATATTCTCGGCTTCATTTCCACGCTCACTTGAGGTGTCTGAACACTCATTATCTGCATCATCATTTACTTCCAAATGTTCAAAGGAGTTGTAAAACTTTTCTTGTTCAGGAGGTTCTGCCGTCTCTTTTTCTGGTATAATGCTTACCATGTAATAGGGCAGCACATCATAGCCATCCTTATCGCAAGATTTTGTTTTTGGACTGTCGGTAATGGTACAGACATCCAATGTTTCCAGTATGTGTTCCCATTCTAGAGGTTCTAAGGCATCTTCAGGGAAAGGCTCCGGAATATACTCCTTGTCCTCACTTGCTCTTTCTAAGACGCATTCCTCTTTTCTTAAGCTTCCACAATGTGAAGCTCCGCACATCCATAGCTCTTTTGGTTGCCCTAACCATGTTGGTAGTTCTGATCCTACTACTGTAGCCGAATCAAACTCTTCCATAGGTGTTTGGTTTACATCTTTGTAACTATGGTCTTTCAAGTGTATTTTAGTTGTTTTCTTGCCATGTCTGAGGTATATGTGATCATAACCCCAATCTTGGACCATCTTCAGTTGTCCCATGAATGGTCGTCCCAAGATTATCTCATAATTTTTCTTTTTGTCAAAATCGACTATTGCAAATGTATGCTCATACTAGAGTCCCAGAGTCCCAGAGGCTTTTCCATGAACCCATCTGCCAATTGCAGTTTCATTCTGGTAGCCCTCAAAGCTGGTTTTCCCCATTTTTCCAGATTTCTTTGGTGGCTATAGCAACTCCCGCTCCATTGTCAAGAATAGCCTTGGAAACTACTCCTTGGAATTCTACCGGTAGCGTGGCATTTCCGTCTTCTCCCTCGCAGTATTCTCCAACCTTATTCAATGGTACTGGCCTAGTGTTTAAATTAGGCCTGTCCAACTCTCTGATCCCTTCTTGTAGATTTAAGGTGGGGTCTTTCACTCCAAATTTTTCTAGGCATTTTCCTACTGTGGTCCCCATGTTTGGCCTTAACCTTAGGAGTTCTGCTAACGTGATTGTGCATGCCACCGGGGTGGATAACAGCTCAATCAATCCTTGCGAATCCATCACCTTGTTAGAAGAAAGTCTTTGAGATGGAATTGCTCTCACTTCCGACTTAGCTTCGTACTCTCCCAGGTAAGAGGGTAAAGTTCTCAAAGAGTCTGGTTGACTGTGCCCCGAACTAATAGATCCTTGGTCTCCCCCTTGTGAACGTATCTCAAAGTCCATCTGCGATCTTGCCTCAAATTCTTCAATAGGAGGTAAGATCACATTCTTTTCTTTTCTGGTGCTATTCATGGGGTTACTCATCCTATTAGCCTCGTTGGCCTCACGGATTTTCTTCCACAGATCATTTAGACCGTTACCGTCCTTACCCATTTCTGCCAATATTTTAGGCTGGAACCCGTCACTTGCCCCATCAGTGGTATTTGGCACTATGGTAGGCTCTCCTCTGGACTCATATTCATTAGTGAGTCTTTCCTTTGTTTCCTCATGTTTCTCTAATGTTGGTTGGATAGGGGTTGGAGCTGGTGCTTCATGACAATTTGCAGGTTTACCCAGCGGTTCTTCCATCAATGATTGAGCCGTCTCAATCATCTTTTTACACATATCCAACCTCTGTTTTTCTATTTCTTCATATAGATAAGTCATCCACCTTTGCTCCTGGGTTTGGTTCTTTTTAAGTCGAGCTTCATAAGCTTTTAGCAGTGCATCCAACTGCTCGTTTACCTTGTCTGCCAGTACAGATCCTCCTGATCCTGCACTTTTGTGCTCTGCTATTTCCTTGGGTGCTATGGCTGCTGTGGGGTGTGAGCTTAAGCTAGCTAGATCCTCTAACCGCTCCAATCTGTTTTTTGTATGTTTCAACTTCTTAGATAGGGCTGTTTGCTCCCGTTCTTTCCTGGCCTTCCTACGCGCCTTTCTAGCTTTCCAAGTGTTTCTCTGATTTTCGTTTCTGAACTTTGGGCATCGGTTTTTGGTTCTTCAACTATGGGTTCGTTCGTCCTTCTTTGGGCTTGGGCTCGTGTTACCGCCTGAATAGGTATGATTGTTTCATTTTCCGATCCTCCACTGGAGGGTACTATTTCTAACATGTTCAAGGTGGTTTTTGCTCCTTTGCTCGGGTTTTTAGGGCAATCAGGAATCAAATGAGTAATTCCACATTCTGGGCAATACGCATTGACTCTAATGATTTCATCATGAGGACAGTCTCTCAGCCAATGGTCTCCTCCACACTTGTAACAGGGTCCCTTGGGTTGTTGAGGTGCTCCTTGAGCCCCTCTTTGTTGGTAAGTATGTCTCTGTCCGCCCATGCCTCCATTGACTATGAACATCAGTGTTCGTTCATCTAAGCTATATCTTCCTTCTCCTGCGGCCTGTGCAGCAATTGGTGGTCCTTGATTCCCTATCATGCTCCATGGTTCTGGTGTCGAGGGTTCTTCCAGTGGATAATAGACAGGGTTTGCCGCATATCCATTGGGATCTTCATAATATGCATACATAGGCACCAAAGCCTTTTCTTCTGATTCAGTTACTGTTGGTGTGTATCTGATACCAACTGGTCGTAATCCTGGTAGGGGTGGTTGTTGCCCCAACACTGGTTGTGGTCTTTCTACACCTACAGGTCCTAGTAAGTTGCCTGCTTGATATCTGGGCATCGGTGGAACTTGAGGGGAAGCTACTGGAGCTTGGGGAGCGTAAGGTCTCTCTCTCACATATACCTTGTTATAATAACATTCCTCGGTCCCATGGTTTGTCCATTTTTGCTCAATAGCACACCACTTGGGCTGTTTAACCTGGGGTTTGGCGTACAAGTTGATCTTTTTTAGCACTTCATCTACGAGCTGCTCCTAGTTTACTGCTATTTCTCCTTTCAGTGCTGTCTTGGAAGACTTGCTTCCACTTTGCTGTGAAGATGAATCGTCATCAAGGTCCTTGAACTCCCCTTCTTTGTAGACTGCACAATTGTCCACAAGGTACAAAGCCTCCTTGGTCAACTCATTCAACGTCGTGCTCCTCTTCATATGTAAGTCTTTCTGGAGATCTGCATTCCTTAGTCCTTGGATGAATATCAGCATAAGTCTGGACTGAGTTGGCAGTTCTTCAACACGACAGAACTTAACATATCTTTTTAGTCTTAGGGCTGCCTTTCATATAGATTCTCCATCTCTCTGTTTGAATTTATGGATTTGTGAGACGGTATTATGAGCTATTTCCCTTTGAGAGAATTCCTCAATAAATCGTCAAACACTTCCTCCATCGACTCAAAGTCTCTACGCTCTGCAGAGTCAAACCAAGTGGCAAAATCATCCTCTAGGGTTAGTCCAAACCCTGCAAATTGGGTGGAAAAATCTAACACCTCTTCGGCTCTAATTACATGCACAAAGGCTGCTACATGATCTCTTGGGTCTCTATTTCCTGCGTATTTCTTGTTTACCCATTTTTGCACTTGAGAAGGTCTAACTCTGCGATGGTCTACAAACCTCATCATTGGATCACCCCGTCCCAGTCGATACACCTCCTCAGGCCTTCTGTAATAGGCTGGTTCCTCTCCCAATGGTGCTCCTAAGCCATAATTTCTAACGGTTCTCGCTTGAGGTGGTTCTTCTCTTCGAACTCATTCCATGGGTGGTCCTCCAGGCTCTGTCGACCCTTGTGTCTTTGGCTTACTCTCTGCTTGATACCTTGAATAGTATGGTGGTTCTTGCAAATCCCTGAGCCCTCGTGCGGCGTGATAACCATCTTGGTTTCGGTTTGGTTCCCTTGTTGCACTCTGTCGAATCCATGCCTGCAATGATGGCTGGTTTGCTGGTTGGTCTTGGTTGTTGAATGCTTGCGGTCGGGTGGAATGAGAGGTAGTGTCATACTCATTTGAAAAAGGATTCGTTGACTTGATTGGGGTGTGGGCGGCTCTTGGCACTTCCTCAGGGGCATATGCAGATGCTCCTGGACCTATTGCTCTCTCTACTTCCTTTGGGAGAATACATTGGTATTCTCGCCCATATCTATCAACAAAAACTATGTCCTTCCCCGTAGCAGTTTCATAAGAGAATAAGTAAAGAACCTTGTCTTTGCTTAATTCGTTTACGTATGGTTCTTTGCTGCGAAAGTAAGAGACAATACCCTCGCTCTCATGCTTGTAGATTCCCACATTCTCGTTATAAGTTGGAACCCTGGTTGTTTTCTTATCATACATAAAAATAGCTCCGGGACGATCAATGTTTGGTGGCGGCTCTTGAGTTTTTGAAACCATTTTCCCTTTCGCCACGTTATCTCCATATCTGTTGTAATCTTCAGGGTTACTAACTATTAAATAGTGGTTCCCCTTTTCGTCTCGGAATCTATCTCCACCATCATACACTCGGATTATCTCCAACCTTTGAGCTGGCCTCTCTTCGATAGAAATGCACTTGCGGCCTCGATAGTCAGAATAAACTAGGGCTCCTCTCAAGTTTGTTCCCTCTAAGAAGATCACCGTGAGCCTGGAATCATTCAAAGGATTTTGGGAGGTGATTTCTCCCCGCATAGGTCCATCATAGGTGAATCCTCCTGGCTGTTGACTACCCATCATGAAGAAAGATTTGTCTGATGAAGTGTCAGTATCACTACCTTCCTCTATAATCGGTGCTAGCGGATCTAGCCTTGCCTGAGTTACACTCTCTTTGGTGGACACTAAGCTACCTTGGTCACCTGCCACTTTCTGGTCTCTAACAATGTATCTTCCTGATCTTAAATTCATCAAACTTATCAATGCAATTTATCACAATTCCAACCACTCACCTGGCAATGGGTCAGTCTCTGCACAACTTCTTGCTTTGTTGCTGAATATACATGTACACAACCGTTTTAAGTTCGGCAATTGAATCAAAGCATTTATCTGCTAGAGGTTATCTTAGTAATGATTGGTATAACTGGAGAGTTAATCTCAATCACTACTGTATTTTATACATTGTTGATGTTCTGGATTAGGTTTGCTAATCTGCAATAGTACTTCCCTCAGATGTTGGTCAATTTACGCGAAAAAGTCTGAATTCAGTCTTTGCTTAGTCAAATGGGCAAACAGGGTCCAAATTCACTTATGAAAGAAGTTCTGGAATCCTTAAGCCAAATGGAACCTCAATAATGCCAGGACAAATTTTCTTTGTAGTATGTCCCGATAGACATCCTACGCGTAGGATGTCTCCTGCTGTGTTTTGTCTGGATTTTTGCATTGTTGTTTCCTCTTGTTGTGCTGAGCTTATAGCTGCTTTTAATTTTTGATTTGGACTCTTATTAGTTGGTCAATGAGTCAGAAATCTGTTCCGACGACCTGTGGATGGTATTGATCAGTCTAATCAACTCCAAATTGGACCAAAACTGACTAGGAGGCTTGCCTTAGGCTATATGACACCTTACTATGCTCAAAGTCAAAGTCTGGCTTCACTTTCTTGCATTAGACATCCTACACGTAGGATGTCTTTTTCTTCAGAATGGCTTCAAACTCAAAGCCCAGGCTCCCCTTGAGTTGCTGATCACCTTGGTATACTCAGAATTCAGTTTGGAGTCCCAAATCACTCAGAAGACATCCTACGCGTAGTATGTCTTTTTGGCCTGTTTGACCCCAGATTTGTCCCACAGCTTCCCCTTGATGTCAGTAACCCAGTGGTATGTTTAGATTTTGATTTGGATGTCAAAAGTCCCAAATTCCATCTGTTTTTGCTTTTTCAGTCAAAAGTGCTAAAGTCCGCTTTGAACCCAATTTTCTTACCCAAATGAGGTGAAACCCCTTTCAGTCACTCAATATATCATGCAAGACATGCTCATGCAGCCTTCTTATGGTTTTGGTCTCAAAATAATGCTTTGGCACTATTTGGGTAGGATGTCGAGCAATTTGAGTCTATCTGGACTTATCCTGTCAAGATATAGCCAAATTTCCACTTTCGAGTTGAAACTAGGGTAAACCCTACCTCAACACACTGGTCAACTCAAAATCCAAAAATTCCTCCAAGATTAGCTTGTAGACATCCTACGCGTAGGATGTTTCCTAGCTTAAAATTAAAGTTTTTTCTGACAAGAATGCTCCTGTTGCTCTGTAGACCTATCAGAAACACTCACAGTAACTTTTGGACTTCAATTAAGCTTTCAATACATACTTTTTCATCTTTTTGCGTCTTTTACAAACTTGTGATGGTTAAGATAATTTTTGCCTTCTTATCGCCTGAAAATGGCCTCCACTTATTCCGCTATGTGCAAGCCCAAATATGTGTCATAACACACTCATGCGTTGAGAAGATGGGCCTTACAGTGACTGGGTGTCAGGCTTTTAGATCAGACTAGCAAACCATCAAAAAGTAAAATGTTTGGGTGTTGTAAAGAGCTTGGAAGTGGAGGCGTATGATGCAAAGGTGGTGGTTGATTTTCATGTGATGCCAGCGGGGCAGGGAGCATATCCTATTATAATGGGTAGACCATTGTTACATGCAGTGGGAGCTGTTCAAGATTGGGGACGTGGTACGATTAACCTCTATGGAAAGATAGGTTCCAAGAATCTATATAATATGGACACAAGGAAACTATTGGAGGAACTTTATGAAGATGAGGATGAGTCTAGTGATGAAGCAGGAATTTGGTGGCCTACATTGCACATGGATGCCGACGAGTTTGTAAAGCATTGTGATGCATGTCGACGCACCAAGATACCAATAAAAAGAGATGAGATGCCATTACGGCCAATGATGGGAGCAAGAGCATTTGCAAAATGGGGCATTGATTTTTTGGGACCTATCTCACCCCCTGCATATCGCACCCATACCCAATATATCATTGTGGCTACGGACTATCTCACAAAATGGGTCGAAGCCAAAGCAACACAAAAAGCTGATGCACGCACCACGGCACAATTTTTGTATGAGAATGTTTTTGTACGTTATGGGTTACCAATAGAAATTGTCAGTGACCGTGGAACACACTTTCTCAATGAAGTCATTGAATATCTGCTAGAGGAATTCATGGTCATACATAGGAAATCACCACCATATCATCCACAGGCCAATGGGCAAGCTGAGGCCACAAATAAAACACTATTCACGGTTCTCACCAAAATAGTGTCAGAATCAAGAACAGATTGGGATCAGCAGCTACACTCAACACTATGGGCATACAGGGTAGCTTACAAAACATCAATAGGAACAACACCATACAACATGGTGTTTGGCCTAAATGCTATACTACCCATAGAGTTTTTAATCCCAACTCTACGAGTAGCAACAAGCTTGGAATGGACAGGGCATGAGCTCTGTTCAAGGATTGATGATCTTGAAAAGCTAGATGAACTCCGCTTACGAGCTGTCATGTCAATCTATGCTAAAAAGAGAAGACAAAAGGAATTTTTTGACAAGCATGTGCGTACCAAAGAGTTTAAAACAGGTGATTACGTACTTGTTTATACCTTAAAACAACATGCCAAGAAACTTAAAAAGCGAGGACTGGGACCATTTGTGATTAGTGATCTATCACAAAGTGGAGTTGTCAAGCTTGCTACATTAGCAGGTGAAGAAATGCCAAACTGGATTAGTGGATGTCGACTGAGGAGATATCATCTACCACTCACACAGGAGATGCTCCAACAAATTCATCAAGGAAAACAACGAATGAAGGAAAAAGAGAGAGTATGGGAGGAAGCTCAAGCCGAAGCACAGGAACGCATTGCAAAAAGACGACTTCTGCGACAACAGCAGAAAAGTGGAGCACCATTGAGAATCAATGCCATTCGACTGACTGAGTTGGAGGAGGAAACAGTGGAGCCAATAATTGCGGTCAAAGTGGGCAACAATCAAGTTGAATCAACAGCTTTGCTTGATTCGGGTGCTCAAGCGAATTTGATCTCTTACGGATTATACCAACAGCTCAAAGTCACAGATCAACTTCATCCTACTCCCCAAGTGCTAGAAAGTAGAACATCACACCCATTGAAAACATTGGGATGGACTATATTGCATGTACAACTACATCAATATATTTATCCACACAAATTCTATGTGGTGACAGATGAAAGCACACAACACCCAATGATGCTAGGGCAACCTTGGCAAAAAGCATACAATGTGCAGATAGATTGGAAAGCAAAGGAGGTCAAAATTCAACATGAACATGAACAAAAGGTGATAGCTTTTGCTCAGCAATACCATCATGATCAACTGCAAGCCATACAATCACTGGCAACAGAGCCAAAAACACGAATGCCATCAAAGAACAACAGGAAACCCAAGACCAAATATCAGGTAAAATCCAACCATGCTAATTACAGACAAATGAAGTCAACAGCCACAATGCAAAAAACTATGCTACCAAAACAAGGTAAACAAGTATGGATGTGGAAGGATAGAAATGCAATGGCGGAAAAACAACAATGTAACAAACGGATTCCAACAAAGCAGACGGTCCAACCCAAAACCAAGGGCATAAAACGAATGTGGATCCCAAAGAAAATACTTAGCCATAACCCAAATGTCACTCACATTTGGATACCAAAGCAAAAGCCAAAGGAACTCCCTACGGTACAAGCAACAATGGAAAGCAGACAGCTGCATTTCAAAAAGGAGAACCGACATCTGTGGATGTTGATGAAAGACAAACCAGTGGCAAACAAGAAAGAGCCAGAACATCTACAAAATTCGGCAGCAACAAAATACCAGTGGAAAGCCAAATCCATAAGGCTCATAGCCATTACATCCCAGCCAATTCTATCCTTAGACACAGCTACGACTCCATCAACAATGTCGGCAAAGCAATTGCCTCTTGCCAAAAGGACAATTAAACAGAGAGCAATAGATTTATAGCTGTTACTTGCAAAAAAATCAGGATACCTCGACAGCGAATGCCAATAAGCATATTGCTTATTCCCTTATCTTGCACATCATTAATTTTTCCATGCATTGATCGAGTATGCATAAAATAGGGCCACATTAATCGGCCAGGCATTAGCACAACTTTTTCAACCTATGCACGGCACATACTCCGAGGCGAAACCTTGTCGTCCGGGAGGACTCTGACTAGGAGGGGGGGAGGCATTCTAGAGGCACTCTCAAATGCGGAACCAATGACAGAAACAACAAAAAAGGGCATGATTTTCGACTATTTTAAGGGTTGTTGTTTGATTGTGAAATTTTATGGAGTAACCCAAGTATATATGCCCTTATACAACATAAAGCTACAGGTATATGGGGCCAAACGCCAAATCAAGCCCCTAGGTGTGTGTATATACGTAGAAATAGTCATTTTTTCAGGTAAAATATTGGTAAAACGGAGAAATCCGGCCATAAAAATTGAATGTGAGTGTATATAATGTAATGCGGTGATGTTTATGAATTACTATGAATTTTGGGGATTTTCTAGGTTTGATTTGCTATTTTCCTCTTAATTTTGCTAATTTTCGGCAGAAAAACTTCAAAAATACAAACAGCAGGTGAAAAACAGTCGTAATGAAAAACAAAAAATATGGTGATGATCAGTGACTATAGGACAACCTATGGTACAGTGGGGGTGCAATTATGAGACTGGAGCGGAAAGCGTGTTTTGGCCAGGTTTTGACCGAAATGCCAAATTTCTGGTAAATAGAGCAAACGAAGTCCAAATCAAGAAATTTTTGAGCCTAAACCGCATCTCGCAAGAAGATAGGAGCACATGTCAAATTTCATGAAAAGTGGTTCGGGGACCTCTATTATAAGAAATTTTCACCCCATTTTTAGCTCATTTTCACTATTGACTTTGTGGAGAAAGCTTCTGCCACCTAGAGCGGATCGACTTTCCAGTAGCTTCTACGACGCGCACGACTACCCGACCAGCTCCAGACATGAGAGGTAGGCTCACCACCTTGAGCTTTTCGCGCATGTTTGTCGTTATGTCGCGAAAACTAACGTAGGGGTCACACACAAAGCGAGCGGTAGAGACCTGCAAGTAGAGACGGCGGCCTAACGGCTAACCCGAAAGCAACAAGACTTCATTGGCAGCTTACCCTAATCTAGGAGACCAGTCCTGGATAGCCAAAGGTAGTGGATAGCCAAAGGTAGTGGGAGACCATCGGGAAAAACCCTAATTCCCAGAAACCCGCAAGAGGCCACCAAATGGGAAAGCAGCGAAACGGTGACCAAATGCTACCAAAATTCATGGGTAGGAGCATCTCGACATGCTTGACAAGTTTATATGACCTGCATGACCAAAAAGTGACCCAAAGCGGCACTAAACCTCAGAAACGGCATTAGACACACAAAGCGTCAAAATGCACTTGCGGCCAAACCGCAAGTCGGTTTTCCACCAAACTTCACGAGCGGCTTTCCTAGACCATCAACAACCAAGTCCTATGGTGGTAGACCACCACAAATCATCAAAGGTATGTAAACGCAACCATGGGTGCTTCTAGAGCGACAAATTGCCAAATGGAGCTCCGGTGAAGACAAAGTCGACAAAAACCATATGGCAAGGATCCCCAAGGGATTGGGAAGCTATGGAGACCAACATCGAGAAATTTCATCACCAAAAAGCACTCCAAAAGTCAGAAAACTGCTAGGAGGATCTGAAGTCCACACAGGGAGTTATACTCTATCCATTTGACTTTTTTGTTGAAATTAGGCTCAAGAGGGACTTAGGGAGGCAAAGGGCAAGCACTGGGAGCACCAGCACTGAAGAAATCACTAGGAGACATCCTACGCGTAGGATGTCTCAAGGGCACTTTTTGGCACAAACCTCAACAATTTTTGTCATGCACATGTTCTGAATGACATTTACAAGCCATACACCAAGTTTCATCACATTTGGACCAGACCACATATGCATGGAAAAACGCAAAGTTAGGGCATAGAGGCAATAATGGGCCATTGACCTACCAAATCTTGTCCAAATATCATGAAACTTGCACAACACACTCACATACACATCAGCAAACAATCTGTGTGGTCAGAGAGGAAAAAAGATGAAATAGACATCCTACGCGTAGGATGTCTATTGGACCTTTTGGGCATGGAAAGGATGTTTTATCATTCCAAATATAGTTACCTCATCATCAAGAGTCCATATGTCAAGTTTGAAGCCATTCTAATCACTTTTGACCCCCAACACCTTCAAAATACACTTTTTGAGCCCTAAAACACCTCACAGAGCCCTACAAGCATCAAATCTTGTCCAAATTCAAATTCAAGAACATGGCCATGTTCTATAGGCCAAGGACAACCCACATATTAAGTTTCATGTAATTCTGATGAAAAAGACATCCTATGCGTAGGATGTCTCCAGCATAAATTTGGCCTTCTGTGCAAGGAATTACATTAGGGGAGCCAATACCATGGTGCACTGAGCCCATATACCAAATTTTAACCCATTTGGACATCAATTGCTACCTATGATGGACATTTTATCCAAATTGTGACCTAAAGCCTGAATAAGCCCCAAAAATCCACTTTTTGATATCCAAATTCAAATCCAAGCATATAGCCATGTTCCATGAGCCTTACCCTACTTGCATGTCAAGTATGAACCAATTCTGATGAAAAAGACATCCTATGCGTAGGATGTCTAGATGGAAATTTTTTGTCAGATTTGCACTGTGAGCACATGCACAGCTTCACAAGTTCCTTTTAAGATTTAATTTCAATTTTCAAGTCATTTGGATAAGTAAAACTCAGTTTCGCAGCTAATATGGAAAAAATGCTAACTTTGGACTACTGAGTGTAACAGGATCTATGGCAGCCTCGAAGTCACCTGCAAAGAAGAAAAGAATGACAATCAAAGAGTATCTGGACGAGGTGGAACCTTTTGTCATTCCAGAGGGAACACTAAAGCCCACCAGCACCTGGATACAAGAAGATTTGTTAGAGTCAAACGACCTAAAGATCTACCAGGGGGTGTTCAAAGACAATGAAGGCAATGTAATAGAGCTACCAATGCTGCCAAGAGAGCTCAATGAATTTGTACGAAGCAAAATGGCCGGGTACTTGGAGAAAATTGACCTCCATAACTATTTCGAAGCAATACCAGCAGGGGTGGACATCAAAAGAGTATGGGAGTTTGTAACAAGCATCAAAGAGGATGGAGTGGCCAAGGTGACAGATTTGCAAGGCAGACCCGATACAGAGATCATAATCACGGAGCGGGTTGTAGCCCATGCACTAGATCTCTCCAATCAGGGAGACAGCGTGACAAAAAGAAGGGATGAAGTCAAGGTGTACAAAGAGAAAAAGGCAAATTACACCTTTGAAGACATTGACAACCCAAAGGTGGCAATCATGAGTCAATTGTACAACCAGTACTTCCACATGTGCACGAAGAGACCACAAAAGTACAGGATGCCGCCCGGTGAAATTGCCACAACGTTTACTTGGGCAATGACAAAAGGCATCCCAAAGATAATCAACTATGCGGCATACATACATGACAGCTTGGTAAAGATGGGCAACAAAAAGCCAACCTACATAGTGTCAGGAGAAATGATAACCAAGGTGGTTTATGCAACACTACACGCTAAAGGAAGGTGGCCTGATCCCCCATCTCAAAATGATTGGCTAAGGGTAAAAGAAGACAAGGAAGATGAGCCACAAAGAGCACCAAGGGTGGCTATGAGGTTGAAAAGACGGCTAGAGCCAGTTGAAGAGGAGCAACCCGAGCAGAACAAAGGAAAGAAGGAGTCTGCTCAAGTGCCGGCCAAAGAAACTAGGTCTCAGAAAGCGGAAAGACTCGAGAGGGTGATGGAGAGTTTCCGAGCAGAAAGAGCCCTCAAGGGTGATTTAAACGAACTCTGGAAGCCATCTCTCTAGTCTATGTCCAGATCATCCAGAAGAGTGCAAAGGGACCGCTTTGAAGATTATATCAAGAATTTCGAGGTTCTTGATGCAGCAGCGGAAAACATTCCCCATGTCCCTTTCACCGAGGAGGAAGTGGAGCAGATAAGGCAGACATTGCTAAATGAGCAAGAAAGCCAAGAAAGGGAAAGGAAAACAAAAGCAGACAGAGATTCAAAGGGCAAACCGGCAACTTTACCAGATAGCCCTAAACCCAGCCCACAACCATCACCACCTCCTAGCAACCCTCCACCAAAAGATAAAGAGGCTGAAGACAAACAAGATGAAAGGCAAGCTGAGAAGCAAGAGCAAAGGCAAGAACCTGAGCCAAAGGAAGATGCCAAGCCTGAGTCTGAGAAAAAAGGATTAGACGAGGCCTATTATGCATTTTTGGACCTGCTAGCTGCAAGCTATACAAATGAAGAAGCCGCCACAGTCGCATTCGACTTGGCGAGGACAGGGCATAAATAACAGGTGCAAGGCATTCGGCTAGTGTAACTTAAACAAATTGCTACAGACAATGTAGACCTGCACCCGTCCTCCAATGACTGGGACGTGGTGATGACAAAGCTAGCCGGATTGCGAGCACAATCCATGGCTTCAGAGGAAGAAATGACGATTCTCAAAGCCACCGAAGAAAAGACCAAGATGGAAAGGGATTCTCGGCAGGCACAAAGCCAAGGGCAAAAAGAGAGAGAAGCTGACCTCCAGGCCAGCTTGGCAACGGCTCTACAAAACTGCCAAGCAATGGAAGAAGCAAATGAGGCAGTAGCAAAAAGAGTACAAGTAGCTGAAGAAGAGTGTCTGCAGCTCGGCAAGTCATTGCGAGATGCCGAAAGAGAAAGGGATAATCTGACACTACAGCTGGCCGAAGAATCGAAAGAAGTAGAGGCCATGAGAAATGCCAAGGAAAAAGCAGAGATAGAACAAGAAGCAAGCCTAGATGAAGTCCTTGAGCTCAAGGACCAATTAAAAGTCAAAGATCAAACCATCCAGAGGCTGCGAGCATCACCTGCTAGAGTTAGATCTACGAGGTCGACTCAAATCATTTCCGAGAGTCAAATATATGAAGAGCGAATGCAGGAACTTCAGAAGGAGCTGACTCTCAAGAAAAAGCAGAGGTTAATGATGGCTGAAGGTTCTATCGCAATGCAAACAAGAATGGAGGACAACCAAAAAGCCCTACAAGAAGAGGTGGAAAGCATAAAGAAAAAGCTCGAGGAGGCGGAAAGAGTAAACGCTGAACTTAATGACCTCCTCGTAAATATGGGCGGAGAAGCTGAAGCGGAAAAACAAACACTCCTCAGGCAAATTGAGGAGTTAAAAGGCGAGCAACAAGCAGAGGCAGAAAGCTCAGGGCCAGCCACCAATGAGGGCATTGACCTCCAAAATGTGGCAAATCCTGTGAACACACCCATACAAGAGGAAAGCATACCAGGATCCTCTCAAGAGCCGCAGGATCTAACACAAGAAGAGGAGGAAAAAATGTGTAAGGCAATAGAGGCAGAGATCAGAGAAAGCACAAAGGAAGCCTTGGAATGGGAGCAGAGGGTCTTCAAATCTATGACCTCAACCCTCTCTCCCGTATCCATTGCTAAAATATGAGGCAGAAACAATAAACAAGCGAATCAGAGAAGAGCCAACGGAACCTCTCTACAATGCAGACACCTCGAGGCCAGAAGGAGTTAAGCTCATAGTGGATTCTCACCGAAAGTGGAGAAAGGCTTGGCTTAGCAAGTACCCACAATACCTAATCCACTTGGTAGAGGCACCTAAACATATCAGAGACAACCTTAGCTTCTGTCCTCTACCAAGGGTTAGGACGTGGAAGGCACAAGAAATCTTGCAAAGAAGCCAACCCACTTGGCTGAATTACCCAAATCTGCCAGGCGTGAAGGCAGGTGAGAGAATAAGTGTCCAATACATGGTGAAAACCCTAATGGGCGCCATAAAGTTGTTCACTAGCTCACCTGACCTTACATTCATTATGATGAGAAAAATCTGCAGAACCATCCTAGCAGTGTTCGAGACCTTCAAGCTGGGCCAGGTGACCGACAGCATATTCTTCTTTCAAGATACATACAGATGTGCTTACGATCTGTCAGGTCAGCCTTCCAAGGAGGTGATACATGCGCTGTACCAAAGAATCATGTTTCTACCATCCTATCACCTCCAGAATTTTGAAGAAGTATTTTATACGGGATTCTTCACCATGCACACAGATATCTTTGGCCCAACAATGCTGAACCTACATGCAAAGTACGAATCACTGCTAAAGATGCGGGAAACCATAAGATGAATCAGCTGATCCAGGCCATGTCGAGGACGACATGAACAAGGAGGGGGGGGATGTTAGAAGCTAGACACGCCCAATGGCATCTAACTACTCGACGGACTATTATTTTTGTAATTATTCATTCATTGAGGAAAACCCGATTTTTCACCTTGTAAATATTGGGACTTACAGAAGTTTCTAGATTGTATCCCAGTTTTGATAGTTAGATTGAGTAGATGGTTGATTTTGGAACTTTAGGGTTTGAGAAGTTGTAAGGTATATATACCACTTTTTGACCTTAATGAAAAACCTTTTGTCATTTTAAAAAACAAGTTTGAAGTCTGTGAGTGAGCGTACTGTGTACGAGAGAGAGTGTGTGAGCTTCGTCTTGACGCTACGTGTGCTACGGTGGTCAAAATCGAGTGCGGAGAAGTGCAGCGTGTTGCCGTCGACTAGAGCTACGCGCCGATACCAACATTGCACGCGTACGGTCCGGCTTTGTGAGCTCCTTCTACAAGCTTCATCGGTTGTTTGGGTGAGCATACGTTGTCCGATTTTGGATTGCAGCATATCCACGCGTTCACGTTGAGTAGAACTACACATTAGGCACTTTAGATTTCGAAAACGAAGACCTGCAGATTTCGGCCAGACATCCTACGTGTTTCTGCATTGGGTGTTTTGGGTCGTGATTTTGGTTCATAGACCTTAGGGAGAGCGGCCTATTGGTATTAGTAGGGTCTCCTTCAAGTTCTATGGTGTTTCGAGATTGTTTGATGGGTATTCGGCTCTAGCAAGCGTTGTAGGAAGTTTCCTCTTTTGCACTCTTGAAGGCTATGACTTAGACAATTGGTAGAGACCTCTGTAGGAATTAGTTAGGAGTCGGTCAAGTGTAGGTTGACACCTTATGCTTGCTTCCACGCGCCTGCGGGACATCTTCGTCCTTAGCTGACATTACATGTTAGGTGAGTTCTCGCTGTGCTGACGTCCGTCGCGGCGTATCCGTCCAACAGCTATGATGCCAAGGGTATGAAGCGAGATAGATATTTAACTTTTTGCATGAAAGTGGCCAACTGTCTAGTATCTTTTGGAGATGACAGTAACAGCAAAGCCTCTACTTTGTCTGGATCTGCTTCAATCCCATTTTCTAAAATAACATGCCCAAGAAGCCTCACCCGTGGCTGTGCCAAATGACATTTTTTAGGATTGAGCTGACCCTCGCATTCATCATACCTGGAAAAAGTCATTTCAAACTTTTGAACATGCTCTTTCCCTGAACTGTATACACAAAAATTATCTATGAATCCTTTGACAAACTTCCCAAGGAACGGGGTAAGGACCCAATCTACTTTTCTTTCAAAGGCTCCTGGTCCATTTGTCAACCCAAAAGGAAGGCAACAAAAGCAGAAACAACCCCATGGCATGATAAAAGTAGTCTTTTTTCGGTCTTCAGGAGCAAGGATAAGCTAAAAGTATCCTGAATACCCATCACAGACACTGTATCTCTCAAAACCAGCCATTGCATCTAGCAATATATCAATAAAAGGCAAAGGGTAAGGATCTTTCTTGGTCCGCATTTAGTGGTTTGTAATCAACACAAACTCTCCAACAACCATCTTTCTTTGGGGTAACTACTACAGGGCTCACCCATTCAGCATTATCCACTATCACAATGAGCCTTGCATCCAAAATCTTATCTACTTCTTCCTTTAAAGCATTCATCTGTTCCTTACCCATCCTTCTTAATTTTATACCGTATTGGCTTTGCCCCTTCAACTAGCTTAATCTTCACAGGATCCCCAACAAAACCCCTTATTTCCTGATATGAGGTAATGAAAAGATTTGGAGACCTATCCAACATTGCTAAGTACTCCCTTCTTTCTCCTTGTGTCAAATCAGTACTCAACATATTTTGAAATGACTCTTTCTTCACTGGCAATTCCTATTATGGTTGCATCACTCTTACAGTTTCTCTAAACGGCTTGAAGCATTTATATTCCCTAACAATTGCAGCACCTCACTGACTTCTCTTTGTTCCTCACCCAACAACAACAATGACACTTCACCCTCATCACTAGAACTCAAAGTAGTGCTACTTTCTGAGTCTTCAGAACTATCATCACTGGTAGTTTTGGACTCATTATTCTCACTCACATAATCAAGTGCCACAGGATGTTTGGTAGTCATATCAAACACTCTCTTTTCACCCTTCTTGTCATGCACACCAATTGTGCCCTTGCGCCAATCTTGCATGGCACCCACAGCTCTCAACCAAGGTTGTCCCAAAATGAGAGGGAAGGCTCCTAGACCAGCTCGCATAACATGAAAGTCTACCATAACCTTCACGTTAAAGACTTCGACTTTCAACTTTTTGATCATTCCCAAACATTTCACTTCGGCATGGTTTGCCAGTCGAATCCAAAACCCAGAGCTTCTGCATGTAATGAGACCCAGTCTCTCGACACATGACTGTGTGATCACACAAACTTGAGCACCTCCATCAATGTAGGCTTCTCCCATGCCCACACCTTTGTGCCAACCGTCCACCAAGGGAAAGATGTCGGGTAACTCTCCCATAGACAGCACTCTGACTTGTCCATGCTTCAACTCTTTTTTTGGATTCACTAATGACTTCCACTGCCTTTAAGTTTGGGCACCATATTCATCAAATGTTCAAAGTACAATCTACTTTCCTCCCAATCATGCCTTCTTTAAATTGTAAGTTGTTTGGCCTTCTCCCAAAGGCAAATCTGCCACTTCAAATTGTGTACGAGGTTTTCTCTTTCTCTTGGCTTTTGCATCTTCACCCTCCTTCTCCTTCCCTTTCTTTCTGCGAGGACCTAGTGCTGCATAGCCTTCCCTCTCTCTTTTGCCTACTGGCAACACATCTACATCTTTCTTTTCTACCTGCACAATACCCACATGACCACCAGAGGTCGAGGCTTGATTTTCCCTGTCAAGTACCTTGATCTCCCTGTATATCCAAGGCATAATCATTAGCTCTTTTAGGAATCTGCTGAGGAAGTGGAAACATATCCCCTCCCATTCTTGTTGGCTTTGGACAGTAAGTGCTGATGTGACCAAGCTCACCACAATTATAACAAGTAGGAATGAACCTTCTCTGCGGCTCAAAAGCACCTTGTCCACGACCCGCATTAGCATTAGGATGAGCCTCACATGCCTGAGCCATTCCTCTACCACGTCCACGACCACCTCCACCACCAAGAACACTAAGGCGTAATTCATGCATCATGGTCATCATGTCTTGCATATTCCGTTGCAACTGTTCGGTATTAGCAACCCTTTGAATAGGTTGGCCTCCAGCATCTGCCTGATTCTCCTCCTTTTGGCTACCATTATTTTGCTCAGGCGCCACTTTCCTGTATTCATTAAGACTTTGAGCTTTCCATTCTTTCTCTCTAGCAATGGTGACTGCCTCTTCGAAGGTGGCGAGCCTTTTTAGCTCAAATTTGAACTTTAGACTTTCTTTTAGGTTTTCCACAAAATGGTCCTTCTTTAACATGGATGGAGGGATCTCGTTTCCCAAATCCCGGGCCCATTTACCCCATAAACAGGTGAACTGCATGAGCCAAAACAAATTAAATATAATAATTTTAGTTGTTTTCTCATTATATAATCATGAGGGAGAAAGAAAAAGAAAACTTACATCCCAAGGTGTGCGAGATTTTGCACCTTCCTTTTCTCTAATGTTTAGACATGATGGGCGTTTTTGAAATATCCACTAACTGGGAAGATGCTTGAGAATATCATTGTAAGCTGGTTGTTTAACATATAGCACCTTGGCCTCCTCATTTTCTATGCCTGATATGGTTGTTGCAGATTGTGGGGATAGATCTACAACAATCGCGGCCTTTATTTTCTCATAAACTTGTATTAGATCCTGGGAGCCACCCCCGTAACCTATCATGTGAGTTCAACAGAAGGGTATTTAAAGTTCTCGAAACTTACAGAAATATATATGCAGAAGGGCATTATTTTTTCAAATTTGAAAAAAACTTACAGATTTTAAAAGAAAAGGGTAAGGGGTTTCACAAACATGTCTTGAACGCACGTGATATGGTAGTTTTACACATAGTGAACCCCCCGAGGAGCCACCATCCTTTTTCATTTCTTGAAATCTTAGCATTTTGGTTGCATAAATTGAGTGTTGTCCATCAATGATCCAAAACTTGTATTCAACAAGTCTTTCTTCTTCTACCTCAGTACGTGTCATTAGAACTCCAAACTTTTAACCAAAATTCTTTACAGGAATTAAATAAGCACATGATGAAGGCCAATTTGCACTTGCTCCAAAGAAGAGCATACAATTTTGTCCTTGATCAGGATTTAGCTGATGACAATTATAATGATCAGGAGCAAGTAAACAATTAGTGACGGGAATCTTGTGTTCCTTATACTTGAAGGGGAAGGTTGTCGAATACTTTTCCATGCCTCATGTAGCACTCTTCTTTGCGTTTTAGACCTCGTTGTCTAAGTGATCAGGCTCCACAAACCTTAATAAGGGTTGATTGCTTGTGTCCTTTCATCTCAAAATGGCCTTATCTACATCTGCAACACTAGCTGTTGTAACACCCCTTGCCTTTTGGTTATGGTCTTCTTATTTGATTTCTTATTCTTCACTTGATTGCCTACTAAAGCAACAATAATTGCATCTTGTAGCCTAGCTGCAGTGATATCAAATAAATCTTCATTACCATCCCAACCTCGTAAAAACATTGTCTCTTCCTTGTCTTTGACCATTTTTTCAACGACATAGGAATTTGCCAATAGTTGGTACTCAGTAATTCGAGGTATCCCAATGTTAATGCACTCAATGTCAGGATGTCCTTCAATTGTTGAAACACTTGCAAAGACTACCTGCCCTAAATCATCAAATCTATTTTCATCTTTGTCACTAGCCACAAAGACATGCACTTTATGAAATTGTGCACCTTGCACTCCATAAAAATCTAAGTATCATCTTCTCTTATTGTCACTTGCAAAGTCAACATTAACAGGAACCGTCATTGATTTTTGTTTTTGAATCATGTTTTCTCTAAAATCAAAGAAAACACAAATAACTAGTTAGAATCTATAATGACACATTGAATGTCATAATGCTTTGAAAGCGTATAAAACTTAATTGACACATAACATTTTAATTACACTCTTCAAGACTTCTAGATTCTAAAACCAAATATCTATCCAATTTAGACATTTGATAGCCAAAGTAGGTGTATCCTACATCCCATAAGTCATCTAGAATAAATTTTTCAAGGTAGGTTATATTGAATCCTTTAAATTAAACCATTTGAAATACATTTCAAGATTGTATCCATCTTAGATCCACCACTTGGCCATTGTAACCAAGCCTTGAAAGGTGGTGCATCAAAGATCCACCACTTGGCCAT
The DNA here is from genome assembly GCF_014529385.1 of Adiantum capillus-veneris. Lineage (NCBI taxonomy): Eukaryota > Viridiplantae > Streptophyta > Polypodiopsida > Polypodiales > Pteridaceae > Adiantum > Adiantum capillus-veneris. The sequence goes on from NC_140956.1 coordinate 1,027,237, forward strand.
TCTAATCAAGCCTTGAAAGGTGGTGTATCAAAGATCCACCACTTGGCCATTCTAAGCAAGTCTTTGAAAGGTGGGTACAATTGTTGGTGTATCTTAGATCCATCACATTGAATCATCAAATAAAGTATGTAGGATAGGTAGACACTAGATTCACTATTTGGCCATTCTAGTCAACTCTTTGAAGGTGGGTGCATCCAAGATCCACCACTTGGCCATTCTAACTAGGTCTTCCAAGGTGGATGCAATGGTTGGTTTCTTCTACATCCACCAACTTCCCATTTTAAACAAAATGTGTACAATATGAACACCTTAGATCCACCATCTCACCATTCTAACCAAGTCTTGAAGGTGGTTGCAATTCAGATCCACCACTTGGCCATTCTAAACACGTCTTGTACGGTGGATGCAATGGTTGGTTTCTCCTATATCCACCAACTTCCTATTCTAAACAAACTGTGTGCAATATGTAGACCTTAGATCCACCACTTAGGCAATTTTTGAAGGTGGTTTCAATTCAAATCCACCACTTGGCCATTCTAAGCACGTCTTGCAAGGTGGATGCAATGGTTGGTTTCTCCTACATCCAAAAACTTTCTATTCTAAACAAAGTGTATGAAATATATAGACCTTAGATCCACCACTTGACCATTCTAACCAAGTATTGAAGTAGGTGCATCAAAGATCCACACTTGGCCATTATAACGAAAGCTTAAATTGTGGATCCAATTGTTGGTGTCTCTTAGATCCACCACTTGGCCATTCTAACTATGTCTTAAAGTTAGGTGCATTGAACACCTAGCCATCATAACACTTGTAATTTTACACAATGTTTTTGGGATACGTAGATCTTAGATCCACCACTTGGTCATTTATACTAAGAATTGGGAAGTAGGTGCATCAAAGATCCACCACTTGGCCATTATAAACGAAGGCTTGAAACATGGATCCAATTGTTGGTGTCTCCTAGATCCACCACTTGGACATTCTAACCCATGTCTTAAATTTAGGTGCATTCAACACTTCCCCATCATAATAGTTGTAATTTTTACCCAATGTTTGTGGGATGAGTAGATCCTAGATCTACCACTTGGCCTTTTAGACTAAGAAAAAGGAAGTAGATACATCAAATATCCACCACTTGGCCATTATAATAACAAATGCTCGAAATGTGGATCCAATTGTTGGTGCCTCCTAGATCCACCACTTGGCATTCTAACCATGTCTTAAAATTAGGTCCATTCAACACTTGGACATCATAACACTTGTAATTTTACACAATGTGTGTGGGATGAGTAGATCCTAGATCCACCACTTGGCCATTCAGACTAACAATTGGGAAGTAGGTGAATCAAATCTCCACCACTTGGCCATTATAACAAAGGCTTGAAAAGTGGATCCAATTGTTGGTGTCTCCTAGATCCACCACTTGGCCATTCTAACCCATATCTTAAAGTTAGGTGCATTCAACACCTAGCATCATAACACTTCTAATTTTGCACAATGTTTGTGGGATGAGTAGATCCTAGATCCACCACTTGGCCATTTAGACTAAGAATTGGGAAGTAGGTGTATCAAAGATGTTTTTTCAATGAGTAGATCATAGATCCACCACGTGTCCATTTACACCAAGAATTGGGAAGTAGGTGCATCAAAGATCCACCACTTGGCCATTATAACGAAGGCTTGATTTGTGGATCCAATTGTTTGTGTCTCCTAGATCCACCACTTGGACATTCTAACCCATATCTTAAAGTTAGATGCATTCAACACTTGGCCATCATAACACTTGTAATTTTTCACAATGTTTGTGGGATCAGTAGATCTTAGATCCACCACTTGGTCATTTAGACTAGGAATTGGGAAGTAGGTGCATCAAAGACCCACCACTTGGCTATTATAACGAAGGCTTGAAATATCTGGATCCAATGTTGTCTCCTAGATCCACCACTTGGCCATTCTAACCAATGTCTTAAAGCTAGGTGCCTTTAACACTTGGCCATCGTAATTGTTTTAATTTTACCCAATGTTTGTGGGATGTGTAGATCCTAGATCCACCACTTAGGGATTTAGACTAAGAATTAGGAAGTAGGTGCATCAAAGATCCACCACTTGGCCATTATAATAATGAATGCTTGAAATGTGGATCCAATTGTTGGTGTCTCCTAGATCCACCACTTGGCATTCTAACCATGTCTTAAAGTTAGGTACATTCAACACTTGGCCATCATAACACTTGTAATTTTAGACAATGTTTGTGGAATGAGTAGATCTTAGATCCACCACTTGGCCATTCTAACCATGTCTTAAAGTTAGGTACATTCAACACTTGCCCATGATAACACTTGTAATTTTACACAATGTTTGTGGGATGAGTAGATCCTAGATCCACCACCCGGCCATTTAGACTAAGAATTGGAAAGTAGATGCATCAAAGATCCATCATTTGGCCTTTATAACAAAGGCTTGAATTGTGATTTGAATTGTTGGTGTGTCCTAGATCCACCACTTGTCCATTCGAACCCTGTCTTAAAGTTAGGTGCATTCAACAATTGGCCATCATAACACTTGTAATTTTACACAATGTCTGTGGGATGAGTAGATCCTAGATCCACCACTTGGCCATTCAGACTAACAATTGGGAAGTAGATGTTGGAATTAGGGTTGTAGAGAAACATACACAAGTTGGAGAAGACGAAGGAAGCTCAAGACAAACAATAGAGAGTGTATGACTTAATGTGAAACGGAAAGATAGATAGCCCTAGAGTGAAGGGCGTATATACAATGCTCGCGGGGGAAAACCTCCTAAAGAGGGAAAAAATGCCCCGGCGGTCCTAATGTGTTCACACACATCACTACCACATGTATATGGTAACAAATCCCCCCTAGAGTGATGCAGTGAATGAGAGCTCGCACATGAGTAAAGGTAAGTGCCATGCCCTAAGGACATGATCAGTCCACAAAGGGGAGTAAGCCCAAAGCTTTGCAGAAGGCTTCAAGCTTCTCATGAGACAATGCATTTGTGAAAAGATCTACAAGGTTGTCCTATGTTGGCACATAACCCAAGCTGATCTCTCCTACTGAGAGCCTCTCCCTGACATAGTGGTAATGCACCTCAATGTGCTTTGTGCGAGCATGAAAAACTGGGTTCCTTGCAATTGCCAATGCACTCTGACTGTTAGTGTAGATAGTGTTGGTAGTGTCCTGTCCAACACCCAAATCAGCCATAAGGCGTCTGAGCCATACACACTCAACCGTAGCTGTGAAGACTGCCCAGTACTCAGCCTCACAACTCAAAGTGGCCATAGTAGGTTGCTTCTTGCTCAACCATGATATACATGAACTACCAAGCATGAAACAAAAACCACTTGCGGACACTCGCGTGTCAAAAAAACCAACCCAACTTGAGTCCTAAAAAGCATGTAAGCCTGGCGGCAATGATCCCCCCTTAGGATAAAACAAGCCAAGATGTAAAGTGCCAGTAAGGTAGCAGAAAATCCTCTTGACAGCCTGCCAATGCTTAGACCCTGGGCTATGCATAGACCTGCTGACCTGTGAGACTACAAACTGAATATCTGGCCTCGTGTTTCATACATAAATGAGGCAGCCAATAGCAGTTTGATAAAGAGTGACATCAGTAGGATCACCAACGTCAGGTAGACTCAACTTCAAACTTGTTTCCGTGGGAGTGGCAATAGGTTTGCAATCCTCAAGTCCAAACTTACATAGCAATGTCTCTATGTAACTTTTCTGACACAAGTCAATACCACATCACACTGCTTAAACTGTATACCTAAGTAATGATGCAACAGCCCCAAATCTTTCATCTTAAACGTAGCATTCAAATCAGCCTTAAATTCAGCAATATGTCTCTCATTTGGTCCAATGATCAGCAAATCATCAACATAAAGAACCACAATGAGAAGTACATCACCCTCACGCTTTACATACAATGTGCTTTTTGTTGGACTGTTACGAAAGCCTTGTTTGACCAAATGAGTGTCATCTCTCTCATACCAAGCACGAGGAGATTGCTTCAACCCATACAAAGCCTTGTTACATTTGCACACTTTGTCCTCTTGTCCTTTTATGACAAAACCGCGAGGCTGCGTTACATAAACTTCCTTAAATATGTCACCATTCAAGAAAGCAGTAACAATGTCTGATTGATGTACATCCCAGCCAAAATGAGATGCCAATGCACATAGAAAACGCACAGTAGACATACGACAAGTGGGAGAAAAAGTCTCTTCATAATCTATGCCTTTTTGTTGTGCATAACCCTTTGCAACAAGTCGAGCCTTATGGCGATCAATCTCACCATCCGGCTTGCGTTTCAACTTGTAAACCCACTTCATACCACTGGGCTTTTTGCCAGGAGGCAAATCACATAAAGTCCATGTGTCATTTTCTACGAGTGCATCCTATTCTGATTGCATGGCAGCCATCCAATTTTTTAAATTCTGTGCTTCATCAAAAGATAGAGGCTCCTCAACATCATGTAAGCTAGACACAGCCAAAGCATAACAATCTGATGCATAAGATGCATGGCGAGAGCCTGAACGAGTACGACTAAACAAAGGTGCATCCAATTTACTCTCATGCAAAGTGTGCACCAGCCATTTTGGCATACCTCTAGCCTGCTCATTTTCAGCCCTTTCCTCATCAAGTACATCATGTACATCTGCATCAGTAATAGGCTGATCTAGAACATTTTCAGAAACCCCCATAGGCTGTACATTTTCCTCATTAGAACTTACATTCGTATTTCCACCACTGAAAAGAGGCAACAAAGTGTCATAAATTTCCTGTGAGCTTACATTACTCTCTCTAGTACATCACAGCAAGGGCTGAACAGAATCTTCCACAAACACTACATCCCGAGAAACCAGAATACGTTTTTTTTGCGGATGATACAACCTGTAACCTTTTCTTTCAGCACTATAACAAAAAAAAATACATTTGACAGCCTTATCATCCAATTTTCTGTGCTGCACTTGTGGCACCAAAGCATATGCCAAACAACCAAAAACACGCATGTGCTCAATAGAAGGCTTTCTATCATGCCATGCTTCATATGGAGTAATAGATTGCAAAGATTTCATAGGACACCTGTTAAGTACATAAGTGGCACACATGATGGCCTCAAGCCAAAAAGAATGCGGCAAAGCTTGACTTTTGACCATACATCGTGCCATTTTCGTCAGTGACCTGTTTTTCCTCTCAGCAACACCATTTTGTTGAGGTGTATAAGGCACTGTACATTGGTGTTTTATCCCACGAATAGCCAAAAATGCATTAAATTCATGAGACATATACTCCCTCCCTCGATCAGAACGGAGAGTGCCCATAGTACATTTTGAGACATTTTCAGTCATAGCCAGAAATTGTTTGAAGCACATAAAAACTTCGGACTTTGCTTTAAGCAAAAATACCCATGCATGCTTGGAGTAATCATCAATGAAAGTCACGAAGTACAGGTAATTGCCCAAGGATGGAGTTTGCATGGGCCCACAAACATCATTATGCACAAGCTGCAACCTGCATGTGGCCTGAACTGAACCATCCTTTGGAAACTTAGAACGCCGCATTTTACCCAAAATACAGCCTTCACAAACATGTTTGACAACTGCTTCAAGAGGCGGCAAAGAAGCAACCATATCAGATTTTTGTAAACGCAGCAAAATGGAAAAATTCAGATGACCAAAACATGCATGCCAAAGTTTTGCATCTGAAATAGCCCTTGAATCTGCAACAGCATTTACAAAATTTTGTCCACACTTGTTATACAAAGTGAGCTTATACAACCCACGGCACAAAAGGCCAGATGCAACAATTTCATCACCAAAACTGAGATCATGAACTGTACATCTGTCATCCACAAATTTGACTACAAGTCCAAGTCTAGCAAGTGCGGATACAGACAAGAGATTCTTCTTGATCCCAGGTACATAAAGTGCATCAACAAGTGTGAAAGATCTGCCATTAGCAGCAGTAATCACAATCTTTCCAACTCCCTGAACTGGATAAGAGGCATTGTTGGCACAAGTGGCTGAATTCCCATGAGAGACAGACTTGAGAGAGGTAAACAATTCACGATGTGAGGTAATGTGCTTCGTAGCACCACTGTCAAAATACCACATATGTGAATCTGCAGCAACTGACAAGCATACATCATCGACAGCAAGATTGTAAGTGCACTCTGCACTAAAATCCCATTCTGCATCAACATCAGCATTATAGTCTCCTTTCACAGAAGACTCAACAATGGCTGCATTTGTAGTGGAACCAGCATTTGCAGTGGAACCACCCTCTTTCTTCTTAGCCTCTTTGGCCTTCAACTTAGGACACGACTTGATCAAGTGATCATTAGCTTTACAATAATGGCAACGCATCTTCCTTTTTCCCTTATCACCAAAATTGCCAGACGAAGTGCTACCAGCAAAAGCATTAGGAACAGAAGTTTTGCCACTCGCAACAGAACCATAAGAAGTGGCTGCATTGCTGTTACCACCCTTTCTTTGAGAAGCAATAAAAGCCTGTTCAACCGCACGCTGCCTAGTCTTGTTTTTTCTGGAAAGTGACTCTTGCAATAGCAATGTGCATAATGCATCAAACTTGACAACTTCAGGATTTCCTTGGGTCATAAGTCCCCAAATACTAGCAAAAGTCTGGTAAGAATCTGGTAAGGCATCAAGAACAATCAGCACAAGTGAACTGTCTGAAATGACTTCACCTGCAGAAATAAGCTGCTCATTGATATCCTTGACACTAGCAAGAAAAGTGTCCATATCATCTTCCTCATGCATAATCTTTGACTCCAGCTCTTTACAAAGCAAAGCAATTTTAGCCTCATTGCGACTTGCATAAAGACCAGCCAAAATATCCCAAGCCTGTTTTGTAGATTTCGTTGAATGGATGTGAGGAACAATGGTGTGCTTTACAGACAACTCAATCAATGCATGAGCATGCGCATCCTTAACATCCCAACGAGCTTGCTCTGTCGTAGGCAAAACAACTCTAACAGCAGCAATCCTTGTAGCAAGACCTGCAACATCCTCAACATCGCCTACATCCTCAGAACTAGGATGTACATCAATGCCCTGCACAATGTTCCAGATGCCCTTTGACACAAGAACATGTTGTATCATATAAGCCCACATAGGGTAATTGTCCCCATCCAACCTGTCCTCGGTAGCAAACATCTTGAACACATCTGTGGTGTTGTTGTCAACCATGGTAAATGCTGTACCTAATGTGAAAACTGCCCGAAAATAGGAGAAATGGAGCAGGAACAACACGTGCTATATAGCACAAACCGTAGAAGACTATAAGGCACCTGCTATGCAAAAAACGGCACTAACAGAAATTCTGCACAAAATGACAAAATAGCTTGTGCAATACTAGTAGCCTGTAGTGAAAATGGAGGCCGCAATGGGCCGAAATCAAAAATCTGAGCAGACCAAGCTCAACGAGCTTGTCAAAAATATTTGTCGACCTGCGAACGCCCGCCAAAGCTCACTGAAATCGGAGAAAGTGAGCAGGCGTGTACTGGAGAAACTGGCAACTAATCTCGGGAGGACGCAACCTACTCTGATACCAATTGTTGGAATTAGGATTGCAGAGAAACATACACAGCTTGGAGAAGATGAAGGAAGCTCAAGGCACACAATAGAGAGTGTATGACTTAGTGTGCAACGGAAAGATAGATAGCCCTAGAGTGAAGGGTGTATATACAATGCTCGGGGGAAAAAACCTCCTAAAGAGGGAAAAAATACCCCGGCAGTCCTAATGTGTTCACACACATCACTACCACATGTATATGGTAACAGTAGGTGCATCAAAGATCCACCACTTGGCCATTACAACAAAGGCTTGAAATGTGGATCCGATTGTTGGTGTCTCCTAGATCCACCACTTGGCCATTCTAACCCATGTCTTGAAGCTAGGTGCATTCAACACTTGGCCATCATAACAATTGTAATTTTTACCCAATGTTTGTGGGATGAGTAGATCCTAGATCCACCACTTGGCCTTTTTGACTAAGAAAAAGAAAGTAGATACATCAAACATCCACCACTTGGCCATTATAATAACAAATGCTTGAAATGTGGATCCAATTGTTGGTGCCTCCTAGATCCACCACTTGGCATTCTAACCATGTCTTAAAATTAGGTCCATTCAACACTTGGCCATCATAACACTTGTAATTTTACACAATGTGTGTGGGATGAGTAGATCCTAGATCCACCACTTGGCCATTCAGACTAACAATTGGGAAGTAGGTGTATTAAAGATCCACCACTTAGCCATTGTAACGAAGGCTTGAATTGTTGTTCGAATTGTTGGTGTGTCCTAGATCCACCACTTGGCCATTCTAACCATGTCTTAAAGTTAGGTACATTCAACACTTGCCCATGATAACACTTGTAATTTTATACAATGTTTGTGGGATGAGTAGATCTTAGATTCACCACCTGGCCATTTAGACTAAGAATTGGAAAGTAGATGCATCAAAGATCCACCACTTGGCCATTATAACAAAGGCTTGAATTGTGATTTGAATTGTTGGTGTGTCCTAGATCCACCACTTGTCCATGCTAACCATGTCTTAAAGTTAGATGCATTCAACACGTGGCCATCATAACACTTGTAATTTTTGACAATGTTTGTGGGATCAATAGATCTTAGATCCACCACTTCGCCACTTAGACTAGGAATTGGGAAGTAGGTGCATCAAAGACCCACCACTTCGCTATTACAACGAAGGCTTGAAATCTGGATTCAATTGTTGTTGTCTCCTAGATCTACCACTTGGCCATTCTAACCAGTGTCTTAAAGCTAGGTGCCATTAACACTTGGCCATCGTAATTGTTCTAAATTTTTCCCAATGTTTGTGGGATGTGTAGATCTTAGATCTTAGATCCACCACTTAGGGATTTAGACTAAGAATTAGGAAGTAAGTGCATCAAACATCCACCACTTGGCCATTATAATAACGAATGCTTGAAATGTGGATCCAATTGTTGGTATCTCCTAGATCCACCACTTGGCATTCTAACCATGTCTTAAAGTTAGGTACATTCAACACTTGGCCATCATAACACTTCTAATTTTACACAATGTTTCTGGAATGAGTAGATCTTAGATCCACCACTTGGCCATTTAGACTAAGAATTGGGAAGTAGGTGTATTAAAGATCCACCACTTAGCCATTGTAACGAAGGCTTGAATTGTGGTTTGAATTGTTGGTGTGTCCTAGATCCACTCCCGTGCCATTCTAACCATGTCTTAAAGTTAGGTACATTCAACACTTGCCCATGATAACACTTGTAATTTTACACAATGTTTGTGGGATGAGTAGACCCTAGATCCACCACCTGGCCATTTAGACTAAGAATTGGAAAGTAGATGCATCAAAGATCCACCACTTGGCCATTATAACAAAAGCTTGAATTGTGGTTTGAATTGTTGGTGTGTCCTAGATCCACCACTTGTCCATTCTAACCATGTCTTAAAGTTAGGTGCATTCAACAGTTGGCCATCATAACACTTGTAATTTTACACAATGTCTATGGGATGAGTAGATCCTAGATCCACCACTTGGCCATTCCGACTAACAATTGAGAAGTAGGTGCATCAAAGCTCCACTATTTGGCCATTATAACAAAGGCTTGAAATGTGGATCCAATTGTTGTGTCTCCTAGATCCACCATTTGGCCATTCTAACCCATGTCTTAAAGTTAGCTGCATTCAACACTTGGCCATCATAAGAGTTGTAATTTTTACCCAATGTTTGTGGGATGAGTAGATCCTAGATCCACCACTTGGCCTTTTAGACTAAGAAAAAGGAAGTAGATACATAAAACATTCACCACTTGGCCATTATAATAACAAATGCTTGAAATGTGGATGCAATTGTTGGTGCCTCCTAGATCCACCACTTGGCATTCTAACCAATGTCTTAAAGTTAGGTCCATTCAACACATGGCCATCATAACACTTGTAATTTTACACAATGTGTGTGGGATGAGTAGATCCTAGATCCACCACTTGACCATTCAGACTAACAATTGGGAAGCAGGTGCATCAAAGCTCCACCACTTGGCCATTATAACAAAAGCTTTAAATGTGGGTCCAGTTGTTGGTGTCTCCTAGATCCACCACTTGGCCATTCTAACCCATATCTTAAACCTAGGTGCATTCAACACCTGTCCATCAGAACACTTGCAACTTTGCACAATGTTTGTGGGATGAGTAGATCCTAGATCCACCACTTGGCCATTTACACTAAGAATTGGGAAGAAGGTGCATCAAAGATCCACGACTTGGCCATTATAACAAAGGCTTGAATTGTGGATCCAATTGTTGGTGTCTGCTAGATCCACCACTTGGCCATTCTAACCATGTCCTACAGTTAGGTGCATTCAACACTTGGCCATCATCATATTTCTAATTTTACCCAATGTTTGTGGGATGTGTAGATCCTAGATCCCATATTTCTAATTTTCCCAATGTTTGTGGGATGTGTAGATCCTAGATCCCATATTTCTAATTTTACCCAATGTTTGTGGGATGTGTAGATCCTAGATCCACCACTTAGGGATTTAGACTAAGAATTAGGAAGTAGTTGCATCAAAGATCCACCACTTGGCCATTATAATGAAGGTTTGAATTGTGGATCCAATTGTTTGTGTCTCCTAGATCCACCACTTCGCCATTCTAACCCATAGCTTAAAGTTAGATTCATTCAACACTTGGCTATCATAACACTTGTAATTTTTGACAATGTTTGTGGGATCATAGATCTTAGATCCACCACTTGGCCATTGTTGGAGGCTTGCCATAGCATAGGCAATCTCCCACAAAATCTATCAATCCGGAGAGAGAGAGAGCATGACCCGGCTAGGGCTTGGAGGCATCACACAAAGAATGTGCAAGAGCGTCATCGGATGCAAAGATTGAGAGGATTCAAGAGCGTGCATCCTCCAATGCAAATAGAAATCATCCCAAATCAACTAATGCTAATCGCACATCAAGCATCAATACAAGCAATCATCTACACACATCAAGAAACGAAGTGAAACACACTAATCTTGGAGTCTCTCAGGCACAACTCTAATTACATGCATTGACGATTAAGCACACAAGATCGCATTCAAGTCGGCCACCCCAACCATGCCAATCATGGTGTCCAAATCAAGTCACACATAATCAAATTAAGCTCAAGGCTTCCTAAACCTACACACACACACAAGCACACCATTAGAGGACAACTCTAATCCCTCAATCACGAGTACGTCCACTCCACTTAATCGAGAGAGTTAGATAAGGACTCCACTAATCGGAGTAGCTTAGCATAAGTAAGAGTTAGATTAGAAAAGATCAACACTTCAAAACAATGAAGGAAAGTAGAGAAACATGATTGACAACATAATGAAGACTAAATTAATTAAGAGAGGATTACACTAATTACATGTGATTAGCACTAGCCTTCTAAGCATGGGCATTAAGCTCAAAAGCTAGGCCATCAAGAGCTACTCTAGGGAGAGAGTTCTCAAAAGGATCACTCCAGAATGACCTCTCATTAAGCATAGGGCTCTTTTACAGCTTTGGGCCGCAAACCCTTCAACTATGGGATAAAGTGAGCTCTCTAGCCTAGACCATACAACTTTGGAACTCCTAAATGAGCCCAAGCCCTATACAATGAAAAGTAAATATTGTGCACTATGGCACATCCACAGCTTGGTGCATAATTGGTGCAACTGTTAGACGCTGCTAACAGCCATTTAGACTAGGAATTAAGAAGTAGGTGCATCAAAGACCCACCACTTGGCTATTATAACGAAGGCTTGAAATCTGGATCCAATTGTTGTTGTCTCCTAGATCCACCACTTGGCCATTCTAACCAATGTCTTAAAGCTAGGTGCCTTTAACATTTGGCTATCATAATTGTTCTAACTTTTATCCAATGTTTGTGGGATGTGTAGATCCTAGATCCACCACTTAGGGATTTAGACTAAGAATTAGGAAGTAGGTGCATCAAAGATCCACGACTTGGCCATTATAATAAAGAATGCTTGAAATGTGGATCCAATTGTTGGTGTCTACTAGATCCACCACTTGGCATTTTAACCATGTCTTAAAGTTAGGTACATACAACACTTGGCCATCATAACACTTGTAATTTTACACAATGTTTGTGGGATGAGTATATCTTAGATCCACCACTTGGCCATTTAGACTAAGAATTGGGAAGTAGGTGTATTAAAGATCCACCACTTAGCCATTGTAACGAAGGCTTGAATTGTGGTTCAAATTGTTTGTGTGTCCTAGATCCACCACTTGGCCATTCTAACCATGTCTTAAAGTTAGTTACATTCAACACTTGCCCATGATAACACTTGTAATTTTACACAATGTTTGTGGGATGAGTAGATCCTAGATTCACCACCTGGCCATTTAGACTAAGAATTGGAAAGTAGATGCATCAAAGATCCACCACTTGGCCATTATAACAAAGGCTTGAATTGTGGTTTGAATTGTTGGTGTGTCCTAGATCCACCACTTGTCTATTCTAACCATGTCTTAAAGTTAGGTGCATTCAACAGTTCGCCATCATAACTCTTGTAATTTTACACAATGTCTGTGGAATGAGTAGATCCTAGATCCACCACTTTGCCATTCAGACTAACAATTGGGAAGTAGGTGCATCAAAGCTCCATCCTTTGGCCATTATAACAAAGGCTTGAAATGTGGATCCAATTGTTGGTGTCTCCTAGATCCACCACTTGGCCATTCTAACCCATATCTTAAAGTTAGGTGCGTTCAACACCTGGGCATCATAACACTTGTAATTTTTCACAATGTTTGTGGGATGATTAGATCTTAGATCCACCACTTGGCCATTTAAAATAAGAATTGGGAAGTAGGTGCATCACTTGGCCATTATAACAAAGGCTTGAATTGTGGATCCAATTGTTAGTGTCTACTAGATCCACCACTTGGCCATTATAACCATGTCTGAAAGTTAGGTGCATTCAACACTTGGCCATCATAATTTTTCTAAATTTACAGAATGTTTGTGCAATGAGTAATTCATAGATCCACCACATGGCCATTTACAGCAAGAATTGGGAAGTAGGTGCATCAAAGATCCACCACTTGGCCATTATAATTAAGGCTTGAATTGTAGATCCAATTGTTTGTGTCTCCTAGATCCACCACTTGGCCATTCTAACCCATATCTTAAAGTTAGATGCATTCAACACTTGGCCATCATAACACTTGTAATTTTTCACAATGTTTGTGGGATCAGTGGATCTTAGATCCACCACTTTGCCATTTAGACTAGGAATTGGGAAGTAGGTGCATCAAAGACCCACCACTTGGCTATTATAATGAAGGCTTGAAATCTGGATCCAATTGTTGCTATCTCCTAGATCCACCACTTGGCCATTCTAACCAATGTCTTAAAGCTAGGTGCCTTTAATAATTGGCCATCATAATTGTTCTAACTTTTACCCAATGTTTGTGGGATGTGTAGATCCTAGATCCACCACTTAGGGATTTAGACTAAGAATTAGGAAGTAGGTGCATCAAAGATCCACCACTTGGCCATTATAATAAAGAATGCTTGAAATGTGGATCCAATTTTTGGTGTCTCCTAGATCCACCAATTGGCATTCTTACCATGTCTTAAAGCTAGGTACATTCAACACTTGGCCATCATAACACTTGTAATTTTACACAATGTTTGTGAGATGAGTAGATCTTAGATCCACCACTTGTCCATTTACACTAAGAATTGGGAAGTAGATGTATTAAAGATCCACCACTTAGCCATTGTAACGAAGGCTTGAATTGTTGTTCGAATTGTTGGTGTGTCCTAGATCCACCACTTGGCCATTCTAACCATGTCTTAAAGTTAGGTACATTCAACACTTGCCCATGATAACACTTGTAATTTTACACAATGTTTGTGGGATGAGTAGATCCTAGATTCACCACCTGGCCATTTAAACTAAGAATTGGAAAGTAGATGCTTCAAAGATCCACCACTTGGCCATTATAACAAAGGCTTGAATTGTGATTTGAATTGTTGGTGTGTCCTAGATCCACCACTTTTCCATGCTAACCATGTCTTAAAGTTAGGTGCATTCAACAGTTGGCCATCATAACACTTGTAATTTTACACAATGTCTGTGGGATTAGTAGATCCTAGATCCACCACTTCGCCATTCAAACTAACCATTGGGAAGTAGGTGCATTAAAGCTCCACCATTTGGCCATTATAACAAAGGCTTGAAATGTGGACCCAATTGTTGGTGTCTCCTAGATCCACCACTTGGCCATTCTAACCCATATCTTAAAGTTAGGTGCATTCAACATCTGAGCATCATAACACTTGTAATTTTTCACAACGTTTGTGGGATGAGTAGATCATAGATCCACCACTTGGCCATTTAGACTAAGAATTTGGAAGTAGGTACATGAAAGATCCACCAATTGGCCATTATAACAAAGGCTTGAATTGTGGATCCAATTGTTGGTGTTTGCTAGATCCACCGCTTGGCCATTATAACCATGTCCTAAAGTTAGGTGCATTCAACACTTAGCCATCATAATATTTCTAAATTTACACAATGTTTGTGCGATGAGTAGATCATAGATCCACAAAATGGCCATTTACACCAAGAATTGGGAAGTAGGTGCATCAAAGATCCACCACTTGGCCATTATAATGAAGGCTTGGATTGTGGATCCAATTGTTTGTGTCTCCTAGATCCACCACTTGGCCATTCTAACCCATATCTTAAAGTTAGATGCATTCAACACCTGGCCATCATAACACTTGTAATTTTTTACAATGTTTGTGGGATCAGTAGAGTTAGGTACATTCAACACTTGGCCATCATAACACTTGTAATTTTACAGAATGTTTGTGGGATGAGTAGATCTTAGATCCACCACTTGACCATTTAGACTAAGAATTGGGAAGTAGGTGTATTAAAGATCCACCTTTTAGCCATTGTAACGAAGGCTTGAATTGTGGTTCAAATTGTTGGTGTGTCCTAGATCCACCACTTGGCCATTCTAACCATGTCTTAAAGTTAGGTACATTAACCACTTGCCCATGATAACACTTGTAATTTTACACAATGTTTGTGGGATGAGTAGATCCTAAATCCACCATCTGACCATTTAGACTAAGAATTGGAAAGTAGATGCATCAAACATCCACCACTTGGCCATTATAACAAAGGCTTGAATTGTTGGTGTGTCCTAGATCCACCACTTGTCCATTTTAACCATGTCTTAAAGTTAGGTGCATTCAACAGTTGGCCATCATAACACTTGTAATTTTACACAATGTCTGTGGAATGAGTAGATCCTAGATCCACCACTTGGCCATTATAACGAACAATTGGGAAGTAGGTGCATCAAAGATCCACCATTTTCAATTTGCTAAATTTTAGCTGAAAGTTGGTCTGTTTTTGCACTCATATGAGTCCCATTTTAGATCCTAGTGCATATATGGGCTCCTAGAGGCATGTACCATAACCCTATAACATCAGTTCCTTCTTTAGCTTTACTGGGAAAATGGTCACAATCATTTTTCTTTGGTCTCTGTTTGTTGGCAGCAGACTTCACATTTGACCTGTATATGATCTTGATAGCCTATGTATGAAGCTTCATTACTATTGGAGATCCTACAAAAATGGCCACGACCATTTTTTATTTGGCCTAGAATGCACCCAGACTTCATATTTGACATGTCCTTGACCTGCATAGCATGCGTGTGAAGTCTCGTGGCATTTGGATGTGAAATGAAAATGGTCGCAACCATTTTACTTTTGGACCACATCAGTGCCAGAATTCACGATTGGCATGTCTTTGACCTATTTAGCCTCCCTGCAAAATTTCCTAGCCTTTAAATGTGGTTTGTATGACACTTGGTCCATTTTCCACTTTTCTGGCTATTTTAAACCTCACATGCATTCTATTGCTCAAGGTCTTGTCATTTGCATTTGGAGTGTTCACATATATGTTTTTATTGAGCATGTATATCTATTGTGGTTGTGAAACATGCTTTGCCTGTTAGGTGACCTGTCATACTGAGAATGTGGCATTTGGCATTTGTTTTAACTCCTTGTAGTTGGATCTATAAATAATGGTTCCTATGGCCAGTCCTTGGTCTATTTATCCTATGTTGCTCGCTCTTCACCTTCTTGTATTTCCGTTTTATCAAGATTTGTTGCTAGTTGCAAGTGGAGATTTGTGCATTTGTTGCTCATTCATTTGCCTTACGTTTTAGTGAGCAGAAAAGAAAATGAAAACACAAAAGCTAACAAAATTTCTAGAAACAAAGTATGAGAAGTGTGTGAGCTTGAATTTATTTATGCTATGTATACACATAGATGGGGATCAAGATATAACATAGTCCCCGATCTTTTGTATTGCGGATATCCAATGGGAATTGAAATAGAAAAGGAAATTTCAACACAGAATACAATGTCCATAATAGATTTGTCTTTGTGAGTCCGCATTTGGAATGCCTCCCGCCCACCTAGCCTAATTTATGTATGACAGATGGTTGTGCATGTGCATAGGATTTGAACGTAAAGTGTCTATACACAGCCATGTAATGTGGACCTATAACATGATATCATAGAGTATATGCATGAGTAACAACATGTTATGCAAGATGGGGTTCTTCAGCTTATGTTCTCAAGGGCTTTTGATAGTGAGGCATCTGTCAGTCTCTAGGAAGATTTGAAAGTTTGAATCTTCTATATGTGGTTTTGTAGCATGACTTTGTGTATCTTCCTGAGATAGAATCACCACTTCATAGCTTACCTTGGGGAGTTGAGAGTTGTTTTTCCATAGTAGCTTTGGTGGAAATCTTGGTCGTGATTTGTCCGTGTTGTTCATTTGAGGTTTGGATTTCTTGACATGGGATTTTTGGATTCCAAACTTGTTTCTTGGAGACTCTTATTGAAGGTTAATTGGGTTGTGATGCCACCAGCTTGGGAGCCCATTTTTGAAGTATCTTTGGATACGTCATTTGAACTTGCTCGGGTTTCCAAACTTGTGTAACCCGTAGGCTCTTTGTAGGTAGTTTCTTGACGTTAGAATATCCCTTGGGTTTTGGATTTAGTGAGCGAGTTGGTGGTGTACATTGTAGTTTAGGAATCCACAACTGCTCTTTTCCTGTTTGAGCTTTTACCAATGTCTTAGGAGCCCATACCTTTGTGATTGTGGTGGTGGGTTCCTCTTGGGGGAAGTCTTTATTGTGAACTTGTTGTGAAAAGCAAGGACTTTCTGCACTGGCATGTGATCCCATTTGGGAATCCATATGGTATCGTGTCCCTATTGCGCTTGAACAATTCTCTTTGGGACCAATATCTGTTCAATTATGGGTTCCCTTTATCATTGTGTTTGGTACCTTTGCGCTTGAAAGTCAATTTTTGCTTTGGGTATTGCATTTTGCGCTTTGAAGTTAATTTGCAGGATTTTTTGTGTTGTTGCTTTCGAGGTTGGGGTGGCCTTTGGGTAGATTTGGGAATCCAAATCTCCTTAGGATTAGTTTGTAGCACCTGTTTTGGTACCCATACGGTATACCCTTCCGTGTCCTTGTGAGGAGGCGGTAGCTGAAGCTTTGGGCGTATCTTGTGTATTGACTTTGACTTTCAATACCCAAGTTTTCTTTGCTACCTTTTTCTGAGCCTTGGAGTGTGAGGAGGTGGTTGTTTGTGGAGCAAGAGTTTTTTTTTCTCCAGATTCCTTCTTTGGTTTCCACACTCGTGAATCTTTAGTCAAAGTAATTTCTTTTGATGTTGGAATGATTTGTGCTTCTTTTGCTTCCACTTTGCTTTGTGATTCACAACACTGTGGTACAAGAGCATCAACCTGAATTCTATTCTCTTCCTCTGACTCTTCCTACATCTAGTACATGTGTTTGGACATGAATTATGTATAAGATCTTGAAGATCCACTGCTAAAGTAGACTCTCTCATGCTCTAAATCGAGGTATGCGTTATGTTGTCTCTGCCACAACTTTCCAAGAATGATATCTGCAATCGTTGTGTGTGGTGGTAGGCCGTGGGACCTGTGACTACACTCAATGTCATTGATCGACATTGGGATGTCCACATAACCCATAGTTTGGATTTTATCTTGCAAGAAACCAAATAAAGTCACACTGCCTGGAATGAGTTGAACTCCATCAATGTATATTGAAACCTTCGTAAGCCATGGATTTGTAATGAGCACCTGAGTCAAGTAGTGCGTATTGAGGTCGTTTACTTTTTCCAACCTAGACAAGGATGCACACTTGGAACCATATCTAAGGCGTCGACACCCTATCCATGCACGTACGTGTGCTCGGCTACTGACACACAAACTTGACTATTCACAATGTGTACATGTTGGATCATTTTCAAAACTTGAAACCACTTTGAAAATTTGCCAAATGTAGGTATTTACATCTGTTTGTACATATACACACTACTTTGTAAATTCCAAAAGAAATCTATCAATGTATGATGGTTATACAACATCAGTTGTACTAATCCAACAAGGATGAACTTCTTCATTATGCACACTACTCTCGGGTTCCTTCTCAAAAGATTCAATCGGCCCTTCAAAGCATTAGGGAAAATTCGGACTCTCAAAGGGGCCCTATAGGAATGTTTGACTTTGTTTCTCTTGTCCAAAGTGGGCAACCCATTGAGGTCCATGAACGCTTTGTCAAAACCCTATCAACTAGCATATCATTGGAAAGATCTTAGAAAGTAGGTTCTAAATCCCCAAACTCTAACAAATTTGGAGTTGATTTATAGAAGTTATGGGCCTCGCCATTGAAACTAAAATGTGTGGAGAGATTCCATTTATAAGACGGAGTTGTCACATCAAAAAATGGAACCTTCTAGAATATAAAGAATCTGATGACATGCTATATATCAATGTATAGATCTCAATAAGTACATTCTAATTCAAAAGGATTGACTTGTTTGGATTTCATTTGTAAATTTTTTATCGGGCATCCATTTTGGACAAGAGAAAGAAAGTCAACGTCCTTATAGGGCCCCTTTGAGAGACCAAATTTCCCCTAATGTATGAAATTGGTGGTAGCACTCTCTAATTTGCAAGCGTTTCCAAGTGTTGTGTGTACTTTATGATAGATTTTTCTCTTGAGGTAAAAGAGGTTGCTGACTGAACATTGGTCGAGGTTTGTCTCCCCTATTTGGGCCTATTTGATATCTTGATGGTGATGGAAATATTTTCATCCCCAGAGGTCAATATAGCCCTTCCCTTATGCAATTCTTATTATAAAAGAACTCACTCATTTTGTGGTTGGTTCATTTTTACTTAATAGCACACCACTTCAAAATACATTGTGCATTTTCCGCGTTGCTAGTCCTGGCTGAGTATTGCACCATGGGTGGGATGATCCCCTCCACAAGTGCCACATCTCCTCATTGGTTTTTGTCGTATGTTTGGGATCTATCTATAGATTTGGTCCATCCTCCTGTTGCGAGATGTACGCCATGTGCCAGGTTTGACGTAGAGCTTGATCTCTGTGAGTCACTTACGAGACAGCGGATGCCAAGTAGTGTTGGATGAGCACAATTTCAGACTGCATCGTGGACAGCTAGTCATAGCTAGAGGTGCTAGTGTTGGCACAATTCATGCAATGTGAGTACATCATGTGCAAGACAACACAATTTTCGTGAGTACGCAGCCATGCAGAGAGATGAGGCATGTCTCCTTTGCGGATAGGTTGCATGATGCTCCAGTTTGTGAGCATGTTGAGCCAGTTGTGCAAACAGTTGTGCAGTAGGGCATGTCATTCGTGGATACGATGACGGATATGGATGGCTTGAGTGTTGAGGATTCAGCCGTGATTCAGTCATTCATGGATATGCTTACGCCAGAGGCTGATGTGTGTGAGTTAGAGCTAGGCATTGCTCTTATTACACAAGGTTCAAGACAGACAGATGCTCTTAGTGCGCATGTGACATGCAATGGACACGAGGATGGATTCCAAGGATCGAAGTTCGGGTGTCAGGGTGATTTCCATGAGTGGAGTTCTGAGCCAGATTTGACTGACATGGTCAGATTGGCAGATATTGCTAGGATTGCATCAGCATTTGGGAGTCTCATGTACGAGATACTCATCTCGAGACCCAAGATTGCATTTGCGATAGGTGCATTTGCAGTGGGAGCAGTTAGTCAAGCAGTGATGACTGACGTTGGGCTTGAGCATAGGGGTACTTTGCAGCATATGGTGAGATACCTGCAGGATGTGTGCGGCTTTGGTGAGGAGTATGGTGTCAATCGCTCTATACTTTCTCTACGATTAGAGCTAGATGCACACAGATTCAGTGAGTCAATGGGCGTTGGCTGAGTTCGTACTTGTGATGGCATTGTACAAGTTTTGTACGGTTTTCTTTTCTCTCTCACGGCCACATTGGCCTTTATGTGGAAGGTTGTTGGGGTAAATCCCCATGTGGCCGGTTAGGCTAGGTGCCCGCCCACTATACTTATTCATTATGTACATAATAGAATAAGGGTGCTCACATGCCTCTTCTCCTGTCTTCTCCATTGTTGCACACACAATCACACACGCTCTCAAACTCTGCGCGAGCGAGAGCGTGTGTGATTGTGTGTGCAACAATGGAGAAGACAGGAGAAGAGGCATGTGAGCACCCTTATTCTATTATGTACATAATGAATAAGTATAGTGGGCGGGCACCTAGCCTAACCGGCCACATGGGGCTTTACCCCAACAACCTTCCACATAAAGGCCAATGTGGCCGTGAGAGAGAAAAGAAAACCGTACAAAACTTGTACAAGGCCATCACAAGTACGAACTCAACCAACGCCCATTGACTCACTGAATCTATGTGCATCTAGCTCTAATCGTAGAAAGTATAGAGCGATTGACACCATACTCCTCACCAAAGCCACACACATCCTGCAGGTATCTCACCATATGCTGCAAATTACCCCTATGCTCAAGCCCAACGTCAGTGTTCATTATGTACATAATAGAATAAGGGTGCTCACATGCCTCTTCTCCTGTCTTCTCCATTGTTGCACACACAATCACACACACTCTCGCTCGCGTGCGCGAGCGAGAGCGTGTGTGATTGTGTGTGCAACAATGGAGAGGAGAGGAGAAGACGAGACCTTGTGTTTGGCACATGAGTGAGAGCGTGTGTGAGTGTGTGTGCAACAATGGAGAAGAGAGGAGAAGAGGAGACCTTGTGTTTGCAGGGGCTGAAACTCACTCTCTACATGTGAGCACCCTTATTCTATTATGTACATAATGAATAAGTATAGTGGGTAGGCACCTGGCCTAACCGTCCACATGGGGCTTTACCCCAACAACCTCCCACGTAAAAGCCGATGTGGCCATGAGAGAGAAAAGAAAACCGTATAAAATATGTACAAGGCCATCACTGAATTTGTGTGCATCCAGCTCTAATCGTAGAGAAAGTATGGAGCGATCAACACCATACTCCTCACCAAAGTCGCACACATCCTACAGGTATCTCACCATACACTACAAAGTACCCCTATGCTCAAGCCCAACGTCACTCACTGCACGACTAAATGCTCCCACCGCAAATGCACCTACTGCAAATGCAATCTATTTGTCTCAATCTGAGTACATTGCTAAAGTGATCAAGCGTTTCAATATGGAGAAGGGGAAGGCATTGAGTACTCCATTGCCTCCATATGTGAAACTCTCTAAAAATGATTGCCCTAATTTTGAAGAGGAAAAGGCTGAAATGGCACAAGTGCCTTATTCATCTGCAGTTGAGAGTTTGATGTATGCTATGATTGCTACACGTCTTGATATTGCTTTTGCAGTGGGAGTTGCTAGCAGCTATATGTCAAATCCAAGCAAGAAACATTGGGAGGTAGTGAAAGGGGTTATGCGATATTTGAATGGTACAAAAGACATGTGCATTTTCTTTAGTAGAAAGGAAGCATGTGTAATGGGTTACACGGATGCAGATTATGCAGGAGACTTGGACAAGAGAAGATCCACTTCAGGCTATGTTTTTGAATTCACTGGAGGTGCAATTTCATGGCGATCTCGTTTGCAAGATTGTGCTACCTTGTCTACTACAGAGGCTGAATATGTTGCAGCTTCAGAAGCTTGCAAGGAAGCTATATGGCTTGATCGGTTACTAGGAGACTTGGGAATCAATGTTGAGATACATGTGTTACATTGTGATAGCCAAAGTGCTATAAAATTGGCAAAGAATCCAGTGTTCCATGCAAAGACAAAGCATGTGCTTGTGAAGTATCACTTCGTTCATGAGGTGCTTGAGGACAAGCGATTGCAGCTTGCCAAACTCCACACCACTGAGAATCTTGCTGATCTTCTAACAAAGGGCTTACCTTCAGAGCGGTTTGCACATTGTCGGGCACTCATGGGCATTGGGTAGATAATCATGGTCATTGTCTACCTGTATTGTATGTATATATACATTATCACCCCAACTTAAAGGCATATTGTCCTTTAAGTGGGAGGTTGTTGGGGTGGTAAAGCCCAATGTGCCACTCTGAGTGTTGGGCGGCCGGAGACTAACCGGGAACTAACACTGACCATTCATTCTACATAAAAGAATAAGGACTCATAACCCTAACATTGTTGTGTTTGGAGTCCACCCAAACCTATGTCTCATCTCTTCTCCTCTCTTCTCCATTGTTGCACACACACACACACACACACACACACACACACACACACACACACACACACACACACACACACACACACACACACTCGCACGCGCACTTCACCTCCTTACCACTTCATCAGCCGATTTATCAATGTTAGGCATGGTAGGGTTTTGAACATTCCACTTCATCATGGATTCACTCATCTAGAAGAGGTACTACTAGGCACATTCTTTGCATCCTCGATCACCTCTCCTAGGCCTTTCAATTGTCAACTAGATATAAAGCCTTTCTCATGACTTTCTTAAATATTGTGCATGCTTTCAAATACATGTCCTTCTTGAGAGTCTCATTCCTCAAGCCCTCTTTCAAGAGAATTGACAGCCTCTCATCTTGTGGTAACTTGCTCACAAGATACCTCTCTATATATTGTTTGAAGTGAAACAAAGCTTCCTTTACTTTCTCATTCTCCTTTCGCTTGAAAACATTGCTTTGGGATGCGCTATTATGCTTGATTTCCCTTTTATAAATTCCTTCATGAATTCATGCAAGAGTTACTCTATGTTTGAATAACCTCTCTGCAAGGTTTGGAACCATGTCAAGGTTTTTCCTTCCAATCTCAATCCAAATTGCTCATACTGTCTGTGAAAATCCGCAATCCATTTAATAGCTCTCAAAAATTGTTTGAAGAGTGAGACATGAGCATATGGATCTCTTGATCCATAATACTTCTAAGAAACACATTTAGCTACCTAAGATGGTCGCATTCATCATGTTTTTGCAACAATTCTCATGACTCGTGGCTCTCTTGCTAGGGTGTCTCGAACCTCATAACCCCCCATTAGGGACTCTAGTTGGAGTTATTTATGTGGTTTCCTCCTCAAGATGCACTTCTCTTGATTTTGTCAAGGTAACCGAGTCTGAGAAAATCCATACATCGAGCAAAAAAAACGGAGCATGTCATTTTTTTAGCAAAAGTAAAGAGTATTGTAGCACAACTTGCTTTTTTAATTAAGCTTACGGCCATATTGTCAAGTGGGAGAAGTAGAACAAATTGACCAATCCATAGAGCATTCAAAACTCTAGCGCATGAAGGTGATCACTGCTACAATATAAATTCTACCTGATTCAGCTACATAGGCTATCAAAACTCCAAGCACCCCTCTTGCAAAGGACATATAATCTTCATAGAGGATCATAAACCCTAGCTCAAGACACCGATGCTATGCTGAAATTTTGGCCCCACCCAATCCCTCGAGCAACTCCAAGTTTGTTACTATATCCTAGTGCACAAACTCATGAGCTGTAGAGTCCAACCCAAGGACACAAAATTATACAAAGTACATGTGTTTGCAAGGCACCTATTGAGACGTTGGTTGTCTCTTTTTTGGGAATCCTCTCAAGTACAACAAGGGAAGTGTGTAATGGTCATAGCATATGTCACCCCTTTTAGAATGGACCCAGGTGTAATCACAAGTACAACAAGGGAAGTGTGTAATGGTCACAGCATATGTCACCCCTTTTTTAATGGACCCAGGTGTGCTCACATGAAAAACATGTGATGCAGTAGGCACCAATATAACCTCTCTCACTAGCTATGCTTGCATGCTTTGGCCCAATGATATCCTGTTATTGAAGTCTTTGGTTAATTTTGACCTCCATCTAACATCCTTTCCATCTCTAAATTTAGCACGAAAAGGGATGTGGTTCACATTGCCCAGTAGGGCGGATTTGATTGCATTGTCGCGTTATTGCCTTACAACACAAATCCATTTCTACAGTATCTCAATCTTTCATGAAAGCGGGTAGGTTCCCTCTTCCACAACCCACGTCCTCGGAACTGGTCCAAGGGGTCCAATAATCATCTCATCAATATTCCAAGCATGAGTGTTACTCTCGTAGCAAAACCATACCAACCCCTCCACAATTCCTCCTCGTTTGGCCCCCACAGTGGGATATTTTCTCCTTTCCCAACAAAAGCAAGGTGCAAGGACACTATTTTGTATATTATCCATATTTTTGTTTATGAACCATCCACTACGCACATTTTCTCCAGGAAGAACACCAAAACATGTCATTTTTTTGTCAGGATCCATGCGTCTTATTGCCCAAACTGTTTGAGGCACCTTCTTCTCCTGTAAAAGACTCATAGAGGCAGAAGCATTTTTCTTGACATGTGGTACACTGTAAATTGGTGTAGTGATAGTAACAAACTCTAGTATGTGGTATCCATCTTCAAGAGTTTCATCAAGGTCAATAAAGATTGGCCATGATTTTCACACACTCTTTTCCAGTATTGTATCTCTATTAATTTTTGGACATGGTATTTGCATTTCTAGAATTGTTGATTGAGTGGCATCAAAAAGTTTCTATTTGATGAACACACTGATTGATTGCTCATAAATCTAGCTGGCAGGTTTGCTATCATTGGTCCTATGGATCATCGAATGCCCTTCAAGTAGGCATTGTAACGTACACTTTGAAAAAATGCCAGTGAGATTCATTAAATCGATTCCTTCCCTAGAAGAATGGACACTCCACATTGGTACATCTTAAATTCCCTCCACACTGACTAAAGCAAAAAGTTCTCTAAAATAAATCATTGCTACACATTACATACTCTGTCCGAACATGCCCATTAAATCTCTTCTGCATCCCATACATAATCTTTTTATGGAGGAAGGTCATACGCAACATATCCATCATAGAAAGTTGGCATTTCTAGAACTTTAATCACATTCTGAACAAATGAGAGTGCAATATATTTTTTTTTTTGTAAAGGAAGAGAAAAAATGACATCGTTGATGCATATACCGCCATCATCAATTATCATCAATAGGAGATTCTTTTGAGCCAGCATATGTTGCTGGCAGGTGTTGATGTTCATCATAAAGCACCTTGTAAAATTGTGAGGCTTCATGATCTAACAAGCAAAACAAATCATTTGCATCATTGCATACTAGTTCTAGTTTAACTTGCTCACCAAGCAAGGTAAGTGGACGCAATGAGAAGTTACCATTTGCTAATTCAAAATGCTCTTTCAAAGCCTTCACAATGATATTTTGATAAGAGTTATCAAACATAAGCACAAGTTTTTGTTGATGCTCTAGGCCAAACATCCTGATATGACGACTCATATGGTAAAAGCTGCACAACAATCGTCTAGAGGCTAGATAGAGATTACTTTTGGTAGAGAAGACAATCTCTTGGGAAAAGATAGTAACAACCTTTTCTTATATGTGCCTTGTTCTTAATGATACTAAGTGTGAAAACGACAAAACTTAGGGCAAAGACAGTGGTGAGTATATTTTTTCCCTTTTGTTCATCAATCTAAACAATGCAAGGCCTCTACTCAACTCTGAACATGATTAAAAAAAAGAAAAAAAATATTATATATAATTCAGGCAATTATTGATAGAGAAAGCATACACCTTTATTTTTTATTACATTATTGCTTTAGGGTTTCATGCGTACTTTTGGAAATGGAAATATTTTCTAAGGTCTTGTTTATCGCCAAGGCCTGTGACTCAACATGGAGTCGTCTGTGTAAATGTGGCATGATCATCGCCTTCCTGCAGACAACTCAATGGCTCCCAACTAGTGACCGTGGACAAGGCATGAGCCTCGGCCAACCTACTTAGTCTCTTATAGCAAAGCAAAAGATAAGTTTTCCATTGCTTGATCGAAATTGCTTTGGAATGGAATGTATCTTACTGTCAGGATGAGTAAACAATGCAAGGTCGTTCGTAGTGTTAACTGGTCCCACGTTGGTGCGGTACTGCTTTGAGCTGAAAACGGGCTCCTTTGGTTATGAAGGTTATTAAGGTAATAGGCCCAACGTAGTCACTTAGAGCGCTTCCCCATATATCCAAATTGGAGGCACGTCCAGTAGGGGTCCTTCTTTCCTTGGAGGGCCCTCCATCTGGTAAACGGCGCCCCATACAGTGAGTGAATTGCATTAACTCCAGGCATCACGGTTCTTTTTTTTTTTTCCCAACCTACGGCGTTACAACCAACCTCATCGGCACTCCTTGTATGGCATGACAATCAACCTCATTGGCGATCCTACTTTATAAATTCTTGTACTTCTTACTCGTGTACCTACACACGCATACACGTTGAAGCTCCTCTCTCTCTCTCTCTACTTTATAAATTCTTGTACTTCTTGCTCGTGTACAGATATCTAGCTCTGACACACGCTGAAGCTCCTTCCTTCCCCCCCCCCCTCCCCCGCGTTCTCTCTCTCTCTCTCTCTCTCTCTCTCTCTCTCTCTGATCACGCTTGCTCGTCCCCACCCCAGGGGCATGATTCCCATTTGTCACAAAACCTCCTCTCCCTCATGCTTGCCTTCACCTTAGCTTTTGTGCACACACAGAAGGACCCCCCCACTCCGTAAATGGTGGTCCATTCTGCGATATGGACACCTTGCATGAAGTCCTTGGCACAGCGATAATTGTGATTTCTTTAGCATTGCACTTTTGGGTGTCAAACATCTCCACACATGGTCTTCTCCCAATCGACAGTGGATCTGATCTTTGCAATGACCACGACCCGATCATTGAAGCTACAATTTCAACGATCAATTACATCATCGCCCTTGCGGTATCCTATCGGCAACGAAAGAGTTCTATTGTTGGTGTATGGTATGTCAAACCTCAAATCTAGCATTTCTGGCATACTTTCTTTGACTACACAAAGGGTGACAACATTCACTTCAAGGAAAACTTGCGAGTTCCATAAAACTGCTTCAACTCCGTCTGCGCTTTGGTGCAAGGCGACCTTCAACAAAAATCAATTCCTTGAAAGATAGTAGATACAGTGCCCACAAGGGTGCCTATTGTGCAGAGGAAGGTTGCTTTGTCCCTACACATGCTCGGCATTGGAGGGTCGGTTCATAACATTGCTAATGTGTATGGTCTTGGGTGATCCACTCTTAGTGGAGGTTTTAGACAGTTCATTGAAGCCATGATGCGACATGGGAGCACATTCATTCGCTGGCCAACCACACCACAAGAAAAAGCAACTGGTGAAAGATGGCTTTGAAGCAAGGAAAGGCTTCCCCAATTGTTGCAATGCAATAGATGCAGCACACATAAACATGGAATTTGCAGATGGTGAGCTACACGCACATTGGTTCGATAAGAGTCGTAATTACTCTATGATATTGCATGCAATGGTCAACAACAACTTGCATTTCCTCGATGTCATGTGTGGTATACCCGATGTCTGCAATGAAATCCGTGTGCTACGGAATTCATCATTGTACAGGAAAGCACAAACCAATGTGATTCTCGATGACCCGAAAATTATGGTGGAGCAGCATATCGAATTCAAGAATACATCCTAGGAGATGGCGGTTCAATGAACCTGCCATGGCTTGTCATACCATTTCCTACTGTAGAGTGCGATATATCTTACAGTAGTTCAACTACAAACTTTTGAGTACACAAATTGTTGAAGAGTGAGCATTTAGTAGGTTGAAACAGATGTGGGATTATCTACAACAAAGGGTGAGACAACCAAACGTGGCGATCTTGCCAAAAGTCATTGCCACCTGCTCCAGAGTCTACACAACATATGGGTGGACATTGGTGTACCGTTCAATGATGATACCATTGTCGATGATGAGAAAGCTCCACAACCTGTAGGGGTTGCTGAGGATTGACCACCAGAGACGTCCTCCTCTCTTACATGCAAGATGGTCACATGGACTAGTTTGTAGTATTCCGTAATCAAGAATTTGACATGGACATTGTTTTGTTGTCTATACATTGTGAAATGTTTCATTTGAGTGCCTCCATATTTGTCCACTTTGGACCTTTATCTAGCCACTGCGAGAGAGAGAGAGAGAGAGAGAGAGAGAGAGAGAGAGAGAGAGAGAGAGAGAGAGAGAGAGAGAGAGAGAGAGAGAGAGAGCATGTTCATTTTCTTACTAACATGGTGCCAATAAAGTGTTTAGAATCAACATATCACAAACATTTCTATAGTTAAGTCATTGTCCCTTAATTTTAAGTGGTGAACTACCTCTTTTGGTGCTCCCAATGTCCCCTTTGCACCCCTATAAAAGAGAGAGAGAGAGAGAGAGAGAGAGAGAGAGAGAGAGAGAGAGAGAGAGAGAGAGAGAGAGAGAGAGAGAGATCAATGTTTGTAGATTTGAAATTAATGTCCCTACCTCTTTTGGTGCTCCCAATGTCCCCTTTGCACCCCTATAAAAGAGAGAGAGAGAGAGAGAGAGAGAGAGAGAGAGAGAGAGAGAGAGAGAGAGAGAGAGAGAGATCAATGTTTGTAGATTTGAAATTACTGTCCTTACATATTAAGTATTTCTCCCAATGATTCATTTAGTTATTGAGAGAGAGGGGGGGGGGGGGGGGGGGGGGGAGTGAGAGAGAGAGAGAGAGAGAGAGAGAGAGAGAGAGAGAGAGAGAGAGAGAGAGAGAGAGAGAGAGAGAGAGAGAGAGAGAGAGAGAGAGAGAATGCACGGTGCACAGTGTGTGGGAATTCAACAGACACACAAAATATTTGACCTTTAGCAGTCACACAAAATATTTGGCAACTTTGCAAATTAAGTAGGCTTGATGATTCAAAAACACACTAGGGTAAAGATGCCAGTTAAAAGACGGGTCCCTTTTTACCGACCCATCGACCCCCAAAGATAAAGGCACTTATGTTCCATCTTTGAGGCAT
This sequence comes from Adiantum capillus-veneris, assembly GCF_014529385.1. Classification (NCBI taxonomy): domain Eukaryota; kingdom Viridiplantae; phylum Streptophyta; class Polypodiopsida; order Polypodiales; family Pteridaceae; genus Adiantum; species Adiantum capillus-veneris. Next base: position 1,056,622 of record NC_140956.1, read on the forward strand.
CAGTGTAGACATAATGCAGTGGTTATACAGCACGCTCTTAAGTCTGGACCATCAGATTGAGCGCCCGAGCCTTGTTGGCTACATCATCTCTAAATACCCCCCTGCAAGTGCTCCTTTTGGTACTCGATTTTGTTACATAAAAATTTGTTTTCTGTTCCGATCTTCACCTGTGGAGCTCATTTTGCACTGAGGTTTTTGCTGGAGATTCTTGCTATATACTGCTTTCTTTTGTGCCCCTCCATGCTGGATTTGGTGAAAAAATGCACTCGCGAGGCCTCGCCGACTTAAACTAAAAGCTTGGAGTGTCCAATTTAAAGAGCATCCCAAAAGTGAACATCACATCCATTGTCATGCACTTTGTTCTCTAGCAAGTACTCAATGCAAGCATTGATAAATAAGAAAACACCTAGGAATGCTACCCACAAGTACTACTCTCTCCGTATCACTAGGGAGGTATTGGAGTCGGCCCCTCAGTTCAAGGATCCACATATTGCATTTGCACTGTCGAACGAATGGCTTCATTTCCCGCCTCCTCAATTTCCAAGAGTCTCTTCTCCTAGTTTCTTCACGTGAATCCTTTCGGTCCTTTGAACTTTACAACACCATCGCCAAATTCTTCATCGAGTCCACGAGCTATTTGATGTTGCTGTCATTCACCTGCAAGCGCCACTTTTGCTTGATCCCTCCCGAGCTTTCTTTTGTTGATGCATCACTAGGCCCACCACCATTGTTTGTATCACGAGGTGGTGTTTGTTGCTCGCATGTGCTATCACTGTCGGTAGGCATGGTGTGGTTGTCTTCTTTGTTGCCTACAGGCCAAGTAGTTGAGAAATTAGGGTGAAGATAGCAATGCAAAAAAACAATAGCGAAAAAAAAACAAGGGCCAATTTTCACTGGAACTTGCATACCTAGGGCCGTCGTGTCATTCTCCATAGAGTCAACTAGCAATCCCCCAATGTCGGCATTTCAGTCCTTGCCAAAAAGCATCTGCATTTTGTTTGTAGAATTTGAATGGAAAGTCTTCTATAGGAAATCCTTTTGTGTGTCGCATTTGCCAGTAACTAGAACACCCAGAGGGAATCTTCTTCTCATAGTCATTGAGCCTATTGAATAGGGAGTGTACTTTCTCCCACTTTGCTGCATTGGGCCTTATTATGCATGACGCCTCGTGCTTGACAAGTCTCAACAACCACTTGCCAACGGTTGCGACGACGAGTGCATTCATAAAGCCCTCCTTCACTCTGGCATACTTGTACTTCTTTCTTTGCCTCGACCAAATTGATGATCGCATGGACATGGAACCGCCAATTAGTTCGTGCAGTAATTTTTGGTAGTAGGGTCAATGAAGGGGCTGGTGCTCCCTCAACTAAGATGTTGCTATCACTAGGGATAGCGATAGGACCCAACCTGCTACCTGATGCTGGATGTGCATACAATGGCAATGACATTGTGGAAGGCAATGGACGCGATATTGAAACCAAGGATGGTTTTACCAGAACTTGTTGCACCCAAGGCAAGAGGATTGATGGTTGGGTTAGGGTGAAGTCCACTATCTACGAAGGCCAATCAAGGAGGTGTTGTTGTAGGCCCCCAAGCATATGAGCCGCCTAGGCCTCCGATTGGCAATCCTCCTTGTTGTGGCTACAAGCTATACCCCATTTTGGTGGAGTTTTCTTGAGGTGATCCCTTTTGTGGTGCCATTGGATGGATAACCAATGCCAGCTCTTCGATCATTGGCATCGCTTCATCGAGTAGAGACTCCATTGGTGGGATGGAAGAAGGTACCTCCTCGCCATCGTTGCTCCATTCATTGTTGAGATCCATTGATAAACTCTCTCGAGACGACCTGGTTGCAAAAAAATAGAGAGAATCATTGCAAAAAAAAGGAGAGGATCATTAGTGACGTCAGTATGCAGCAGCCCTCCATCGCATTGTGTAGACAACCTTGCAAAACTATGACCCGTGTACCAAACGAAAAGAGTGTACACACTCATGTGAAGAGATAACATTAGTTACTTTAGTTTGATTTCTTTATCGAGATCATAGAAATGTTTAAACACTCATCATAACAAAAAAATTTCTTGTCAGTAAAGCACAAACTCAATTTATTACATTATCAAAATCATGGAAATGATTCACCACTAAAGACAACAAAATAATGGCATCCAATTCTAAAAATTAAAGCACAAACTCATTTGAAACTACTTGCATGGAGGCAGGGCCATAAAAGCCTTTGCCATTGAGGAATAGAGGAAGGCAGGGATGCTAGCGATATATATATATATATATATATATATATATATATACATATATATATATATATATATATATAGAGAGAGAGAGAGAGAGAAATACTTTGTTCGCTTGCAACCTTGCAACAGCAACCAACACTATGGTGCACTCCCACTATAGTGCCGCGAGAGGGATGAATGCAAGCGTACAACACAGTCATCAATTTAGTAGAGAGGTGCATGGTTTCCAAATTTATCTTCCTGTGACAATGCAATCACCACTGCCACTTGGCAATCTAGAGGGTGGTGTGGAGGGTGGGTGAGGCACCCTCAGTGAAACTCTGGGTAGCTCCATCAATCTCGATGGAAGCCTCTCCACAATTGCTATGGAACTCCCACACCATGCGGAGATGTCCCTCCACAACCACCTCCAAGGCCCCTATGGGGGAGCGCTCTTAGAGGCCTCCCCCGTAGAGCACATTTAGAGGTCCCTAGGTGTACTTAAGGGGTTGTTAGCGGGCCGCCACGACGGACGTCTGTAGCATAGCTTTTTGTACTAACATAATGTCTTGAATATGCAAGGAAGCGACTCGGGATGGGGCACGGAGATTTAATGAGAGTGTCAATCTCACCAAAGTGAACTCAGAGGCCTATTCATACTACGACAACAGCAAATCAACAACTTCTTAGTCAGAAAATCAGTCTACGTCCAATCTCACCACTCTAGGTTATCACGTCTTTTCAACATCTAAATGAATTTGGAATGCAGTGAAAGTTAAAGAGAGGTATTACAACACCTAAGGGCACAATCCTACCAAGTTCTAAGTCATCTGGGCAGGTACATAAATCATGATCCATCACAAAAAATGTGCAAAAAACTGAAACAAAACTACACGAAAAGGTCCCCCTTAAGCATAGAAACACTTATCCAAGGTCAAAACATCAAAAAACAACCATGTAAGACCTCAAATCAATGCATTTAGCTCACAGACAAGCCGCCGCGAACCACAGCATAATTGAGAATGATTACACTTAGATTGTAGAGCAAGAGACAAGGAACACAATGTGCTATTCGGAATCGAATTCAAAAATATCCGACAAGGACATTAGGAAGAGGATGGGGTCCAGGAGGGCCTCTTTATTCGCCATGAGATTATAGAGGTGATTAACCTTCTGATGAATAGGTGCATGCCATGTGTGCAAGAATGGTGGGTGTGTAAGAGAGATGTAAGAGTGGTCAAAGGATGCACTTTTTCCTCCCAAAAAGGGGGTGGACAACTTAATGATTTTTGGCCCTCTATAACTGCTACATACGATATTCGATTTAAGCGGAGATTATAGTTGTCGATTCAAGCTCTTTTCATAGATATGTTATTCCCTTCGAAAAATGGTGGTCTTTACTATCTCTCCGTCTACTGCTTGAGATCTTTTGAGGAATATATTGGCAGGTATTGCTTCGAGCACCTGTTCTGTGATATGGGCCTTCTTATTTGAGGATATATCTATGATCTCATATGGAACTACTCCCCACTCTCTTTGTGCTTTTCTTCGAGGCATCTTGAGGTCAGTTTCAGATTGGAAACATGATTTAGCAATTGATCAAAATTGTCAAAAAGTTGAAGAAAACGCAAATTTGACCATAAAATGAAAAATGAGTATAACTTTGTCAAAACTACCCTAAATTTGACCAAATTTCACCAATGCATCTAGAATTACTATAGGCACAAGGGCATAAAATAATGGATGAACTATGGCAGAAAGGTACATGATTTGTGATCCATGTTGGGAAGCATCTTGCAATTTCAACTAGTGGAGGTTGCTTTTGGAAAAATATTGAAGATCTGATGATACCTTCTGGTAGGGCTCATCAAGATGGTGCCTTGGTCCACAAATTTTAAGATTTGAATCATTGGTTTGGTACTTAGGTCAATTTCTAGAAATCATCCTCATACTTAGAGAAATTTGGCATTTTGATGTCGATTTTGAAATCCAAATGACTTGAAACTTCATGGCTAGGCTTTGTTGGATACTCTGAGCCAGATGATATGAATTTTCCTCTGGTTAGGCAAAAAGGAACATGGATCACGAGCCATGTTGGGAGGGATTTTGGGACTACCTCTTGTACACATGTTTCAATAGGTCTTCCTAGCACACTGGTGAAATATTTTCAAATTTGGACATGTTTTTCCTGTGTTTACTCAATTTCCCAATTTATGGCCATGTTTTTTCGTCTTGACGATATTGGTTTTTTGGAACCACTTTTGGGCACTTCCTTTGACTGACATCTGTTATTGCCTTGATTCTGGATGATTTATGTGTTAAAATCACTGCTTTGCCTATCTCCCCTCCAACTTTCATCAGTTTCTGGATCCATCTGAAGGGGGAAATTGATCCAGGCAATCTGCATAACTTTGCAGGTATTCTTTTGCTTTGCTTTGACCAGAACTAGACCTTTAATGTTACATCTCCTTGATGCTTGTGATTCACCCTCTTTCGGACTCCCTTTTGTTTCAGTTGGCTTTGGAATAAAGCCCCAAGATGTTTCAATTGCTGCTCTAGCTAGTGGGGTAGCTTCATATCCTTCTCCTAACCCTACTCCATAATGTTTTTGCTCAAAACTAATCATTTTTTCTTTGATTACTTCCAAATGACCATTTGCAGACTGAAGGTAACAAACCATCAGGATTACATGATTTTAAAACCCTTTTTTGTGACTATTTTTGCATAGTCAGTTATACTTTTGCATCCCCCAGCTAATGAGCGACTCCTGCCTTGATTTTGTCATCAAGGTACATGGATTGCGATCCATGTTGGAAAGCATTTTGAAATTCCAACTAGTGGAGGTTGTTCCTGGGCATATGGGGATGCTACTGTGAAAATTTCTCTGATTTTAGGGTTTGAGGAACATGGATCGCGATCCATGTTCCACCACCTTTTGCAATTGTTTTTGCACACAATGATTTTGCATGTTACCAAGGTCTACTGGTGAAAAGGTTTTGGTTTTGGGTAAGTTTTGAACTCCCTCATTGACCTTGAGAACTTACAGATTTTGTGACTTTGATCTGCTCTAATTTGTTGTTTTGGTAATGTTGGTGCAATGTGGAGCATACACAAATGTTCTTGTAGGGTTAATGATCATATGTGCTGAATCTGGTGGAGTAAGAGCTATCGAGGTGGTCGCAGCAGGCAGAAACAAAGCGGAAAATCCTATGCTTCTGTGGTTCTCTCTCTCTCTCTCTCTCTCTCTCTCTCTCTCTCTCTCTCTCTCTCTCTCTCTCTCAGAATGCAAATGAGCTTATGTTGCTCCATTTGGCTATATGTTCCCAATCTACCCGGAATACCCCATTCATACTTACCTCCATTGATCATATCTTGTTGTTCATATCACGTGTAATTTGAACCATTCTTCATTATGATATTTGATCGACAAATGGCCTTTAATCTGCAGTTTTGATTCTGTAGAAGTTGGCTCAAAATCCGTCGTGTGCCGAATCTTTCAATATTTGCCATGTTCAAAGCCCTTGCTTTGAAGTTCAATTCCGACTTTCCTGGCTCAACTTATTAATTTTTATTGATTATTTGGCATTTTTAGCTTTTTAGTAAAGAAAAATTACTTATAATTATTATTAGTTGGCCAAAATTTTACCAAAATTAGTGTAATCACTCATACACACATATTCTTAACCGGGCATTTAGATGGTGTCAATATGGCTCATGGTTATGCCTGCTAAGAGTTAAAAAGCTCTCAAAACTGTTAAAGGAAAAGGAAAAGAAAAGAAAAGAAAAGAAGACAAAATCATGAGTATCTTGCTACGTTTTCCCCCCTTCCTAGAGTGAGTCATCACAGACGAACATGTGTCAAAGTGCATGGGTACGAAGTATGTGACTATGCATAGCCATGTATTGTGGATCTATGATGCGAATTGAGGATATGCAAGGGTAACAAAGTGTTGTGCAAGATATGGGTTCTGAACAATAAGTTGAGTGGCTTTTGAATGTGAAGTTAGGTTAAAGCTATGTGGACCGAACATAAGTAATTGTAGAAGACGCGCTCTTTGTTTGACAGTGGCCTCTAGGAGTTTTGAAGTTACATTGTCTTGTGATTGACGGATCTGTTTTGGTCGTCACTGAAATCGCTTTGATGTGGACTTCAGGGTTGAGGCAACGAGTGAGTGAGTCTTTTTCGGTTTCCATACCCACTTGACTTCTTGTGGTTGTCGATGTTGAGATTGGATTAGCCTAGGTTGGTTGACAAAAGCCTTGGGTGGTTTGTCAAGGGTGGGTTTTGGTTGATACATCGTAGGTGGACTTGCATTGCCATGTCGTTTGGGCATCCATAATTTCTCCTGATTGGTTTGCATAATGGACTTTTCTACCCAGATTTTCCTGACCACTGTTTGAGAACATCGCTGGATTGGAGCAGGTGTGGATTTGAGAGGCTCCCATACGTAGTCTGATTGTATAAATGGTGTGGAGAAAGATTGTCATCTTGCCTTATCTGCAAGGTATAATCGCGCCCATTTGGTGTGGCTTGATAAGTGCACATCCATGGCACTCCGAGAATAACTGCTTCATTAAGATCCTTATCCTCGATTACATGAAACTGATGAGGATAAACTGTTCCATCAACAGGTATTGGAAAATTGACATGTCCCAGGCTGTCCATTGTGCCTTTGTTTGCCACTTTGAACCCCACAGTATTTGACGTTAGAGTTTCCTTTGTTAATTTCCTGAAAGTGGAGTAGTTGACAACATTCACTCTTGCCCCTATATCCACTAATGCACGCTCGATGATGCCATCGGCAAGTTGCAACATAATGCGTAGATCAATGTCACCTAACTAGGTAGCCTCCATTTGTATGGATCCTATTGGAGGGGAATTGGTACAATTGTTTTGTTGGTTATTTCTCTGAAGTTTTGCCCACTCCTTCCGCTTTAATATTCTGATTTTGGCTTCTTGTTGTTCTTGTTCCCAAATGTCATGGGCTCGACTTCTGCGCTGATCTGTGGCATGTATTGTTTGGAATTATTATGGTGTCAGTGGAAGAAGATATTTCTTTAATTTGCAGCCACTCATCCAATTAGGCATCTCCTCACGTGCCAATGTTGCAAGCTTGATGGCACCACTTTGTGATATATCATGTATTACAAAAGGCCTCATCCCTCGCTTTTTTATTTTTTGGAGTGTTGTTTGAGGGTATACATCAAAACGTAATCCCCTTTTTGGAACTCCTTGCTAATCACATGTTCATCATGGAAAACTTTCATTTATCTTTTCTGAGCATGTATCCCTGTTTCCACTCTCATTCTAGTTTTATCTAATTGTTCCAAGGTGTCTAGTCTCTCTGATAGCTCGTGTTTTGATTGAAAAAGGAGTGGTCCCGATGGAACTTTTAAAAGCTACTCTGTAAGCCCATAATGCAGTGTGTAGCTTTTGATTTCAATCATTTCTTGAGTCACTAACTATTTTGGTGAGCATCGTGTATAAGATTTTATTGGTGCTCTCAGCTTGTCCGTTAGATTGTGGGTGAAAGGGTGCTGATTTGCGATGGATCACCATGAATGCGTCAAGTAAGCTTTCAATGATGTTGTTCAAAAAGCGTGTTCCTATATCACTCACTATTTCAATGGGTAGACCATATCTGAAAAAGATATGTTCAAAAAGAAATTGAACCGTAGTCTGTGCATCATTTGTCTACGCTGCCTTTGCTTCCGTCCATTTAGTCATGTAATCTATTGCTACTATGATGTATTGTGCATGCAATCTATATGCAGGAGGTATGATGGGGCCAATAAAGTTGATGCCCCATTTGGCAAAAGCGCGTACTCCCATCATTGGCCATAATGGCATTTCATCTCTCCATAGGGATGGTTTTGTGCGATGACATTCATCACATCGTTTGACATAGACCTCTACATCCCTGAATAGGGTTGGCCACCATATACCTGAGTGAAGCACTAGATTTGTATTTTAATTAGCAGAGAAATGTTCCCCTGACTGGTCCGAGTGTGCTTGTTCTAGGATAAATAAATATTCGCTTTCTGTACCACACAATCGTAATTGTTCGTCTATCCCTTGCCGGTATAGTTGGTTTGCAATTAGCAGATAATGTTTTGCGTCTTCTGCTACAGTTCTCATTCTCGTGTTACCCCATCCCTTTGGGAAGGTCTTGTTTTTTAAGTACTCAATTATGTGAGTACTCCATTTGGGTGCTTGTACTACTCAAAACAGGGTGGCATGTTCCATTGGAGGTTGCTTTGTATAGATATCACATGATTTTACATAAGTATGGACGTTGTTTTCCATGTTTTGCTATTAGACTCGTAGTCTCTTTAGTCTTTGGTAGGTTTGTGTTTCTCCATTGTGAAACCCTATATGTTGTATATGAGTCTGTTTGAGGTAGTATTCGTATTCATCTGGTTGTACACATAGTCTCAAAATCCCATCCTTTTCGTGCTTGTACAATCGTCCTGCTAAAAGCTAGAGATTTCTTGTTTGATGTATTATTGATGGTTGTCTTTCCACCTGTAATGATGCGATTGTGAGTAGAGGGATGATCTCTTCACTCCACCTCGGAACCATTTCAATGTTAAATAGGTACAAATCTGGAAGATCATCATCAATACCTTCAGGTGCTTCCCCATGGAACAATCTTGAAAGATAATCTGCTCGTGTGTGTAGAGTCCCCTTTTTTACTACTACTTTGAAATCAAACTCGAGTAATAGTATAAACCAGTGAACAATCCTTCCAATGTTGCGAAGTTGTTTACCAGATATAACTGTGCTTGATGATCTACGAAGAAAACGAGCTAGTTTGCAAGAAGGTAGTGTCTAAATTTTTTGACAGCATAATTATTCCTAAACCTTCTCTTTCCGTAGTGGTATAATTTTTCTCCGTGTTGTTCAGCTTCCTACTAGAGTAGCAAATGGAAAATCCATTTTCTTCTCTCCTGGCTGGGCTAATATGCATCCTATGGCATATGTCGTTGCATCAACATATGGCATATGTCGTTGCATCAACATGAACGTGAGATCTTGCTGTGAAGTATTGAATCTGATTTACCCCTTGTAATTTTCTGTGGTAAAAACGCACATTTGTAAAGACCTCATTATGAGGAGAAGCCATCGTACGTGAAGAAAAATCACTCGCCGGGAATAAAAATCACTCGTCGGGAACCAAAATTTTAACGCCCAGCCTGTTGTCTGCCGGAATATTCCTTTTCTCCGGAATATTATGGCCGGACGGCGGCCGAAAAGTGATCAAAAAACGACCGGCTGGTGGTCGGTGGTCGGTGGTAGGTGGTCAGAAGTCGGAAGTCAATGGCCGGTGGCCAGTGGTCGGAAGTCAATGGCCGATGGCCGGTGGCCGAATTCAAAAGCGGACTTGTCTTCCCAAGGACGGCCACACATGGACGGATTGGAGGGTCCGATTTGGACTTATCTACACAAGGACGGCTACACATGGCTGCCTCTCATGAGATAGAGCAGCCCCTTTTGACCTATAAAAGGAGGCCATTTCTACACACATTACATAGTGTGAAGTTGATGCAACAAGGTGGTGTGAGGTGGTGAGAGTGAAGCAAGGCAAGAGCTCTATTAAGGGTATAATCTCTTTGTAACCTACTTCTTGTTTGAAGTCCTAAAGCCATTAAGTGGTTGCTTTCCCGTGGATGTAGCCCACATTGGGTGAACCACATACATCGTGTGTATCCTCTCTCTCTCTACTCTATAATCTCTTGTGTGTGAAAATTATCTCTCTCCATTAAGTAATCTACTCAATTATCTACTTAGCTACGTCATATTTCCTAACACTTGCTCCAATCAAGGGCTTGTAAAATTGGAGCATAAATTAATTGTTGCTTCAATTTGTGAAAAGCCTGCTCGCATTCTTCTGTCCATTCAAATTTAGCAATGAGGGCATGCAATTGCTTAGCAATTACAACATACATGTATATGAAGGGCCTGTAGTACCCACAATGTCCCATAAATGCTTGCACTTCTTTCATTTTCATTGCTCTCAATAGTGCGACAATTATTTTTATATTTTCTTGATGAGTGGAAATCTTGCTTTTGGACACAATGTTGCCAAAAAATTTACCTTGTCTTATCATGAAGACACATTTTTCAGCGTTTAAGAAAATACGATAAGTTCTGCACTTTTCAAAGACTTTCTCTAGATGCGTTATGTGATCACTTCTCAGGTGAGAATGAGCACAAAGATCATCCATGTATATCTCTAAAAATTGTCTCAAATATTCCTTGAATGCATGACTCATTAGTCTTTAGAAAGTGGCAAGTGCATTGGTCAGGCCAAAAGGCATTACCGTACATGAAAATATTTCCCACTCCGTTGCAAAAGGTGTCTTATGATGATCTTCTGCTTTGATGGTTAATTGGTTGTAGCCTGAGAACCCATCTAGAAAACTATAGACCCCCTTCCCCGCAACTCTCTCAATAACATGATATGTTATTGGTAGTGGATAGTTGTCCCTGATGATGGTGGCATTTACCTGTTTGAGGTTTACACAGACATGCTTCTTTTTGGGTACTATCACAATCGGGGACACCCAATCAGTGTGTTCAATCTCGTAGATAAACTCGGAATCCTTCAGTTTGTTTATCTCCTCCTTAATTTTCTTGACAAAAGTCTCATTATACGTATAAGGACGTTGTCTGTGTGGTCTTGCATCGTTTTTAAGGGGTATCGTGTGCTGACGGATCTCTAGGTCTATCCCCTTCAGGTCTTTGTATGACCAAACAAACACATCTTTATACCGTCTGAGTGTATCTATCAAAAGTCGCTCTTCTTCTTCTGTGAGGTCCGTGACAATGTATGCCGGTTTAGGTTCCTCGCTTGGTTCTGCTAAGTTTATCCATTTGGATTTTTCAGGCCCATCATATGAAGTTTCAGGCTCTTTTGGGTCTCGTTTGGATTTTTGCACCACAATTTTTCTATCTTGAATAGTGTACTTTTTGTAGTGGGATGGTGTATCAAACTTATCATCGTTTGATTCATCATTAGTTTCCAACTATGTTGTTCAAACTTCTTTCAAAGCTCGTTTCAATTCATTATACTTGTTTTTGCGCTCAGTTTTAGACAACTTCCTTGCTTTTTCAGAAAGACTTTCCATCTGTGATTTTTGTTTGTTCTTCTTTTTCAATTTTGTTTTGATTGAGTCGGATTTCAAGTACCTCTTCGATATCCCATCTTTAACGTAATCGGTTGCTTCAACCAACCTTAAGTACTGTGTTTTATCAGTTAATAGAGATACTGAATATTCTTTCGTTTTGTTTCGTTTGTTCATGCGTTTATTCCGATATCTACGCTGTCTTTGAGGATTTTAGTTTGAAAAATCATAGTAAATCACTTGTCGATCCTTCCGTTTGATGTCCTGATCTGAACTACTCGAAAGCTTGTTGTCTACGTTGTCCACTAACAGCTTATCCTTGGAGTCAAGGAATGCTTTCTCATCTGTTTGGTCATGGTCCCTTACTGAGATCTCATCCAATATGCGTCGACAATCTGCAACCCCTTCCCTGTCAGGGACTTAGGCTGACACCCATCATCTGGAATGGCATGATATCATATCCTTCCTCGTCACAGAATTCGGTCAGGGTCACCTCATTCTTGCACACATCAAGTGTGGCAAGTATCTGCTGCCATCCAAAAGGTTCAAACCTCTCTTCTAGAAACGGCTCTGATACATGTGTCTCGTCTTGTATTGACCTATCATGAATGCAATCCTCTTTTTTCAAACTACCACCCTCAGAACCTTCTCCTGTCCAATTATGAGCTTTGTTTTGTAGCCAAGCCGATATTTCTCCTTCTTGGTCTGTTATGGAGTTTAGTTCCTTCCCTGGGGTTCGTTCCACATCTCTATAACTATGGTCCGTGAGACTGATTTTCTGTAGATATAGTCATAACCCCAATCTTGTACCATTTTGAGCTGACGCATAAATGGTCTGCCCAATATGATATCAAAATTGCTGCTCTCATCGAAATTCATAATAGCGAAGGTGTGTTCATATGCAATTCCGCAAGAGGTTACTACAATTTGCTCCAAAATGCCAATAGGTCTCTTCAGATATCCATCCGCTAATTGAAGTTTTATTCTAGTTTCCGGAGAGCAGGTTTTTCCCATTTTTCCGACATTGCTTTGGTGGCTATGGCTATTCCGGCTCCACTATCCAATATCGCTATCGATTTTAGTCTTTGTACTCCACAAGCAAGGTCCTATTTCCTTCCTCACCTTCACAATAGTCTCCTACCTTGTTCACTGGCACTGGCTCATGTTTAGTTTGTTTTGAAGTTTGGGTATTCAATGTTTTTAGAAAATTACCAACCCTATTTTCTCCAAATTTTTTCTCACCTCTTCCCAAAGATGAGGTTTTATTTGAAGTAACTCAGATAGAGTTAACATACAACGGATAGGGGATGACAACAGCTCATGAAGAGTTTCGGTATCCATCATCTTAGGATTAGCCTTCCATTGAGATGGTATTTTCTTTACCTTTGATCTCGTTTCATGGTTGCCAATAAATAAAGGTAACATCTTCAACGACTGAGGTTTGTTGTCTTCTGATATCTCCGTACCTGTAACGTCGTACAATGATCAGGTATCACTTGGGTAGAGCTCATGCTCGAGGTGGATCTCCGTGATAGGTGTTGACTGAGAAACACTCAACCGCTTCTCTGGTTGCTCTTCCTTATCGCTCACAACTCTTAGCCACAATCTGGCTACAAGACTGTGTAAAGAGAGAGATGGAGAGAGCTTGAGCTCTTGCAAGCACACATTATGCAACGAAGAGAGCACACAAGGGAAATGGACACTTAAAACTGTTGCTTCTTTATAGCTCAAAATGATGATAAGGTCCACACCAAAAGTGAAAAATACAACATAATAACAAACTGTGTATAATGGTTAATGTGAGACCACTACTAAGTGAGCTAGCAAGATAAGGGGCCATCACCCGTGGTAGATTCATCATGTTGATCAAGTCCATGATCCTCGTGTCCACTACCTTAGAGCCCTTGTGACTTGATATTCTAGGTCACTTTAGCTTTGACCTTCAACATGTCTCTGTCTCTGTTCTCTTCAACAATTTGAATTTGTGAACATGAAGAGCTTTGAATATAAGGGCCACCTTCCATTTGTTTCACTCTTCTTTGGATCAAACCACCTGAATGCCACTACCGTTGGTTATTGTGTTGCACAATGCTATGGTTACTTTATAGCCATGATGGATTAGCAGTATGCATGGGAGGTCTATGATCTTTGGCTTGTTACTCCACCATTTGATGAGGAATGTTGCATATGGTTGTGTATAATGGGTACACTTATAAGATCATCTGGATAACTATGGAAAAGAGGTATGAGCAACAATGGATCCTGTGTCATCTTTAGCCTTCATTGGCAACATTTTTCAACAACAAATTTGAAGGACTCCCACCAACTCTACCCAAGAACTTCATCCTTAGTGTAGTTTACTTTCTCCTCAACTATAAGCAACACTTGCTCATTGAATGGTTTAACAATAACAAAGAAGAATTCCTGTCAATATTGATCATGCCATTGATGCTAGAATGTATCCATAGTAGTGTGCAACACAATAAGGGACAAGTAATTGTGGTAAAAAGGATCAATAAGACCATACCCAAAAATAGAGTGCGCACATGCTTTAAAGTAAAAACTCCCCTTTGTTTCAATTTCCAATCTCTCTCTCTCTCTTCTCTTCTCTCTCTCTCTCTCTCTATCTATCTATCTACCTTTGTATCAGATATTGTATGAGACCGCCCCCCCCCCCCCCCCCCCCCCCCAAAAAAAAAAAAAAAAAAAAAACCTTACCATCTAGTAGGTAGGGATTTTAGATATTTTTTTCAACACGCCACTTTTTACCTTTTGTACCCAGACATTGTACTAAATTCCACCGTGTTGTAACTTAGTGGTCTCATAGGTCAATTTGGCCTTTTGAAGACATTAATATAGCATTTCATCTCTCTCTCTCTCTCTCTCTCTCTCTCTCACACACACACACACACACACACACACACACACACACACACAACACATTGAGGCCATACCATAGAGACCCATGAGAGTTCATGAGATGATCACCATTGTATACACCTCATTGGCCCTCATGTGATAGTACCCCTCTCCATATGTTTTGAGATGATACGTATGATGTGATGTTGATGATGAGGATGAGGATGAGGATGTAGGTAGGCTTACATACCTACCAACTCTAGGCATCCTCGTTTGTTTTTATTTTTATGTCCTCCAAACATTGTAATAGTTTCACAAATGGATGTAACCTTTGGTCCTCGTAGGTCATTTTGGCCTAATATAACTTTTCATTTCATTTCATCATCTCTCTCTCTCTCTCTCTCTCTCTCTCTCTCGCACGCGCGCACACACACACAGGCAGCATGCAGTTCACAAATAACACACAAATTGCATTCCAGAGATGATTACAATCAATCTAGCATTTTGGTCCAATCAAAAGGAGCCCAATCTTTCTGAAAATTGAGGGCTGCCTCCTTCTGCTGGTCAAAAGTCTGTTGCTTGCGCCTTCTATGCATTTCCTCTTCTGGCAGCTTGAGCATGCCAATCACGACATTGCGCCCAAAATCACGTCTGAACTCCCTTTCATTGTCAATGACATGGACATATCCTGCACGCAATCCAAACTCCACATGGAAGTAAGGAAAGTTCTTAGGGATACTTCCCCGTAGACCCTTCACACTGGTGTCAATGAGCTTCTTGGCATCATGCTGACTCCATTCATCTTCTGCTTCGTCGATAGCCTAACGCATAAGCCATGCAAAACAAGTCAGCCATATGCAAACAATCAATTGAAGTGCCCTTTCTTGACTGAATTTTGATGAGACAACCATATTACACCTTTTTAAAATAAAGAGGAGCCTGTTTTGCTTCATCCGGGGGTAGAGGAATGCATTCAACCAGACAGTGACGGCACTGTTGAGCTAGATTGATTGCTGTTTCCATGAATAATACATCTCTTCCCTGCTTCGCAAACATTTGCAGGAGGCACTTCTTGTAATTCCGAAGCTCCTCCCAAACATCCTCATCCATATTGCGTGATGAGCCTTCATGCTGTGAAAGAGTGGATCAAATTTTTTTTTGCCAAACATTCAAACCAATGCAGCAAACTAAATTCAAAGTAAGCCCACTCATACTTGCATAGGAACAAGAAGGCAATGTCCATCTACAAGAGGCTCCCATGGAGGTAGCATAAGGTAGCAAGAGTTGCCTATGGAAATAGTCAGATGTTTAGGACGAGACTGATTGTTAAAGCAAAATTGGCAGCGCTCCTCTTGCGTGATGATTCGTTTGTGAGCTTGTACAGCCTGCTTGGCTTCTCTTTCCCCAGTCGTTTGATGTGCTTTTGCCTTCGCCCTCTTACGCTCAGTGTCGTGAAAACCGCCACTTACAGATTCATATTCCTCATCCACACACGTCGACCTTCTGTACTGCTTATTGTGCAGAATGCTTTTGGCAAGCCCCACATCTCCACTCTCATTCTGGCCTATTTTGTGTTTGTAATCACCAACGACACTTTTCAGGCTTTGCTTGTAGCCTGTGTT
The DNA here is from genome assembly GCF_014529385.1 of Adiantum capillus-veneris. Taxonomy (NCBI): domain Eukaryota; kingdom Viridiplantae; phylum Streptophyta; class Polypodiopsida; order Polypodiales; family Pteridaceae; genus Adiantum; species Adiantum capillus-veneris. The sequence goes on from NC_140956.1 coordinate 1,072,463, forward strand.
GGGCTCGTTATCGGTTTCTCTGAAGTCATCAGAACAAAATCAGACCACATATCATTCATTTCAGCTGAAAACTATAGTCAAAGCACTTCAGCTTTTGGCAAACAACCTGATGAAGTACACATACCCAAAAGTCTTGCTTCTGGTCGCTTCTTGGCTGCCTGAGAGCTCTTCCTCTTTCTTTCGTTTATCTTGCAGCTGATTCTGGATTAAAGCAGCAGTCTTTTAAACAGTTATTTCCTTTCTGCAATTAATCGTTTGCGATGAGTTTCTATGCAGTTGAAACACCTTTTTAGTTGTATCATATTTAGACATGTATCCTATTTTAATGAGGGTGCAGAAAAACGAGGAAGTGGTAGATATTAATAATGCTAACAGGTAGTTGGAAGTAAAATGCATGCAATGATGTCAATATGCTACGTGCAAAGTACAGTACATGGAGAGCAGCAGTTAGATACTAGCGCTCAGTTTGTCTTTCACACAATCAAGAGCCACATACCCTCATCTACTATACCATGTCTAAAGACCTTTGGCAAATTGTCAAGTACAAGATGCAAACAGCAGTGATTACCAAAAGCTCCTCCGCTTCCTTGGTCTTCCCTTGCAATCGCAGCTGCAAAGCTTTCGCTGCCAGCTGATTAGCACTCAGACCTTCAGATGGTGTAATCGAAGCTAAATCTGTAGCAGTTGATGTCCCTAGCCTCTCCATATTACGCTGGCCATTGCTTAGGTCGTCACATGAAGGAGATGTGTTGTCCTCCTTCGTGTTCCTGCCTTCATCCTGCTGAGTTTTTCTGAAATTTTGCAAAAAATTCCCGTCATTCTGAAATTGATTGAGTGCAGAGGCAGCTGTATTGAAAATTTCCTTATCCTCTGCACGCATTGATTGGCCTACCCCATCTTTTCTTCTCTTCCAGTAAAGGGATTCTGTTCTGCGTGGTTCTTTCATTCTCCTATCACCACTATGGACGTCCTTTAAATAGTCTCGACTACTCATGGATATTCTCTCCATATCTTTGTCCTTATCAGTGTCCATGTTTTCCTGCACTCCAGAAGTTTCTGTGCCTCTCTCTCCTAGCTTCAAATTTTCACTGCTCTTTCTTTCTCTTATTGCATGCAAATGAGCACGCGCATGTGCCGCTCTTTTTGCCGAAACACTGACTGTCATTTCAGCAAGTGAACCCCAACGTTCCTCCACAACCTTCAAGTAAAAGACATTAACAAGAGAAAAACACAATCTTAAAAAAGTAACTGTAGACCCCAACAGGGGGAATCAGGATGGATTTGCAGAATCGAAGAGATATGATCTTATGAGCTAACAAGGCACGTCAAAAGCTCCTAAATCAACTAGCTAGTTTACTTGAAGAGAACACTCACCATATCAAGCCTTTTGCCTTCACGTTCAGCTTGCTCCTTCGCCCTTTTCAAAGCTTTCAGCCTCCAACTTAAACCTCCATCTCCTACAATTGGTGCCTCGGGCCTCTTGCTTTCTGATGGGTAGCCATCTCCTCCGTCTTTGAGAAAAGGATTCAGTTCTTTGGGGTTTACATGCAACTTCTGCACACGAGAGTACACACACCAGTTAAAATCTACAACTCTCAGTATTCAAGATACACATGAATTGAGAGAGGGAGAAAGGGGGCAAGGGTGGGTTTTTTTTTTTTTTTTTTTCTTTTTTTTGGGGGGGGGGGGGGGGTGTTTGGTAATTTTTAAATTAGCTCCTTTTATGACCTCATCTATATAGCTGTCCTCGGGACTCCTTTTTACTTCTTGCTCGAGGATTCTGGTGCTTGGTGAAGGTGCTTGAATCATCCACTCTAAACCTGCAGCTTTTCGGGCAGCAGCAGACAGTTCCTTGATTGTCTGCTTGCCTCTTCAGGACTTGCACCTAGTAGCCAAGAGAGTCCTTGAAATGCTACAATGTAAAGAACTAAGCTTGGATTTACACGCACATACATTCAACAAATTCATACTTTTTTATTTTAGCAAATGAATTGAACCCTAGCATTTTTAATTGCAACCATACTGGTTTTTGAGAAATAGAAAAAGCACTCATCATTTACATACTTGTTTAGGGACTTTGCTTACCTGGTATGAAGAAGTCAAGGACACTTTCATTTTTATTGATAAGCATTATGGAGTTGATAGAAAGGAGATTTGCAAGAATTGCAGACAGAGAGAAATGAAATGTTATATTAACGTCTTCAAAAGGCCAAAGTGACCTATGAGACCAGAAAGTTACAATGTGGTGGATCTGATACAAAGATTAACAAGATGACAAAATGACAAAATAAAATACTATGGAATCCTGAACTGCTAGGTGTGAACTAAGCAGCTAGCTCGGATAGCTAGATCACAAGAGATCCAGCATCAGTCGCTGGCGGATCTCATCAATCTCCTCCATGGTAAGTAGTCTAACCAAGCGTCGTGCATGTCGGGCAAAAGTGATCCGAATCCTCTAATGCAGCCTCCGTCAATGCTGTGTAGTCCTCCATAGTAGTGGGCGTCTGAGAGTCATGCACATGCACCAAGCACATGCGCACACACACAGCACACAAACATAACTAACACAAAATTGTAAATAAGTCGTTGTGCCTTTGAGAAAAAAAAAAAATTGGCTTTTTAGATAGCAATTTTTTATCTTTGAGCAGCTATAAAAGTTGTACAATCATGCATCCTCCATAGTAAAAGCCTTTCGGTAAGTGAAATCACAGCTCTGATGTATCATACAGTAACATTGATGCCGGGTTGTACGCACCACACTCTGGCCCCCGGCCGGAGAGATAAAACTCTAGGAAGAGAATGGCGGACACCGTTTTTTTCTTTTCAAAATTCCCCTCTTTTTTATCATGATCCGTACTTTCTTTGCCCCACACACCTCTCTCTCTTTCCCCTCCCCCTTATTTTCTTCCACCGATGGGCCGAACCCGACCCTACCCCGTTTTTTCCTCATCTTCCCTCTCTCTCACTAATCCCATTTTCCCGCCTCCTTTTCCTCTCTCTTCCTTCTTCTCCCTCACTGTGTGAACAACCCGAAGGGGAGCCTAATAACACATTTTTTTTCCTTATATATACATTCCATCTTGACTACATTAAGAACCCCCCTTCCTCGCTCAGACGGCCGAAAGGCTAGCCTACCCCCCCCCCCCTCACCCTCACCCCTTGCGCGTCCCTCGGACAGCCCATAGGTGCATGTACAGGGTCTCTCTCTCTCTCACACACAACCCATACTCGCCCGCTCACTCCCGCCATCGCCACTCTCTCACACTCTCTCTCTCTTGCTTCCGGTGTCGGCACAAACAGGCCTGCAGGCACAAAACCCACTCAACACACACACACACACACACACACACACACACACACACACACACACACACACACACACACACTCTCACACCCTCACACACTCCCCCCCCCTTCAGCGCTGCCGCTCGTCACCCCATCTCCCTGCGCAGAAAAAATAGTATATATATATATATATATATATATATCATGCACTTCATTAAAAAAATCCCACCTCCTACTCCCGTTCCCACACACTCATCCAAACACGCTATATACACACACATATTCACCTATATACACATTCACAAGCTATACATACACACAAAAAAAACCATACATACACCCATACATGCACACACGCATATACGCACTCACAACAAAAGAAAGAAGAAAGGAAGCTATCGACACCAACATCGAAGGAAAGAAGGAGGCCAACTCACGCATCGCCAACACCAAGACAAGAAGTGGCGCCGAAGGCACGTCCCGGCAAACACAGAAAGGAGGTAATTCAAAACATCTCAGCTTCTCACGACAAAAACCGACTCCGGCAACACTAAAACCTCACACCGACTGCCCGAACCATCGACAAAATGTAAATACCCTAAAACCCCACTCTTCCCTAATAACCTAGCCATGGCTAGTGGATTGTAAAAAAAAAATTCCCCATCCCACCATTCCTCTCTCTCTATCCCTACCTACTCTCTCTCACTAGAGAGGCATCTAGGCCCTCTACATGCAATGACCAGTGGATAAGGACCACCCCTCAAGCCTATATAAAGAGGTCTCTGCTTAGCACAAAAGGGGGACATACACAAACAACAATGCACAGGAGAGAGGAGACACCCAAGAGAGAACACTCATGTGTAGGAGGAGCATACTAGCTCCATGCACGCTACAAGTAAGCATCATTAAGCACGCAGTGTACCCATGCTTTAGAGCTGATGGCATCATGTTTGGTTGCAAGCTTTGGGCATTTTAGCATGGGCAACATCATCATGATTCACCGCACCACGTTGAGCCACTAATCACGATCACTCTTTGCACATGAAGTAGTCGTTACTCTCCCACCAAGCAACATGAGCACGCTTGGATTGAAGCCATCGCTCCCAATGTTGGTGATGGACGTCGTCGGTGGATGCATCCTCTTGCTATTTCCCCTCAACTAACCCTCCCGCTGACTCAAAACCTCGCCATGCACCATATGGCGCTCGTATTCCACATTACAACCCTAATGCCAAGAGCCAGGTTTATAGTCGTCAAGACCATCACTTGTAAGTATCCCCTTCGCCAATAAAGGGTGTAATATTGTTTTGATCTTTTGAGTGCATTCTCGATTTGGGTTTCCTAGGATTACGGGATGTTTCGCTTCTTGTACACCACCCTACTCGTGCTCCATCATGTGAAATCTCTCCCACCAGTCAGTGTGCCCTATCCCGAGCTTTTCACGTACCTCTCTTGTGCACACGCTAATGATTAATGATTAGGCATCTTTTCTACAAGTAAACGGTTACCACACCACCATTTCATGTTGATTACCTAGAGGGCATTTCAATTTGCTACCCTAGGCCATGTATTTTGCGTCCTACCCACATTTATGCTAGGTGGTACCCCTTCCTATCCATAGGATCACTCTCACCTCGAGATGATGCTTGTGTGGTGTAGAGGTCACCCCATATGGCATGTCATTTCCGGCAATCATTTCTTCGTGCCCCCACGGAGGATCCTTTCATGAAACCCTCCAGTTTACAAGACTGAAACTCCTAAACTTTTGTGGAAGGGTGAAGAGCCAGCAGGGTTCGCTAACTAGACGACAGAAGAAGAAGAGCTCCAAGCACAACTAGACGAACTCCGCATCTCCATCGAAGCTCGAGTGCCAGGCGTAACGGTAATCGATTTGCAATGGGAGAGTCAACCAACACGCCAAACTCAGTGGATATACATAGGCCGGGTGCCAAGAAGAAGAAGGAGAAGGTCGAAACCATGTCCGCAACCTACAACCAACCCGCAACAACAAGGTGGAAGGAGCTGTGCATAATAGAGAATCAACACTATTCTACTTCGAGAATCGGGTAACTCAAGTCACCGAGGTAATTATCACATTCAATTTCCAAGTCGCACCTAATTCTGCAGCACAGATAACGAAAGCATTTGCTCACGCTCTCACTAGAGAGACTAGGGATCTATTGAATTTGTTTCAAGAAAGAACACCACCCTCGCCCACAAGCTTGGACAGTGACTAAGCATCTCTAAGCTTCACATGAATCAGTACAACCTACCTCAAGACAGATCACACATACCAACACGAGTACGCTCGATCAAGGTAATACTGGACTTGAAGGCTCACTGCCAGCACGTCATCGACACCATGCTGGGTGGGGAGCGGTTTTTTGAGGTTTTGGCATCACATCAGCCATTTGTCTTACCTTTGGTACAAGGCAATGTACCGTTTGAAGTTTTAATCTATGTCCTAGTATAAGAGTGTCATATGACACATCCCAACCCTATGTGTCCGTGGACAAGCTACACCACAGCAGGGTTCAGTCAGTTCAGTCAAGTCTGGATTAGCAGTGATCTGGCACTTTTGTGAGTCTATTCGTAGACCGTGCATACCCAGTCACTTAGCATAGATGCATATCCTCCGGTTGCACACAGCATGATCATCAAAATTCCCATCAGAATCCATTAGCATCAGTTAGGGGAATTTTCCAGTGCATTTAGCCTATTTTCCTATTTATTGGTTATTTTCACTTATTATTTTTAAGTGACTTTCCAACAAAAGTAGGTAGGGCAATTTTGCTAAGTTAATATATAAGCAAACCCAAGTTAGCACTTTCTGGCAGAAGAGGCAGCAGGAGCACATGCTCAACATGCACCTTCTCAGCAGAACCCCCGCAGTACCCTAGCGTTTTGGAGTTCCTTCATTGCCGGGCATCTTCAGCACTCGGCGTTTTTCCCTTGATCGCCAACATCTACAGTTCCCTAGCATTTGCAGATTCCATCTATCGCTAGCCCCACCAATAGCCTGGCGTTTTCCATTGCATCATCGCCAACTTGTTCTAGGCCCCTAGCGTTTTCCCTAGCGTTAGTAAAAACAGCCAGCATTTTTTATTTTCAGCATTAACACAGCAGAACAACGCAATTTTTAAGCAGATCAACAGTAGCAGATTCCCCCTAGATTGGTTGCAGATGATCCCTCATTTTCAACCATAAAAACGCAGCCAACACAGTCATTTTCAGCCACCGAAACAGTCCCCGAATTCAGCGATTAGAAGATCACAGATTTCAGCCATCAAGTCGCCGTTGTCATCACCGTCGTTGTCATCGGCATAGTCCAACTTTGCATCAGTCTATTGCATTCGCATTGTACTCATTCGTGCAATCAAAGATTAGACCACTCTCGCCGACGAGAGTGGGGCCTTCGGAGGAGGGTTTTACAACCTCTCGGTGTCGTATCTCTTCTCTCTCCTTCTCTCAGTCTCATTCATTTGCACGCACAATATCCACTCACTTTGTTCGTGACCACAGCACTCTACCAGACGGAAAGCTCTCTTTCCGTAAGAACTAAAAGGAACCTTGAGCAAAAAAGATCACTAATCTTGAGAAAAAACAACATTCATTCCGCTGCACCTAACAAAGAGGCTATACACGCCTCCTTGTAAAAGAAGGAAAAAAAAAAACTTTTGCAAGCTAAGCAGTGTGTCTTTCTAGCTCTCTCTCAGTAATCATGGCAAGTGTAGCATTTCCAACATTTAAAGGAAAGAAAGGGGAGGATTTGGTAACAGACTTCCTAGATGACTTTGAAGTAGCATGTGTAGTGAGCAACAAAGATACGGATGAATCCCGGGTTAGAATCTTTAAGCATCTCATGAAGCTAGAAGCTAGATCAATGTACAATGCACTTCCACAAGCAACCAAGGATGACTAGGAGCCCTTAAAAACCGCTTTTAAGAGGCGCTTTGGGAGAGGTACCACTTCAGAGAAGTTGTGGGACAAGTTGAGAGACTTGAAGCAGGAGGGTCTTTTGGAATATGCCACCTATGAGTCCAAATTGTGGATTTGTGGGAACGGTGGGTTGAGTCACTGGCAAGGGGGGAAGTTGCGCCCAACTTCCTAAAGAAAGACCAGTTCACACATGGCTTATGGCCGCTTCTCAAGGAGAAGGTGAAGGGTAGATTCCCGGCTACGTATGAGTTAGCCGTTTAGATTGCTCGCCTTAAGGACAAGAAGCTGCGAATGAAAGCCAAAGAAACAGAGTCAACAGAAGTAGGAACATCGCGCCGACCAACAACCACGACAACCACCATTCCACCACCACCACCGGCTCTTGGGGTAAGAGATGGCCAACAAGATATGTTGGCCCATATTACTGACCAACTGCAGAATTTGTTTGTCCACTTGATACAGCAAGGAAGGAATCAAGAAAGAGATCAAGACCCAAGAAGAGCGCGACGACAACAAAACAGGGAGTATCACTGCTACAACTGGTCACGGTATGTACTACTGTCCCAAACCACGACAAAACTATAATAGAGGAGGTAGGAGGAACCAGCTGTCACCCCCTAGAGAAAGAACACCCCCACCCCGAGCACCAGCACCACCAACACAAATTCTACGCCCACCCCAGGCACCATCACAAGCATCCATTCCGCCTCTTCCACCAGCACCACCACCTGATTGCCCTGTAAACATCATAAGGCTAGAGGAGAAAGGAAAGGTTGTAGTAGTGGATCCACCCAGAGCAAGGGAAAGAGACAAGGGTAAAGAGAAGGTAACCTTTTTAGAACCACTTGAAGCCATGACTGTGAAAAGAGCTAGGAGAGAGAAATCCATACAATCAGATGATGAGAGAAGCATGAGAGGGGAGACTAGCAAGAGGCCACCCAAGCCACGACAGAAATTGGGCATCACCGACTTCTAGTTAGGGAAAAGTTCTAAACCCTATGATCTAACATTGAATGTGGCAGAGCAAGGACCAAAGATTACATGGCCAGAGCTGCTACATCTCGCACCAAAAGGTAAGGCGGCAATGGTCTAAAATGGTAAGTACAAGGCGCTCCAAATCAAAGGTAGCTGGAGCAATTTCGGGTTGCAACATGGATGACATCCTTCCAATTGTCGATGTCAACATAAAAGGTGAGAGTATTGGAAACACCTACATTGATGGAGGTGCACAAATTTGTGTGATGAGTGAAGCTATGATGCTTCAGCTAGGGCTCGAGGTTGACAAGCCTTCTCCATGCAAGACAAAGATGGCAAACAATGCAAAAGTAAAATGTGTAGGTGTGGTAAGTGTTGTGAAGATAAAAGCTTTCAACACCGAGGTAGAGGTAGAGGTAGATGTTTTTGTAATGCCTACTAAGGGGGAGGGCTATCCACTAATCTTGGGAAGGCCATGGTTGATGGCCATATGGCAAAACAGGACTGGGGCACTGGCCTTCTACACATGACTAGTAAGAAAGGGGAGACAATCTACTACAACATGAAGACTGGCAAGCAGAAGCAAATGCATCTGGAAACATCAGCAGATGAAACCACTAGCGAGTCTTCCACTTCTGAGGAGGAGACCACATCCACCGACGAAAGTGACAGTTCCATCGATGTGATGGGCATCATCATAAAGGATCCACAAAGGGTAAGCACAACTGGTAATCCGTCACCAAAAGGGCAACGCAATGAAGAGGAGAGCAAATCACCTGGCCTAGGAGAAGATAGGTTGAGGGGTATGTTATCTACGGAATTAACACTTGAGAAGAAAGATAGTTTTTTGCAAATGTTGATGGGATTTCCTGACCTGTTCATTGATAACTATGAAAGAATCACAGGCATTACAGTGGTGGAACATCATATTAAACTGAAGGAAGGGGTAAAACCAGTTGTGCACAAGCTACGACGACTGGAAGTCATACAAGAAAAGGCACTCTTGGCCGAGATAAAGAAGTTGCTGGAAGCAGGATTCATCTATCCTGTAGAAAACTCAGAGTGGGTGTCACCCGTAGTAGTGACGTCTAAAAAGAATGGTAAGTGGAGGGTCTGCGTTGACTACAAACCACTAAATGCAGCTACAAAGAGAGATCACTTCCCTCTCCCTTTTTTGGATGAAATTTTGAATGAAGTAGCGGGTTTTGAATGCTACACTGTGTGTGATGGTTATTCTGGATATTTTCAAATATGCATAGCCTTGGAAGACCAGCTGAAAACCACTTTTATCACGCCATGGGGCTGTTTTGCATACAGAGTTATGCCATTTGGTCTCACAAATGCACCTGCCACATTCCAAAGATATGTCACATATGTTTTTCAACCGTTCATCCATAAGAGTGTTCATTGATGATTTTTGTATATATAGCTCTCGCATTTCACACTTAGAAAGGGTAACTGAAGGTTTGGCCAGGTTGCAAAGCCTAGGCGGGCAATTAAATGTGGACAAATGCCACATTGGGGAAAGTAAAGTCCTTCTATTAGGCCATGCAATTTCAGCAAAAGGTATCAACGCCAACCCAAGTAAGGTGTCCGCATTCATAGCCCTACGTTCACCAACAACCGCACGACAACTGGTCTCTTTTCTACAAAAAGTGAGGTACTTGAGTACATTCATACATCTACTATCACAACTTCTTAGCCACCCTGCCAACTATCTCACCACCTAAATAGGATGAAAAATTCTATGTCACTTCAAGTGTGGGTGATGACTCATTGGGGGTTGTGCTACTCCAAAAGGATACGACGACATCTTTCATGAGGCCAATCTATTTCTCTAGTCAAATGATGACAGCAGCAGAGAAAGGTTTCACCCATGTGGAACACTTGGCCTCACTCTTAGATTTGCAACTACAAAGTTTAGGTCATATTTGTTGCCTAAGCAATTTGTGATTCTAACCACGGATGAAATATTTCCCTATGTCGTACAACACATGGATGTGTCTACTAGGATTACTAAATGGCTAGTTCGTCTACAAGAACTTGACTACACGGTGCAGGTGGAAAGCACGACAAGGGCAAGCTTGGGAGGACTCATGACTTACCAAGGCTTTGAGAAGAAGGAGAAGCAATCTAAGAAGAAGGAAGAAGTTCGATCACCTCCAGTACCACCGATGGTAGAAGGAGCACACTCTCTCTACTTTGATGGAGCTTACAAGCGAGCATCCGACAAGGCAGTTGCACGCATAGTGGTCTTTGATGACAAAGGGGTAAAGGTATTTTCGCTTGGCCATTTGTTAGATTCACATTCTAACAATGAAGCTGAGTATGCAGCACTAACCAAGGGTCTACAATGGTGCGTCTCGCAAAGGGTACAACGCCTTAATGTATTTGGGGATGCTCTACTTTTGATAAGGCAAGTAAATGGAGTATGGACATGCAAGAATCCAAGCTTGAGGACTCATCTAAGTGGTGTAAAAACCTTGTTGGGTAAGTTTGATGAAGTTCAAATACACCATATCACAAGGGCTCAAAACCATGAAGCAGATGCCCTAGCAAGTGAAAGACTGCAAGAAGTGTTGGTTGGGGCCATAAAGCTAAAGCTCCCTCTATTTCAAGGTGGTGATGCCTTACCTGACATCATGCATTTTTTGGAAACAGGGGAATATCCATCGGATTTAACAAAGGGACAGAAGCAATGGCTGACGCGGAAGGCCACAAGGTATAGGCTCATCAATGATGGTTTGTATTGTAAGGGTAAGGATCAAATACTCAGGAAAGTCCCTCTCTCTCATGAAATCACGGGAGTAATTGCTAGCTGTCATGACGGGGTCTGTGGTGGTCACTTTGCTCTAGACATAACAAGTAGGAAAATCTTGCAGGCTGGCTTCATATGGCCTAGCCTCAACCGAGATGTACACCACTGGTGCAAGACGTGCAAGCTGTGCCATAAGGCAGGCACTAGGTCACTTATGCCTGAACCACAGACACCTATTTTTTCATATGGACCATTTGAAAAGTGGGGTATCGATGCCATAGGACCATTACCTAGGGCCAACTCACGAAGATTTTACATCATCATGGGAGTCGACTATATGACTAGATGGGCGGAAGCTGCAGCCACCACTAGAATCACAGCAGTAGAGGTAGCTAAGTTCATCTACGAGCACATATGTTGTAGGTTTGGCACACCATTAGAGATCATCTCTGATAGAGGGCCAGGTTTTAGAGCAGTATTGGTAGGAGAATTAATGCAGAAACTTGGCATTACAAGGAGGCACTCCTCACCATATTACCCTCAATGTAATGGCCTAGTTGAAAAGGTGAATGGAATGGTTTCTAAAATTATTACCAAGCAGGTAAACAATCATCCTGGAGACTGGGACAAGTACCTACTACCAGCTTTGTGGGCCTACAGAACCTCATTCCGTACATCTTTGGGATTCACACCGTATCATCTGGTATTTGGTAAGGAAGCAATCTTGCCCATTGAAGTGAAACTACAGAGTCTCAGAGTAATGGCAAGTCAACTTCAACGACCTAACATGCATTTAAGAGATCACATCATCGACTTGGAAAGACTACAGCTAGACAGAGAAGAAGCAATAAATTATTATGCGGCACAATAAGAGCACAGACGGCTTAGCTTCAACCAGCATCTACGGCAAAAAAAATTGAAGAAAGAATGTTGGTGCTCCGCTACGACAATCGCTTCAACACACGGAAAGATAAGAAACTCCTACTCCGATGGAAGGGCCCATTCATCATCACGAAAAAGTATGCCAAGGGAAGCTACCAGCTTATGGAAGCTGATGGAAGACTTCATAAAACCAAGGTAAATGGTTGGCGGCTCAAGCCTTATTTTCTTCGATTTGATCAGATTCCACCTATCTACATTCCGGATGAGGATCCACCATCAACCGCCACCTCTGACGACAGTGATCAAGCAGATGAGTTAGAGGCATGAATGACCCTAACCTAACGGGGAGGGCTAATGATGCCGGGTTGTCCGCACCGCACTTTGGCACCGGCCGGAGAGATAAAACTCTAGGAAGAGAATGGCAAACACCGTTTTTTTTTTTTTAAATTCTCCTCTTTTTTATCATGATCCGTACTTTCTTTGCCCCACACACCTCTCTCTCTTCCCCCCCCCCCTTATTTTCTTCTACCGACGGGCCGAACCCGACCCTACCCCGTTTTTTCCTCATCTTCCCTCTCTCTCACTAATCCCATTTTCCCGCCCCCTTTTCCTCTCTCTTCCTTCTTCTCCCTCAATGTGTGAACAACCCTAAGGGGAGCCTAATAACACATTTTTTTTCCTTATATATACATTCCATCTTGACTACATTAAGAACCCCCCCTTCCTCGCTCAGACAGCCGAAAGGCTAGCCTACCCCCCCCCCTCACCCTCTCACCCCTTGCGCGTCCCCTCGGACAGCCCATAGGTGCATGTACAAGGTCTCTCTCTCTCTCACACACAACCCATACTAGCCCGCTCACTCCCGCCATCGCCACTCTCTCACACTCTCTCTCTCTTGCTTCCGGTGTCGGCGCAAACAGGCCCGCAAACGCAGAACCCACTCAACACACACACACACACTCTCACACCCTCACACACCCCCTCCCCTTCAGCACTGCCGCTCGTCATCCCATCTCCCTACACAAAAAGAATAGTATATATAAATATATAAATATATATATATATATATATATATATATATATATATATATATATATATATATATATATATCATGCACTTCATATAAAAAAAACCCCATCTCCTACTCCCATTCCCACACACTCATCCAAACACGTTATATACACACACACATTCACCTATATACACATTCACAAGCTATACATACACACACAAAAAACCATACATACATCCATACATGCACACACGTATATACGCACTCACAACAAAAGAAAGAAGAAAGGAAGCTATCGACACCAACATCAAAGGAAAGGAGGCCAACTCACGCATCGCGAACACCAAGACAAGAAGTGGCGCCGAAGGCACGTCCCGGCCAACACAGAAAGGAGGTAATTCAAAACATCTCGGCTTCTCACGACAAAAACCGACTCCGGCAACACTGAAACCTCACACCGATTTCCCGAACCATCGACAAAACCCGTGTAAATACCCTAAAACCCCACTCTTCCCTAATAACCTAGCCATGGCTAGTGGATTGTAAAAAAAAATCTCCCCATCCCACCATTTCTCTCTCTCTATCCCTACCTACTCTCTCTCAGTAGAGAGGCATCTAGGCCCTCTACAACAACCAGAGGATACTTGCAATGACCAATGGATAAGGACCACCTCTCAAGCCTATATAAAGAGGCCTCCGCTTAGCACAAAAGGGGGACATACACAAACAACAATGCACAGGACAGAGGAGACACCCAAGAGAGAACACTCATGTGTAGGAGGAGCATACTAGCTCTATGCACGCTACATTGTAAGCATCATTAAGCACGCAGTGCACCCATGCTTTAGAGCTGATGGCATCATGTTTGGTTGCAAGCTTTGGGCATTTTAGCATGGGCAACATCATCATGATTCACCGCACCACGTTGAGCCACTAATCACGATCACTCTTTGCACATGAAGTAGTCGTTACTCTCCCACCAAGCAACATGAGCACGCTTGGATTGAAGGCATCGCTCCCAATGTTGGTGATGGACGTCGTCGGTGGATGCATCGTCTTGCTATTTCCCCTCAACTAACCCTCCCGCTGACTCAAAACCTCGCCATGCACCATATGGCGCTCGTATTCCACATTACATCCCTAATGTCAAGAGCCAGGTTTGTAGTCGTCAAGACCATCACTTGTAAGTATCCCCTTCGCCAATAAAGGGTGTAATATTGTCTTGATCTTTTGAGTGCATTCCCGATTTGGGTTTCCTAGGATTACGGGATGTTTCGCTTCTTGTACACCACCCTACTCGTGCTCCATCATGTGAAATCTCTCCCACCAGTCAGTGTGCCTTGTCCCGAGCTTTTCACGTACCTCTCTTGTGCACACGCTAATGATTAATGATTAGGCATCTTTTCTACAAGTAAACGGTTACCACACCACCATTTCATGTTGATTACCTAGAGGGCATTTCACGTTTGCTACCCTAGGCCATGTATTTTGCGTCCTAGCCGCATTTATGCTAGGTGGTGCCCCTTCCTATCCATAGGATCACTCTCACCTCAAGATGATGCTTGGGGATGTTCAGGCTATGTGTTGTGCAGAGGCCACCCCATATGGCATGTCATTTCCGGCAATCAACATAAGGTTACAATATTGACATTCTGCAATAGATAAATGAAGCAGAAGAAATTGTTGCATACATAGTAAATTTTAAGCAAAAGATGCGTTCACGCAGAGCATGGTATAGTACTTATTACTTAAATTCCCATTATGCTACAAGTGAAGCAAACCATTAAGACCTTTGCATGCTGCTTACTAGAAATGCATGCATGCAAAGGCTTTATATCATATTCTTTTGTGTTAAACATCAAATAATCCTAGAATCCATGTGAAGAAATTTAACAATAATACACACTCAAGAAATTTCCCTTGAGTGCAATTGCTGAAATCAACTGACAAATTCTTTTGAAAATTTTGAGAAGGACAACTGTCAGATACATTGGATGATAAACATGCCAAAAGAATAAACACCATTTCTTGCTTGGTTGTTCTACTACTTAGTTCTTTGGTTCTTTCTTAGTGGATGTTCCTTGACCTTTAAGAGACAGAGAGAGACAGAGAGCAAGAGAGAGAATGAGAGGTGAAGATTATCTTACAGGGAGGAGATTGCACCTTGATAAGGTCCCAACCAACCATCTAAAAGGTCCCGATTGCCCACTCCGTTATGATTGGTACTTGCTTCTGTACTACATATGGAATGTTTACAAGAGACCATACGTAATGCTCATGCGATGTGAAAACTGCCCGGAAAGAAGTAAAACGAAGTAGGACCAACACATGCTATATAGCACAACCCAAAGGACCTGTTCTGCAGAAAATTGCACTGACACTAATTGAAATTTTGCATAAAAGGACGTAATTGCCTACACAGTACTGCCTGTAGTGGAAATGGAAGCCGAAATGAGCCCAAATGGAAAATCTGAGCAGACCATGCTCTACGAGCTCTCTCGAAGTATTTGTTGACCTGCTGACACTTTCACCCAAATCGGAGAAAGTTAGCAGGCGTGTGCTGGCGATGTTGGCGACTATGCCCGGGAGGATGCAACCTGCTCTGATACCAATTATTGGAAATAGGGTTGCAGGGAAACACACACAATTTGGAGAAGATAGAAGAAGCTCAAGGCACACAACAAAGAGTGTATTGCTTAGTGCACAAATGAAAGATAAGTTAACCATAGATAAGTTAACCTCTTAGTTAGGAAAAAAATGCCCCGGTGGTCCTAAGTGTGTTCACACACATCACTACCACATATGTATGGTAACAACTCTGTCCATCCGTTTGGGGATGGTATGTAGAAGAAAAATTCAACTTCGTGCCAAGGTTAGCGAACAAGGCTTGCCAAAAAGTTCCTGTCATGCAAGGATCTCGATTGCTCACAATAGACTTGGGCATCCCATAATGTTTGAAAATCTGTGCTAGAAAAACCCTAGCCATAAGATCTGCATTGATTGTTTTCCTGACTGAAGTAAAATGAGCTTGCTTGCTGAATCTATCAACAATGGTCTAAATCGCATCATTTTCAGTTAGAGTCTTTTGGAAATCCATGATAAAATCCATGGCAATACTCTCCCAAGTTGATCAAGCACAGGCTTGCAAGTGATCGTGTGAAGTCATCGTGCAGAGGTCGCTTTTCCGTACTTGGAGCGATAGGTAAAAGCTTGTGAATACGCTCTACGAGTTGTTGTTTTCATGTTCGTGCTTTTTGCAGGTACTCCATCGCGGAGAAGGAGCAAAGAGGCCTCGGACTACGCTTGGGGATTCCGAAAATGGAATCCGGAACGTCTGCAGAGTTTTAGCTCTGAGCAACAACGTTGAGAGCTTGCCTCTCAGAAATTTCTTGCACGGACAGGAATCGACTATCGAGTCTAAGCTTTAGAACGAAGGGGTTTCTCCGGTTCTTGTGCTCATAAAAAGATTCTCTGTAACAAATATTCTCTTTAACGGGGGCAACCAACCCATCTTCTTGTCCCCAATATTGTGTCGATCTTTTCCCTCGTCTCTTTTGGTTGAGAGTTTATTTATTTTCAGCTTATTGATTACTCGTGTACGCTCCCGTTTTGGGAATCCCCGAGCATAGCACGAGGCCTCCTTGCTCCTCTTCCGTGATGGAGTACTTGCAAAAAGCACAAACACGAAACAACTCGTAGAGCGTATTCACAAGCTTTACCTGTCGCTCCAAGTACGGGAAAGAGACCTTCGTACAATGGCTTCACGCAATCACTTGCAATGCTAGCGCTGACAGAACCGGGGGGGGGAGAGGTAGCGCTGGCTGATTTTATAGGCTGCGGGGAGCAGCGGGAATAGCCGGTGGAGATCCTCCCACAGTAGCAGCAAGGAGATAGTGCTGAAATAGCAGAGGGAAGAGATAGAAGGTTGGCATTGGTTTAGAGAGAGGAGCAAGAAAGAAATCACTGCTGAATTCAGCTGTGTAAGCAGCGCTAGTCCTTTTTGTAAAATTAAGCCTTTCTTTTTTTATATTGAGTGGCTGCCCACTTATTAAGTGGGCGGCCCGGTCATGTAATAAAAAATGTGAACATGTGAAAAACTCAGTGAGCTGAAAACCGATGCTACACCACACTTCCCAGGCATCCCTGGATGCAATTCTCAGGCACAGATGCTATGAAGACATAGATTCCTTGCAGGAAAGCATCTACTTTCCGGGAAAGCACTTGAAAATATTCCACTACAGACATAGATTCCTCACAAGAAAGCATCTACTTTCCGGGAAAGCACTTGAAAATATCCTGCTTTTTAGAAAATAACTTCTTAGAACCCATCTTTATTCAATTACGCGTATTCCATTTTCTAGTTCGGATTTCCTCCCAGACCAATGGAATATTTACTATCTGATACTCCCACCACCCATCATGTGACGCATCAGGAATACCCATTTCCTAGTCTTTCCCACCGAACTAACGGTACAACTTCTTCACGATGCTTAATGTCACCCATCATATGACACATCAGAGTTGTCCGTTCCTGATGGCTTTTACCAATTCCAGTAGATCTTCAGTTCCTAACTTTTACAATTCAAGTGTACACAATTAAATATCCTAATTTCACTAAATAGGAATTACTCTGAAAAATAAGAAAATTGTCCATTTAGTAATAGTTGTCTCTCCCCTCCACCTCCTAGAGTCTCCTCGGATGTCTCCATAATAATCCATTGCAATTCCTTAGTGCCATGTGTGTATGTGTGGTGTCCTATAGGCCATGAGTCCCTATTTGACGTCCTTGCCATCGATGATGACATGGTTGTCACGGTATATGACTCTAGAAGATTGGGTCCCCTAGTAGAGTGTGTAGAATCACCCTCTTCCTCATGCAGGTGGCCCTCTCCATCAATAAATAGAGCATAGAGTGAACAATTGGTGCCAAGCCATCTATCAGTTGATCTTTATTAAAGGTATTATCATCTTGCACATGTAGTCACTCGTCATGGCTGACAACAACACAGATGTGTTCAAGATTTTTGTTGCTGATGAGGATAAATTGGATGGGGACAAATGCACCTAATATAAATCAAAGAATGTACACCCACACGTGCACCACCATCAGAATCCTCCACATTCCCAAAAAGCAAGAAAGTTAATGCATAGGAGATGAGACCCATACTTCCTTAAAGAAAGTGATGACCTGCATCTGTAAGTGTTTAGACACTATCCCAAACCACATAGTGTCGAGGTAAGACCTACACTATTTTTATGAGCCCTATGTAGTTACCCGATGCAACCCATATTAGACTCCCTGATCAAAATCCATACTCTACTGTGTAAGCTCGAGCTTACGCGGGTGTTTGTTGAGGTAAGCATGTAGCTGACACTCAAGGTGAGGAAAAACCCTTAAGCCAAGCATGCACCGTTTATATGCATGACACTTTTCCTGTGGAACCTATAAGCCTCAGACACATGCTACTCATTCCCTAAACACATGCTACACACTTGATAGCCACATGCTACTTCTGGTAGCTCACATGACCCTCGCCATCCACTTGTGGTGCATATCCATCCAATCATTGATTTCACATCTCCTACCATGAGCCTGTAAATGGTCACTATCCAAAGCTTGTAAATTCTATCTAATTCTAATCAATCAAGCAAGTTCATTTTTCTTTTCATTGCATTGAGTACTCTCTCTCTAATCTACTTATTTCTAATTGTTATGAATCTCCTATTATGATGAATGCCTCGTTGGTCTATCCACCATACATTGTCCTTAATTGTCATGAATTATAGAAACACTTGCACACATTAGAGCTTTTTGTGGAGATCGATAGTTCAAAGGGAACCTTGGGAAACTGTGGTCATGATCTTTCCCACCTCGCTTGCAAGCTGATGAAGATAGATAACTATATGCGGCATTAGCTATGTTAGAGAGGTAGTGCCATCAGGCACAGTTCCAAGAGCCCCATACAAAGAGCTAGTATTTGATACATTGCACATACAAGTTTACAATGTTACAAAACTTTTGAGGGGTGAGCCTTCAAAAAGGTGACACAAAATACTCAAGAGCCTCCAGCTAAGCCTTGAGAAAATGGGACCATTGCATGAGCACAAAAGCACCATTGAAAGGAGTAAATAGAAAGAGGACAATACAAATCAATAAGCATGAGTCCAATACAAGTGGTTCTTGAAGCTCATACACATTCTGCAAAAAAGGGGCCGAATCTTGCTTGCCAGTCACACATATTGAGCAAACTACATAAGGAGAGGAAAGTATTTGGCAACCCATCAATGAAACTAATGCTTCATTGTGGCAACCCATTGTGCAAGTGCCAAATCAAACATAGTAGAGAGTTGACAAAGTAGTACCATGAGACGAGAGGAGAGAATTGTGAGCTTGGTCCTATCTCCACAACCACAATCGCTGGATCCATAATGGCAGCTACTACCACGACTCAAACATGTCCCAGTATAGCTCTTGAAGATATATAGACACACATCATTTGACATGCCGACACACAAGACACACTTGGTGTGCATATATAAGAGAGAGAGGGACCCCAGAAAATGGAATGTTGCATATAGGTAACAGCTATCCGTTATGGAAACAAAACTATGCCACCAATTTCAATAAGGTTCAAGGTACAACAGCCTTTTATCACTAACACCTCTTTCAGCCAAGTGATCCTAACCAGCCTTTTATCTCTAACACCTCTTGCAGCCAAGTGATCCTAACCAGCCCACCAAACATTCCCAGCGAGCCTCCAGTGGACAGTTCCTCTCCTTGAGGCCAATAGAGTCACACTCTTTCTCTAATCATGCATCAAAGGTTCATGGCCAACATTTACCTCTGATGCCAAAACCGAAATTTCATGCAACAAATTACCACCCAAAACAAGGTCAAGGTACAATTTCTTTCCCCATAATCTTACCAGTTAACACTCCGCACAGCCCAGAACTCCCAACCAACCCAGCACGGTCCCCCTAGACACTTCATCTCCTTCACACCAATAGATTCATACACTTCCTGAAATCGGGCATCAAAGCTACCACTATCCTACCAATCATTCCATCCTCCTGTAGTAGGGTGGCCATTCTTCACTTTGACACAAAAACTTCTTTCTCTAGTTAAACAAGCTTTATGACAGAGAATTGAAATCATACAAATGCTTTAAAAAAACAAGGATAAAGGTTCACCAGCTTCCTCTTCGTTATCACTAGTATCTGAGGAGGACGGATCAGAATAATGTTTCCTTTTGCGTCTGTGAGATTTTAAGATCTTGCTACAACTTGAATCACTATCGCTCCCTCTTTCAGAATCCTCCAAAGAAGAATTCCTTTTTAACCTTGTCTTCCTTTCTCGCTTTCTCTTTTTCCTATTTTTTTCCTTGCCATGCTTCTGAGATCTGTGGCTAGTTTCCTTCTCTATCTGTGAAGTAACAGCAAGCAATGAAATAAAAATTAGATGTGCGTTACCCTAAAAGTAACTAATGCATAGACCTTTTAAAGGACGTCATAAAATGCTTTATAACTAAGATATACACACTCCTGAAAACTAAATAACATCCTCAAGATTACACGCACGTCAGATTTGCAATCATATGCCAACTGCAGAAAACTAAATAACATTCTCAAAAATATTGCCTTTATCAGGTTATCTGTATAGACAGATCACGAAAAGGAATTTGACAACAGCAAGTAAAGAGGAGATGTCTAGTACACTCAAAACTGAAGTTTTTCACAAAAAATTCTAGGATAATGAAGAACCCATCTCGCTGGGAGTATCAAGTTACAACCAAGAAGCATGTTTTAGAGAATTAAGATTGTAAAGCATAAGTGAAAAAAGCATTGTTCAACACATTGTCATTACGTATTTCAATTTTCCAGTCACTTTATAACTAAAGGTGTATTTTGACAAGGATTAAGACTTTGTATCAAATAGGCGGGCAAGCATTTGTTATGTGCTAGCATGCACTGGTACTAGTTAGCATTTGGAAACAAAAGAATCCTCAAAGCAAAAACATCACATCAATTCAGTGCTATGACAGCATACTCTAACCATCTCTGTAGTGCATAGAATGCCGAACACAAATTTCAAGCTGCAACACTTGTACAGATGCTAGAATGCATGAAATAGACGGTAAATGCAATCAATGGACGACTTATGATTTCATGTAGCGGTCATGAAATCCTGTCAAAATTCTTATTTTGATGTAGTACCCGCAATGCAATGTATAAAAGGTAATACAACCCCAATGCACTTTGTCACAAAGTGATGATGCGTCATGACAGACCAACCAGCACCGAGCCAGAATCAAACCAGAAGATCCAAATAACAATGCAGATGCTCGCGAATTGCGCCATGAATCACAAGATTGTGCGGCCAAATGCTGACATGCCCCTACAGCAATGCTCATGCGGCAGTTTATAGATTTGCCGACGTGGCTGATTTGACACTTGAGATGCTTTTTGGGTGACAGTTTATTGAGAGCAGATAAATTCAGATGCTTTTGTGCATTAACTAAAAGATCTATATAAAAATAACTTGTGATTTTTAAGTGGTTTTTGGGACCAAGTGCCAAGGTACCATTGATCTCAAATTGTGACTCTATCGTTGATTAAAAGAGTGTGTGTGTGCACTCGGAACACATGTAACTTTGACACTTTATCAATAAATAAAGGAAATACCGCCAAGGGCGCCTAGTTGAGGGGCCAATGTTTTTGAGAGTGCAACTTCGCCACTTTGTCCTCTTATCTAATTATATTTCAAGTTCAAGTCCTGATTTTCATTCCAAGTCAATATCGTTGCAGTGTTTTGACTGCCTTGTCAAGTGACGTGCCGGTTTCACTCTTAAAGAGTTCCGAGTTGTGATAACATTGCTTTAATTCGATCCTAGGTGATTAAATATGTGATTAAGGTTACTATCCCTTGAGTGCCCATACATTGTCGACCAAAAACCCTAGGAGTAAAAAATATATTGTAATGTGTGAACTTACTTAATGCTTATGCACTCAAGCTCTCAAGCAAGAGTGTAGCTATGGAGTCCTTGAGCTTCTTCATGCTCATGTGATAAGTCACCCAATGGAAGCAATGCTTATTTTCTCTAATGCTTTCCTGGATCACCAATGGTAGCATATGTTTGTTGCTTACATGGGTATGTGTACTTGCATGATTGTGTTTAAGGATATACCTAGATAATCCAGGATAAGCCAAGATTCACCCTTAAAGGAGAGTGCAAGGTATCGACCCATGGTAGTCACACACAAGATAATATAACCATCAGCTCCATTGACTAAATACCACGACATCCCCACTAACGTCGTCAATGCCAAATAGTGGATGTAGAACAAGGTAGCTAGTTTGCTGCTTTGCATGCGAAACCACTCCATCTCCAAGTGCATGTATGTGTATGTAGAGTAGATTAGCAGTGTGTGCAAGTTTCCATGCATGCTTCACTAGCCTACTCCATCTAGAGAATGCATGCATTGCTATGTGTGTGTGGTTGAGAGAGTTGAATTGAGAACGAAGAGTGGTGCCTTTCAATGGTTGCACTTCTCTATTGCCTCATAGAGTACTCTTTCAATTTCGATATATTGAACTCTCTCACCTTGTGCGGGATGGCTCCGTGCTTCAGCCAAGTCGATACAGCTCTTAGATTGACAATTTGAGGTGTGAGTGTTGATTTGCGGCATCCACTTGCTATGACAATCACCGCACACCATCTCTCCCACAATCTATGTACCAAAATAAGAACCTCAAACTCATCTCTAAACAGTTCTCTTGTTACACCCCCTTATCATAAAGCAATATTTGTAAAATATCCTTGAAAGACAAACTATTTGTCACAAACTGTTGACGTGTCAAGCCACTAAAGGTCCGACTCGATTAGGGCTCCCCGAGCCAACCTACAGATCTCCGCTGAGGCTACCCCTAACCAACCTGCATATCCCGGCCGAGGGGCCAAAACCCTAGCATCATCAGAAGAGCGGTTCCTCGCCGAGTGGCCTAATGATTAAAAAGTCTTCCCGACTTATGGCACCCCGTCGCCGATGGGGCCTGATTGACTAATCCCTATTGCAATCATGTCTATCGAGATCATTCAGACCAAAATGCTACAATCATTTCGTCTATCAGTTCCTGCACTTAAACAAGTCAAGAACAAATCAGTATCATACCATTTCATAAAGTCATTACAGCAGAATAATGTCAGCTCTCAGTATCCCTGAAGCTCAAAGAGACATCAGTGACTCTAGTATCGAAAATCAAGGCATCTGTTAACAAAGGAGCGGAGTAACTCCCCTCTTGTAAGTTGTGCATACCCACTGCACCAGATTTCCGGCCAAGCTGAATTCGGGGTTCCAATTGGAATAGACTATGCTAAACCAAAAGGTTCAAGGTAAAGTTTCACAATCTGAGGAGTATCTGCTAGGTCCTCCTCCTCCATCCTTTTCGCATCCAATGCAAGATAGTTCTTGAATTTAACCAAGAACCGCCTTATCACTTTACCCTTAATCTTTCTCTCTTTATGTACCAATATCTGTTCTGGAACAAGGATCTCCTCATTTTCTTCCACTTCGGGTTGCTGATCAGGCTCCCCGTCTTCGGCCACATTGCTTTTAAAAGGCCTCAGGAGACTCACATACAAAGCATTGTGAATCCTCCAAGTTTCGGGCAGCCTCAATCGGAAGGAGACATCATTTATCTTTTCTGAGATAGGGAAAGGTTTGTAGTATCGCATACTAAGCTTTGGAAAAAGCCTCTCCTTTCCCTTTTTCTTTCTCAGGCGTGCCTTCTCAAAACGAAAGAGCACCCAATCATTCTCCTTCAATTTCAAATCGCGACAATGGTGATCTGTTGCCTTTTTCTGTCTTTCTTGAGATTTCTGCAAAGCCTCGTGGACCTTGGCAAAAGCAATGTCCAAGTCACGCGTGTACTCATCGGCTTCAAAAATCTTATCTTTCGTGCTTAGGAAGGGTGCAACCTTCGTAGCACCTTCAATAATCTCAAATGGCGCCTTCCCCGTCGAAGAGTGTATCGTGTTATTGTAGGCACATTCCACCAAAGGTAAATACTTTTCCCATTGAGTCTTCTAATCCGAGATGTAAGACTTCAATAAATCTAGTACCACTGAATTGGCAATCTCAGATTTCTCGTCAGTCTGCGGTGGAAAGATGACGAGAACTGCAACCGCGTGCCAATGTTCTCCCAAATTGCCTTCCACAACAAACTTGTAAATATGGGGTCCCTGTCGGAGACAATCGTCTTGGGCATGCCATGTAATCTGAAAATCTGGGCCACAAACAGTCTCGCTAAGTGATCCGGCTTGACTGTTTTCTTCACTGGAATGAAATGAGCCTGCTTGCTAAATCTGTCAATAACAGTCCAGATACCATCGTGACCACTCTGTGTTCTCGGGAGATCAAAAATGAAATCCATTGCAATACCTTCCCAGGGGCAGGTGGGTATGGGCAAAGGCTGTAACAATCCATGTGCTTTATGTCTGTCAAACTTGACCTTTTGGCATACCAAGCAACTGCACACAAACTCGTCCACATCCTTCTTGAGTGTCGGCCAAAAGAAGTATCTCTCTACCCCTCTCAAGGTGGTAACAATGCCGCGGTGACCTGTAAAAGGTGGACACTGGCATTCGGTCATAACCTTTTCCCTCAACGGCTGTGTAACACACAACATGGTTTTCCTCATCAAGTAGCCATCCCGAATGGAATATCCCGCTACTATCTCCCCATCCCCTATCCGTGTAAAAATATTTGCAAAATCTGTATGTGGCATACTGATCGACCATATCCTCGAAGCTCCTACGATGTATCACGGAAATAGCCAGAACCAACGGCTTCCGAGACAAAGCATCCACCACCAAATTCTTTTGTTCCTGCACATGGACAATCTGGAAGTCAAAATGTGACAAGATGTTCGCCCACCGCATCTGCTTTTCCGATAGATGCTTCTGTGACAAGAAGTAGCGTAAACTCTGATGGTCTTTAAAGACACTAAAATCCGCTCCGAGTAGGTAGTGCCACCACTGAATAAGAGCATGGATAACCACCAAAAGCTCTTTCTCATAAATCTGTACTGTCAATTCCAGCCTTGAGAACAATCGGCTCTCGTAAGCAATGACATGGCCTTCTTGCATTAAGACCATACCTAGACTACGACCACAAGCATCACAATATACTTCAAATGACTTATGCAAGTCCGGCAAAGTCAAAACTGGCCATGTAGTCAATTTCTCTTTCAATGTCTGAAAGGCAGTCACCTCTGTGGGTCCCCATGAGAAAGGGACTTCTTTCTATGTCAAAATATGCAGAGGGGAAGCAACCTCTTCAAACTTTCTAATGAACCGCCTGTAGTACAAACACAAGCCCAAGAAACTTCTAACTTCGTGGACATTCTTCAAATTGGGCCAATCACGGATAGTCTCTATCTTGGCCGGGTCTGTCTGCACCCCTGCTACAGACACAGTGTGTCCCAAAAAGTGTATCTCTGGTAGAAAAATTCACTTTTCTTCGCATTAATCACCAACTTGTAATCTCATAATGCCTGAAAGACCTGAAGCAGATGTTCTCTATGTTCTGCCTCACCCTTGAAGAAAACAATGATATAGTCAAAGAAAGTGCCAACAAATAGTTTGTACTCTTAAAAAATCATGTCCATCATCCGGTTAAATGTCGCAAGAGCATTGGTTAAGCCAAAAGGCATCACCAAAAACTCAAATAACCCAAAAGTCGTTTGAAAGGCTGTCTTGTAGACGTCTCCCGGCGCGATTCGGATCTGATGATATCCACTCTTCAAATCGATCCTGCTAAAGCACGAGGATCCTGTAGTCGGTCAAGTATATCATCGATCCTAGAAATCGGAAATCTGTTCTTGATGGTTATTTTGTTGAGAGCTCTATAATTGATGCACATTCTCCAAGATCCGTCTTTCTTCAAAACCAACAACACTGGAGAGCAATATGGTGAAGTACTAGGCTGGACAAGACCCGTTTCCAACAGGTCTTTCACTTGGTTCATAATTTCTTCGTTCTGGGTTCGGCTCACATGGTAAGGTGGTCGGTTCGGTGGTGTGCTTCCAGGTATCAGATCAATGGTATGATCCTCAGGACGAGCGGGTGGTAACTCGCTTGGCAAGCCCTCTGAAAAGAAATCGGCATGAGTGTGGAGAAAATCCTGGCATTCTTTATCAAGTTCAAACATATTTTCCATATTCTCATCATTCATCTCTCTATAAGATCGAGTAAACAAACAGACTGGATTTCATTAATTTTGAAATGGCCGAAGCCGATACAATAGGGACAGACTCGCCCTTAATTTTTACATCAAGTACAATGGTTCTACCCTTCTCTGTGGTCAAAGTCGCTTTTCTCGCCCGATAGTCCACCACGGCATTGTTCTTGTGGTACCAAGGAATTCCCAAGAGGACATCACAACCTTCCAAAGGCATTATATAGCAGTCCTCATGCCCCAAATACCCCTAACAATGCAACCGAAGTTTGCCAATGACAGGTGTAATGGCTACGTCCCTGCCAGGTGCCACTAGAACTGCCTCTGCTAGTGGTCCCATCCGATCGGGTGTGATAAAAGCAAGAAAGTCTGAGAATTCAAAGAAGGTGGACAGTCAGTTAAATTTAACACGTTTTCTGGTTTTCGAGATGCTTCGAAGGCTTTGGCCTTCATACAGCAATTTGGCATAGCTTTCTCTGGAGGGCGTTATTCAGAGCACTCCAAGATTCGGAGGGCTACTTCCTACTTCAGGGGAAATGTTCAAACTTGATGGTCCACGCTTCTATTGAACCGGAAAGCGCCAGTTAAATGGCTGAAATTTAAAAGGCTTTTTATTTCTTCTTGGTTGACTCGAGAGTACGAACGCGACACATGAATTGCTTGGAACCATCTTCGGATGACCAAGAAGGATACTTTGGACGCATATTGCGAGAGATTCTGGAGCTCTTTTCTACCAACCTCTTCATTTAAGAAGATCTCGTTCAAGGAGCAGATTGAGTGGTTTACCTTGGGTCTTCCTACAGAGATCCGAGATCACTACTTAGAGCAAAAGTCAAATTCCAGTTAGGAATTGATGAGTCATGCGAAACGGGGTTTTGCCATTCACTCAGGCAGTTTGACCTACCCCACAGATGAAATCATGACACAAAGTAATGAACAGACTTCGAACAATGAAAGTAGAAAGAAGAAGAGTAACCCAGAAAAGAAAGAAAAGGATGCACGACCCAAGCTTACTCTTTCACAGAGAGCTCTTTACATCAAAGAGGGGAAGTGCTTTGGATGCGGGGAAACTGGGCATATCTTCACGAAGTGCCCTAAAAAGGCACCGAAAGAACAGAAAGACAAGGATGAAGACAGGCCTGAAGGTTCGAGAGTAGTTGAGGAACGTGGACGAAAAGGCAAGATGAAAGCAGGACTATTTCCAAATTGCATGGGGACTGACCCAAGCACGATTGATGAGAGTACAGAACTTTGCCGAGCTTGAACATGAGTTAGTGCTTTAATAAAAGGTTGTGTGTCATTCACAAAATAGTTCTCTAAGAGAAACAGTTTCGTGATCCTAAAATCTAATTTAACATAATATGGCGGAAGGGGGAGCCCTTTACAGGTGTCAAAATCTGCGACATGAAGGCTAAACTCCAAAACTAAGAGAAGCCTCTGTGCACGCGATAAAAAGGGAGAGAGAAAAAGAGAGAGAGAGAGAGAGACCGTCTAAGGTGACTGGCCGTACTAGTAGCATTAATTTTGATGAGGCAATTTTTACTCTGAAAGGGTGCTTGTGGGGAGATTGAAAGATTTAATGTGTTATGAGTAATGTTACAAAAGGGAAAAGCAGTTGTAGGTGGTCGTAAAGCGAGAGGGCACAAGAGGGGCAGACGTTTCCATGGGGGCCTTATTCTTGCATGGATAGATAATCGTGGAGGCGGTCGCAGATGATGAGGTCGTAGAGGGTGACTGGATATGAGAGAGAGAGAGAGAGAGAGAGAGAGAGAGAGAGAGAGAGAGAGAGAGAGAGAGAGAGAGCAACTAACAAAAGAGCACCTTTCGTTCTGGGATGCTGAAGGAAAGCAGTCCAAAAACCACAACACCAAAACATAGTAGAATTGTCCGAAACTGGGCTAGATTTAGACTTCTTTGCCTTTTTCTTGCCCTTTTGCTTTTTGCTTTGCTTTTTGCCTTTTCTGTCTTCTTCGCTCGAATCGGAAGAGCTAGAAGAACTTGAAGAAGAAGAAGAAGAAGAAGAACTAGGTGATCCTTCAAACCGCACACGCTTCTTCTGGTTTTTGGTCGAGGCAAAAGTAGACTGACGACCCAAATAACCCGGGAAGTCACTTCCTTTCTTTTGCTTTTTGTCGTGCTTTTCTGCTTTGTTCTACGTGTCAAAAAGCTGAAAAATCCGTGCATCAACCACCTCTTCTAATTCCTGCTCAATAAACATCCTTGGGGTAGGAGGTTTCTTAAGTACTGGTTTGGGGGGTGGTTTTGTGGTCTGCTGCCACTGTGCATACACCTGGTCGAAGGAGGTCTGAGTCATAGATTTTGCAAATTTCGGGTCCTTTGCAAAATTTAGCATCATCTTTCGTGCGTCGTCAATCAGTCATCGACACTCCATCTCTTCAAGCTCCGCCGTAGTAGTCCAAGGTGGGCCGTACTTCTCGCGTGAATCTTCTTCGTGATCTCCTCCTGCATCTCCAAATGCAGAGGGAGTCGATTGGTCTTTGTCTGAAGCCATAAGTGCCGCGTAAAAAGGATAGGATTTCCCGGTAGAAGAGAAACCGGCCGCGCTCTAATACCACTGTAACAAACTTGGACACTCCAAGTCAAGAATCTACCGTGACACCACAAGAAAACACTTCAAACAGTTCACAATTGATTCGACAACGGCCGGCGGAGTTCCGTGCCTAGAGATGTTGACCCCAAAGACTGGCGCCCCTTTCGATATTTCTTTTTGTATTAATCTGCAACTCAAAGTACAAGCGAGTGAGAGGCTCTCACTCTCAGAGTCTACGTCTAGATGCTCTGAGAAGTGGGAAGCCTGCCCACTTATTTAAAGGTTACAAGGGATGGCCAAAAGCAGAGCCCCAAAAGCTGTCCCAAAAGCTGGACATAAAAAGCTTACAAGAAATAAATCAAGTTCTCTAACAAGCTAGCTTAATAAAATTAAAGCAAGCTTGCGTGCTTTTTCCCCAGTATTGCATAGCCAAAACAGGTCCAAAAGCTGCCATAGAAATTCCGTACGATCAGCCTGAAAATCCGCCGCAAATCACGGGGGTCCGTACATGCCACGTCAGCACGGCGCCGCATTTTCCGAGTCTACGGTGCCACGTCAACAGTTCAGCAGGGTTCCCAATTCGGCCAGCCAAGGGAGGATATCTGTGTGTGTACAAGGTAGCCACGTCACCAGTTTGTGACACTCCACCCGATTTCCCCTCCGCTCCTCCCTCCACCTCTCCACCTCGCCCTCCTCCCTCTGCCGCTCCCCACCCCCCCTCTCCTTGCTCTCCCTCGAGCCCCCCTGCTTCCACATCTCCTCCCGCCCCTTCTCCGCAGCCATCCCAAGGAGCAGGACCATCCTCGGCTGCTAGGAGATCTCTTGGCAGCGCTTTTGCCACGAGTCGCTTGGCGAGAGAGGGACAGCCTTTCTTGCGTACCCCCCTTCTCGTGCAGACGTCCTCCTTTGCAGCAGTTTCTCGTGGACTGACGAGCTTCGACATTCATCGTCGTTGGGATTTCTTTGCCTACGACTTTACACGGTTTCTCGGCGACCCCTCACCAAACTTTTGAAGGCAGGTTGCTTCAAAGTTCGTGTACTATTCCTTGCAGCTAGAGGGATAGAGGCCCTGGACTCAGCGGTTGGCTTCTCTTTTCCCCTATGCGACAAGGACCAGCCTGAGTGGACTTTAGACTTTGTGTTGGAGTGGCTGCAAGTACAGGCCCTGGAGTTCTCTCACCACATGGGAGACCTAGGGGTTACAGGCTTGGTTCAGACTCTATGGCCGTTGCAGCTAGAGGGATAGAGGCCTTGGACTTCCCCACATGGGAGACCTAGGGGTTACACGCTTGGTTCAGACTCTATGGCCGTTGGCCAAGTTTTCAGTGATGCCTCCAGACTCAGCACGATGTAGACACATTGTGGTTCACTTCTTTGCTGACACGCAGAGCCCGCCATGCTATGTACACATACATGAGGACTCCTGGACAGAGGAGGTTGCCTTGCGCACGGCTCATTCTTCTTGGGCTTGGGCTAGACACTCTTTGCAGTCACGCCTATCTTGGGGACGCTCGGATGCGGATTACTCCCCATCCAAGCATGCCTCGAAGATAGCACGGTTAGTTGCTACTGCAGCATTAGTTCTCTCTCGCTCCCCATGAGGATCGTCTCATGGAACGTGCAGGGATTAGGTGGGCCCCAGTTTCAACGACAGACTGCTCCCCATGAGGATCGTCTCATGGAACGTGCAAGGATTAGGTGCGCCCCAGTTTCAGCGACAGAGGGGCTAACTGCGTCAAGAGCTTCAGCGATGCCTTGTAGGTGGAGAGTTTGACTTTTATGCTACAGGAGCATCATTTGCGTGAGAGTCGCATTAGACGCTGTAGTCAGATTTTGCGTGGGCGGTATGAGACATTCTGGTCAGCTGCACCAGGTGGCATCCAAGGGAGGAATATGTTTAACTCTCTTGGCAGCAAGCCATTGTGGACAGAGGGATTATTGTGCCCGGCAGGGCTCAGTGGATTACTATGCAGGTTCAGGGTTGCCTCATGGGCTTCCTGAACATCTATGCGCCCAATATGGCGAGTGCACGTGCAGAGTTTTGGTCTCATATTGTAGAGTCTCGGCCGCAAGCAGAGAAATGGTGCATTGGGAGTGACTTCAGCATGTTGGAGGACCCCTCTGACAGGATTGGAGGTAGCCATACTACTGTGCACGGAGTTGAGTTGGCAGCTTGAGAGAGGTTATGTATGACTCTGCAGGTTTCAAATGTGTGGCAACATTCTAGCTTTGTGAGGCCCCCAGACAACCTGGTCTTCTCTCGTTCGGACCGCAAAGTGAGAGGAGTGAATCTATCTCGGATAGATCGCTTGGCGCCCTGGGCCTTTCTTCACCATGGTCCAGGGTGGGCTCAGATGGCACTACCATCCACGTGCGTGGCGTTTCCCTCCTCCCATCTCTTGATTTAGCCACATTGTACATATGTTGTTTTTTCATTATGGGAGAGTCTCTCCTTATGATTGTTGTAGCCCTTCTAGTAGAGGTGGTTGTAGCCCTATGGGCAGTTTCATTAACTAATAGAAGGATCTTTTTCTCAGAAAAAAAAAAAATCTTGAAAGCTTGCTAAGTCCTTGGAGCATGCAGCTTTGTAGCTATAGACTTCCATTTCTGCATGGCTCTACATCTGAGAGAAACAACAGCTCGAAACAAATCTTGGATCCTTCTCTTGCAAGTGATCTTTATGGCTTATGCCCTGTAAGACAGAGCGATGAAGACACGAACGCGCCCGATGTGCGATGAAGTAAGGGTGGGCGTGGTTAATAAGTCTGGGGTCGGAGCACGAACATTCTTCAATAACAATTTCCAAAGTTGTGCCCAAGTGCCCTCTCTGCTCTTTGATAGGACCGGTATGCTTTGAGAAAAGCATACGCCTGATGCTCTGATACCACTGCCACAAGACGCGCACCACGTGCCAATAGAAAAGAACAGACTGAACTTCAATAACAACTGAATTGAAAGAGAGAGAGAGAGAGAGAGAGAGAGAGAGAGAGAGAGAGAGAGAGAGAGAGAGAGAGAGAGAGAGCATACAACACGAAGTGGCGGAATTCCACCCCAGAGAGTATTGGCACCAAACCTTGGCGTCCCTTTTGGTATTTCTTTATATTACTTGAATTCAGTACAATGCCAGTACTCGCGCTCTGCACCTTGACCAAGAAGAGTGCGAGAGACTGAGCCCTCTGCACTTATTTAATGGCCCTTTGCCCTGAAATTCAGTTTACATGAAAAGCTTGAAACTCAAGAGCAACTGGCCCAAAAACTGGCACTGAAAATCAGCCACCGTAAATCACGCAAATCCGTACAGGCTGCCACATCAGCACAGTCAACGTGAAACGCGAAAATCCGTAGGGCTGCCACGTCAGCAAGTCAGTGCAAAATTCGGGTGCCTGTATAGCTTGTTGCCACGTCATCAGCTGAATATGCAAGTCCTTTTGTGTGTGTGGGGGTCTTGCTTTATTTATTCTCTTTAGGTCACTTGGGCCCCATCGAACAGAGTCCCATAAGTTGGCGGGAACTTTTAAAAATAGACCCACTCGTCGAGGATCTGTAAGTTGGTGAGAACTTCAACTTCTTCTGTTGCTTCAGCCCTCTAGGGTTTAGGCCCCTCGACGGGGACAAGTTGGCTCCGTTCTTCAGTGGCTTGACATGTCAGTAGTTTGTGACAGCAAATCTCGAATATGGATAGTAAGGATATCCATACACGCTCCAATCATTTGTACCCAAGTGGTGGTGGTGGTGGGGGAGGTGGTGGTAACAACGGTGTGGCAGAGGCGGTTGCACTCGATCAGGGTCAGATGGCTGCACCATGTTCCTAAAGACTCCCCCAATTGCAACAAACGCCTGAAAAGATTGCTAGTTAGAAGCTCTGGTACTTACTGGTGCCGGAGGAGGTGGTACTACCTGGGGCATTAGAGACAGTAACATGTAGTTTAGAAATTGTTGGAAACTTTGCAGCTTCGGAAGATTTTGCTGAGGATGCTGCGAAAGTATGTCACAGAGCTCATCGAGAAGAAACTGCAAGTACTCTGCCGAATCCATAAACGCAATTGTGCTCTGTCTGTTCTTGGTAGGACCGGTATGCTTTCAGAATAGCACACAATTGAAGCTTTGATACCACTGAAACGGACGAGGCACCACGTCCCAGCCAAAAAGAACAGATGAAACAAACTTTTAAGCACTTCAAAATAACTAAACGGAAAGAGATACAACACACGAGACATGGAGTGACGGAGTTCCACCCTTAGAGAGCACTGGCCCAAACCCTAGCGTCCCTTTCAATATTTCTTTATATTGCTTCAACTCAGTACATAGGCGGTGGCTCTGCTCTGCATCTGCTCCCGCAAGAATGCCACAGAGAGAGAGAGCCCACCCTTCATACTCTAGGCCCATACAAACGTAGTTTACAGGAAAAGCATTTAACTCAAAAGCATATGGTCTAAAACCTGACAGCGTAAATCCAAGATTCTATACAACTGCCATGTCAGCAGCCAGCAACGCAAAACGCGGAAACATTTGTACAATCTACCATGTCAGCACGTCAACGCAAAAATCGGGCGATGTGTACAACCTTGCCACGTCTTCATATTTTACGCAAATCTTTTGTGTGTGTGTGCTTGCTTTATTTTAATGGCTCCGACCCCATCAGACGGGATGCCATCAGTAAGTTGGTGATAATAACTCCTATTGTTGCTTCTAGGGTTTAGGCCCCTCGGCCGGGACGTGCAAGTTGGCTAGAATTAGGCTCAGGGAGCCCTTACCCGCCGGGTCTCCAGTGGCTTGATACGTCAACAATTTGTGACAAGATCCAACTTTAACCTTTAGTATAGCTATTGAATGCGAGACAAGCTAATAATGCCAACCCTCTAGCTCATTAATTTATGCGGGTCCCTAATTGATGCGTAATTTATTCTCTCTACTTGGCAATGCAACCTTCATAATTTCATGCATATCATGCTTGCCATTGTCGGCTTGTTCTCACATTTCTATTTTTCAATGACTTGCCTTATGTTGAACCAGCATACTCTCACATACTTGATTGATTTTGCAGTGCTCATATACAACTGGAGGGTTGTGCTCATGCAGAGGACGAGTGCATCATCTTATAGTATTTAACTTATTGATTGTGAGCACGTCCATGGGCCACTACTCTCATTAAGATGTTTAAATGCTACAAGATCCATACAGAGTGGATGGATCAAGTTCTTGCTTTCCAATTGGCACATTCATACATTCCGAGGACGCATCAAGAAGGGAGGCATGTTAACTTAAGACGGCACTCTTATTAATTGTCTTATATAGGGTCATGAAGTGATCGTCGGTGAAAGGCGCACCACAAACTTATTTAGATAAGAAATTAGTGCTGACTGGACGAGTGCGGGCACCCGTATGTGAATGGGAAGACCCACATAAAAGCCTTGTAACCTAGTTTTTCTTCATTCTCAAAGTATTATTGCATTGCTCTTGCTCTCCTTCTCTCCCACCTTATCTCCTTATTGCCTGTCAATGTGAGTGTATGTGAGCACGAGAGAGAGGGTGAGGGCGATAGAAGGCGACGACAACGGTACAAGCAAAGGCGAGCTCCCTCCTCACTATGATGCGAGATTCCCTTATCGACGGCTATACAGCAAGGTGAGCGACACTTTCTGCATCTGTTGAGCTTGCCTGCAGCAAGGTTGTGTGTTTGCAACCATCGTGGCTCGCACGTGGCGCATAGAAAGGCCCCTGCACTTGACATTTGCCAAAGACTGTTGCATGGGACTTGTAGTTTGAGGTAGAAGGTGCTAACGGAGTGTCACAATCCTCCTTTTAAGTGTTGAGGGATAATTCTATTGGCCACAGCTCAAGAAGGATGTGGACGAGTTTGTGAGTATTTGTATGGTATGTCCAAAAGTGAAGTATGACAAGCACAAAGTTACGAGACTCCTCGAACCTTTACTGATTCTAGATCAGTCTTGGAGAGTATAACAATGGATTTCATTTTTTATCTTCCCAAGTCTCAGAGTGAGTATGATGGCAAATGGACTATAGTGGATAGATTCAGCAAGCACGCTCGTTTTTGTACCTGTGAAGAACACAATGCCGATCATTTGGCAAAGTTGTGTGTCTCGCACATCTTTCTGTTACATGGGATGCCTACATCTATTGTTTCGGATAGAGATCCCCGGTTTACTAGTTTGTTTTGGAGAGCAGTCTGTGAGAATGTGGGAGCTACGCTCAGATTCTCCTCCTCGTTTCATCCTCAAACCAATGGACAATCCAAAGGTAATCAATTCGGTGGTTTTGGACTTGTTAAAGAGTTATAGCATACATCTCAATGGGAGCAATATTTGCCATTGATGGAGTTTGCATATAGCAACACAATTCATACTTTGACGAGGATGGCACCATTTCAGATTGTCGAGGGTAGCAAAAAGGTGTCTCCTATTCTGTGCACCAAGGACAAGATTTTTAAGGCAGATCACTTTGTACAGGATTTGGAGACTACTTCTACTAAGGTTAAGGAGGCTTTACAAAAATCTCAAGAATGGCACAAGAAAGCAGCAGACAAGCATCACCGCGACCTATAGTTGAGAAAAAGTTGCCATAAGTTTAGGCTTGTGGTTGAGAATTCCTTAAGAATTGAATGAAACATGTACTCTCTCACTGTTGTTTTTGTTTGAGTATGTGTTAAAGATGAAATGACCGCAGCATTTTGTCTTGTTAATGTGAATCCAAACGGACGAGATTTAGTGCATCAAGGCATCCATGAGAGATCAGTACTGTCTGGATGTGATGGTTCAATAGATCCCAACGGGGATATTGACGTGAATGTAATTATGATTGTTCAGTGATTTGTGTCTTTGTCAATGGATGGTTTGAAGTGGTCCAATGCATGTAAGCATAGAATCAGAGTTCATTTTTTGTCCACAGTCTGTTTTGCAAGCATAATCGAGGGCAATTACTCTTTTTTTCTTTTTGGAGAGGCGGGGGGGGGGTGGTTATGTCACAAATGTAATGACGTTGTATCAGAGAGAAAGAGAGAGAGAGAGAGAGAGTCAAGTGATGCCGTGGCAGGCCAAAGACTCACTAGCATAACTATTAGTTTGGCAGGTTCTTACATATTGAAGGTGTATATAAGCAAACTTTTGATGCCAAAGGAGCGTGTCATGTTGGTTGCATAATGAAAGACTCACTAGCAGCTCCCCTCAAGCTTCAATAATCCCTATCTGATCTACTTTTACAACGTCCATCGTCCTTACCCTTTCCTTGAAGTCAAATCAACACAATTATATAGGCCCCCATGGTGAGCAGACAATTTGCATGCCCCACATTGAGGATGTTCCAGATGGACAGGTTCTTACATATTGAAGGCGTACATAAGCAAACTTTTGACACCAAAGAAGTGTTAGATTTTGGTTGCACAATAAAAGACTCACTAGCAGCTCCCCCTCAGGTTCTTTATCTGTAACAGACTTGGACACTCCAAGTCGAGAATCTACCGCAACACCTCAAATAATCACTTCAAAACAGTTCACAGTTCACAATTGATTCGACACTGGCCCGCCGGCGGAGTTCCGTGCCTAGAGATATCGGCCCCAAAGATTGGCGCCCCTTTCGGTATTTCTTTTTGTATTAATCTGTGTTCAAAGTACAAGAGTGCAAGCAGGTGCTCACACTCAGGCTCTGCATCCAGATGCTCTAGGTTGTGAGGCCCTGCCCACATATGTAAGGATTACAAGGGATGCTAAAAGCACAGCCCAAAAGCTGAAAATCAAAAGCTTGGGTACTACAAGCAGGTGAGTATCATTTTTTCAATCTTTATGAACATTCCACATGCCAAATCAAGGATTCTTTTGAGCACCCCATGTAATTTTCAGTTGATTTCCCTACTACGGGTGCTAACAACATTGCGTAATTTAACCAAGTGGGGTGGCTTTTAATCAATTGGTGGATTCCCCAACTTTGGACTCGTGGCATGGGACATAAAGTGGGATATTTTTCTATCTTTGGTGGAGCTTGTGATCTTGCAGTAAGCATTCCTTTACTTTTAAGACTTCAAAATTTATTAATGGGAAGAGAAAGTATTGTTGATGCCATGTGTCAATGATCTACTTTGGGTCACATTTGCAAAAAAAAAGCATTCTTCTCACACCACTGCTTCCTTCCTTATCTCCTCTATTTCTTGCACTATGCTTACTTTCAGAGACTTTTCTAAAATTCAATAGTTAAAATTTTCTAGTGGCCCTGTTGTGCCTATCTTTGTCTCTATTGGAGTTATGTCTAGAAGGAAGGTGGTCCCTTTGATCTCGTGCATGCAGTGTAAAAATTGTAATGCATCGGTGTCTTCCATGGCCTAATATGAGATGTCCTCTTTAGCGGCTAGTTGCTTACCTTTGATCATTTCTTCGGCTTTTTGTAAGTTACTGGCTATTTGCTTGTGATAATCATAATATTTTTGCATGAAACTCAATGAAAGTTCCTACCTATGTATTTGTATCAACTTGAGTTCTCTTTTAAGCTTTGATCTTCTACTCCATGCCTTTATAGGCTTCATCTATTCCTTGCAACGAGACTATTGTAGGGTTGGCTCTCAACTCTATTTCTCATCTCCACATTGGCCCATTAGATGTTTAAGTTTATCTCAAATACTAAGTGGAATCTTTCAATAGTGAGTGGCTCTTGAAGCCTCAATCTCTAGTCTAAAAATTTACAAGTTCCTAGGCACACTTTCCCAAGATGTTTTAACAACGTCATCCCTCGCAAACAACCAAACTAAGAGGCTAGGTCTAAATAGCTACATTGTGTGCTTGTTGTCTATCAATGAGAAGGTGAATTAGAATATATCTCACAATGTGAATCACTAAAACATCACATTTGTTTGCAATGGAGGTACTACATGCCTTTCTAAGTACTATTGACCATTGCCCTCCAACGTACATGGCTAGGTATGTGAAAAAGAAAAAATCTCTTGTTGTTATTCCATAAATGCAGAATGGAAAGAAAGAATCAAATATTCTATTCAAGGTACACAACATGCAGGCAACCTCAACATTAGAAGCCCTTGAGCAAACCACTCAAGACCCTCCTCTTGCACAAAATAATGTTTTAAACTGCATTGACATCCTAAGCATGGTAGAGCCAAGGCGGGCTACACATAGACATGATTTTTCAACCCATGCACAATACTTCTTGGGCCACACACAATTGTCTTGGAGGACTCCAACTAGGGGGGGAGGCATTCTAAATGCAGACCCAACTGTGTGAAAACTGCTATTAGAACTTACTTTGTTTGAAGAATCGGTCAAGTGTTTCTGTATTAATGTGTGATTTATTTGCAAAATCCATTTAATATGTCCTTGTTGTAAATACAAAAATTGGGGAGCTACAATATAATAACCCCTAGGCGTGTGTATAGAGTGTAAATACCATCAAAAAAATAAAAAAATTTGCAGTTTTTTGCTTGCTTTGTGTATTTTTAAGCCAAGAAAGCAACAATTATGGAGCAATACAAAAAATCTGGCCCAAGAGCTTCTCTCTCTCCCATCTCTTGCATAGAATAAAAGCAAAGCCAAAAGCTGTCGGAATTTGCACCACGATTTTTGGGCGTCCGTACGACTGCCACGTGTCAGCCCTGCCGCATTTTTCGGGCCTGCCGTACAGAACCTTCCACGTCAACAGTTCGGGTCTCTCGCAGGCTGTCCATACGGGAGGTGTGTGTGAACCGGGCAGCCACGTCACAAGTTTGTGACATACCCCCCTCTTGAAAGCATTATAATCGCCCTCGATTACGCCTGCAAAACAGACAGAAGCCATAAACTGTCTTAGCAGACACTGACTGTTAGTATCGACGCACTAGGAACACACATCTAGCACATGTACCAATCGACAGTCACATCACATGACATCACAGGACATCACATGACAATTCACATTCAACATTCATTCGGATCTTAGACCATGATTTATCGGCAATGCAGTTAGCAATCGCATCTAGATCCACTCAGGACCTCATAGATGCCTGATTGACTAACCCCTATTGCGACCATGTCTATTCGAGATCATTCAGACCAAAATGCTGCAGTCATTTCGTCTATCAATTCCTGCACTCAAAACAAGTCAAGAACAAATCAGTTTCATATTCGGGAATTCCATTTCATAAAGTCATACAGCTGAATACTGTCAGCTCTCACTATCCCTGAAGCTCAAAAAGACATCAGTGACTCTAGTATTCAAAAAGAAATCAAGGCTTTTGTTGACAAAGGAGTAACTCCCCTCTTGTGCAACCCACTGCACCAGATCTCCGACCAAGCTGAATTCGGGGATCCATTTGGAGTAGACTATGCTAAACCAAAAGGTTCAAGGTAAAGTTTCACAATCTGAGGAGTATCTACTAGGTCCTCCTCCTCCATCCACTTCGCATCCAATGTAGGATAGTTCTTGAATTTAACCAAGAACCGCCTTCTTACTTTACCCTTCTTCTTTTTTTTTCCAGAGAAAAAGATCCTTCTATTAGTTACTGAAACTGCCCATAGGGCTACAACCACCTCTTCAAGAGAGGGCTACAACAACCATGATGGGAGACTCTCCCAATGAAAAAACCAGCATATGTACAATGGGGCTAAATCAAGAAATGGGGGGCCACACATGTGGTCAGTAATGCCATCGGAGTACTCCATGGACCATGGTGTAAAAAGGCCCAGGACGCCAGAGTCGAAGGAAAGCCTCTCTGCGCTCCCACATGGGGTCGGAGCTGCCCTGTAGTCCCTCAAACTGTCCTCTAAGAGTATGGATCAGCTCTAGCCAAAATCGCGAACAATCTCTCCTAGTGGCACAGGGCGAGCCTCAAAGATGCGGAAGCAACGGGCCCGCCAGATGAGCCAGAGTGTCAGGCCACTGATGAGCTCCCAACACTCCTCTCTCTCACTGCACCACTCCTGTGGAGTAAGCTCTGTAGCAGGCTGGAGTGTAGGTCACCCCTCCTACATCACTATCATCCTGCTGGTGGAAGATAGCTCAAATTGAAGTGCCGGGCCCGTGAGGGTGGACCAAGCCGCTGCTCCCCAAGTGTATTGTCGAGCCGTGGAGAGAGCAGGCATCAGCCGAAGAACTCGTAGCCACACCTGCTAGGCCGAGGAACAGTCCCAAAGACAGTGATGTTGACTCTCCACAAGATGGTCACAAGCTGCGCATGCGGCCGAGAGACCACTATGCACTAGCCAGCTCCCAACTGCTGTAGCTCTATGTGCGACCAGCCACTGAAACAAGGTGATTCGCCTTGGCTATCAGGAGTCCCACAACCTCTCCATGAAGGCTGCCAAGAACTCGGTTGTGAGACCCTCCTCCTGCCAATGAGGTGCTGCAGCGGGGCGGGCCTCTCTCTGTGCTGCTAGTATATGACGTCCCAGTCGAACAGTGTACTGAAAGAAAGGGACTCCTCGCTGCTCCGCAGAAGAGAAGGGGTCCCTCCAGAGCCACTCACCAGGATCCCACTGTACTCGTGCCAGTGGACAACACTCCCAAGCCCACACTCTCCAGTGTCCAGTCTCAAGAGCTGTTGGGTCAGGATCTATGACACAAGTCCTCCCACAGATGCCACTACTCGGATCCTCTGAAAACAGCACTCTGCCACCTGCGGGGCCTCTACTGCAACTCGCTATAGGCGTCCCCCACCCTCAAACTCAAAGAAAAGGGATGGAACAGTCTCTGAGCAGGCCCTGATGGAGATAAGAACCTCCAGTCGTATAAAGGCTCCCATCCACCTGGGTGCTAATGGCTCGAGAGGCGTGAGCCACTCAGCTGGAACTGCCTCTGAGATGTCCTGGCACATGCTCTGCACCCCTCTCATGCCCTGTAGCTGGAAACCCTGCACCTCCTCTGAGAAGCCTGTGAACACTAACCAGTCACCTAAAGAGCGCGTTGGACCCGCTGCCATGGGACCCCAGGAAACATGAGGCCGTCTACCAACCAAGTGGCCTCTCCGAGTGCTAACCATGGGGTTCCAGACAAGGGGCTGCCATAGGCGCTCCTCCATGCAAGTAGGCTGTCTCTGCTCCAAGCCTCGCCGCAAGAGCTCCCAAGATCGAAGCAGACTCACAGCGAAACGGTCCTCCGGTCTCCTGCTCAAACCAACTCTGCGCATCTCTGTGAAGATCCATCTGGTCGAAGGTTGCCAGGGGCCTCCTGCCTGAGGCACCCTAGCATGGAGCCGCTGTAGCAAGAACTCCTTCCAGGGCTCCTCACCTGGAAGAAGTCCTCTGACGATGAACTTCCCAGGAAGGGCTCTGCTCTGTTGTGTTGGGTCAATGATCCCAAGCCCTCCTTGTGAACAAGGAAGAGTGATGACCTGCCAAGCCACTTTGGCTCGGGCTATCTGAGTGTCACGTCCTCACCAAAGGAAGTTCCTGATCAGCCTCTCTACCAGGCTGATACAAGAACTCGAGAAGATCCAGCAAGAAGTGATGTACCACATAGTCGCCAACAACACCTGGTTGGCCACTACTACTCTGCCAGCCAAAGAGAGTAGTGCTACGCTCCAATGTAACAACTTTCTCCTGATAGACAGGAGAAGGGGAGCAATCTGCTGCTCGGGAGACAAGTCCAAACCAACCTGACAACCCAAGTACCGAACTGCAGTCCCTGGGGGAATCCACCTAAAACCCTCTCTTGGCATCCAATCGGGTACAGGAGCACTACCAACCGAGAAAGCCACTGTCTTTCTCCAGTTGATCAATGTGCCCAATGCACAACAGAAGGTCTGCAGAGCCTGCTCACACCTGTGAAGGTTGGCCTCCTGGCCATCTAAGTACAAGGCTAAGTCGTCGGCAAACTCAGTGTCCAGAAGCTCATCTCCCCGAATAGGGAGTGCTAAGCCCCGTAGACCAACCTACTACGACACCAAAAACCTGCTCATCACCTCCGCATAGAACAAAAAGAAGAAGGGGGCAAGAGGACAGCCCTGTCTGACCGAACGTGTGAGCATGAAGCGATCACCTCTACCTCCCGCCAAAATTACCTGACTGTGAGCCTGTCTGTACAAAGCTGACACCCCTCTGATCCAAGCATCTGAGAAGCCCATCCTGCGTAGAGTGCCCTCTAGAAAGTCCCAGTCAACTCTGTCGTATGCCTTCTCAAAATCGAGAAGAAGAATCACTAGGTCCTCGCCACGGAGCCGTGCCAGGGCAGAAGCCTCCCAAAAAGTAAAGATGTTTTCAAGGATACTGCATTCCTTGACCAAACCTGTCTGAGTCTCATGTATAAGGCTCTCTAGAAGTGGCTGAATCCTCAAACTCAGAGCCTTGGCAAGAATTTTGTAGGCTGAGTTGAGGATGGTGATGGGCTGCCACCGTCGAATCTCATTTAAGGAGCCACCCTCCTTGGGAATGAGGTAGATCAGGCCCTCACTCATGCCGTCAGGCATCACTCTTGTGTGCAAAATGTCCTGAAAAGCACTACAAAGATCTGGGCCAAGCAAGTCCTAGTACTCCAAGAAAAAACTGGGAGTCAGCCCATCCTCACTTGGACAACGACCACGGGGGAGGGCCCTAAGAGCCGTGTGCAGCTCCTCGAGCTGAAGTGGTAGCTCAAGCCTCTGACGCATCTCCTCAGTCACAAGACAATTTGTGCCCAAACTTGCTCCCTGCATGCATCCCGGCGCTCTGACTGGGGCTCTGCAAACAGTAACTCACGGTATAGTCAGTAGCAACTGCACGCATATCCTCGGGCTCAGAAGCAACTGACCCATCTGGCCTCCTCAACTGACTGACCTTGGCATGCGAATGCCGAGGTCCCACTGCCTCAAAGAAAGCACCCATCACTCTGTCGCCCACCTGGGTTCGCTGAGCTGCCTGTCTGTGGAAAGCAAACTCATGTCGCCTCTCCTCTCTGCTAACAAGCTCCTGACGAGCCTACTGTAGCTGCTCCTCCATCCAAGGACTGTCTGGATGTTGCTCCTGCATCCTCTGTAGCGAAACAATGCCCCATCTGAGACGCTGTTGCTCCTCTCTCGCTGCAGCCCACGGCGAGCTAGAGACTCTTGGAGAAAAAAACGGCTAATCTGAGCTAGGCCTGAGGCCACTCTGTCAGCAGGAGAATCCTACCTGTCCAAGCTCTCTATCTAGAGAGTCTCTACCCGCTCTTTGAGTGATGAGTCTAACAAGACCCTCTCTGGGATGCGAAGCATCATGCTCCCACTCCTATGCATGTCTGCCACTGTGAGGATCACTGGTGCATGGTCCGAGAAGGAAGTCCCTGCCAGAATGCCCACTGTCCCTCCCAAGTCACTGAAATGGTCACTAGTGTAGAAGCGATCTATCCGCGATAGATTCACTCCTCCCACTCTGCGGTCCAAACGAGATAAGGCAAGGTTGTCTGGGGGCCTCACAAAACCAGAGTGCTGCCAAACATCCGAGACCCTCAGAGTCATACAAAACCTCTCCCAAGCTGCCAGCTCAACTCCATGCACAGTATCAATCTTGTCAGAAGGGTCCTCCAACATGTTGAAGTCCCCTCCTATGCACCAGTGTTCTGCCTGCGGCAAAGACTCAACTCTCTGTGACCAAAACTCTGCTCGAGCACTCGCCACATTGGGCGCATAGATGTTCAGGAAGCCCACTAGGCAACCCTGAACCTACATAGTAATCCATTGAGCCCTGCCTGGCACAATAATCCCTCTGCCCACAATGGCCTGCTGCAAAGAGTCCGCAATAGTCAATACATACCTCACCCTGGATGCCTCCAGGTCCAAAAGCAGCTGACAAAAAAGTGTCATATCGTCCACGCAAGAGCTGACCACAACGTCTAATGCGGCTCACACAAATGGTGCTCCTAAAGCATAAGGAGATCAATCCCTCCTCCCACAAGGCAGCATTGAAGCTCCTGACGCAGTCGGCCCCGCTGACGCTGAAACTGGGGCCCACCTAGTCCCTGCACGTTCCATGAGACGATCCTCATGGGGAGCGAGAGAGAACTGATGCTGCCGCAGCAGCTAGACGGGCTATCTTCAAGGCTGGCTTGGATGGGGAGTAATCCGCATCCGAACGTCCTCTAGATAGGCGTGACTGCAACGAGTGCCTGGCCCAAGCCCAAGCAGAGCGAGCCGTACGTAAAGCAGCCTCCTCTGTCCAGGAGTCCTCATGAATGTATACATAGCATGGCAAGCACTGTGTATCGGCAAAGAAGTAAACCACAATGTGTCTACATCCTGCT
This sequence comes from Adiantum capillus-veneris, assembly GCF_014529385.1. Taxonomy (NCBI): domain Eukaryota; kingdom Viridiplantae; phylum Streptophyta; class Polypodiopsida; order Polypodiales; family Pteridaceae; genus Adiantum; species Adiantum capillus-veneris. Next base: position 1,116,282 of record NC_140956.1, read on the forward strand.
GAATCTAGAGGTGTCACCGCAAACTTAGCCAATGGCCACAGAGTCTGAAGCATGTATGTAACTCCTAGTTCTCCCATGTGGTGAGAGAACTCTAGGACCTGTGTGTGCAACCATCGCAACACTGAGTCGCGAGTCCACTCTATCTGGTCCCTGCCGCAGAGGGGAAAGGAGAAGCCAACTGCTGAGTCCAAGGCCTCTGTCCCCCTAGCTGCAAGGAACAGAACATGGACCCTGAAGCAGGCTGCCTCATGGTCTGTTGAGGGGTCGCCGAGAAAACGAGTGAAGTCGTAGTCGAAGAAATCCCATCGGCGCCGGATGTCAATGCTCGTCAGACCTCGAGGGATATCGGCAAGGGGGGACGTTTGTACCTGTAGAGGGGGCCGCAAGAAAGGTTGTCCCTCTCTCGCCAAGCGACTCGTGGCAAAGGCGCTGCCAAGAGATCTCCTAGCAGCCGGAGAAGGCCTTGCCCCCTGGGACAACTATGGAACTGAAGCGAGAGAGGGGGGAGAAGGAGCAGGGGGGAGCGGTGGAGAAGGGGGGCGTGGGGGAGCGGTAGAGGTAGAGGGGCGGGAGGAAGAGACGGCGGGAGCAGGAGGCGGGGAGGAGGATGAGGAAGAGGGGGGTAACTCTGGAGGGGGAGGGGCTGTCGAGGGTGAAGCTGGGGTGGGGGCTCGAGCAGGGACCTCATCCTGCTCAAGAGGACCAAACCGGTTCCCCGTGGGAACCCACTGCTGCTGAGTAGTCGCCTGAGGACCACTCTGAGTGCCAGGCTGTCGCTGTGGCCCTTGTCGTCGTCGACCACGGACTTGCTGCCATCCCTCCTCCGCTGGAGCCCCAGGCTCAGAGAGTGGCTCTACATGTGTGCGCTGTGTCTCTGTCTGTGTCTGCTGGCCAGCCTTTGCAGGCTGGGGCTGAGGCTGTGGTGTAGGTCGAGGCCTCCTCCTTGGACAGGCCTTCATTAGATGGCCCATCTGTCGACAAATGAAGCACTGGTTCGGGAGGCCCGAATACTCCACACTCTATCTAAACCAACCCCCACTCACCCGAGGCAGAAGAATAACCTTCGGGAGCGTGTGAGTGTCTCTGACCAAAACGGGAACTGAGGAAATGCCAGCTGCCTTGGCAGCTACTAAGGCTACCATGCGAGGTGTCTCCAGGACAGTCCCAATGGCTGAGCCGATCCTGGACAAAAGTGGTAAGTACTCCCTCCGCAAACCCGGAAAGCAGACAGAGATGGGGATGTCTGCCTCCTCTACTAGAACATCCGAAGCAGGGTCGAAACCATGTCTCCACAGTCGAAAGTAGACTCGTGCTGCTCGGATGGTCAATGGACTCATGGCGATGACCTTGGACGCCATCTCGAAGGTCTCAAACTCGATCTGATAGTAACCTCGTCCGAGTATCTGTACGTCCAAGATCTTGCCCACCTCTGCGAGAAGGCGGGCCTGGAGAAGGTCACGCAGCTCTCCTCTGCTAGGTCGGGTACCGAGAATCTTGCAGATGACCGAAGTCGCCTGCAAGCGCTCTACCTCTGCGGCTAGGCTCGCTTGCTCTGTCGGCAAAAGAGCAAGTCGAATGGTGGGCTCAACGGGGTCGGCCGAGGGGGCTTCGGACGAGTCTCTCTGTGGCGGAGCTGGAGCCTCCATCTGTGTCTACTGCTGTGTCGAAGAAGCGGGCGGTGAAGCGACTCTGTAGCCGAGCACACCGAGGCACTGTTCAAATAAACAATGCTACCAGAGCCAAGTGCAGGAGGCTTCGGGGAGGAGGAGGGGGGGGGGGGGGAGGGGGGGTTTGAAAGGCGGCGCGAGAGGGGGACAGCTGGCGGGCTGGGAGGCAGCGCGAGCTGGGGGCAACGGCAGGTACGCGCAGCAGGGGGTGGGCGGGCTGGGCTGCCGCGCGCAAGGGAAGGCGGGGACGGGGGGTAGCGCGAGGGCAACAAGCAGGGGAGGGGGGAGGGGGGCAGCAAGGGGGCGGGGGGTGTTCAGCAGTAGCGAGCGTGTGTTACTTGAAATGGAATTCCTCACTTTACCCTTATTCTTTTTGTCCTTACGTGCCAAAATCCGTTCACAAACAAGGATCTCCTCGTTTTCTTCCACTTCGGGTTGCTCATCCGGCTCCCCATCTTCGGACACATCACCTTTAAAAGGTTTCAAGAGACTCACATGAAATGCATTGTGAATCCTCGAAGTGTCAGGCAGTCTCAATCGGAAGGAGACATCATTGATCTTTTCGGAGATCTGGAAAGGTCCGTAGTATCTCATACTGAGCTTTGGAAAAAGCCTCTCCTTTCCCTTTTTCTTTCTCAGACGTGCCTTCTCAAAACGTAAGAGCACCCAATCATCCTATTTCAATTTCAAATTGTGACGATGGCGATCTGCTGCCTTTTTTTCTTTCTTGAGATTTCTGCAAAGCCTCGCGGACCTTGGCAAAAGCCGTGTCCAAGTCACACGTGTACTCATCCGCTTCAAAAATCTTATCTTTCGTGCTTAGGAAGGGTGGAACCTTCGCAGCACCTTCATAATCTCAAATGGCCCCGTCGAAGAGTGTATCGTGTTATTGTATGCAAATCCCACCAAAGGTAGATACTTTTCCCATTGAGTCTTCTGATCCGCGATATAAGACTTCAATACATCTAAAACCACTAAATTGGCAATCTCAGATTGCCCATCAGTCTACGGGTGGAAAGATGACGAGAACTGCAACTGTGTGCCAATGTTCTCCCAAATTGCCTTCTAAAACAAACTCGTGAATCCGGGGTCTCTGTCGGAGACAATCGTCTCGGGCATGCCATGTAATCTGAAAATCTGGGCCACAAACAGTCTCGCTAAGTGATCCGGCTTGACTATTTTCTTCACTGGAATGAAATGAGCCTACTTGCTAAATCTGTCAATAACAATCCAGATACTATCGTGACCACTCTATGTTCTCGGGAGATCAAAAATGAAATCCATTGCAATACTTTCCCCGGGGCGGGTGGGTATGGGCAAAGGCTATAACAATCCCTGTGCTTTATGCCTGTCAAACTTGACCTTCTGGCATACCAAGCAATTGCGCACAAACTCGTCCACATCCTTCTTGAGTCTCGCCCAAAAGAAGTATCTTTCTACCCCTTTCAAGGTGGTAGCAATGGCGCAGTGACCCGTAAAAGGCAGACAATGGCATTCGGTCATAACCTTTTCCCTCAAGGGCTATGTAACGCACAACATGGTTTTCCTCATCAAGTAGCCATCCCGAATGGAATATCCCGCTACTATCTCCCCATCCCGTATCCCTCTGAAAACGGATGCAAATTTCGTATCTGTGTCATACTGGTTGACCATATCCTCGAAGCTCCTATGATGTATCGCGGAAATAGCTTCCGAGACAAAGCATCTGCCACCAAATTCTCATGTCCTTGAACATGGACAATCTAGAAGTGAAACTGTGACAAGATGTTCGCCCATCGCATCTGCTTTTCCGATAGCTGCTTCTGTGACAAGAAGTAGCGTAAATCTGATGGTCTTTAAAGACAGTAAAATCCGCTCCGAGTAGGTAGCGCCGCCACTGAGTAAGAGCATGGATAACCTCCAAAAGCTCTTTCTCGTAAGTCTGTGCTGTCAATTCCGGCCTTGAGAACAATCGGCTCTCGTAAGCAATGACATGGCCTTCTTGCATTAAGACCGCACCCAGACTACGACCACAAGCATCACAATATACTTCAAATGACTTCTGTAAGTCCGCGGCAGAGTCAAAACTCGTCCCGTAGTCAATTTCTCTTTTAATGTCTGAAAGGCAGTCACCTCTGTGGGTCCCCACGAGAAAGGGACTCCTTTCTGTGTCAACATATGCAAAGGGAAAGCAGCCTCTACAAACTTTCTTATGAACCGCCAGTACTACGAACATAAGCCCAAGAAGCTTCTAACTTCATGGACATTCTTCAAATCGGGCAAATCACATATAGTCTCTATCTTGGCCAGGTCCATCTACAGTCCTGCTGCTGAGATGATGTGTCTCAAAAACTGGATCTCTGGTAGGAAAAATTCACTTTTCTTTTCATTAATCACTAACTTGTGACCTCGTAATGCCTGAAAGACTTGAAGCATATGATCTCTATGTTCTGCCTCATCCTTGGAGAAAACAATGATGTCGTCAAAGAAAGTGCCAACGAATAGTTTGTACTCTCGAAAAATCCTGTCCATCATCCGGTTAAATGTCGTAGGAGCATTGGTTAAGCCAAAAAGCATCACCAAAAACTCAAATAACCCAAAAGTCGTCCGAAAGACTTTCTTGTAGATGTCTCCCGGCGCGATTCGGATTTGATGACATCCACTCTTCAAATCGATCCTGCTAAAGCACGAGGATCCCTGTAATCTGTCAAGTATATCATCGATCCTAGGAATCCGAAATTTGTTCTTGATGGTGATTTTGTTGAGAGCTCTATAATTGATGCACATTCTCCAAGATCCGTCTTTCTTCAAAACCCAACCAACAACACTGGATAGGAGTACGGTGAAGTACTAGGCTCGACAAGACCCTTTTCCAAGAGGTCTTTCACTTGGTTTATAATTTCTTCGTTCTAAGCTCGGCTCACACGGTAAGGTGGCCGGTTCGGTGGTGTGCTTCCAGGTATCAGATCAATGGTATGATTTTCAGGACGAGCGGGTGGTAGCTCGCCTGGCAGGCCCTCTGAGAAGCAATCGGCATGAGAGTGGAGAAAATCTTGGTGTTCCTTATCAAGTTCAGACATATTTGTCCTATCCTCATCACTCAACTCTTTCATAAAGATCGAGTAAACAAACAGACTAGATTTCATTAATTTGAAAATGGCCGGAGCCGATACAGTAGGGACAGACTCACCCTTAAGTTTTACATCGAGTACAATGGTTCTGCCCTTCTCTTAGTACAGACTAAGTTCGAGCATTCCTAATCTTAGAGTGGTCTGAGTAATGCCCTCCTGAGAAAGCTATGTTAAACTGTTGTACAAAAGACAAATCCTTCGAAGCATCTCTATAACCAGAAAACGTGTCAAATTTAATTGATTGTCCACCTTCCTTAAACTCTCGGACTTTCTGGCTTTTGTCTTCCAGAAAGTCATACTGGTTGGCTTTATAAAAATTCTTCTTCTTTGCATAAAAGTTGTTGTCATCAGAGTCCGAACGAGACGAGTCCTCTATAGAACTCTCAACCATGGGGCGAGATTTAGACTTCTTTGCATTTTTCTTGCCCTTTCCGAAGCTTTGCTTTTTGCTTCGCTTTTTGCCTTTTCTGTCTTCTTCGCTCGAGTCAGATGAGCTAGAAGAACTGTAAGAAGAAGAAGAAGAAGAAGAAGAAGAAGAAGAACTGGGTACTCCTTCAAATCGAACACGCTTCTTCTGCTTTCTTGCCTTTTCAAAAGTAGGCTAACGACCCAAATATCCCGGGAAGTCAACGCCTTTCTTCTGCTTTTTGTCGTGCTTTTTAGCCTTGTTCTGCGCGTCAAAAAGCTGAGCAATTCGTGCATCAACCACCTCTTCTAATTCTTGCTCTGTATACTTCCTAGGAGTAGGAGGTCTCTTGAGAGCGGGTTTGTGGGGTGGTTTTGTGGTCTTCCGCCACTGCGTGTGCACCTCATCGAAAGAAGTCTGGCTTATATATTTTGCAAATTTCGGGTCCTTCGCAAAATTAAGCATCATCTTTGTTGCATCGCCGATCGATTGTTGACGCTCCATCTCTTGACGCTCCGCCTGAGTAGGCCGAGGCGGGCCGTACTCCTCAGGTGAATCTTCGTTGTGGTCTCTTCCCGCATCTCCGGATGCAGAGGAAGTCGACTGATCTTTGCCTGAAGCCGTAGGTGCCACGTAAAAAGGATCGGATTTCTCGTAGGAGAGAAATCGGCCGCTCTCTGATACCACTGTAACAGACTTGGACACTCCAAGTCGAGAATCTACCACGACACCTCAAATAATCACTTCAAAACAGTTCACAGTTCACAATTGATTCGACACTGGTGGAGTTCCGTGCCTAGAGATATTGGCCCCAAAGACTGGCGACCCTTTCGACATTTCTTTTTGTATTAATCTGTGTTCAAAGTACAAGAGTGCAGGCAGGCGCTCACACTCAGACTCTGCATCCAGATGCTCTGAGTTGTGAGGCCCTACCCACAAGGGATGCTAAAAGCAGAGCCCAAAAGCTGGAAATCAAAAGCTTGGGTATATTTTAAAAGCCCTCATAAAATAAAGCAAAGGCTCTTTCTCTCTCTTTCTCTTATGCTTTAATAAAGCAAGAGCTCCTCTCTCCCTCCCATCTCTTGCGTAGAATAAAAGCAAAGCCAAAAGCTGTCCAAAAGCTGCCGGAATTTGCACCGCGATTTGCGGGCGTCCATACAGCTGCCATGTGTCAGCCCTGCCGCATTTTCCGGGCCTGCCGTACAGAACCTGCCACGTCAGCAGTTCGGGTCTCTCGCGGGCTGTCCATACGGGAGGTGTGTGTGAACCGGATAGCCACGTCACCAGTTTGTGACACTATCCAATCTAGTTTTACAATGCCCGTCCTTTCCCTTTCCATGAAGCCAAATCAACACCATTATGTAGGCGCCCATGGTGAGCAGACAATTTGCATGCCCCACATTACGCATGTTCCAGATGGACGAAATTGATTCACCACAAAGAGTTGTCATGGCTTATTAATATTTGATACAAAGGCAAACATGTTCAATCAGAATCTAACATTACTGTTTAATAGCAACAATGTCCATAAATATAAACTTATCTGTAAACATGCTGAGATAAGTTTTTAACATTAGTACAGAAGCAAAATAAAAAGATAAAGTTAACAATAGAAACTGATCAGTAAACATCCAGCTAAAAGGGTGTGTTACATGTTGCAATTCCAATTTTGCTTCTTCCCGCGAAATAACTCGCAAGCCACTCAGCATGCTTTGGAAACCTGTCATTGCAACCAATAAAAAGGTGACAATGTAGACACGTAGAGCAATTGTGGAAGAACCAGCCCACAAGAATAAGTATGGTAAGGAAAAATCTCTGCACACACATGAGAGGGACAGAGAGAGGAAAATGTTATTGTCCCAAAGGAGCCAAGGCACCAAAATATGCTCCATGGGACCCAAGCAGGTAAATAAGAAAGGGAAATCGTCTCTGCAAGAGAGAAAAAGTAACAAAAGATCAAACTACCATCTGCATGCTGTGACTCGAGCTTCTTCCTCCATTTGATGGACAAAGCCCACAAAACAGACACATTGGCTGCAACCAAAACATCTCACAACTCACAAACAAGTATGGCCCTCGATAAGCGTCACAAAAGGGGTGCAGATGCCTACATAGCATGGGCGTGTTGTAGGTCGATTATTGCTATGCAAATCCATCCTCAGATAGAATTGGACCCGAAAGAGAAGAAAGAGACAAACATGGGCATGGCTTGTTTCCTCTTGCTTAACCACTTTTGCTTTCATGTCACATGGCAAGTCTGTACATAATTCTTACTGGGGTTCGGTTTATCGTTTCTTGAATGGCCAAGAGTCGTACTGTTAGCTTCCTTCCAAATGGAGCATTAAGTCAAAGGCATGGTCACAAAGATTTGAAGCATATGCCCCATCTTCATCATAAGCCAGATACACACCCTTGCTTAACAAGGAGAAGCAGATTGTAGAGCAAGCAGGAAAAGCAATAAAGGCATTCACAGGAGGGTTAGGCATAGAGAAATGACAATCCTTTACGGGTTTACTGTTTTTAATAATGTTCATTTTCCCTTGAGTGCAGAAATGAAATTTTATGTTAACATCTTCAAACGGTAAAAATGACCTATGAGACCAAAAGGTTACATCCACGTGAGACTCTGGTAAAATGTCATAAAAATAAAAATAAATGAGGGTACCTAGAGTGAGTAGGTATGTAAGCCTACTCTACATTCTCATCATCATCATCAGCATCACATAATGCATCATTGCAAAACATATGCGGAGGGGCACAATCACATGAGGGCTGATTAGGTGTACAATGGAGAAGTATACAATGTTGAATGGTTATGATCCCATTGAACTTTCTCATGAATCTCTGTAGTATGGCGTAAATGTCCTCTGAAACCGGCCCGTAGGGAGAAGTAATTGACATGGTGGTGATGAGAATCTGAGCGCGCACTCGCTGCTGCTGTTTCTCCCTGCTCGCCATCGTCTCCCTCACTTGCCCGCCAGTCCCCCCCTCCCCTCCTTGCACTGCTTTCAGCAGCACGCCACCCCACCTCTCCCGCCTCGCACTGCCCTCGGCAACCCACCAGCCCTCTCCCACCTCGTGCTGCCTGCAGCAGCCCGCCAGCCCCTTCCCCGCCTCGCGCTCCCTCTACCTGCTCACCCGCCTCCTTTGTTGTGGGCTGATTTGCAGCCTATTGGTGACGAAGTCGACACAATTGCCCCCTCTTCGACAGCAGCAGACACAAAATGGCGGCCCCTGCTCCACCACAGTGGGACTCCTCAAAAGCCCCCTCGCCCGGCCCCGCGGAGCCGACCTTTGACTTGCTCTTTCGCCAGAAGAGCAAGCGAGCTTGATGGCCAAGGTGGAACGCTTGCAAGCCTCCTCTGTTATCTGCAAGATTATTGGCACTCAACCTAGCCGAGGCGAGGTTCGGGATTTACTTCAGGCCCGACTCCTCTCCGATGTGGGCAAGATCACCGATGTCTAGATCCTCGGGAGAGGGTATTATCAGATAGAGTTCGAGTTTCCAGAGATGACGGCCAAGGTGATATCGATGAGCCCGCTCGGTATCCGAGCAGCTCGAGCTTACTTCAAACGATGGCATCATGGTTTCGACCATACTACAGATGTGCTTGAGGAGGAGGCCAACTTGCCTATCTCGGTCTTCTTCCCAGGCCTGAGGAGAGAGTACCTCCCTCTTCTGCCCAGGATTGGTTCCATGTTCGGGATAGTTCTGGAGTAACCACGCCCTGCAGCTTCAGTTGTGGCCAAGGCCGCAGGTTTACCTACTGTGCGGGTTCTTGTTCAAGACACACACTCCTTCCCGAAGGTGATATTGTTGCCTCGTGTGAGCGGGGGTTGGATCAGACAAAGTGTGGAGTATTTGGGTCTCCCGAATCAATGTTTCATTTGCAGGCTGATGGGCCACTTAGCAAAGGCATTTCCTCGCAGGAGATCTAGACCCACAGCGCATGCACAGCCTCCCAAGGCTGAGCATGCCCAACAAACAGATACCTAGGACACACAAGCTGGTACCTTGACAGAGGCCAGCGATCAGACAGCTGACGGTTGGCAGCAGGTGCCTAGCCGCCGCCGACAAGGGTGGTCTCACCACACTGCTCCCCCTCGTGGCCGCCTCCTACAGCTCAGCAACATTGGGTTCCAACAGGGAACCGTTTTGATCCCCTTCTGCAGGGCCCCCCTAAGGAGGCTCCCTCCACCTAAGCTCCGCCGCCCTCCCCCCCTCCACCCTCAGACGCCTCCGTTCCGCCTCCTCCACCTTCACCCCCACCTCTTGCTCCTCCTCTCTCCCCAGTGGGGCCCTCAGCCTCATCTCCCGACCCATCTCACACTACTACTCAAACGCAGGGGACTGGACACACCCTTGCATCGAGACGATCGCTTGGTGGTGCTTTTCGCTATGAGCATAGTTATCGGGGAACACCCATTTTTGTGTGTGTGTTGTGGGGGGGGGGGGGGGGGGCCGACGTTCCGAGCCTCAGTCAAGCTAGGGAACGTTTCACAACGGTTGGCCGTTCCTGACAAGCAGTTATACCGGAACAGTTTGGAACGGCCAAATTTTCAAATTTTGTTCTTGTGAGAAAAATTTTCAGGTTTTGGTTTTCTATCTTGTGAGCCTCTGGCTCATAAAATGCCCCATTCCTTACCTTCACAATGCACACAAGGCTCAAGCTTTCAAGGGCCAAGCCTCAAGCTCTAGCGTCTCTCAAGCACTCAAGTTTACATAGTACAAGCTCTCTCCCTATCTCTCTCGAGCTCTCCCACTCTCTCCCTCTCCCTCTCCCTCTCCCTCTCCCCTCTCTCCCTCTCAAGCTCTCAAGTCTACACGGCACACGTCGTGCCACGTTTGCCATAGTAATGTTGAATGGTCTTCAAATCAAGGTTTTTGCGAATATTAGAGTCAAAGAAGTCAAGGACTCTAATACTACTTGTTTTCAATCACACAAAGCTAAAAATTGCATTATTTGGGTGTTTTTTACGCCTCCCGTTCCGTGCCATTCCCGATCCCTCTTCACTCCCTTGTTCCGCGGGGAGGCCTGTCGCCGTTCTCGTTCTGCGTTCCAGGTAACTCTAGCTACGAGTCGCATGGTTCGGGAGGGACAACCCCATCTAAGGCCGCCTCTTCTGGTTCAGACCTCTCCTTTTGTAGTAGTCCCTCAGGGTTTTGACCGGCTTTGACATTCCTAGATGAATGGACTACTTCGATTATAGCTTCACACGCGTCCAGGTGATTCTTCTCGCGACTTGGAGGAGGCTTGCTTTCGAGTCCACATCCTCTTTCTAGCAACCCAAGGCATTGAGGCTCTGGATACAGCGGTGGTAGGTTTCTCCTTTATGCTGTGCTGCACGCATCCTACAGAGTGGACCCTCCACACAGTTCTTGATTGGCTCCAGGTTCACGCCACTGAGTTCTCACACCACACAGGGGACCTAGGGGTGACAGACCAGGTACAGACACTTTGGCCTTTAGCCAAGTTCAGTGTGACGCCGCTGGATGCTGCAGGTTGCAGGCACATTGTGGTGCATTTGTTTGTTGATACTCAAAGCTTCCCTTGCTATGTATCACTTCAGACGCGCTTGTCTAGAGGTCGCTCAGATGCAGATTACTCCCCATCCAAACCGGCCTCAAGCATAGCGAGGTTGGTTGCTGTTGCAGCATCTGTTTTTTCTCACCGCCTCCATGTGGATCGTCTCATGGAATGTGCAGGGATTAGGAGGGCCCCAGTTTCAGCATCAGAGGGGTCGGTTGCTTTAGGAGCTGTCACAAGAGACGGGCACCACGTGCCAACGGAAAAGAACAAACTAAAGAACCTTAAGCAATTCAAATAAAAATTGAACTGAAAGAGATGCACGACACACGAGACAAGGAGTGGTGGAGTTCCACCCCAAGAGAGCACTGGCCCCAAATACTGGCGCCCCTTTCAGTATTTCTTTATTATTGCTGATTCGCAAAGTACAACAGCCAGGGAGAACCTCCTCTGCAATCTGCCCTCTGAAGAGTGCCAGAGAGGGCCCCCAAGGCTCATATTTAAAGGCCCAAAGCCTAAAAGCATCAAATATGAAAAGCTGACCCTAAAAAAACACTTCCTAAAATTTTGGGATTTCCTTAAAAATCCGTTGTGAATTCCGGGATGTCCGTATAGGTACCACGTCATCATATTTTGAGGTTATGAACTTGTCTGACTTCGTTCGGCCACTTTCGAGCGCTTTACACAAGCTTTTAGGGTTTCTAGATCCCTGGGCCGCTAATTTGTGATTTGGTTGAGGATTTGTTCTATTTCTTCTTCTTCTTCTAGGTTTTAGGCCCCTTGCCAAGATCTAGCCCATAGGTCGAAACTTGGTGGGAACCCTTTTTTAAAAATAGGCCACTCGGCAAGACTTTATAAGTTGATAAAACATCTTTTGCTGATTTTGCTGCTTCTTAGGGTTTAGACCCTCGGCCGGGTATGCAGGATGGCTCCGTTCTTTAGTGGCTTGACACGTCAATAATTTGTGACATCCCCCCATCTTGAAAGAAAGTATTCGTCCACAATTACAACATGTCTGCAAAAACTCAAGCTAGCTCAAATAAATTTCCGAGGGACAATCAGTTTTCTCATTCCAAATCCGAGCTCTTGATTTCTTGGGTTGTTGGCTTCCCAGAAGAATCTCATCCAATAAGGAATCTCATTCCAGATTATAGCTCTTGATTTCCAGGGTCGTTGGCTTCCAAGAAGAATCTCATCCAATAAGGAATATGCAGTGGTTGACACATCACAATGCAGCACAAATGCTCACATATGTATGTTACAAGACACAACGAACGGCGCCCCAAAGCACTCCCCCAAGACAAACGGTCTGCGGTATAAAGCTACTCAACAACTACCGCATCACTCCCCCTGCAAATAACCTAAACAAGTCTGGGCCATGAGTTCAGAGAACTAATACAACCAAACGCTCCCCACACCGCAACCTGCGTCGCTTGGAGGTTCGAGCATACAACCAAATGCTCCCCAGACATCCCCTCTGCGTCGTTCGGAGGTTTTCTAGCATACAACAAAACGCTCCCCAGACATCCCGTTTGCGTCGTTCCGAGGTTCATACCAAAATAACATTTCTCACTACTCTACCTGGGAGTAAATCACCAATCATTGAAACCAATATTAAAACCAGAGTCCTACAATTCAAATCGGCACCAAGACACGTTCAAAACAAATACCATCCATTTCAAACAAATTCCAAACAGGATCACCAAACAAGTTCTCAAACTTAAAAAGAAATCTCGACATTAGTCGAGCTCGAAAAGTCAACTTACTTTCCATCCTGGAACCTGCACGAAAAATTAGGGTTAGACTCCTTCTATAAGGTCGTAGCCAACCACAGCATGGTCCATCTCTTGAACAGACAGTGTTCCTCTGGCGGCGATGGTAGTCCGAAGACATAGCAATCACACCGGACCTCCAAGGTTATCAGCTCGAGAACAGACACCTACTGAGAGATGTCGAGAAATTTCAAGTCGTAATCTGCTAGGGTTTTCATGGCAAGCATTTCAAGATACCCCACTCTGCCCGAAGCTGCACTCCGAAGGAAGATGTCAGAAGGCATGTAACTTCGGGCAAAGATTTTCTTCAAAGCTTGCCAAGTCCTTGGAGTGTGCGACTTAATAGCTCTAGACTTCCACCACTACACTGCCTCTGAGAAAAAACAGTGGCTTGAAAAATCTTTGATCCTTCTCTTGCAAGTGATCTTTATTTCTTATGCCCTTTAAGACAGAGCGATGAAGACAGGAGCACGCCTGATGCACGATGAAGTAAGGGTGGGAGTCGCTAATAAGTCCAGGGTCAAGGCACGAAGATTCCTTCATAAATTTCTTTGTGAAACTGGGAAGCGCCATCTTGCTCTGTCTGCTCTTTGGTAGGACTGGTATGCTTTCAGAAAAGCACGCGCTTGAAGCTCTGATTGTCACAAACTGGTGACGTGGCAGACCTTGAGGACATAAACACACACGTCTGCTGACATGGCAGATGCCCGAGAGAGGCGCCGCCAGCTGACGTGGCTGGTTGATGACGTGGCAGCTGTATGGACGCCCGCGATTCGCGTTGACATGCTGATGTGGCAGTTGTACGGTATTCCATAATTTGCGTTGGCTGCTTTTGGCTGGCAGATTTTGAGTGAAAGCTTTTGGGACAATTTGCTTTTAATTTTAAGAAGCTTTTGAGAGCCATTGTTTTTGAGTTTCAAGCTTTTAGGGCTCTGCTTTTGGCATCCCTTGTAACCTTTATAAGTGGTCGTAGGGGCTCACTTCACAAAGCATCTCGACACAGAGTCTGAGAGTGAGTACCCGCGGGCTCATTGTACTTTGCTCAAAGATTAACATAAAAATAAATACCGAAAGGGGTGCCAGTCTTTGGGGCCAATGCCTCTTGGCACGGAACTACGCCGGGCCGTGTCATCTTTTGTGAACTTTTTTGAAGTGAATCTCTATTGTGTCACAGTAGAATCTAGACTTGGGGTGTCCAAGTTTGTTACAGTGGTATCAGAGCACAGAAAGATTCTTCTTCTACGGAGGATCCAATTTCGGAAAGAATCTCCGTGTCCCGGGCCCGGACTTATTAGCCACTCCCACCCTTCATACATCGAGCATCGAGCGCGCTCCCATCTTCATCGCTCTGTCTTACAGGGCATAAAGCCATGAAGAATCCCAGATTACCCATGGGTTCTCGTGGAGAATCTGACAGAGATGACATCTCTCAGTGGGAAGGCAAAGAAAAGTTGAAAATCCGGCGTGGGAACTGAAGAAAACAATAAAGATTTGGGCAAAAAAATTTCCAACGAACAAGTTTGCCAGAACGGAGTACAAACGTCAAGTGCAGATTGGCATATGTATGAACAGATTGATTAAGTACTCCAGGGACCCGAGATTGGCGGAACACCTGAAAAATTACCCAATTGATAAGATTTACTCGAGATGGCGTGTGGCCATTGCTTCTCCTCTCAAGTAGGGAGGAAAGCCGAAAAGACAGGAGAGTGCAGGAAAGCGGGACCTGTACTCGCAGAAAGAGATAGACAAAAACTCTTGAAAAGAAGCACTTCTAGAAAGCCAACAACCAATATGACTTCCTCGAAGACAAGAGCAACAAAACAAAAGAATTAGGACGCTCGCTGCTGCTGTTTCGCTCGCCATCGCTGAGCCCCCCCCCCCCCCCCCCCCCCCCCCCCCTCCTACGCACTTTGCCCCCTTCCTCCCCTCGCACCTTCGCTCCCTCCTCCCCTCCTGATTCGCGCGCTGTCCCAGTCCGCTGCCCGCTGTCACCAGAGCGCAGCTCTTGCCCAGCGTGCAAGCAATCCAGCCCGCCTCACCTCACCCCGTCAGCCCACCATTCGCCTCAATCTGTAGAGCATGTGTACTTGTGTGTACACACACACACACACACACTTTTACAAAGTGAACCAGCCCACCAGCCCCGCCTTCCAATCCCGGCTCACATTCCTCCCCGGTTTTTTGCTTGACTGAGATCATCATCTTCTTCAACGTACTTGGGCGTAAAAGGCCTCCTCTCGTCAACGACTCTTCGCCCTTTCTTTACAACAGCAGACACAAATGGAGGCTCAAGCTCCGCCATAAAGGGACTCCACCGAAGCCCCCTCGCCCAACCCCGCTAAGCCCACCATTCGACTTGCTCTTTCACCGACGGAGCAAGCGAGCCTAGCCGCAGAGGTAGAGCACCTGCAGGCGACTTCTGTCATCTGCAAGATTCTCGGCACCAGACCTAGTAGAGGAGAGCTGCGTGACCTTCTACAGGCCCATCTTCTCGCAGAGGTGGGCAAGATCTTGGACGTTCAGATCCTTGGACGAGGCTACTATCAGATCGAGTTTGAGACCTCCGAGATGGCGTCATGGGTCATTGCCATGAGCCCCTTGACCATCCGAGCAGTTCGAGCCCACTTTCGACAATGGAGACGTGGTTTTGACCCTGCTTCAGATGTTCTCGTAGAGGAGGCAGACATTCCCATCTCCGTCTGCTTTCCTGGTTTGCGGAGGGAGTACCTACTACTTTTATCCAGGATAGGCTCAGCGATTAGGACTGTCTCGCACAGCAGCCTCAGTAGCTGCCAAGGCGGCCAGCATTCCCTCAGTTCGTGTTCTGGTTAGCGACACTCACACTCTCCCGAAGGTCAATTTTGGCTAACCACTAGTTGCTTGCCGTCTCCTTGAGATGCATCCCAACATGACGCAACTTGGATTTTTCAATGAAGTTTCCGTTGGCAAAAGCAACTTCAAATTGCCTGATGAAAGACAGTGCCTTGGAGATATCTGTCACCAGCGTGTGACTACTATCTATCCTTTTTGTTGATTTCTTTCTTATTATCTATTTACTTTAACCTTTTGGAAACACCCCTCGGGAAATCTAACTACCCTGCATTGCATAGCTAGTGTGGAACTGTTCAGAGGGAGTCCAGGCCTGAGGGCAAGAGAGCACTAAGGTTGGACAAGGACTATGGTTAGCCAAGTGGGATCATTGACTAGCCAAAGTGGAATCCTTTGCTACAGAGGCTACATTTCACTTCTGGATGTGGCCGCAGTGTACAAAGAGGGTCGGATGACCTAGAAAGATACAATGGCAGCATCTCCTAAAATTTAGGGAGCTGCTATTTTGGGACCTGAAAATGTGTTGGCGTCATTACCTCCGGAATGACAAGGGGAACATTTTCTTGCTCTGCTGCAAAGTCAACTGACGCACCAGTTGAGATATTTTTAGCCGGTAATGCCCAAAGTCGGAAAATGTGCCATGTGGCACTCTGTGAGCATTCTGCTACTCCTGGCCAGAGAGGGGGCGCCTAAAATGAGAGAGGAGGCTGATTTTCATATTTTGTCACAGGTTAAGAGCTATGGAGTGCTTGCTTTCCCTCTTATGCACAGTGCGGTGCCAGGAGTGATGCCCTGCACGCTACGCACTGCCCTCTCTCTCCCCTTTGGCAGTATGTTATGCCCCTCTAGTGGGCTCTTCATTTGACCAATGTACAGTTGTGTGGGTTCATGCGCGATTGCCGAGGCAAGAGCCTCTTGCACAGGTACTGGATTAGCTAGCGGCTAATCCCCCACGCAGGTACAGGTGAATTCGGAGAGGTTTCACGCCAGAAATCTCGTCCGATTCAAAGGGCAAGTAGCCATACAGGTGCGGGAGCTCGAGGACTTGCTACGGATGCGACCGGCACGCGAAACGGAGCCCGAAACAGTAAATTACAGCCTGCTGTGTATTTTTGCAGGTTTAGGGTTTTGGCCCTAAACGGACCCTAATACCCCCAGGAGGTTCGGGGACGCAAGGGGACCGCTGTACAGGCGATCTGGCGCATTTTCAGGGCTGAAAACAGAGAATTCAGCATGCTGCAGATTCTCGCCAGGTCTTGCAAAGTGCCCGTATGCATCGGGAAAGTGAGTCAATGCGTGGGAATACTGACTGTGAAGGGTCCTAGTACAGTTATGCTGCCGAAATCAGGCCAGAACAGTCAAAATTCAACCAAGGTTGTGCGGGGCAGCTTGGAAAGAACCACAACGTTTATTCCCTCTTTTAAACAATAAAGAAATATCGAAAGGGGCGCCTAAGTTAGGGGCCAATCTGGTGTCGGTCTTCTCATACAGGTGCATTCTAGCATCTGTATCCCATTCCCCTCTCTTGTGTCACTATAGCGCAGGTAAAATAGACGACTAATAATGGGTGAAAGCTAAATCAAGGTTTGAAGTAAAGTCTACCGCCCTTTTTGGATTGAACAGGCCGGTTTCAATATCTCTCCGTCCTGTGTAGTTATCAAACTTCACATCCTTGTCACCGGATTTGAAAATCCGCATCTTGCAATGACATCTGCAGTTATCCCTCTTGAACTGGGGCTTCTCTTTAGTAGTATGTAGGGAAGTAGTAGGAGTTTTCTTCTTGGGAGAAGATTTAGATACTGTATGAGAAGTAGATGTAGTAGTATAGTCAAGAGAGTATGATGGAGAAGAGATAGAGACATCCTTACTTCGTTAAGCAGAGAGTTCTTTTTCCTGGCCCTTGCTCTTGGAAGGCCGTTTGTCTTGATCCGGAGATCCCTTGTGCGTTTCGGCACCTCTTTCCGCACCATCCACCTGCGGATTACTTCCATTAACAGGATTTTCTTGACGCCCATCAGCATCCGTTCCTAGCGGCTCTTGATTCCGTCCAAAGCCTTTTGGACAGCAGGCAACGAAATGAGTTGTTGCAATTCCGCGAGTTGGGCTCGCACTTGCTGAAGTTCGTCTTCAGCGGTTCTTCCGTGGCTTGTCATGGTTCTTCCCATTCCTTTCCGGAATCGTCCTTCTTTGCAGAGAAAGAGAGGAATCCGAGCTCTGATACCACTGTCACAAACGGAAGTGTACACGAATAATCAACAAGATGAACATAAATAATCTTTCAACTAAACAGAGTTGAGGGAGAAGTTCGACACAGTATTTGGGACCAAAAGATGGGCTGGTCCCCCCCCTTAAAGAGAATCCTTTATTAGAGAGAATCTTTTTACAAGCACAAGAACCGGAGAAAACCCCTCCGTTCTAATTCTCTGACTCGATGGTCGTTCCTTTTCGTAAGGGAAATCCAAGAGACGAGCTCTCAATCCTTTTTCCGTCTGTACTCGGAGTCGAGACTCCGCAGAAAATTTCAGAATTCCGTTCCCAGAATTCCAAAGCGTAGGCCGAAGCCTTCCCGCTTCTCCTTTGCGATGAAGTACCTGCAAACACACACACAAACACGGAACAACAATTCGTATGGCGAATCCACAATAGATACATGTCGCTCTTGCGTGGGAAAAGCGACTTCCGTACTTCGCAATCTCGCGATCTCTTGCGTCTTTTGGCGGCAAAGTCTTATCTTGATGGTGCTGGCAACAACCTCCCTGAGTGAGGGCATGTGGTGCTTTTATAGCTCCCTCGCCACAGCAGAAAAAGTTGAGCAGAGGCTGGTTTTGTTGCTTTATTTTCTAAGTGGCTGCCCACTTATTGAGTGGGCGGCCGGCATCTTTTAAAATTGGTCTGAACCTACCCAAAAACTCGATAAAACCTTATAAGTTAAAAACAATGCCTTTCACAGCACTTCCCAGGCGTCCCTGGATGCAACCACATGCACAAATGCAATGCAGACATAGATTCCTCGCGAAAAAGTCAGCTCTTCCCAGAAAACTCGTTAAAGTATTCCGCTTTTTAAGAAAAGCTTCTGAGATCCCATCTTTATTCTTGTGCTTGCGTCTTTACGTGTATTCCTCTTTCCAATTCGGGTTTCCTGCCAGACCAACGAGATATTCCCTTTCCGATGCTCCCGTCACCCCATCACGTGACGCATCAGGAATATTCGTTTCCCGGTCTCTCCTACCGAACTAACAGTAAAACCCCTTCACGATGCTTAATGTCACCCATCATATGACGCATCAGAGTTTTTCCGTTCCTGATGGCTTTTAATAATTCCAGTAGATCTACAATTCCTAACCTTACAGTTCAAGTGCACATCTCTAAATATCCTAATTTCAATAAAAAGAAATTACTCGATAAGAAAATAAGAAAATAGTCCATTTAGTAACAAGTTTAAAGGCTTTTCATGTAATTGTTTTTCATGGCCAAGGGCCTTTAAATATGTGCAGAGGGCTCATTCTCTAGCATGCTTCAATGCGAAGGTGCAAAGGGTGAGGTATCGGCAATGTACTGAGTTCAAGCGATGAAAAGAAATATTGAAAGGGGCGCCAATGTTTGGGGCCAATGCTCTCTCTTGGGGTGGAATTCCACCACTCCCTGTCTTGTGTCGTGCATCTCTTTCAGACTTTCAATTGTTATTTAAAGTGCTTGAAGTTGTTCAATCTATTCTTTTCCTTTGGCACGTGGTGCCATCCCCGTGACACAGTGAATTTCCCTACCCAAACTTTGACAAATAAGTAAAAGAAATACCTAATAGCCAAACTAAACAAACAATGGATCACATTGGGCAGTTCACTTGAGATGCCAAAACTTTAACACCCTCTCTACAGTTCATAGTGGACATCAATAGTGAGACCAAGTCGATGAAGAAGCTACCATGGATACCCCAGCAACACCTCCTTGTTGGATACACCTCGGATTTGCTACCCTCAACTTTGTACCTTAGAAGAATGCCATCTTGAGCATCGGTTGCCTTTTAGAAAATTGAACTATAGACCACACTACGTCCAAGAATCCCTATTCATGAATTGTGAACACATCACATCCAAAATACTTTCCAGACAATGAACTTTGAAACACATCCTGTCCATGAGCCGACCAACAACAATGGATTGGTGCACTTATCCATGTGTTTTAGATACGTCTCATTGGTTCCCTACCACATGCATGTGCCTTGAACTCCGACCTACGGGTTGAAACACCGATAACTTGAACTCCAACACAAGGGTCCAAATTAATTAGAGTTGTTTGCCCCTCTGCCACTCACAAGCCTCCCTCTGACTGAAGCTAGTGGCGACACTTGCACTTTGACTAGAAATCTGACGTAAAGGCCACCGTGGCCGCCGCCACGTGTGCCATGCCAATCTCCTCTGTCAAATCTTTATTACCGTAATCTCTATCCAGCTTGCCTTTGTCTTTGTCTATTATTTGTGAGTTCCTGCTTTTGCCTTTGGCTTCAAACTCCCGAGCCAAACAAAGCGTCGTCACATTTATGACTGCAGTTGTCGGACCTTGTGGGTACCGAGGCAGCTAACTGAGTACTAGTACTGCCATCCTTGTCAAGCTTGCCTTTGACTCTGTCCTCTAACGAACTTGTCCATTTTCTTTTGGCTTCGCAATCCCGAGCCAAACAAATCGATGGTTTCCATGAGAATTTTGCCGATGCATAGGCCGCTAACTGGATGGTGGTTGATTTGCTATCCATAGCCGATAGTTGGTTTTGGTTGTGGTCGCGGGCGCTCAAGCAAGGGGGGGCCATGATGAAGTTGCCAGATCTAGAATTTCGCTTCTTTCTCGTACTCCAAAAAGGGCCGCAAAATCCAAGCTTGCCACCAAATGCAGTAAAGGGGAGGGCCATGTTGAAGGTATGAGATGTGAAGATAGTGGATTCCTTCTTGCACTTCAGGTAGTGGCCACAACAATTTAACCAAGCCACGTCGCCCTTAGCCAATCCTCTATCACACCTCCCAGAGGGTGGCCACACAATTCCCAAACAATTTACCTCAAAGCTTCGTTGCCTTTGCAAGTCGCCATTCGAAGCACGCTCTTGAATCCCTCCTTCCAAGCCACTGATCCAAGGGAAAAATTTTCCTCTCTTCATCTCTAACCACCCTCCTCTCCCACACCTACAGCGTTTTAAAACATTGAGTGCTTGGGTGGTGAGGGGGGGTGTCATTACTACAGAGAAGTGAGAGAAGGGCGTCATCTTCCACGGGCTTTCTGGCGCTGGCGTTTCAAAACGCCGTTGACTACTTGCTGCCTAGCACTTCCACCTAAGGGAGCCCGATTGCATTTCAGAACGCACGCGCAAAGGGGGGGAAGACCACTGCGTCACATAGCTTTGCTATGAGCGTTTCAAAACACCCGATAGCTTAGCTTCAAGATCTCCACAGCGCTGCTGGAACAAAATCGGTATCGAAGGGCCAGCGTTTTAAAACGCTACTTGAAGATGCGGTTAGTGGACGGCGCTAGTAGGGGCATAACACCCAGCGTTTTGAGAGGCCATCGCAAAGGGTAGAGAGGGACCAAGTGATGACACCATCAGGGGAAGGTTCATCGGGTTCTTCTCACGGTTTCTCTTCTCTGGATTGATTCCCCTCCCTTGCTATATCCGAGCACAAAGCTCTGATACCATGTCAAAGTCAACGATGCGGAAGCGTAGAGACCAAGGAGAGAGCACGAGAGAGAAAGAGAGAAATTACTGTGAACCAACCAACCTAGGCAATGAAATGATGATAATACAATGGGGGCTGAGGGTTGCTTATATAGCAACCTTAGTAAATTGCCCTACTTAGACTTTGACAAATAAGTAAAATAAATACCTAAAAGCCAAATTAAATAATGGGACCACATTGGGCAGTTCACTTAGGATGCCAAAACTCTAATAAATACCAAATGCTCCTTGTTGTCTCGATTCCCATACCAGAAGCTACATACATCATGTACCGTAGTGGGAGTTGGCCACTCTTGTACCACCTAGATCTTGGCTGGATCCATACTCACTTGGTTGTGAAAGACTATATGGCCAAGATAGTGTATCTCCGTGAGAAAAAACTCACTTTTCTTTGAATTTCCATGCAATTCCTGCTTTCGCAATTCTTGAAACACTATGTCCAAGTGCTTCCGACGTTCCTCCTCGGTCTTCAAAAAGGCGAGTATGTCATCAAAGAACAATCCTGTAAAAGCTCGCTGTGGGATGAAAATTTGATCCATCATTAGATTGAATGTGGCAGGAGCATTGGTCAAGCCAAAAGGCATTACCAAAAATTCATAGAGTCCAAAGGTAGTGCGAGAGGCAGTCTTATGGACGTCTTCAGGCGCTATGCGTATCTGATGATACCAGCTCTTTAAGTCGATGCGACTAAAGATGTTTGCCCGCTGTAACTTGTCAAAAATATCATCAATCCAAGGAATTGGAAAGCGATTCTTGATAGTGATCTTGTTTAAAGACTGGTAGCTTATGCACATTCCAAACGTGTCATATTTCTTCTACACGAGTAAAACTGGAGAGCACTAGGGCGAAGTACTTGGTCGAACTAGACCTTTTTCCAGAAGCTCGTTGACTTGCTTCAGAATTTCCTCTTGTTGTGCAAGACTTACCCTGTAAGGGGGTTGGTTTAGAGGAGAGCTACCTGGTACGAGATCAATGCGATGATCTTCCGGACGTTCCGGAGGTAGCTTATCCGGAAGAGTGTCCGTGAAACAGTCCTTATACCTTTCAAGAAATTGAAACGTTTAATTTCCAAACTAGAGAGCGAACCATCGTTAGTTTTATCCTTTTCTCCGTGCAAAAATCAAGTAAGCCAAAATGCAGTTCTTTATTTCCTTTTTAATGGAGATATGGCTTACAATAGGAAATAGCCAATCCTCAGCATTAGCAAAAAAAATTATATTCTTGCCCTCATGCTCAAAAGCAAGGGTCTTTTCCACGTAATCTGGGACCGGTTGCATATGGTAGTTCCATGGCATACCCAAGATGATATCACATCCCTCAATGGATGACTCAAAAATGATTCGCGGTCCTTATACTCGCCAATCCGAAGATCCTTGCACAAGAGTTGCATTGGTAGTCAACCCCTCAAATGCCAATCCGGAAGTGACCGGAGTTCCAAGCTGGGCGGTGTGAGGCCCAAGTGCTCTACAGTGTCCAAGGAGATAAAGTTGTCCGTTGATCCAGAATCATAGAGGATCAATACCCGCTAGTTGTTCATTAATCCCTAGGCCTTTAGAAGATGACGCTTCCCTTTTTCTGTTTCCGTATTACCTTGAATATCAGGAATAGAATTTGGGCTTGGTGAAGCGGGTTCCTTCTTTGATTATTCCTTCTTCGAAGATGCTTGTTCCTCTCGTTGCTGCCGAACAAGGCAGTCGGTCTTCATATGTCCTTTCTCACCGCAGTAGAAACACCTTCCTTGCTCTTTGAAGGTTTGTACTTGATTCTGCGTAAGATACTTGAGCCGTTTGCAGGTACCCTCAAGATTCTTAGGCTGATCCGGGCCAAGGGGACGCTTTTTGCTTTGGTCACCATGGTCATCATAGACCACTCATTGCCTTGCACGACACGTGTTGTGTTCCATCCATCTTGGGGTAACAATGGTCCAGTGGAATGTAGATCCTCGCGATGTTGCCGACTCCATCATCCACTGAAGGGTATCGTATAGATACATCTTCATGCTCTTTCGAAGCAGAGGTTGAAGGCCTGCTTTGAATTTCCGCATCTTTTCCTCATCGAAAATCTTTATGACAGGCGTAACTTTTTGAAGAACTGGCCAATACTTGACAACATAAGTTGTGACTTTTCATGTTCCTTCTGGGCAAGCCAGTCCCATTCCTTCCGAATGTCCTTGAAGACGAACGGAAGAAATTGTTCATAAAATTCAGACATGAATTAAGTCCACGTTCTGACTTGTGTACCTTCAAGAATCTTGGCTAACCACCAGTTGCATGCCGTCACCTTGAGATACATCCCAACATGACCCAACTTGGATTTTTCAATAAAGTTCCCATTCAAACTGTCTAATGAAAGACAGTGCCTTGGAGATGTAACTGTCAAACTTGACATCCTTGACACCGGATTTGAAAACCCGTACCTTGTGGTGACGCTTGCGGTTAACCTTCTTGAACTTGGGCTTCTCTTCAGTATTACATTGTCACGTGACACATCCAATCCTATGTGTCCCCTATGTGTGCGTGGACAAGCTACAGCATGATCAGGGTTCAGTTCAATCAAGTCAGCCTAGAATAGGAAGTGATCTGGCACTTTTGTGAGTCTGTTCGAAGAGCGTGCATGTCCAAACACTTAGATTAGATGCATATCCTCCGGTTGCACACAGCATGATCATAAGCATTCCCCTCAAAATCCATCAAGGAAATTTTTCAGTGCATTTAACCTATTTTCCCTATTTTTGACATTTTTCACTTATTTATTAGGACTTTTGTTGGGAACTGAGTAGGGCAAATTGGGTAAGATAATATATAAGAAAACCAAAGTTAGCACTTTCTGGCAGAAGAGGGAGCAGGAGCACCTTGCTCAACAGGTAACTTCTCAGCAAGACCAACACCCCTAGTAGCCCTAGCGTTTTCAACCATCTAAGGACCTAGCGTTTTTGCACAGCAGATCAGCCCGGCGTCATCACGACACAACAGATCAGCCTAGCGTTTTGCATCTGCAGAACCACCGGCGACAGTAGGACCAAATTCAGCCCTAGCGTTTTTGGGACAACAGAGCACCTAGCGTTTTGCAGTTCCTCCGCGACGGAATCAGCAGAAGCATCAGCGTTTTCAGTTTTCAGCCCTTAGACATCGCAGATCAAGTCCCGAACCTTGTAGATCTCACCTTCCCGAAGCAGTTCCTCGCCGCACGATGGGATTCGTCGAAGTTTACAGTTTCAGCCCAGAAAACGCAGATTTCAGAATCTCCATTTTCAGCGCGTCGTCGTCGCATCGTCGTCATCGACATAGAGTCAGAATTCAGAAGATAAAGATTTGCAGATTTCAGCCCTTAGCATTCTCAGATTTCAGCCCGTCTCGTCGTCGTCCTCATCGTCGTCGACATCGTCGGCAAGTCCAAAGCATTGTAGAGATTTGTGCAATCAACAGTAGACCACTCTTGCCAACGAGAGTGGGGCCTTCGGAGGAGGGTTTTACGACGTCTCTGGTGTCGTATTCTCTTCTCTCTCTATCTCTCAGTCTCGTACACTTTCACGCACAGTGTCCATTCACTTTGTTTGAGTCCATTGCACTCTCTCATTAAGAACGGAAGGTTCTCCCTTCCATAAGAATAAAAGGAACCTTGAGCACAGATCAGAGCACTCATCTT
Organism: Adiantum capillus-veneris; assembly: GCF_014529385.1. NCBI lineage: Eukaryota > Viridiplantae > Streptophyta > Polypodiopsida > Polypodiales > Pteridaceae > Adiantum > Adiantum capillus-veneris. The sequence goes on from NC_140956.1 coordinate 1,140,958, forward strand.
GAGCAAAGTTCAAACATTCATTCCGTTGCACCTAACATACGTAGGGAGATAGTAGGCAATGCGCCCCAACGCAAGACAGGGAGTATTCGTATGTTGGGGAGTCACTTGAGGCTCCAAGGCAAACCTTTTCTGTCCATGCACAGGTGGCTACCACGTCAATCCCTCAGGCTATTCCAATTTAGCCAGCCACCTTTGAGCGTCCAAGTATTGGTCTATATGGACAGGGAACTACCTTCCAGGCTATGCATCAGGTATTTCATTCACAAATTGCTGACGTATCAAGCCACTGAAGAACGGAGCCAACTTGCAGATCCCGACAGAGGGGCCTAAACCCTAGAAGAAGCAGAAGAAGGATTGTGTGGGGAACTGACGACGTGGCAAAGCTGTACGAAATCCCGGATTTCACGTTGGCATGCTGAGTGGCAGCTGTACGGATTTCCGCAATTTTCGCTGATAGTGATGGCCTGGCAGTTGTACAGATTTCCGCGTATTACGCTGATGACATGGCACTGTACGGATTTCCGCAAAACGTGCTAGCAGCTTTTGGTACTTTTTGACCAGTTGCTTTTGAGTTTAAAGCTTTTCATGTAAACTGCTTTTAATGGCCAAGGGCCTTTAAATATGAGGCTAGGGCTCATTCTTTGACACACTTTTGGGAGAAGGTGCAGAGCGTGGAGTACCGGCTTGTACTATGTTGATGCAATATAAAGAAATACCGAAAGGGGAGCCAAGGTTTGGGGCCAATACTCTCTGGGGTGGAATTCCGCCACTCTATGTCATGTGTCGTCTCTCTCTTTCAGTTCAGTTGTTATTGAAGTGTTAAAAGTCTGTTCAATCTGTTCTTTTCTATTGGCACGTGGTGCCCCGTCTTGTGACAGTGGTATCAGAGCATAAGGCGTGTGCTTTTCTAAAAGCACATCGGTCCTACAAAAGAGCAAACAAAGCAAACTAGAAGTATCTTCGGAATTTATTTGAAATCTCTTGGGGTCCCGACCCCAGACTCAAGGTGGAAAGGTACGTAGTGTACAGCATGTTTTAGGTACATACGGAACATACTTCCGTACTGAACCACCTTTCAGGTACGTAATAGGTATGTACCATTTGTTAAAAAACCAAAAACTCATGAGCAATAGAGGCAGGGGGGTCACAGAGAGTACGCGCAACGTAGGAAGAAAGAGTGCAAGGAGCATACGAGAGAGTCGAGCTTACCTTTCTACGCAGGAAAGTCTCAGGTACAAGTCTCTGTGTGACTGTCTGTCAAGTTCTTTGTCACAAACTGCTGACGTGTCAAAGCCCTGAAGAACGGAGCCAACTTACACGTGTCGGTCGAGGGGCCTAAACCCTAAGAAGAAGAAGTAACAGAAGAAGAAGTCCTACCAACTTATGGGGATCCCGTCCGATGGGGCCCCAAGTGACATAAAGGATTAAAATAAAGCAAGACCCGGAACTGATGACATGGCAGATTTTCGGAAATTATGCTGACAATGATGGCGTGGAAGGCTGTACGGATTTTCACGTTTTGCGTTGACTGCTGACGTGGCAGTTGTACGGATTTTCGTAAATTACGCTAGCAGCTTTTTGGCATTGCTTTAGGACCAGAAGCTTCTGAGTTTGAAGGCTTTTCATGTAAAACTGCTTTTGGGGCCTAGGGTCTTTAAATATGAGGCTAGGGCTCATTCTCTGGCATGCTTCCTGGAAAAGGTGCAGAGTCTGGAGTATCGGCTTGTACTGTGTTGATGCGAATATAAAGAAATACCGAAAGGGGCACCAAGGCTCTCTGGGGTGAAATTCCGCCACTCCGTGTCACGTGTCGTCTCTCTCTCTCTCTCTCTCTCTCTCTCTCTCTCTCTCTCTCTCTCTCTCTCTCTCTCTCTCTCTCTCTCTCTCTCTCTCTCTTCAGTTCAGTTGTTATTGAAGTGCTAAAAGTTTGTTCCGTCTGTTCTTTTCTACTGGCACGTGGTGCCCGTCTTGTGACATTCTCTGTAGAAACTTGCTCTCTGGAAATTGTAAGGTGAAGTAACCCTTGGCACACCTTTCAATTTGCTCTCCACACCACATAAAAGGCCCAAAGGGCTCGCGTTAGTTGTGCGCCACGATGCTGCTGAATTTCGCCCAAAAATCTCCTGCCACCGTACAGTACGTACGGTACCGTAAGGTTGTACGGGAAAGTACGTACGTGCAGATGCAACCTTGCCCGAACTTATTAGGCACTCCCACCCTTACTCCATCGTGCATCGGGCGCGCTCCCGTCTTCACCGCTCTGTCTTGCAAGGCATAAGCCATAAAGAACCCAAGACATGGCGTTCATGGATTCAGCAGAATATTTGCAGTTTCTTCTCGACGAGCTTCACGACATTCTTTCGCGGCATCCTCAACAGAATCTTCCGATGCTGCAAAGTTTATTTGTGAACTACATGTTATCCCCTCTGATGCCCAGGAGGTACCTCCTCCTCCGGCACCAGAAAATACGAGCTTCCAATCGGCAACCTTCTCAGTCGTCTGTTCCGATGAGGGGAATCTTCAAGAATATGGTGCAACCATCTGACCCTAATCTAGTGCAGCCGCCTTTGCCACTACCATTGCCCCCACCTTCCCCACCACCACCGCCACCAGGCTACAATGGTTGGAGCCCATATGGATACCCTTATTATCCATACCCGGCATATGCGCCTAACCAACCCAAAGATTTTAAGGATGGTAGCACAACAGTCAAATTTTTCACTTTTTCAGGGTGAAAGACCGCAAGAAAGCATTGCAGTTCCTACAGCAATACGACAACATCTATGCTTGGGGGAACTATATAGAAGAATCCAAGATTTCTCCAGCAGTGGGATTTCTTAAAGATAATGCTATGCAATGGTGGAGTTCAATCGCAACACAACCTCATGCTCCAAGGACCTGGCAAGCTTTTAAGACAGTTTTTGCACATAGTTACATGACTTCTATGTTGAAGTCCAGATTTTGGCAAAGTGGGACAACTTGAAGATGCTTGCCACCAAAACCATGGACGACTATAACGAAAGGTTTCTCGACGTGTACCTTCCAGTGTCCTTCTTTAGATCTATTCCCTTGGAGGCCCAATACAAGCAATACACCATTGAACTACCATCACCATTTGTCTCTCCAAGCAAGTCTCCACCATGCAAGAGCTTATGGACCATGCCGCGGTCTGCTACAAACTCATGAAGGGAAAGTTGGAGTTTACCACAGAAGAACCTCCAGGCACTAACCACAACTCTCAACAACAACGAACAAATTCTCGGGAGTCTCGTGACACCCAACCTCAAAGGCCTCGTCTGACACAACGTCAATGAGAAACCCTTTTACAAGAAGGCCGATGCTTTGGATGTTTTCAAACAGAACATACGTTTACTACATGTCCTGAGCGAGCCTCAACATCTACAGAGCAACTTGCTCCCTCGACAGAACGATCCTCAGGGCCACCGCCAGCCAAAAGAGCTAGACCCGCTATTGGACTAGTCTCTGATATCTATGGCATACGCCTTGAGAGTACAAATGAATTTATGGCAAAGTCAACTGTCACGTGACACATCCCAACCCTATGTGTCCGTAGACAAGCTACACCACAGCTGGGGTTCAGTCAGTCCAGTCAGTCTAGATTAGTAGTGATCTGGCACTTTTGTAAGTCTATTCGTAGACTGTGCATGCCCAGTCACTTAGCATAGATGCATATCCTCCGGTTGCACACAACATGATCATCGGAATTCCCATCAGAATCCATTAGCATCAGTTAGGGGAATTTTCCAGTGCATTTAGCCTATTTTCCTATTTATTGGGATTTTCACTTATTATTTTTAAGTGACTTTCCTACAAAAGTAGGTAGGGCAATTTTGCTAAGTTTCTATATAAGCAAACCCAAGTTAGCACTTTCTGGAGAAGAGGCAACAGGAGCACCTTGCTCAACAAGCAACTTCTTAGCAAGACCAACCCCCGCGACCACTCTGGTGATTTCTCCACGGAAGACCTAGCGTTTTTGCATCAGATCAGCCTTGGCGATTTGTGCACAGCAAATCAGCCCCGGTGTCATCACGACACAACAGATCAACCTAGCGTTTTTGCATTTGCAGAACCCCGGCGACAGAAGGACCAATTTCAGCCCCTGGCGTTTTTTGGATTTCAGCAGCAAATTAAGAACGGCATCATTCACCTAAAGTGTAGCAGATTCAGCCCGTAAAGACCATCAATTTTCAGCCCTAAGAAACCTCATTTTTCAGCCAAGAAAACGCAGCCAAAACAGTCATTTTCAGCCACCGAAACAGTCCCGAAATTCAGCAATTAGAAGATCTCAGATTTCAGCCATCGTCGTCGTCGTCCTCCTCATCGTCGTCGTCATCGTCGTCGTCGTCATCAGCATAGACCAAGTTGCATAGTCCATTGCATACGCATTGTACCCCTTTGTGCAATCAAAGAATAGACCACTCTCGCCGACGAGAGTGGGGCCTTCGGAGGAGGGTTTTACAACCTCTCGGGTGTCGTATCTCTTCTCTCTCCTTCTCTCAGTCTCATTCACTTGCACGCACAATATCCACTCACTTGTTCGTGATCATAGCACTCTCCATAAGACGGAAAGCTCTCTCTTTCCCTAAGAACTAAAAGGAACCTTGAGCAATAAAGATCACTAATCTTGAGAAAATACAACATTCATTCCGCTGCACCTAACATTGGTATCAGAGCTTTGGAAGTGTTCTGCATTACTCAAGGGAAGAACCACAAGAATTTTTTTTGCTTGTTGTGATCGCACGAACCCAAGTTTACTTGGGCGTGGCAATTCCTAATCGTGTTTTGTTGAAGAGTGACAGGAATCCCAAGAAAGAAGGGCTTGTCCAGCCTCCCCTTGTGTCTCTTTTCACTCATTGAGAGCGGACCGTGCACTTAGCGGCCGGCCAATCGACGTGAGGTGGGAAAAAGCAACCCTGGTGTGAGCGCAAGGCCGCCAAGGGGTGCGCCCGTAGAAAAGGGTAGAACTCGGGTGAAGAGAAGATCCTTCTCAACACGATTTGCAAGCGAAAGAAAACCTCAAGAACCCAAGATTCTCACGAATCAAGGACCTCAAGAACCCAAGTTCCTCGTGAACTTAAGAACACAAGAACCCACAAGAACCCACGATTGCAGAATGATCATCACTCGAAGCGGATTGGATACTTCGCTTGGAAGTGATGAGCATGAGAGAGGCGAAGAAGAATTTTCCCCACCAGGAGGTTTTTCCGACCCTTCCCCATCTACAACAAAGATTGCACTAACTCCTATGGAGGAGTTGAACCAAGAAAGAGAAGCAGAAAGAAAAGCCTACGAAGAAGATATGGCAACCATCGAGCGTAAGTACCAAGAAAGAAGGGCAGCCATAGAAGAAAAATTTTATCGTGAGAACAAAGCACAAATGCAAGAGTTATTGCGCCTCTTTTCTCAAGCTCAGGCACAGATGCAACACAATCGAAAAAAGGAGACTCTCTCAGTTTCTTCTTCTCCCATACATGACACACAGGATTTGCATGATGATTTGAAGCACAATGATAAGCATGATGATTTGGATGCCAATGATTTGCATAATGATTTGGATGACAATGACAAGCATGATAATTTGCATGATCAAAATGTGATTTCTCATGAGCATGATGATTTGCATGATCAAGATGTGATTTCTCACAAGCATGATGAATTGCATGAAGATGATGTGATTGTTCAAAAGGATGATGTGTTAGTGGATGCTTTTTCTAGCGAAGCTAACCTCGTTGTAGATTCAATCAGTCACGAAGATCCGATCTTGGCTTTCGGGTCGAGGTCCAAAGAACCCCCACAAGACGATTCGATCATTCAAGAAGAAGCGATCTTGGCTCTCGAGCCTTGGTCCAAAGAGCCATCACAGGAAGTATTATGTGTTCGCATGATTGATACGCACGCATTGTTTGAGTGTTTCATTCGTGATCGTTTCCTGTATTTTAGTCAGCATCGTTATGTGATCCCTTTTCCTAGGCATGACATATTGTATGTTGAGCACGTTTCTCTCATGGATGAGCACGAATGTATGCGGATTGTGCATGAAAAGCTAAAAAGTTTGTATGTCAGGAAGTTGCATTCCATGTCTCTTCCTTGGCATGACATAGTTTCCGAAAGAGCACATGATAGTATGAGCACCAAGAATAGGCATTTCCATTGTGATTTGCCACAGTTGATTGATTTTGATCAAACAGAAAAGATTCGAGCACATTGTTTGCATGTGTTTGATGAACGGGTTGTCACTCCGTCTCTATGTTCATCTACATTGCATACACAGTCTTTAGAGAAGACAAGATTTTTTTCCTTCACTTTACATGGAATGGGTATGTTCATGGTTTTGTGTTGGAGATGGTTTCAGGAATTTTCAACCATGAAGATTCTTGAAGACGAAAGAAGCAGGACTCTAGACGAAGTTGACGCAAGAAAGGAGATTCAAAAGACTTTGTGTCGCTTTCAGTGCGGCCCAAAGAAGCAAGCGTTGTAGACCTTTATGAAGTTCAAGTACCGCACGACCCACACATCAGAGTGGGCCAGCGAAGAGTCCCTTCCAGGATTCCGGGTGCTGTTGGCGATCTCTCTCGACGCCATACAGTTCGGTACCAGTACCTCACTTTGAAAAGGAGGGGATGTCACGAGACACATCCCAACCCTATGTGTCCGTGGACAAGCTACACCACAACAAGGTTCAATCAGTCCAGTCAATCTACATTAGCAGTGATCTGGCACTTTTGTGAGTCTATTCGTAGACTGTGCATGCCCAGTCACTTAGCATAGATGCATATCCTCCGATTGCACACAACATGATCATTAGAAATCCCATCAAAATCCATTAGCATCAGTTAGGGGAATTTTCCAATAAATTTAGCCTATTTTCCTATTTATTGGGATTTTCACTTATTATTTTTAAGTGACTTTCCTACAAAAGTAGGTAGGGCAATTTTGCTAAGTTTCTATATAAGCAAACCCAAGTTAGCACTTTCTGGAGAAGAGGCAACAGGAGCACCTTGCTCAACAGGCAACTTCTCAGCAAGACCAACCCCCACGACTGCTCTGGTGTTTTCTCCACAAAAGACCTAGCGTTTTTGCATCAGATCAGCCTGGCGATTTGTGCACAGCAGATCAGCCCCGGCGTCATCACGAAACAGCAGATCAGCCTTGCGTTTTTGCATTTGCAGAACCCCGGCGACAGAAGGACCAATTTCAGCCCCTGGCGTTTTTGGATTTCGGCAGCAAATTAAGACCGGCATCATTCACCTAAAGTGTAGCAGATTCGGCCCGTAAAGACCATCAATTTTCAGCCCTAAGAAACCTCATTTTTCAGCCAAGAAAACGCAGCCAAAACAGTCATTTTCAGCCACCGAAACAGTCCCGAAATTCAGCGATTAGAAGATCTCAGATTTCAGCCATCGTCGTCGTCATCGGCATAGACCAAGTTGCATAGTCCATTGCATACGCATTGTACCCCTTTGTGCAATCAAAGAATAGACCACTCTCGCCGACGAGAGTGGGGCCTTCGGAGGAGGGTTTTACAACCTCTCGGGTGTCGTATCTCTTCTCTCTCCTTCTCTCAGTCTCATTCACTTGCACGCACAATATCCACTCACTTGTTCGTGATCATAGCACTCTCCATAAGACGGAAAGCTCTCTCTTTCCCTAAGAACTAAAAGAAACCTTGAGCAATAAAGATCACTAATCTTGAGAAAATACAACATTCATTCCGCTGCACCTAACATCAACGGCTTCAAAGCCCTTATTTTCTTTGACCCCAGAACTGCAGAGAACTTTATCCATCTAGAATTCTTGAAGCAGATGCACATTGACTATGATGCAGAGGGTGGAGAAATTGACGCTGAGCTAGCCACGAGGCAAACTCAAAAAGTGGTACCGCTCGTTGGTGCTCTTCCAATGACTATCCAAGATTATCATGGAAAAGCCGATTTCCACATTTGAAGTTGGGCAATTGCGACGTTCTCTTGGGCATGCCTTGGCACGACAAGAATGATGCGACTCTCCAGGTTTGGAACTGAACCACCACCGTGACACAGAAGGGCAAGCCAGTCATCCTCAAAGTTCGGTTGTCCGAACAAAGCCCTGAATGAACTCTCTAGTTGTTTTATAGTTAAATACTTTTGAACATTGTTTGAGAAAGTATTGTTTGCAATTTGTTTGAAATGGATGCTATCTGTTTTAAACCTGTCTTGGTGCCGATTTGAATTGTTTGACTCTGGTTTTAATACTGGTTTCAATGATTGGTGATTTTACTCCCGGGTGGAGTAGTGAGAAATGTTGTTTTGGTATTGTTTGAACCTCCGAACAACGCAGACAGGATGTCTGGGAAGTGTTTCGTTGTATGCTTGAAAATCTCGGAACGACGCAAATGGGATGTCTGGGGAGCATCTCATTGTATGCTAGAAAACATCTGAACGACACAGACGGGATGTCTGGCGAGCGTTTGGTTGTATGCTTTAACCTCCAAGCGACGCAGGCTGCAGTCCGAGGAACGTTTGGTTGTACCAGTCCTCTGAACTCATGGCCTCGACCTTTTTTTAGGTTATTTGCGGGGAGAGTGACGAGATAGTCGTTGAGTAGCTTCATACCGCAGACTGTTTGTCTCAGGGGAATGCTCAGCGGCGCTGTTTGTTGTGTCTGTAACATGCATATGTGAGCATTTGTGTTGCATTGTGATGTGCCAACCACTGAAGATTCCTAATTGGATAAAATTGCCTGGGTATGTAATTTTAGTGCATCAAGACACCCGTGAAAGATCAATGTGCCTGGGTGTGATGGCTAATTTTACTGCGCCAGAATATCAAGAGTTTCGATCTGGACGAAAGGAGAAGCCAAGTCCTTAACAAAAAAAAGCAAACAGATTGTCCCTCGTAATGTCCCTCCAAATTTTTTAAGCTAACTTGAGTTGTTTTGCAGATATGTTGTAATCGCAGACGATTACTCTCTTTCAAGAAGGGGGGATGTCACAAATTGCTGACGTGTCGAGCCACTGAAGAACAGAGCCGACTTGCATATCCCGGCCAAGGGGCCTAAATCCTAGAAGAAGCAGAGGAAGAATTGTGTGGAGAACTGATGATGTGGCAAAGCTGTACGGAATCTCAGATTTCACGTTGACATGCTAACGTGGCAGTTATACGGATTTTCGTGTTTTATGCTGATGACGTGGCAACTGTACAGATTTCCGCAAAACGCGCTAGCAACTTTTGGCACTTTTTGACCAGTTGCTTTTGAGTTTAAAGCTTTTCATGTAAACTGTTTTTAATGGCCAAGGGCCTTTAAATATGAGGCTAGGGCTCATTCCTTGACACTTCTAGGAGAAGGTGCAGAGTGTGGAGTACCGGCTTGTACTGTGTTGATGCAACATAAAGAAATACCGAAAGGGGCGCCAAGGTTTGGGGCCAATACTCTCTGGGGTGGAATTCCACCACTCCGTGTCGTGTGTCGTCTCTCTCTTTCACTTCAGTTGTTATTGAAGTGCTAAAAGTCTGTTCAGTCTGTTCTTTTCTATTGGCACATGGTGCCCCGAGTGCGTGTGTGTGTGTGTGTGTGTGTGTGTGTGTGTGTGTGTGTGTGTGTGTGTGTGTGTGTGTGTGTGTGTGTGTCTACAAGAGCACACGCCAAGACAAAAACAAAACACCCTCTCTAGTAGAGGTGGTTGTAGCCCTATGGGCAGTTTTTATTAACTAATAGAAGGATCTTTTGCTCAGGAAAAAAAGACAAAAATAAAACACTGACAAATTCGCTGAATTACATCAAAAAATCAGCAAAATAGAGAGGATTCTCTGATTTTTATTAAACAACAGTAGTACAACACATAATTGCTCTGATTCGAAAATCAGCAACAACAAAAAATTCTAATTTGTTCTAAAAAGTATGCATGAATCTTTACAAAATTTCCAATTCTTGTCTTAAAAAAGAGAAAAAATCAATAATAAATCTACTTCTTTTCTCACTTGTGTCACAAGACTGTGACAACCACTATATATATTTGCAAGTTTCTTTCCCTTGATTTTTATTTAATTTTTGGGACCCTCTTGTTGAAATCACAAATGCCCGGACATTGCATGGCCAGTGTGAAACGGGTGTTGGCCGAGAGTTTCAGCCGCAAGAGTCAAGGCAGCTACGAGATGGTTGGGCCAATCGGCACTAGAATCTGACTAGTAAGAAGTGGCTAGGCTCAGTTAAAGTCATTTAGGCCCCTCGGCAGGACTTCATAAGTTAGTGGGTACTAGGAATTAAACCAAAAGGAGAAAACTGGACACAAGGCAATAGGAGAGCAACCTGCAAGTCAATTCAACTTCCAGAATGTCTCATCCCAAGAGGGGGCGCCCAAAATTGAGGTTGGGGTTGATAATTGATTTTTGATGATAAGTGAACACAGTGTGTGTGTGTGTGTGTGTGTGTGTGTGTGTGTGTGTGTGTGTGTGTGTGTGTGTGTGTGTGTGTGTGTGTGTGTGTGTGTGTGTGTGTGTGAGAGAGAGAGAGAGTAGTGGGTACAGGTGATCACAACTTTAATGGAAAGCTTGCCTTCTCCCTTGTCTCATGCAGCGCAATGATTTTCTCTCATGCATCTCTCTCCCCTTTGCACATAAGGTAATGCCTCTCTAGTTGGCCTTCTCAGATGACCATGTACAGTTCTGGGCGTTTTATGCACGTTTGCCAAGGCAAGAGCCTTTTGTACAGGAACTAGATTAGCTAATTGCTAATCCCCCACAAGCACGCACAGTTCCATCGCTAAGGATTGCGAAATAGGAGAGTTTTCTCGCGTGAAAACTTGTCCAATTCAAAGGGACTTTCCCTTTGCGTGCGGGGAGCACCTGAGACACGCGTAGACGTGTTCGCTCCGTCCAAAACGATCCAGAACAGAAAATTACAACCTGTTATGTTTTCTACAGGTTTATGGTTTCACACCTAATCTGCAGGACATCGCGAGGTGTTACGTGTATGATCTTCCCGAGAGGTCCTGTTGGAAATTATAATTACTCGAGACTCAACCAGAGCCGGAACCCGCTCAAGGAACAGTTCCTGCTCTCAAAGTATCAGTTCGTGAGCTTATTCCAAGTTATCAATTACTTCTTCTAAGCAATCAACATGGCCGAATCACAAGATGGCATGAACTCTACTCCACCCGAGGACTCGATAGCAATTCTCAAAAAGCAGATGGCAGCACTTTCGACAAGCCTCGCATCAATCCATACTCGAATGCAGCAGTTACAGATGCAAACCTCTGAACCGAACAAATCGAAGGTTTTCCAACTAAAACTTTCTCACCCAAAGCATGGTTTCTCAGAGGCAACTAGACACAAAGTATCTTCCTGTGAGCAGCAAAAGTCTCAGCATGAATATTCTTGGAAATGCTACAATTCTAAGCAACCAACTTCCTATCGGAATCATCAGCAACAAAAGTAGCAACATGAAGCTTCCAAAGGATCATCAACGATATTAAGATGGGCTTACTTAGTTGCAGATATATCTGACCCTAGTCGAGTACTCGGTCGTGAATGCAGAAACACTCGACAAGTTCCCCCTCGCGAGCCATGCCCTACATTTAAGTCTTTCTTGTCTGATGGTGATACACTTAAAGATTTATTGATCCTTTCCTTGTGCTAGAGGATCCTTCACAGGTCTAAGAGGCAACAGCTCCCTCGACCTCCCCCTTCTCAATTTGGAAGGCTTAATACCCGCTGAAACAGCTGAAAATTCAAAAGATTCCAGTTCTTGTGTGACAATGGACAAGCACAAAACCCCTTCTATGGCCGTGATCCAAGCAGAAAAAGTCGCCTCATCACCGCCCTTGAAGAATAAAGTCTTTGTCTCTGAACACATATCCAATGCAGTGGTGAATGATAATGCTTCAAACTTGAAGACTCCAGTCCTTACCTTTAGCGATGCAAAGGATAAATCAGATGCATACTCTTGCAGCACGACTTTAGTCGCTGCAATTGAATATTTGGACACAACTTGTTCCAGTGATAAACCTTACAGATGGATATACCTTCAAGCACTACTCTGTCCCAGTCTACAACATCCGTTCAGGAGGATTTTACTTTTCCAAATAAACCAATGGAATGCCTTACAGATTTCCAACCAGTGATCATCACTCAACAGAAAATGCAAGTCAGTTTACAGATAGTTTCACTTGAAGCAGATAAAGATTCAATCTTTTCTTGGACAAAGCTCGAAGTCACAAAAGACCTCGACAAAGGCACTTATCAAGTTGCAGATATGATCAGTTTTCAGTTTGGCAAAATAGTCATGGTCACTAACAGTGCCATGACGTGGGATGGATATACCTTCAAGCACTACTCTGTCCCAGTCTACAACATCCCTTCAGGAGAATTTTACTTTTCCAAATAAACCAATGGAATACCTTACAGATTTCCAACCAGTGATCATCACTCAACAGAAAACGTAAGTCAGTTTACAAATAGTTTCACTTGAAGCAGATAAAGATTCAATCTTTTCTTGGACAAAGCTCGAAGTTACAAAAGAATTTGACAAAGGCACTTATCAAGTTGCAGATATGATCAGTTTTCAGTTTGGCAAAATAGTCATGGTCGCTAACAGTGCCATGACGTGGGACTTAACAGAAAGAGCTTTGGATGCAGAAGCACTACAACAATACATTTCCTTCTCCCGGAGTTTCAAGTATTACATCTACTCCTAGTTGCAGATACGCAAAGTGTCATGCCAAGGAGAACCCCTACGCTTGGATGGTCACCACCCTTCGCTCAAGAGACGTGCCTCTTCGACAACTGGTCACACCCCTTTGCTCTACGGTTGCGACTCTTCGTCTATGGCTGCAGCTCCGCCGAAAGGATGTGTTAGCAGCAAGCTAACATGGACACCATTTTTCGGAGTTCTCTTTGTAAAACACTTATTATTTTGATAAATCGGGAATATTGTAACTCTTATTTTCTCGGATAAACTCTGTAATTAATGAGCCGGGGCTACAAACTGCCAAATTGTATCAACCAGTCATTACCCATCTTTAATAGAACTCCCAGATTATTAGTTTTGACCACCAAAAACTTTGGCTAAGGTATAAAAGCAAATTTTATTAAGTTTTTGGATAAGAAATATACAGCGTGAGCTAACAGCGCTCACTCCTCTCCTTCTCGTGCTTCCTACTCCCTCTCCGGTTGTCACATTGCGATTGCGTTTGTTGCAGGCAACCGCACGTAAGACCTCTACGCATTGACGTAAGCAGTTCACAGTATTTCGTAGCTTTTGGCATCGCCGACCCGTGGCCTAATTTCATCATAACTAGAAATTTACACTTTTAAATCGAATACTAAGCATAGGCGGGGTGTTGGGGCATCATTGCTAAGCATTTAGATGCATTCTGAGTCGAAAACGACTAGGTCAAAAATCCATTGTTGTTAATAATCGCGATTTTGGAACTTGACCTAAAGTGGGGTTTGAGACCATAAGCATGTGTGCTTAGGTTTTCTTGTCTTAGAAGTTTCGTTACGTTTGGATGTCATTTGATATTGTAACGGATGTGATTTGTTTGCCGATGAGCGATTGGCTTTTGATGATTTCAGTCACTTGAGTGTAGCTTGAGTTAGATGCGAGTTGTTAGTTATTTTCTGAGAGATTGACAACCTCTTGTAGCCTCTATGCACTAGTCGAGTCAGCTTCATTCCACGGTTTGACAAATTAATCGTGATTCTCGCTAATACTGCAATAAGATAGGATGGTGAGGTTAGACATGCGTCCCACATTTGGCGCCGCTGCCAGGGATCGAAGAGACCTAAACTAAAGAAAAACACGAGCGTCTTGTATAGTTGTCCTTTAACTTCCTCTAGGTTCGCCTAGAGTTCAAAACTTTCTTGTAGAAACCGCTTAAGATTGTCGTCTTTTGCTGTGTAGAGGTAACTTGGAAGTAATCGTACTTGCTGAGTGCCTTAAGGATTGTAGTATTGTAGAAATAGATTAGGATTTTGAGAATGATTGGTAGACGAGACAAGTCTTAAGATCAGTGCTCAGAAAAACATAAAACACAAGAAAACGAGTGTTTATGGACACTTCCACCACCCCCATTGCATGAGAATCTAGAGGTAGGGTAAGTAGAATCCGAGGTGGACTTCAGGACATTGCCCTCTCTGAAAGAATCAAGTGTGAGTTGTTATTGGAAGTTGCAGAATTTCAGGTCTACGGCTAGAAATAGCTCGAAAGGATTCAAAACCACTCAATCCGACTGGAGAGTAAGCTTAAGAGTTGTCTGAACGAGTTGGTAAGCTCAAAGACACTTTGAGGTAAAATTTTCGAGAGTTGGCCAAAACTCAGGTTATTTACTTTTTCTTGACATTTTAGGCCAAATTAAGTTTTGACTTGATTCATAGGCTTAAAATAGCTCATGTAAAGACTGTCTTTGACAAAATTGCAAAAAAGTGTTCATTTCAAGCCTCAAGTTAATAATCGCGATTATTAACTTTCTGCTCTAAATTAACCAAGGTTCTAACCATTGACTCATTGCATGTGTACAAACAACTTTTGTAAAGGCCCAAGAGATTTGGATCACTAAACTGGCAAAAAACTGGGTGAAAACTAAAGTTTATACTGACTTTTTGAATCTTGAGTGTGAATTGAAGGAAAATTTATCCAAACTTATTGAAACTTGTCCAGAAACTTTAACAGGTTGTATACTTGCTAAACCCATCAAAAAAGTGCAAAAAACTGACAAAAGTAAATAATCGCGATTATTTACTTCTGCTATTAAGAGACATTAATTTTGACTTTTGAGCTTATATAGTGTTAGACCAACATAATATAAAGCCACAGGGCAATTTTGGGTTCAATCGGATGAAAATTGGTACAGATACACTCAATTTACAGGTTGCAGATCAAACCTTTAAATTTTTGCTAAAGTCGAATTTGGAAGTCAAATTTTGACTCCCTTAGGTCAATTTGAAGTGATACACAGAGACCAATCACGAGAGTAGCAAAAACTCTACTGTCTTTATAGAAGAATAGCTAACTTGATCAAATTTGTACAGGAATTAGGTTGCAAAGACGAGGAATCAGTGGCTTGACAGAAAGTTGCAATCGAATCAAGTGAAAATTGACAACAAGTCAATCCAAAGATGAGTACTCTATCCAGGGCTTCATAAGTCTATATGAACCTTAGATCTAGTCGTGTACTAGGAAATCAGGGCATACTCGGAGAAACCTCCAGTAGAGTGTCCACCGAAGAAAGCATGAATCAAGGCAATTCCTTGCATACAATTCCTGAAGAAGTCTCAGACACTTTTTCAGATTCAACATCCGAAATGTCTTCTTACTCGACTCACTCGGAAACTGGAACAACAGTGCGCTATAAGCATATACTCTCTTTTTACAAGACTAACCGTCATGGAGCCCAGGTTTACTTGGACCCTAACGAGGAGTATGCTATTCGCATTGATGACCATAGTATTGAGTTCGAAGAAGAGATTAGAGCAAACAAACAAGAAAAAATGTACACGGACAAAAACGGAACTCAGTATTTATAAGTCGAAAACCTGATGTGATAGACAAATGGGGGTTAGAAGTAAACACCATAATCCCAGATATGTCAGCAAAAAAAAGACCACCAATTTTAGAATTCGAGGGATACAATCAAGTAGACTTGAAGCCTTTGAAACGGCTTAGTACGGATAATCCGAGGATCGAAGTCTATTCTTGGGAAGATAAAAACATAAAAGATCTTTTGTGGACTTCTCATGGCAAACCAGGACAATTAACAACCATGAAGATCATCTATATCTTCAATATTAAAAATAAGGGATCAGCAGATCTACCAACTTACCTGTTTAGGGATTGTTATAACAACAACTTCGTTATGATGACTCTTGACGAGGTAGAACAAACCAAATACCAAGGGTATTCCATACGAGATTGGATATTGGAACAAGGACCAGAAACAATTCCAAGAGATGAACACCGTGAGAGATTATCTGAGAGTAATGCGAAGAAACCAAAAACCATCTCATCACGTAGAAAACCGGGTGACATTAAGGTCAGTCCAGGGCTACACGAGTCACTATTTCCAACTGCCAGGAGACAGGGAGTTGAACCAAACAGACGCGTCAGCCCAGCTGATTTTCAAAAATGGGTCAGAAAATACAGTGGATCAGGGGATCCATACGACCACTTAGCAAGCTTTAAGTAAGTGCTAAGAGCAGAGCGTATATTCGATTTCCATACTCAATTCGAGGGGTTTGGAATGACATTAGAAGGAAAAGCATTGAC
This sequence comes from Adiantum capillus-veneris, assembly GCF_014529385.1. Lineage (NCBI taxonomy): Eukaryota > Viridiplantae > Streptophyta > Polypodiopsida > Polypodiales > Pteridaceae > Adiantum > Adiantum capillus-veneris. The sequence goes on from NC_140956.1 coordinate 1,157,218, forward strand.
ATGGTTCCAAAACATTCCACCAAGGTCAATCATGGACTTAAACACATTAGCTCAAGGATTTGTAGCTGCTTGTTCCAAAACGGGGATCAAACATAATACGATAGCTCAAATCTACAGCTTTAAATAGAAACATGGTGAGTCTATTAGGGATTGTGCAACTCGAATGAAACAATACATTGCCAGATGCTCAGGGCCAGAGATACCTGCAGAAGAAGGACTTGTATCTTTATTTCAAGAGGGACTGCTAAACAAAGAACTTCATGCTATACTCTATAGTAAGAAGCATACCACCCCAGAAGAGTGTGTCAGATGCTATTGACTTAGGAGACAATTGCGAAATTTTCAACGAAGAAGATGTCTATAAGGATAACCAAAGCGAGAAGACAGCATCCACTACAGTAATGGTAGAAGGAAATTGGTATAATCCACACCCACCACCAATAGAAGAAACAGTGACTTATGCTCCACCAAAGCTCGCACCAATGTATTATGTAGCTAATCAAGGTGTCAGACCTCCCATGGTAAGACCCATGATGAAGCCAAGAACAAAAAACTGTCATAATTGTGGTGCTGATGATCATTGGAAAAATGAATGTCCAGAGCTTGACAAAAATCTCAAACCAATTGAAGCCTATTGCATACAATGTTGCAAAAAGGGAGGACATTTTCCGGAAGATTGTCCTAAAAATCCTTTGAACAAGGGTAAAACGATAGTAAATGTAGTCCAAGTGATACCTAGTAGCTCATCAGAGAGTGAACCGATTGTTCCAATCAAGGTAATCACTAGAGCCCAAGCCAAGAAAAAGAAACACAACTCCTCTGATGATTCGGAAAATACTAAAGTTTCCTCTCAAAGAATCAAAAGAAGCAGAAGCAAAAGATATGAGATGAGAAAACAAAAACAACAGGTTGAAATCGAGGAGAAAACAAGAAAACTATTCCAGGAAAAGTTGAAAGAAACTAGAAGTGAACTCAAGGAAACGACCGTGCAATCTGGAGGATCCATTCTGGTTGATAAAATTTTTGAACCAATTAAATTTTAATGCTGCCTTGGAAGCTTCTCAAGCAGGACTTAAAGCAGGACAAAACATGGAAAACAAATGGAAAAACTATCCTTCTCCAGATATGGAAGCAGCTAAACTGGAACCTTATCAAAATTTGGTAAGAATCACGCAAGAAATGCTGGAAAAACAAAAACCCGAGCTTGAAAGTATCGCAAAATCTGAAGAGCTTGTGGTAAAAGAGACGAAAGAAAAACCTAATGTGGTGGCAAAACCCCACCTTGACACAAAAGAACCAGAACTTATAGTGCCTAACAGCAAAGATGCCTTAGACGGAACTCCATTCGTAGAGGAAGACTGGGCAGGACACTTATGGGAAAAAGTGAGAGAGATGAATGATGGGAGCCTAACTCTAAAGTCAGCTCCTATAGAGGAAGTCTGGTTGGATAACCTACCTTCTAATATGAACATGGATGTACAATCCTTGTACGGGGATTACGGATCGGAAGCTTCAGGAATGTCGAAACCATTGACCTTGAAAACATTACCTTCTTACTTGGGAGATAACGAAGATGAATCCATCATGTGCAAGACCACTCAAGTAAAAAGAGCTGAACAGACCCTAGAAGTAGACAACATTCATTCAATCATGTCTACACCTATCCAATGCACTCTTACATTGGGATAATTGTTCAAACTCAGACCATACTTGTGGAATGATTTATAGAAAACCCTAGAGAACGTGGGGATAACTGGGTTAATCTCAAAAAATATGGAAAATTTGAAAAATGAAATGGAAAACAAAGAGATTCGATCTGTTCCCATGAACAAAGTCGGAGAATATTACGAAGGGAAAGAAGGAAACACCACCCTCCCAATGAAATATAATGACATTGAAACCATGGCAATACTGGATAGTGGAGCTGGTATAGCCATAGCCACTAAAGCAGTATGGGAATCCTGGGAAAAGCCAACCATTAGACAAATTCGAATAAAATTGCAATTGGCTGACGGACACATTGAGAGACCATTAGGGCTTCTTGAAAAAGTGATAGTCAATTCCTATGAAATTGAATATCAACACACTTTTGCCATAGTAGACTTTGAGAAAAAACTCAACTATGAGATCATATTAGGAAGACCTTTCATGCGACAGGTACAGTTTATCTAAGATTGGGGAAACAATGATCTATACTTGAAGCAAGTGGGATCTATAACAAGAGTAAATCTAAAAGATCACACTTATAGAGACGTTTTGAAAACACCCATCCAAGAGTTTGAATTAGTCTCTTCGGCTGAAACTAAACTCCCATCCTGGTTAAACAAAGACGCTCCTATTTGGATGTGTGAAGCTTCAAAAAACGGAAGCTTAAGACGAGAAGAATGTATCCTAGAAAGGGACTGCACAGACGAAGCTTATGTACCTGAACCCTTTCCAGAGCATTAGTTTGAGCCATTCAAGTGGACTCAAATTTTAGCGACAATGGATATACGTGTGAATACGTCTATGCCTACTCAATTTTGCAATGAGGATGGCTACGACATAATTCCCATCCAAATGATTTCAATCCTCAACATTGAAGACGACGATAGAAGATGGTAAGGATGTAATGCATGTTCTATCCCATTACAAAAGGTATACTCTCCAAGATCGGAAAATTATAGTCGAACAACCTGTTAGGGAACTGCGAAAACGGGGCGAGTCTTACGAAGGGCCTGAAAACGCTAAAAAGATAGACTTGGCTGAACCAGGAGAACAGCCTAGACTTGCTTACATTGCGAATGACCTAACAGAAGAAGAAGAAAAGCTTTTGCTAAGCTTGTTAAAAGAATATCGAGATATCGTCACTTGGTCTTACAAGGATCTCAAGGATATTGATCCTGAAATCTATCAACATACAATACCCATGAGAGATGATGCGAAACCAAGTAGACAGAGACCATACACGTATAACGAAACATTTGTCAGGAAGATAAAAGAAGAGATTGAAAAACTAAAGGAAGCCGAATTTATTTACGAAATTGAACACACAGATTGGGTGTCTCCAATTGTGGTAGTACCCAAGAAGAATGAAAAGTTACGAGTGTGTGTTAAAGGTGAATGCAGCTACCATTAGAGACAACTTTCCTCTTCCAATAACTGAGCATGTTTTAGAACGAGCTGCACGAAAAGAAACTTACAGCTTCTTAGACGGCTTTTCGGGATACAATCAACTTTTGGTTGACCCAAAAGATCAGCATAAAACTGCTTTTGCAACAGAATGGGGTATATTTGCCAATCGGGTTATGCCGTTTGGGTTAACTAATGCTCCAACCACGTTTCAAAGGTTGATGAGCCATGCTTTCAAAGAATATCTTAGGAAATTCTTAGGAGTATATATGGATGATCTATACGTACATTCATCAATCCGGGCTGATCATTTTGAACACATCAAAAAGGTATTCGAAAAATTAGACTTTATAAGATTTGCTTAAATCTTGAAAAGTGCACATTCATGGGTAGACAAGGAAAAATTATTGGACATATAGTGTCTTAAAATGGCATAGCTATTGATATTGAGAAGATTCATGTCATTGCAGATTTGCCTAGACCAACAACAGTAAAGGGGGTACAAGCCTTCATGAGACATTGTGGATATTACCGAAGGTTCATCTACATGTACGCTATAATTACAAAGCCTATGTATAGCTTGATTATGCACTTTGAATAGACCGAGGCATGTGAAAAATCCTTCATGAAGCTTAAGCAAGTTCTCACCTCAGCTCCAATATTGAAAGCACCAGATTGGAATAAGATATTCCACGTACATGTATGCTTCCAATTTTGCTATAGGTTGTATACTAGCTCAACTAGGAGACGAGAAAATTGACTTTCCTATTTCTTATGCTAGCCGACAATTGAACATGGCAGAAAATAATTACACCACCACCGAAAGGGAAGGATTAGAAATGATCTATGCCGTTAAAAAGTATAGACATTACCTATTAGCCAACAAGTTTGTGTTCTTTGTGGACCACCAAGCTTTGTTGTATTTGGTCAACAAGCCATGCAGCACACGTAGAATAGTGAGATGTTCATCATTCTTCTCGAGTTTAATTTCACTGTGGTTGTAAAAAAAGGCACTACACATCAACGAGCAATCATTTATCAAGGATTGTTTCAGGAGAATCACCTAAAGAGGTAGACGATGATCTACCAGATGCCTATTTGTTCTCTATGGAAATGATACGTAGATGGTCGGAAGACATTGTATCATTGATGACAATAGCTCAAGTGGATTCACAAATACCACTTCCTATCACGATCAGATTAATCGAGCAATCAGCTATGTATCAATTACTAGCTGGTAGGCTATACAAAAGGAATCGAAACGGGGTATTGCTTTTATGCATTAATCCTGAAGAAAAAGAACAGTACTTAAGTCAAACACATGTTACCATAGTAGGACTTCACTTTGCGGAAGACCAAACGATGCAATGAATCTTGAGACTTGGAGTATTTTGGCCGACTATGAGGAGAGATGTTCGATCTTTTGTAAAGGATTGCCCTCAATGTCAAAAACAAACACCCATACCTCATGTAACATTGTTTCAGATGTCACCTGTTCCTAAGTGGAGTAATTATCTCCTTACTTACTTATCGAGCCAAACATTTCCTGAGGATATGAGTAAACGCCATCAAAGAGCAATTGAAACTGAAGCAAAAGAATATGCTCTTATTGGGAACCAATTGTATCGGAGAGGTAAAGATCAACATTTGCGTCTTTGTGCAAATAAAAACGAGTATATTCCGATTATAGAACAAGTACATGCTAGATTAGCTGGAGGTCACTTTTCTAGTGAAACCACCGCAAGAGCAATCTTGATGGCAGGCATATGGTGGCCAATACTTTTTGCAGATGCCAAAGAATATGTTCGAAGGTGTGATGCTTGTCAACGAGAAAAAATGCCAACACGAGTAGATAGCATGTCCTTAAGACCAATGATGGGGGCTAGAGCTTTCGCAAAATAGGGTATAGATTTTGTTGGATCAATACAGCCACCTGCTTATAGAACCCAAGCTCAATATATCATTGTAGCTACGGACTATTTGACCAAGTGGACCGACGCTAAAGCAACTCAAAAGAATGATGTCATAACCACTGCTGCATTCTTATATGAGTATGTCTTCATGAGATATGGACTGCCATTAGAAATTGTCAGTGATCGGGGAACTCATTTCCTCAATGATAATCGAGTATTTGCTTAATGAGTTTATGGTCATCCATAACAAATCAGCTCCCTATCACCACAAGCAAACGGACAAGCTGAGCATACGAATAAAATTCTTAGCTCGGTACTAACTAAAGTGGTTTGTTCAGGAAGGACAGATTGGGAAATGAATCTCCATGCTGCTCTATGGGCTTATCGTGTTTCATTCAAAACAGCTTTAAATGCTACACCCTTTAACCTTGTTTATGGTCTTGATGCCATACTGCCAATAGAGTTTCTATTGCCGACATTAAGGGTAGCACAGAATCTTCAATGGACTGGACATGAATTGTCGAAAAAACTTGAAGATTTGGAAAAGCTAGATGAGCAAAGGCTAACTGTTATAGCTCATATCTATACACAAAAGAGGAAACAAAAACAGTTTTTTGATTCCCACTTAATCACAAAAATCTTCAAGAAAGGGGACTTAATTTTAGTCTATTCCCTTAAGCAACACATTCCCAAGTTTAAGAAAAAGGGAAACGGACTATTTATCATTGAAGATGTATCTCCAAGTGGAGCAGTAAAATTGTCCACCCAAGATGGTGAACCAATGGCTAATTGGATTAGTGGATGTCGTTTAAAGAAATACAATTTGCCGCTAACCAATGAATTGCTAGAAAGAATGCATGCAGCCAAGCAAAGAAAGATCAAACGACAGCAGATTATTGACGAAGCCCAAGAGGAAGCTCGGCTTCGGATACTCAAGCGGAAAGCTGCTCTCAAGAATCAACAAATACCGATTCCCATCAACCCTCTGGAAATAGATACCCGACAGTGGGAATTACCGAAGGATGCAGTTTCAACAGATGATGACTGGTTAGATGGAATGGACCTGCGCGTCAAAGTACAGCTCAACAATCATAGCACCAATGCTTTGGTCGACACAGGAGCTAGAGTAAATGCAATCAGTTATTCCACATACAAGAAGGCAACAAGTCAAGCATTGACGGCAGGAATAGCGACAATAAAAGGATGCAACAAAAACCAAACTCCAACATTGGGAGTAGTCAACTTGAACGTGATAGTATATGGATGCTCATGTCCTCATCAGTTTGTATGCTTACCAGATGAACACATGAATGAGACAATGATTCTTGGAATTCCCTGGATGCGAACATACAAAGCAGTACCAGATTGGGATACAAATCAGCTAAAGCTATCACCTAAAGGAGGGAAACTCATTGTTCCAATTGCATCGAGCAAAGAGGAATGGAAAAGAAGCAATCAGCAGACCAAACCACGAAGTAGTCAATCTTCTCCATCCCCTCAACAATCAAATGCTACAAGTAGCATGCAAGGAGTCAGGCACATTTGGGTACCAAAAGCACAGCTTAAGGATAAACCGATTCAGATCTGGGTGCCTAAAACTTCACCGACAAAACAAAAGAAGATTCCAAGGGTTAAAACACAGAGACAAGCATCTCCGAGCAAGGAACTTAAAATGGAAATGGTTTGGAAGAAAAAAGAGCACTTATCTTCTCCACAAACCGTAAAACCAATCAAGCAATGGCGAGTTAAGTCCCAAAAGACTCCACCACACCATGCCGCACCAAGCTAACCAAGCTACCAATGGCGAGAAAAAGCTCGACAAAAGTACCAACAACTCAAGCAATCAGTGTGCTGAAACATCCTGATAGTACAATCAAACAGAGAGCACACAAGCTACAAGATTTTCTTTTTAGAAGACATCAGCAGCAAACCTCAACATCGAAAACCCTTGAGTTAATTACTCAAGACCCAGCTCTTGCACAGCATAATGGTTTGAATTGCATTGATCTTCACAACATGGTAGAGCCAACCACGGCTATGCATAGACACAATTGTTCAACCCATGCACACAGTTGTCCCGGTGTACGCCATCTAGGAGGGGTGGAAGGGCACTAAGTACTAAGTAATTAAGGACAATGTTTGAAGAGGGAGGAAAAAGTTTGATGTTAACATGTGATTTTTTGCAAAATTACCTAATAATGCCCTTATAATTCATCATCAAGGGAAAATTCACTCATAATATCTTCTCGATGAGTGTAAATAGTGTATATACTATTAGAAAATCATCAAAAATAATCCTTTTTTTGGTATTTTTCATCAATTTTATTGATAATGAGGCTTAAAAATAGAAAAACCCAACAAAAAACAATAAAGCTGTGTTTCTCAATGGATTTTCTTAATTATTGGATTTTCACTTTATTTTTTTAGAGCATTTGCTATTTTCTTTGATTTTTTCAAATAAACAGATCAAAAATTAATAATAAATAGCATGAAAGCTCAGATGAAAAAACAGAAGAAACGATGGAGATCAGAAAGACAAGACGGACAAGCACAAAAAATTTCAATGAATTCAGAAGATGGAAGCAGAAAGCCAAATTAGGCGGTCAACTCTACTTTTGCAAAATTCTTGCAGAATGAGCTACAGGAATCCGATCAGGGAAATTTTTGAGTCTAGCATAAATTTCAGGACCTAATAGGACTAACGGGGAAATATGGGGAAATTTGGTTCGGGAAGTCCAGGTATAGATATCCAAGGTAGGCTAAAACTACCTCATTTTCACTTGCAACCTTTGCACAGAGAGATTTCGGCCTCTTTCGCGCTACTTTTCTGGAGCCCATAGTTGACCGTTTTCAGCGCCGTCTCACACGAGACATGAGGAAAAGTTCTTTACTCGTCAACGATCCATTTTGTACGGCCGGTAGCTAGTCTAAAGCCCTAGAAACCGAGCAGTGCACGAAGACTTACAACCTAAAACTGACTATCGCGGCCTGTCAGCTCGACCAAATCAGATAGGATTTGAACCATAACATGCTCTAACATAATAGAACCTTTCTATATCATCAGTTGACCATTCGGCAGGGGTCGAGAGGGTCCCAAGTAGAAAAGTTAGGTTTTTAGCAAATGCCAAAATTCCAACCTGACTCCACAAATGGCTTGCTTATGAGGTCCATGTACAATACAGAATACTGCCAAAGCTCTGATACCAATGTTAGGTACAACGGAATGAATGTTACTTTTCTCAAGATGAGTGTTCCGTAATGTGCTCAAGGTTCCTTTTATTCTTATGGAAGGGAGAGCCTTCCGTTCTTAATGAGAGAGTGCTATGATCACAAACAAGTGGATGGACACTCTGCGTGAAAGTGTATGAAACTGAGAGATAGAGCTAAAATCACTGGAAAATTCCCCTGACTGATTCTGATGGATTCTGATGGGAATGCTTATGATCATGCTGTGTGCAACCAGAGGATATGCATCTACACTAAGTGTCTGGGCATGCACGGTCTATGAATAGACTCACAAAAGTGCCATATCACTTCTAATCTAGACTAACTGGATTGACGGAACCCTTGTTATGCTGTAGCTTGTCCACGGACACATAGGGTTGGATGTGTTACGTGACAGTTTCTTGTCGACGGAAGTGGATGCACGCTACATGCGAACGCGAATGCAAAAGAGGTTTAGGGATCCTGTCTCCAACTCCTTCCATATCCAAATAAGAGGCAAGTAGATCTTGGTACTCAAGATCTGGATTATCGTGTATCGGATATCAATCTTCCTTGAAAGACATGGCAATGAAGATGGAAGCTGGTAAGTCCATAACGGGACTCGAAGATTCTTTCAAGAAAAAAAACTGGAAGAGATTCCTGGGGTTCTGGATGGTTCTTGGGGTTCTTGGTTCTTGATGGTTCTTCCCTTGAGTTTGCGAAGCCAAAGCACACACAGAGCTCTGATACCAATGTCAGGTGCAACAGAAGTGTTAACTTTTAAGGATTTAGCTCGGATCTAGTACTCCGCACAAACACAAGGGACAGTTTACTTCACTTGAAAAGAATTGAATTGGACTGAAAGAAAGAGAGAGAGAAAAGAGACGACACCGAATGTTGGGTCCCAAACCCTCAAGGGCCCCCTTGCTCTGTTGCCAGAGCAAGTACTTTCTTTATTCTTACACAATGCTCATACAATGATGCTAAATGTTGAGATGATGCTAATGGGTACTGATGCTACTGATGTTGGGTATTGGTACTGATGCCACTAATGCCGAGTACTACTGGGTACTGAGATACTGAGAGGTTCTATGTCAACGACGATGATGACGACGACGGGTATTGCTACGATGGGTATTGCTGGGTCTATGTCAACGACAAGGTACTGATGGGTCCTGTGGATGCTTATGCCGAGCCAAGGCACAAGGGGTACTGGGTGTTGAGGTAATGTGTCGACGACGATGCTAAGGCTGAATGCCGTTAGAGAAGGCAAAATATGCAAGGGAAGCAAAGCACCCAGCCGTGCCGCAATAACCAGCAGCAGCCCAGCATTTTCTCAGCATGACCAGCCCCTGAGGACCAGCTTTTTTCAGCCAGAAGACCAGCATTTTCAGCCCTTTATGATCAGCGTTTTTCAGCCAGAACACCCTTGCCATCAACATCGCCCTTTATAGGTGACATTCTTGGTTGAGCAGACCTAAATGAGACCCCACGACCATGCTGAAAATAGGCTGAAAATGACTTATTAATAAAGCCAGGCTAAGAGGTGATTCACATGCGGCAAATCACCTAAGTGTTGAAATGGTGTCTTGTGCAAGAGAGGGTATGCAACTATGGCCGGCCTGGGCATGCACGTCCTGTTAGAGGCTTACAAAGGTGCCAGGCAGGTCCTAAGCTAGTGACTCATGCTAGACTGTAGCAAAAGCATGTCCACGTAGCGCAAGTGAAAAGCGCACGTAACACCGGGCCATCCGGGAGTTTCAACTATGACGTGAGAGACTAGACAGCGGGACACTCTCTGATCTATGGGAACTCCCTAACCCCCTATGCATGCCATACTACACCCCCGATTTGGTATTGGATGGACCTAGCTAGTCTTCATTATATCATCGTTGTACTCTCCTGCGCATATAGTTTCACATTTATTAGAGTTAGATCTCCATCGCCCTCATCGCTCCTACACATGTATAAACACCGCTACATCATTCTATTATGTTTTGTAGCATGTTTATTTTCAGCACATCCTTTAATGAGGATGAACCGCTTTTCAAAAGGGCAAAAGCATACTCCATTGATGTGTCACCTGTGGAAATCCCACATGGTTCACTTCAGAGAGTTGCAAGAGCATCAGCAGAGGACCATGCTCGATTCCGGATCTGAATTGTCCTTCTGATAAGATCCATGCCAAAAATCAGAGCGTATGACATGTTGGAGTGGACATATGGCCAAAAGTCAAAGCTACCAATACAAGAGCAAGAACAAAGTCTTCCCATTTACAAGCAAGAGCAGTCCATGAGAAGGATGAAAATGAGACTTCTAGCGGGCAACCCTGTGATGCTCCCTTATCTTTAAATGTAACGCAGATACATTTAAAGGTGATGAATTCATACAACGTGCCAATTGTGTGTGTGTGTGTGTGTGTGTGTGTGTGTGTGTGTGTGTGAGAGAGAGAGTACTTGCTTGTTTGCCGAGGCCCAAGCACTGCCCGGAGACTACGTGGCTTCAAGAGCGTGCTTAAGATTAACAAGGCGTCTGGGAATAGACGATGGCACTACCTTTCAAGAGGGGAAAAAAGTTATGATGAAAAAGCAAGCCATCAAAGGACACTTCTATGTACACAAATGCAGCTATGCTCTGTGTAATCATTAACACTTTGATACCAATTTGAACATTTAGAATGCTCCTACACTACCCCATGGATGAGTTGCAATGTTCTCTTGAGCTAATGAAGTTCTTACCTCCATAGGTTGGCCATAGAGCATCATATTCACGGCCAACCTCCACCTCTTTGAGCTGACCGGGGTAGGCTCCTCCCCTAACTCCATCTTTTGTATGTTTGATAAACTACTCGTTGATGATAATGAGATGTTGCAACCAATTGAGGTAGGGCTCCAGGGACCTGGTCATGATAAACTTATAAACCTAGGCACCACAATGAAGATCATCTTTCGTGCTTAGCTTTGGATTAACATTCACCCCAATCCATGACTCTATGGCTCCATAACCAATCCTAAGAAAAGGAAGCCTTCCGGCATAATGTCGCAACCAATTGAGGTAGGGCTCCCATGGACCTGGTCATGATAAACTTTCAATTAGGCCACAGGGATTCGGCTAGCCTAGCCCTCGATAGTGCAACACTCGGCAACAATGGTGTCTACACACTCAAAGTTGAACCTTGGCATGAGCTTGGACATAGCTGCCCTCAAAATTGGGTCGTGATCCAGCTACTGAGCTCACTGCGACAAATTTCCTTACAAAGGTTGGCCCATTTGAGCTCAAATGTGCAAAAGGCTGCATCAAAGATGTTTGCAAAAATGGTTGTCATAAATTCAAGTTCTTCCCAACACAAGAAAGCACATAGCAAGTGGCAATACATGACCAAATCACCTCATCCGAGCTGCAGCATACATGCTAGTTAAATTTTGCTATTGTTTGAGCTCTTTGCTTCGAAAAAGATGCATCATGACAGTTCCCAATGCAAGCCTTGCACCGATAGTTTCCTAGAAAAATAAGCTCCAAAACATGCCTCTAACCCTTGTTGGAAATGTTATGTAATGACATATAAAGCCTAGCGTAAGCTCGGGCTAAAAGCTTGCAAATCACATGTTATAAATGCAACTCCCATAATCACCATAAACTTACTGATTTATGCTAGAGTCAATGGAGTTTGCTATAAGAATTGCGGTGCAATCAACTTCTACAATCCCATTAACGTAGGGTTTCAAATCAGAATGGGTCACAAGCGATACTATTAAACATGGATAATTGATTGAAGAGAGACAAGGAGAGAGATCCAACCTGTGAAATCCCCTATCTCTAAACTTTGCTTTGCAAAACACGCTAGGGTAGAGGTGCCAGTTTAGAGACGCCCAAGATGAGGGCTCATGTAACTAGTCCAAAAATCATCAGAAACTACATTTGGATACATGGGCTAGTAGGCCACTTGGCCCTCTACATATGGAAGTAAATTTGTGCCAAAACAGTGCCAGCTGGACCTTGCAATTCTCATTTTTAAAAAACTAGTGTAATAAAAGTTGGAGTGGGTGAGAGAACCGTATTGTCCCTTGGTACGTGTCTGCTGAGCACAGGAGAGTGAAATGGCAGTTATCGGAGGAAACCACCTTGGGACTCAAAACTGAGCGTCAATTTTCCCATAAGCTGCTTTTAATTCACCCAAGATTTAACTCTTGTGCTTCAGTTGTGGTATGTTGGTGCTCGTCAGTCGTCCCTGCTCGGCTGAGCATTGCTCGTCACAATCTGCTCGACGTCACTGTGGGGCTGGGCAGAGCTTCTGCGTGCGACGCCATCTTCTAGCCTAACTTCCATCTCGCCCCCTTCTCAATGCTCGCATCTCGCCCCCTTCTCAATGCTCGTCTTGAAGCCTACTGCCTTGCTATGTTGCACGTCAGTCAAAAGGACGGAGGCTCCATTTTCTGCATGCTTAGAAGATGCTGTTGAGACTCGTACAATTTCAGATGAGTTCGATGATGCACTGCCGGATTCCCACTATTCTGGTGGTCTTCTAGAGCATTCAAATTTATTTGGCCACCGATGAGCTGATGGCATCCCAGGGTGAGTAGTGCAAGGTTGTTACACTTGCTGGTTGTGTGTGTGACTTTCTTGTTTAGAATTCAAAGCTCCTGCATGCTTCATTGAGGTTTCTTTTAACATGCAGCTATTTATTCTGCGAGGGCCATGCTCCTATTTTTTCTATTTAGTGAAATGAAACATCAGCTTTGTCAATTAAGCTACTGTTTGCAATGCAGAAGCTTGGCAGGAACATTCATACGTCCGCAAACACCCAATGCCCCCAAGCATTCAACAAGGCCAACCGATTTGAGGTTCAGTGTTGTATGTCCATTTGCATCAACCTTCCCAGAGCTCGAGTCTCCTGTGGCAGCAGACGCTACAAGCAAAATAGCTAGGATCGGCACCGTACCCCACAGAGTTCTCTTTGATGAAGATGAGCTTTTCATCCTCAATTGCACCGCATTGAGAGGGATTACGGATTTGAAGCATCACTGAAAGAGGGGGGCTGCAAGCAAGAAGTCCAGGACAGGGAAGGAGGAGCTCCTTAGCGGCATAGCTGTGAGGGTTTGTGGGCGCTTTATGGGCCATTTTGGTGTGAATCCCCTTCACTTCTGCTCGTGTCCTTGTCAAAGCCACGACCAGCTCCTGCTGATGATGAAGCCTTGTACTGACCTGCTCGATACAGCCACAAAAGCAAGCTCGGGGCATCCACATAAGGAAGCAAGAGCTGCTGCAAATGCTCCAGCCCCTTCCTCCACATCCTAGTTGTTCCATGTATACAAGATTATCAATTGGTATGTAGCAGCAACTTCAACAATTTCTGCACTTGTTAGGTACTTGACCATGCAGTAATTCTGATATTTGTTTTTTCTGCCCCATGCCTCGTTTTTTTGCAGGTTTAGGGTGCTCTAGAAGCTATCGCAATTCTCATTAACCATGTAACACCTGTGGTCATGACACCGACAAAGGGAGTGAGAATTCCTCACTCACTCAGCAATTGTACTCCCATGGAAAGCATGATATTATTTGCATTAACTTTAAGATAACTATTTGACTGATTTAAAAAAACTATGACATTGTTGACATTGTATTCTTGTCTCTGAACAACACTTAAAAGAGTGTAGATTGGGAGATGACATTGCAAATCTTGTATGTGAAGGTACAAAAAGGCAAGGCTAGAGTAGCATGTAGCTTCAAACCTTCAAGAGATAGAAAACGACAAACTTGCTAGAGTAAGTTGCAGCTTCAAAACTTCAGGAGTTACAAAACCTGCTAGAGTAAGTTGTACTTTAAGTACTTAAAGTAAAACCGCCAAAAAAACTATTTAGATCTGCCTTGTAGTGTTTGGCGAAGTTTCTAGTTGAACTAGCTTTGTGCTTGTTGTCGAGCGCTTCTGAGTTTTTCCATTCGTAGTCTCCTTCTGAGAGCATGGTAGGGTTGGTCTATGTGTAGTGGTCGAAGGAGTAAACCTTGTGTGGTCCCTTGCTCCCAAATTACAGCTCGCAATCTTTTTTCAAAAAGAGTTTGTTGTGCATCCCATGCCTTTTTGGACTCTTTAGCCTGAGCTGCATCCTCTTTCTGTTGTTTCCGTGTTGCCTTATCTGCATGAGTTTGCCTTCGCTTTTGCTCCTTCTCTACCTTTTTCTGCTCCTTTGCTTTTGCTATCTCGTCTTTTCGTGCATTCTTGGCCTTCATAGTGTCGATGTACTGCGATGAAGTGAGTATGAGACTATTGGTGTAGTCAACGAAAGCCTCTCGAGGTGCTCTTTGAATTGAAGCTTCTCTCATTGGGACTTGCAAGAGGTTAATGATACGTCCTTTCTCTATGGAATCCTTTTGGCTACCTTTGTTATGCCCATTCTCGTTGCTGTATCTCCTAATTTGATGGGTTGGCAACTGGTTTCCCTCTTTCGCATTGCTTGTCGTTTCTTGTACATGGTTTGGATAGTGTAGTGCATTGGGTATGTTACCATTTGTTGCAGTTGCATCTTGCATGTGAAGCTCTGAACTGTAATCTTCTTCTCGGAGCAAATCCATGAAGCTAATTGTTTGAGAAGTCTCATGTGAATGATCCTCCGGGGTTGTAATGTGGCTAGTGTCGACTATGTACCCTTCTTGAATGTAATCATGTTGACCACCTCCATCTTGAGCACTGCCAAGGTGTTCTAGGTTCGCCATGATGTTCAAAGCATGGACTGCTTCTTCTTCAATGTCTTCCCTTACTGGCGTATTTGGAACCTGAGACAAATTGTCCTCCTCGTTTGCCATTTCTCTCTCTGTACTAATGTACATGCATGGCATGCCATCAAATTTGCAGGTTGTGTTGTCTAGAGGCCAGATTCCTATTGTCCTGAAGCCTGCCTTGATGTTTTGCTCATTCAAAGATAGTTGTATTGCTTTTGATGCAATGGCAGCAAGCTCTCTCTTGCTTGCTTGAGATGAAGCTGTCTGATGCTGCCAAGCTTGTCTTTGTTTCCGAAAATTTACCTTCAAAGACTTAAAAACAGAGACATCCAATGGTTGCAATTTGTGTGAAGTGTGGGCTGGTAAGGTAAGAATGTCTATGCCGGCATGATAGGCTTTGCTTACAACCGCCAGTGACACGTGACTACCATGCCCATCTAAAATGAGCAAATGTCGATTCTGCAATCCCACGTCCTGACCTATGCATTTTTTGAAATGCTCAATCCAAGCTTGAAATAATTCTCCAGTCATCCATGCTTTCTTTTGCATTGCCATGGCTGCGCCTTCTTCACAGTCTTCGATGTAGTTGCCAATCATACGGCTGCCCTTTTTTTTTTCGACACACCATAGGGCCCACAGGGGGAGGTGCTTATCCCTTCCAAATATTAGCCATGTTACATGGTCGGGCAAGGGCCGCGTACCATCGGGCAAGAGCCTCGCGTAGGCATCACCATGGCCACCTAATTGATGCACCACATGCTGGGAACGGCGGAGAGAACTCGTAGCAACCAGCTAGGAACCTCCTCCTCGGGTGACCCACCCCAGGAGGAGGATGCACTCGAGTGTCCAAGGGCAAGAGCCCTAGCAACGTGAACACCAGGTGAGCACAAGGTGTCCCTCTAGAGTACGGCTGCCCTTGAATATGTAGAAAGAGGGAATGGCTTGTCCGGCTGCATTGACGCAACATAAGACAGTGAGCCACTCCCTTGAGTCACACATGAGGCCATACACTGACCTCGTACCTTTCCTTGCGAGAATCTTTATTCCCTTATCTCGTGATCCTTGGAATCCTGTCTCATCAGCATTCCATATGTTGGTAGGTGGATAGCTACTTTCTGAGTAAAGCTTCTCTAAGTTATCATAGAGACTTTTGACTATATTTGGGCGAAACCTTGTAGCTCTTGATTGATCCAAACCTTCACAAAACTCAAAATACAAGCTCCGGATGTCGCCTTTGAAAACCATCCCACCAACTCCTTCCTAGAATGCCGTTGGTGAAGAGTGTTTCCCGGGTTTGACAAATTTCTGCAACTTTCAACTTTACATCTACTACAGCTACCCCATAACCTGAATGAGACTTTTTGAATATCCACTCTAGTAGCAAAGCTTCTTCTTCCTCCGAGAGTATGGTGGGAGGGCCTTTTCGTTTCTTTTGGGTTCGACCTTCTTCCCAATTGATTATTGCAGACTTACTCATCCCATACAACATGGAGCATTTGTGCAGTGAGAGACCTTGGTCACGAGCACGGAGAGCTTTGGCCATGTCCTGAGCTGTCCATGAAAGAGTGGTACGCCTTTTTGGTTGTGTAGCTTCTATCTCCTTTGTTTGCTCATTGTTGTTGTCATCTATTGACTTTGTTGGAGTGGTTGATGCTGGAGGTGAGGGTTTGGGAAATGTTGCCTTTGTTTGAAGCGCTAGAGGTGGTGTTTTACTGATTTTAGAATGAAACTTCCTCTTTCTCTTGCTGCTCCGAGCATGTTGTATTGATGGTGATGTAACTGTGGTTTTCCTTGCTGATGATGTTTGGGCATGGCTGCTGGTTCGTGTGCCTCTTACCATTCTATTTGTTTTAAAACAAAAGTTATTATATCAGAGTCAAACAAACTGTCTTTATACATTACATTGAAAACTAATGAAAATGATTATGATTAAAAACACGGCTGTTAGCTTACCTTTTGGAGTTAACTCAAGAAAGAATATCAGTCCTCAAACTCTTTGAGAAGATGTGAATAGTCTCTCATCGAAAACTTTTTCTTAGGAGGTGGGGGAGAAGTGCGTTTGGGACTTGCAGCTCGCTTCTCGATCAAGGTTGATGAGTAGGAAGTTGTTGTTGATGAGGAAGCCTTGGGTGATATGAATGGGTCTTTTTTGCGTTGAACTTTGCAGAGGAAAACTGGCATCACATGTACGCGTCCGCAACAGCATACACGTCCCCCATGCTTGTGAATTAATAGAGATGTGCAGAGTAAATTTTCAAGTTGTGGATGTCGTTTTAGCAAACAACCCTTACACTCACAGGGTGCTACTAAAGCCATAAGTTGTCATAGAATAAAGCTTGCAGAAGCATGCCAGGTATGTGTAGCAGGTTTACTCCTTGAGAGTGTTGGTGTGTGTAGCAGGTGTACTACTTGTGAGTGCTGGTTTGTGGAGCAGGTGTAGATCTTGTGGGTGTTGGCTGTTGGCAATGAGTGTATTGCTGAGCAGGAGGTGTAAAATGTGAGGGTTGGTTGCTGGAGGTGAGTGTATTGCTGCTGACAGTGTGAGGTCTTGTGCCAGGACAATTTGCTGGAATAAATACACAGCTTGAGTTCATCTGAGCTATTGCTTAGTGGCTTAATGAGCAGTCATTTTCCCCTGGTTGTAATGGATGAGTGTGTTAATGGGGATCGTTGGACTGAATTCAACATGTCGTTTTTTATTTGATATGATAAGTGTACAAGGTATTTTCATGACGGTGTGTTGTGTGTGTCATCATTTGTAGAACTGCTCTTTAATGCATGCTGGAAGTATGATAGCCAATTGCTGACAAGCTGCTACTTAACTGTTGTGCAAGTCCATGATGAAAAGGGAAGGGCGCTTGCTCCATTTGTAGGAAGGGATGCGATGAGAAAAGAAAGACAAGCCCGCCAGTTGTAGAAAAGGAAAAGCTTAGTGTTAAATTAATAGTTCTCCTTGTATGGAAAAATAGACACGTTGTAAAAAGTGTCTCTCTTTTGGGACAAAAATGTATCTTTAAATAGTAGTAGTAGTGTCTAACGTGTGTCTCTATTCTGGGCCCCGTACTTTTACTGGCACCTCTACCCTAAAGGTAGCGAATAGATGTGTCCCGAACCATGGAGGCGTGGGGCTGTAAACCTTTCTCAATCGCTAGCTTCTTCGTAAAGTGACGTTCAGTATTGCAAGCTTTTCAACGGGGTCGTGGGGTTGTGGGGGGGGGGGGGGCGCGCACGTGGGTGTGCTTGCGATCAGGGACTACTAGAATTTAAGGAAATTCTAGTGAAAAGGTTCAAATACACTCAATTTACCTTTAAAGTTTTCCATGCGTAGGTTTTCCATGTTTTTTTAAAAAAAAGCAAGGAGGTGTACATTTAAAAGCAATTTTGTGATCAAGTCCAACTAATTTTACAAAATTAGGATGTACACAAGAAGCAGCTTCAAAACTAAGCCTAAAGACCCCTAAACCTCAACATCTCAAGAGATTAGTTGTTAACTCCAATGCCTCACAATTGAAAAGAATTTTTACTTAGATACGAAAACAAGTTTCTCAAGTGCATATACCAAAAATGAAAGAGAAAGAGCATCTCTCTCTCTCTCTCTCTCTCTCTCTCTCTCTCTCTCTACGAACAGAGTCTTTATCACTTTTCCTTTGTTGGATCAACATGGTGTCAAAACTTGGAGCTATAAAAGTGCCTACTCGGCTATCTTATAGCATTTCAAGTAAGCAAGAGCGTAGACAACACTGTAGTCATGTTCTTTGTAAGCAAAAAGATAACTAGGTGTAGGTAAGCATATCGAGAAAACACCAAGTTGTTGATAATCCATTGTGCTAAGTGTGCATACCATGTGTTAATGTTGGGCTATCACAGCTCTGGCAAGCTCGGCTGGAAAAAAAAGCACACACACACACACACAAGCTCCACCACGCCCCCTGTTCTAGATCATTGTGCTACCTCCTGCATGGGAATTTCTTTTTCCCCTCCCAACATTTGGCCCTTATTAACTTTAGGAGGTAGTTCCCACAATGAGCCATGCCCCTTAGCTTGTTATGTGTGTGATCGTGCATACCCAGCTATACGATATATCACACTCCTTCCACCTTAAGAATAATTTTCATCCTTGAAAATTTCATTAAAAAGAGTAATCCTAAATTTGGGAAATCTTTTTCACAGAGTGCTTACTCGCTCCCATGTTGAACTCTCTTTAGTATATTCTTTCCACTTAACTAAACACTATTTATAAATTGTATTTCTAGTTCTTTTCCTCTAGTGTTTAGTATTTTTCCCGGTTCATGTGGAAGAGATTGAGTATCTGTGAGTTCCACTATCTGATCATTTTGAACAACATTATTAGATTGACCCGATTTCTTTTTGAGTCTACTAACGTGGAATATTGGATGTATGCCACTTGTATCTAGCAATTAGAGTTTCTAATCCATATCTCCAACTCTCTTTAGTATTGTGTAAGGTCCACAATACGTTGGTGATAATTTGGACATGGTCCCATCTTCATGATTTCAGACTTTTCAGGCACTTTCAAGGTAAGAGGCCTTCTATGTAAATCAGTATATGTCTTTGTTCTATTTTGAGCCTTTTTAATATTGTCTTTAACAATTTTAAGCATTTCATTCATATCTTGTAAGAAGTCTTTAGTTGCCTTAACTTTTTTCCTTTTGCAATCATACTGTATAAGGAGCTCTAGACTGAAACCCATGCATTAACATAAATGGACTATATTCAATGGAAGAGTGCTTGGCACTGTTATATGCAAACTCTACTATAGGTGAATATTCTTCCCGATTAGTTTTCCATTTACTTACGTATGCTCATAGCATATCTTCTAGGATTTGATTAATCCTTTCACTTTGACCACCCGTTTGAGGTTGCTCAGTTGCACTCGTGCTTAGTTTAGTGTCCAACCTTTTAAAGACAGCTCTCCAAAAATGGCTATTAAATTTCTTGTCTCTATATGACACAATGTATGATGGTAAACCATATAGTCGATAGAGGTTTTCTACAAATAATCTAGCTAGTTCAGGAGTTTTAACATCAAATTTGGTCAGAATAAAACCTAGCCATTTTGGTTAATGTATCCAGTATTACCCAGACATAGTCGTACCCCCTCTATGTTCTAGGTAATCCAACTATAAAATCCATGGAGATACTCTCCCATTTCCCTAAGGGAATTTCTAAGGGATAGAGTCCTCCCATTTTAAGTCTTTCAGCCTTATTGAGCTGACATTTCTTACGTTTAGCCACATATTTTGGGGCGTCCTTATATATTCTAGACCAATACAATTGCCTCTTAACAAGATTACAAGTCTTGTTTACACGTGGGTGTGCCGCACTTGGACTATTATCACTCAGAGAGTATTTGGCTCCTAATCTTTTCTTCTTTTGGGACACATACACTACCTCCTTTAATGTATAGTAAATAGCCATTATCTATAGCAAAACTCTTCCACTTGAATCCTTCTAAAGCACCCACCATCGATGCTTCATTCTCATTGAAAACCTCTTGTTTTGGATCCCCTTTCCGGATGGTTTTCCATATCTTGAAATAGGCAAGATCAACGTGACATTTTCCTCTTAATGATTCAAGCAGATCACTATTGAATTGAGTAAAACTCATTCATTTATCATAGGCATCCCGCTAAGGGAATCTGTTACCACATTATATTTCCCTTTACAATACCTAAGTTCATAATCAAACTCTTGTAAGAGTTCATCCCGTTTGGTCTTATGACCTTTCAATTCTATTTGATTGGAAAGCCACTTAATGCTTTCTTGATCAAACTTTATCATGATTTTAGCACCATATAAATAGTGCTTCCATTTCTTCAATGCATGAACAATAGCATACTACTCCCTCTCAATTACAAAGTAATTTTGTTGGGCATGGTCTAACATTTTACTTTCAAATGCTATTGGTCGGCCTTCTTGAGTTAGAACTGCACCTACAACAAAATCACTAGCATCTGTCTCAACCATAAAAGATTAATTGGGATCCACAATGTACAAAATTGGAGTTGTAGCTATTGCTACTTTTAATTTTTGCATACTTTTCTTTTGATTTTTCCCCCGCTCAAAGACTTTTCTCTTTCCTTTGAGTTGGTCGGTCATGGGAACTGCTATCTTGGTATAATCTTTAATGAATTTATGATAAATCCTAGACATTCCTAAGAACATTTGTAACTCTTCTAGGTTCTTAGGTTTAGGCCATTGTAAAAGGGCTTGGACATTTTCTGGATCCATCCTAATTCCATCTTTGGAAATGATATGACCAAGATATTTCACTCCTTCAGCAATTAATTCACATTCGGATTCCTTTGCATAAAGAGATTTTTCTTTGAACAATTGGAACACTTCCCTAAGATGTTCTAAATGCTTCTCACTACAAGAGGTTGTGTGCTCTTGTGACGCTGTTAGCGACGTAAATACACTGGGTTTTTATAACCCCCGGCGTAGCTAAAACCGTCGCTAATAGCGTCGCTACGAGAGCGTCACTATATGCGTCGCTATATAGCGATGCTCATAGCGACGATTATAGCGACGGTTATAGCGACGTTTACACAGAAGTCTATAGCTACGCTCATAGCGACGCTACAGAGCCATAAATAGCGACGGTTATAACGACGCCCGAGAGATTTTTTTTTTGGTGACGGGCATTGAATGCCCTGCCACCCATCAACCATATTGTACTTGATTCACTTTTTACAAAAAGTGCAAGGGTAGATAATAGACCCAAAATAGTCACCCACAAGACGCATTGTTTGCAAAATTGACAAGCGTAAAATTGACAATTGTACACATCATAGGCAAAATGAATTGATTGGCAAATGTAATAATGACAATTGTACAACATCATAGGCATAAAGAATTGATTGGCAAAATGAACTGCGGTGACAAATGTAATAATATACATGGTTCAAAAAGACGTATAAAATCCGTCTCATGATACATAAGCTATGAGAAACCCTAAACTAATGCTATCTAGCTACGGCTAAACTGACATCGTCTAGTCAGACGTCTCATCGCGTCCAAGCGGAAAGAGTAAACCCTAATACTAACCATGCCGCCGCGAGAACTGAGAATGTCCATCAGGGCGTTTAAGCCCTTCCTGCCTGCGTACTCGCGCTCGTACGGTGTGGGGTCACGTCCTGTCATCGACCATTGTCAAAACATACAAAGATTTCATTATGTTAGAATTAAAAAACTCATAAACCCTAAACTATCGAACATAAAGAGCAATGCGAAAACACTTACAAAATCAGCCTCAAATGATGCCCATCCACTGCTCCCCAAGTGCTGCAAGCTCCCTGCCTCTACTCGCGCTCTGGCTGCATCCTTTTGTTGCTTCCACTTGTCGGGATTCTCGCGCGCTGCTTTCTTCGCATTCTTCCAATCTTCTTTGGCCAGCCAATCTGGCCTGTTCCACCCATGCTTGATTGCTTTTTGCACTTCGGAACGCTTGTGTTTGCAGTATTCGCGCATTCGAATCTTCATCAGGTCTTCATTGAAGCGCTGATCCCGTGTTGGAACGGGAAACTCATCATGAAGTATGCTGATGACTCTGGCTTTTAAATCACTTGGTACTTCACTCCATTTGTTTAGTATGTAGTGTCTAAACAGCTGAGAGCAAAGACCACGCATGCACGAGATCACCTTCTTGCCGTCATCATCCATGATGATGCCACTGCTAAAGTCGACGGAGTAAGGCAAGCCCTTTGGCTGGTGATGCGTGAACCTGGGTGTCCCGGCAGGGGTCTCTAGCGGCGTGTCGATGGGGGTACGGACGTCAGGTGTCTCCACCGGCGTCTGGGCCCCGAAGCGAGGAGTGTCGAGTGGGGTGGCTCCTGGCGGAGTAGGTAGAGGTGTGTAGCTACTAGGAACAGTCAGCCGCGCGAAACCTGGCGTAGATGGCTATGTTGTGGCTGGTGTGGGGGCGGGCAAAGAAGGGGAGGGTAAAGAGCCTCGTCGAACACGAGGCGGTGTGGAGGCATCGGCGGCGGGATCCCCACAACAACCGCCACCGCCACCACTAGAGCGCCGGTGTCTAGACGAGTGTGAAGATCGTCTCGTCGACACCGAAGCTTCGGAGCACGCCGAATGCTCCGAAAGAGAGGGAGATGCGGATGGAGTAGGAACGCGCGATGATGCGCCAGAGCGATGACGCTCCACGTACCACTGTCTCTGCTGCGGTGACAAAGAAGAAAGAAACTCCTCATCATCCATACCTGCATTAAACACACGAATATTTAAATTTAATATGATATGAATAGAGTAGACAATGACGCAAAGACCATTAAATTCAATGACGTAATGACGCATATAAATACAATGACGCAATGAATTGAGTGATAGAAGAGGCAAGTCGAAAACTCAGAATTTTCAATCAAAAGATGTGAGCGCGAGTAGAAAAGAGCGTTATACACCATGGAAGGTACTTAGAGAGCCAGAGCTTTTACAACACAGAGCAAAATTGTTCAAATACAATATTTGTGGCTTTAAGAGATCTCTCTCTCATCCTCGCATAACTCAGCATAACTTCCTATATCTATATAGAGCTCTTTGTTTAAACACATATCCTCTGTTTCATTTTGTAGCTCCTCTGCATGCACCCCATATAGAGTAGTAGCATCTTGATGCTCGTCTGGCACCACCGCAGCGGCTTCTGATTGAGCATCTTCTCTGATCTCCTCCATTGATGCCGTTGTGATTGGCACATGGTAGCCTTCATACGTCCTTGCACTACGAGGGGCTACCTCTATGACGTACCACCAGTTTGATGTAGACTTTGTAGGATGAAATATTACCTGCTAGAGCCACATAACTTACATGAGAGCTTTCAAGCACATAACTTGTAAAAGGGGGATGTTAACTATTTACATACTTACTTGTTCACAATGCTCGGGTAGTACGAAAGTGTCTCTTAGGTCAGTCCATTTCTTAGTAGAATCCACCTCAAGAAAACCAGACTCTCCTCTACGCACAATAGCGTTGCGACCCTCCATGATTATCTTGAACCATTGCACGTCGAACAAGTCGACAAAAAATCCTCTGTAATCGATCCTCAAAATCTCTTGTAGCGTGCCGAAGTAAGTGAGTTCCGCCACCACAGGATCTGCATCAGAGGAATGTCGTCGACTAGACTGTTCAAATTTTGCCATGATTCCACAATCTTGAGTAAAACGCTTTTTGTCGATCCGTTCCACCCTAAAATGTCGACCTTTACACCATGCTGCTGTGTATGACTTATACTACAACGAACAAAGATTATGAGTGGCCGTTCAAACGTTTAGAAATAAAGTCACTAGCTAGTCGTACATTGCAAACTTACCTTGGTCGCGCAACCCCGAGAGTACTCCCACTCTTCCTCAGTCACTTCGTCACCGCATTGTTGTGCGCTTTTCAATTGATTGTGCAACCATCTTAAGCTCATGAATGTTGGTAGGCTCTCCAGACCCGTCGGATAGTGCATCGGTGGTCGTCTTCCCCGTCTCCACTCGATTTGTGCCCTTTGTCGCTCTTGCTTTGCATCCTCATATTGTGAAATCCACTTTTGCATCACTGGATTGTGAAGCATGCAAAATCGGTTGATTTTAGCCTCTAGATCTTCCGTCATCTTCTTCTCAACACCGAGATTGCACATGACAATCCCAGATATGCGCTCATCATCTATGGTTCGCCATAGCGTGTCCCGGGCTTTATCAAATCCGTCTAGCCACTCTCCAATGTACACTAGGGACTCTGATACCAACCAACCTTCTGCCATGCTACCCTCCGGACGTGCCTTTTGACGCACATATCCCTTAAGCGTTTTCATGAAACGTTCTAAGAAGAACATCCATCTGGAATGAACTGTGCCAGCTATTTCCACCTCATCAACTATGTGAACAAGAAGATGCACCTGAATGGTTAGCATGGTAGTAGGAAAATGTTTCTCAAACATGCACACAAGCTCCGCAGCATTTAGTTTGGCGAATGGTATGGAGTCTACGTTGATCTCCTTTTGTGAGATCCGTTGCACCAGCTTTGCAAGTTTGTAGATTGTGTTACGGATGTCGAGAGACAAACATCCCTCAATGGCAACCGGTAAAATAAACTGTAAAGTATGTGCAGCAATGATATTAAAGTCCACATTTTATGCAATGATATTAAAGTCCACTATGAACGTACCTGACACATTTTATGCCAATCGTGTGACTTCAAACCGGTAAGCTTTCCTTCTTTAGTAAAACACGTTCGGAGCGAGTGCATTACGCCAGTGGGGGTCCGCAAAGATCGAATGGTCTCTTTTACTTTGCGTTCTTGGGCTCTTGTGAAAATCCATGGTGCTTTAGGGAGTTTTATTGATCCATCAGACGCTGTTTGCGGCCAATATTGCTCCATACGATCCACATTTCTAAGGTCAACTCTGGCTCCCAAAGTATCTTTCTTGCCGGTCAGATGGTCCCATAGTAGATTACCCACATTCTTGAATATGTGCATTGGATCGA
The DNA here is from genome assembly GCF_014529385.1 of Adiantum capillus-veneris. Taxonomy (NCBI): domain Eukaryota; kingdom Viridiplantae; phylum Streptophyta; class Polypodiopsida; order Polypodiales; family Pteridaceae; genus Adiantum; species Adiantum capillus-veneris. The sequence goes on from NC_140956.1 coordinate 1,182,656, forward strand.
GCAAGTGATTGATCATGAGTCGGGGCCAGTATGGTAACTCGTACCATAGAGATAGTCTCTTCATCCCTGGAGGCAATCCGTCATCGCACATCTCCTTCTGCTCTAACCATGCTTGTGCAGACATCCTTGGTGGCTCTCTTCCCAAAAAGCCGTTGCGTAACACATGATTCTCTGGAAGATACGCTTGATGACCTTCGTAGATTTGCTTCTTCAGTGAGGGCGCACTACGTGCATTCAGTCTAGGTCCACATGTGACACATGCTCTGTATCCGCTTGTTTGAAGCCCTGCATGTATACACATGATAATAGATCAACTATGGGAAAAAACAAGATTTACAGTGTCTGAGTGAGGAGTGTCAATAGATCACCTGAGCATTCTATTAGCCCGGGATAGTCATGTATGGTCCACATTAGAATGCCTCTGATCAAAGAATTCCGTCGTCCTGTGTGTCGGCTCATATCCACCACCTCTATGCCCATCCACAATTGTTGTAGCTCTTCCAATAGTGGACGAAGATACACATCCATATTCTCCACTTTATATCGCTCTGGCACAATCAAGCTTAGCCATAGGTGCCCCTTCTTCGTAGTCAACCACGGGGGAATGTTGTAGTTGACGATGACAACGGGCCATACACTGTAAGATGTTGATCTTTGACCAAATGGATTTACGCCATCCATAGCCAGGCCTAAGCGCAAATTTCGAGCTTCCCTGGCAAAATCCGACCATGTTCCATCTATATGTTTCCAGGCTACGCAATCTGCAGGAATTCGTAGCACACCATCCGAAGATTTATTCTCCTCATTCCATGATGCTAGGGCGGCCATGGACTTACATTCGAAGAAATGCTTGATACGAGGAATCAGAGGAAAATGTCGCAAAACCTTTTGTGGAATTTTTGTCTCGTGGAGATCTACTCGATATCTTTCGGAATCACATTTCGGACACTTCTCCATGTCTATGTATTCCCCTCTGAAAAGAATGCAGTCATTAGGACAAGCGTGGATAGAATTGTAATCCATTCCCAAGTTTCGCAAAATATTTCTTGCTTCATCTCGGGAATCTGGCATCACATTGTCAGCTGGTAGTATGTGCTCTTTAAGCAATCTACACAACATAAAAATACGATACAGTCGTATAAAAATCTATCAGATCATTATACATTTAGAGTTTTATTAAAGTAAACTAATTGTAATAGATCACCTGAAAAGCGCTGTGACGCTAGTGTCACTCCATCCAAACTTTGCCTGCATGTTAAGAAGAACCAGGAGTGCTTTCAATCTAGACATACATGCTCCATTATACAATGGCGTATCGGCTTCACTTTTCATATCATCATAGATAAGCCTTTCTGAATCCATGATCGTCTCGATCATTTCATCAATCTCGGGCTCAAACATTGCCTCGTTGGGAATGTGCTCTGCATGATCATCCCCCGAGCTGTCAGAGGCTACATCTTGTGGCCTCACATATGCTGCTTGACCAAAGCGCCTACGAACACATTTATTGGGTTGCAAGATTGCTGCTTGTTGGCCAGCGTCAGAGTCCGACGAGTTATAATTGGCAACAACTCGATATATAATAGATGGATCGAACTCGCCAAATTCGCGAACGTGCTGCAAAGAAACACGTCTTGTCCGTCGCACAGCATGCTTGCATTGATTACAAGGACATAAGACCCTCGTTGAGAGATAGGTGTTTCGGTTGGACGGTCCCACATCCTCGTCACTACTCATAATGAGGATAAAAATCTTATAACCTGGACAACAAATTTAATATTCTATTGGCATTCTTCGTCTTATCTCTCTCTCTCTCTCTCTCTCTCTCTCTCTCTCTCTCTCTCTCTCTCTCTCTCTACCTCACATTCTCTAGTCATGTCCAATCCCCGCACACCTCGGTCTAGAGGTGCACGGAGATCAGAACCACCGGGTTATAATTTCGTCTTTATTGGTCAATACCTATATTTGTGGGTACAAGAAATCTACAGACCCACGTCTACATGATACTGCATGTAGTGGACAAAACCCCTTTGCCTCTTCTCTAGCTGTAACACTTCACAGCATCTTAACATCTTTTCATAGTAGATCTTTTCACTGTTCGTTTAACTCTAAACCCTAAACCGTAAGTAATTCTTGCGTGGACTCGATCTAACGTAAATAAGCATAAATCTAAATAAACGTAAATCTAACTAAAAATAAACCTAAATCTAATTTAACGTAAGTCTACATCTAACCTAATCTTTAACGTCTTTTGGGATAGTTTCCTACGACGTTAAAACTCTCTTCTTCTTGTGTGTGTGTGTGTGTGTGGGTAAACCTAAATAAACCTAAGTCTAATCTAATATAACATAAATCTAAATCTAACGTAAATTATGTTATATTAAAAACAAAGAACTAAACTAACAAGGATTATAAGAACCTTAAAACTGATTTAACACATAATTTTTCACATAACTCGGCAAGAGTTGGCATTCTCATCACTAAAGATGTGAGAGTTAACTTCCGGCGGTGACGCTGCCTCATCTCCATCCACATCTGACGACAGCAATTGGCCCTTTGGACCGTTCTTGCTCTTGTTACTAACTTTGAAGTTGCTGTTGAATGACTAGAGGTTGTCTAGATGGTCATTGTCGGGGATGTAGTGACTCTTGCCGCCCTGAAGATCCACCTTCTTCCCTATCTTCTGAAGACATTTCACCAGTACTTTTGGATCGACGGAGCCCACCATGAGTGAAGGCAACAATACCCTATATTCCATTGAGGGCTTTCTTCACCCGCTTCATGCAGGCATCGCAGTCTATGGAGACCTAAATCTAATCTAATATAACGTAAATCTAAATCTAGCGTAAATAAACATAAATCTAACAAAAAATAAACCTAAATCTAATCTAATTTAACTTAAATAAACCTAAATCTAATTTAACGTAAGTCTACATCTAACCTAATCTTTAACGTCTTTTAGGATAGTTTCCTACGACGTTATAACTCTCTTCTTCTTGTGTGTGTGCGCGCGTGTGTGGATGTGTGTGCCAATAAAAAGAGATAAATGGTATAACCTTTCTATCACCCATGCCAAGTATGATAGATTGGTTATGCCATTTCCCTCTTGAATAATAGGTCTTGAGTTCAACTCCTCGTCGGCTAGATCTTTAGGTCTTTTAATTTTAATTAGTTTCCTACGACGTTAAATTAGTTTCTCTCTCTTTCTCTCTCAATGTGTGTGCATTTTTTTTTTAATGCATGTTTTCTCTCTCTTTTCCTCTCTCAATGTGTGCGTTTTTTGTTTATGTGTGTTCTCTCTCTCTTTTCCTCTCTCAATGTGTGCGTTTTTTGTTTATGCATGCTCTCTCTCTCTTTTCCTCTCTCAATGTGTGTGTGCATTCTGCGTTTTTGTTTATGTTTGTACTCTTTCTCTCTCTCTCTCTCTCTCTCTCTCTCTCTCTCTCTTTCTCTCTAAAACACTATGTGTGTGTGTGTGTGTGTGTGTGTGTGAGAGAGAGAGAGAGAGAGAGAGAGAGAGAGGGAGAGAGAAAGAGGGGAAGGGAACATGAGAGTGAGGAGAGGGAAGGAGCATACCTGGCTCTCCTTCCTCTCCTCGTGTGTGTGTGTGTGTGTGTGTGTGGAGAAGAAAGAGAGAGAGAGAGAGAGAGAGAGAGAGAGAGAGAGAGAGAGAGGGAGAGCGTTACCTACTCCTTGCTTGAGGGCGCCGAAAAACTCAGATCTGAGATCTGAGTTTTTGGGCGTTCTCTGTTATTTTTTTTAGCCCAGCCGGCGTCGCTATGAGCGTCGCAAATTTACTTGTAAATTTGCGACGCTCATAGCGACGCCGGGAATTTTTTTTTTGAGCGTCGCTGTGTGAGCGTCGCTAATATGAATAGCCTCTTGTAGTGTCTCTCGAGTACAAATGTATAAGGGTATCCTCAAGAAATACTACTATAAATTTGTAAGATAGGTCGTAAAACACTATTCATCAACTTCATAAAAATAGTTGGTGCATTCATAAACCCAAAAGGCATTATCCAAATTTCATAATGCCCATATCTAGTCTTAAAGGTTGTTTATGCAACATCTTCAACCTTTATTCTAACTTGATGATAATAACCATATCGTAAGACGATATTTGTAAATTACTTGGCTCACTCTAACTGATAAAAAAGATCTCCCATTCTAGGCATAGGGAACCTATTCTTGATTGAGATTATTTAGTACTCTATAGTCGACACAAAGCTGCATAGAACCATCTCTTTTCTTCACCAATAAAATTGGCGAAGCCCATGCAGAAATTGTTGGGTTTAATAAAGACTTTATCAATTGTGGGTATTATTTACGATTCCGCTACTCTATACAACTCGACAAGGTTGATGTATTTTTTGAGGTTGTGTATCATGCATGGCATGTGAATATTTGTAGAAGCATCACATGATTATGATCATAGAAGTTTGATAAAGTTTTTAACATGTCATTATGTGAAGCAAGGCTTCAATTTTGTGCATACAACATAGTAGCTTCCAAAGTACGTTTGAGATATGCTATCAACATACAAACTTTGGGGGACTTTGCAATGTATCTGAATGCTCTCTCACTAGATGTAGGCATGAACCAAGACAAGAGGGTTTACATGGTACATACGACAACTCTCAATCTATTGGAATCCATGGCTATAATGAGCTAGATTCAAGCAAGGACTACAAAATTATACTGAAATTCACTCTCAACCAAGCATGTCCTTTTGAATTCCAAGACAAGTGGCCATAGATGGGCAACAAGGTTAGACAATTTCAAGTTTTCTTCTTGTTTTTCTGTGTTTAACCTTTAGTTTGAAGGATTTATGTTGTGCAAAGCAAAGTGCTTTGAAGGATATAATGAGAAGCAAGGCTTCTACCCCATGTCAAGATATTATGGTAATGGTGGATTCCATTCGATGTGATGTTCACATCCATTGGACCTCCTCATAAGATTCTTAAGAGACGAGATAAAATCTTGTTTTTTTCTATTGGTTTTAATTGATGATTCTCCTATTGACGTGGTTGCAAGAGTTACTCATAGCTGTGACCTTCTACTCACTAGCAATTGAGGTTGGTATATTTGCTTGTGTTTCCAACATCTCTATGCATCGACAGACACTACATATCATTGGTTATATGTACAAGGTCATTGCATGCACTACAAATGATGATTTCCATATGTACAAGATGCATGCACTACATATGATGATTTCCATCTGAAGCATACATGCATGGCCTCACTATCAAGCAATCAATTCATGGGATAACATGAATCTACTATGAGAGCCTCAAGGTAGGTAATCTCTTATTTCCCAAACCAAAGAATATCTAGTATGACTAACTTCTTTTTGGGGTTTGCGATATTTTTGCAGTAGATAAAATTTATCTCTGATGGGATTCGAACCAATATCTTCCCCTCGATGAAGAAGGGAGCACGACCGTTTGTGCTACAAAGAAGCAAGCGAACGACACATGAAGATGTGTACAAGCAAAGCATCGGTAATGAGAAACATTCATAAGCAGCATCAGATTATAACTTCATCATGAGTGATCAGTGAGGACGTTCGAGAAACTTGAAGCAACGCGGAGGCATATAATTGCATTTGGCATCACACTATGGTTTTTGGGGCCTCTTGTTCGGCAGGCTATGGAACCAGACCCTTTAAAAAAATCCCATTACCTTAGTGCAATGAACCTTAAGCTCATTGCATAGAAGGGCACAACAACAAATAAACAAGCGTTCTTGGTGTCAGCCTTCTCACCACAGCTTTCGACACTCTCACCTTGCCACCCCTTTCAACAGCGCAGCCCTCTGAACTCCTCACGCCGCCCCGCTCACTCTTTTCCTTTGTCTTCGGCCCTGCGGGTCCCAACCCTCCCCTTGTGATGCTCCCACCTTTTCTTTCCCTCCTGAAGAAACATGAACACAGGGTAGCAGCTACCCAACAACTTCGAACATAGGTTGCAGATCGCGTCGAACTTTTGTTTGCAACAGGGAGACCCTCCTATCAGCAGCTCGAGGTTAACTCGCACCCTTCCAAGGCAGACGGTGCCGCAAATGAGCACCTCAACCATCGGAGCAAGCAACGCTGCCAATGCGCAGTACGCACCGACTGGCGTGGGTGCAGTTGCAGAGCGAGTGCTATTTTTAAAAAAATATTTATTTATTTTCATTTTCTTTTTTTCCGCCTCCCACCCGCCATGCAATTCATTCTCCACCAGTGTCTCTCTCTCCCTTGCTTAGTCCTCTTGTGCATGGTGGGCCAACCCTTTCCTCACCCACTGCATCCCTTTTCTTTTCTGCATGCACGCCTAAACTCCCCACACCACTCTCTATTCTCAATGCTCGACTAGAGACAATCAACTCCCTCATCATCTGCCCGCAGCCCCCCACACGACATTCCCACCTCTTGTCCTTCTTTTTCTAGGCAGCTGCAATGCAGTCTCGCACGACACCACTCACACCTTTTGACCAAAGTTAATTTCATGAGCTGGACATTCTTCTCTCTCTCTCTCTCTCTCTCTCTCTCTCTCTCACACACACACACACACACACACCAGCCCGCTTCGGCCTCCCTCTCCTCCTGCGCGTTGCCGATTCTCCTGGCTCCTGCCACAGTCCCCGACTGGTTCTACCCCTGCTGGCGGGCTGATGGGTGATGTTTGTGCCCCTTCCTTGTGTCCTCTATCAACCTCAGCCCGCAGAGTCTGCTCCCCGCTCTTGATTCAATTTTCTCTGTTCATATTCCTTAGCTATTATGGGACCGTTCCTACGCGGTTGAGTACAATTTCTAAGAATTTAACGCTTCCCTTTTTTCTGCTTCACCACTATGGTCTCCTTATCCCTCTCCTCCTCGAGCTATGAACAATCTCACATTCGGGCATCTCCTTCACGAATTGATGGCTTCTCCCGATTTCATCAACGCTCATTGATGTAAGTTGAAGACATCGCCTGCTCCATCAAACAATAATCCCCGCAGCTTCCAATAGACGCAAGTTTCTTTGCAACTACTCGTCGAAGCGGCCGATTCGTCTTGCCTCCCCTACGACTATGGTACCACGAATACCATCACACAATTTTCACACCGTACATCATGCCGACCGATGATTCTCTACTGCTTGACCCACTCTCTATCGATAAGCAGATCGAGCTTCTCCAAAAGGATGTTCAAGAGCTCCAACATCAACTTGCTGAACGTGAAAAATGCGACCGCGACGCCGAGCTCAACGATGAGAGACTTGCCAAACTTCTCAAGGCTACCTTTGACAACCAAGCCATCCGACTTTCACTTTTTCCTGTTATGATGGCTGCAAAATTGGTAACGTCATTCTTTCTTGGCTTAGTCAATTTGATTATTATTTTGCTAATGAATCCTTCTCGGGTCCTCTTTGAGAAGGACAAAATTAAGTGTGCTATGAACCACATGACCGGTAAGGCTTCGCTTTGGTGGAACGTCACCCGCAACAGCGCACACCGCCCAACCACTTGGCTCAAATTTCAAAGCCAAATCAAACACAACTTTCTCCCACCCCAATTCCACTTGCAGGCTCGACATGCCTGGTCCGCTTTCTCTTAGATCGAAGGCGAGATAGTGAGCCAGTACGCTGACCAATTTTGGCAACGCCTACTGCTCCTGTGCATGATGGAGGATGTTCCCAAAGATACGCTTCAAATCAAGTATGAAGACGGACTTCAACACGGTATTCAAGCCAAGCTCCATTCTTTGAAGCCTACCACTCTCTACAAGGCGATTTCTTATGCACATGATGCTAAAAAGGAGATCAATTCGATCACACATATGCTGCATGTTAATCCATCGCGGCACCAACCACCTCCTTTCAACAATTTCTCGCGCTTCAATAATAATCGTAGGTATAACCCCAATAATTATCAGACACCACGCACTCACCATTTTGCACCTGCACGTGCTTTGATTGCTCCACGTAATACACCACCTTCACGCATTGTCTTTAATTCTAGTCCACGACGCCCTCCATTTGGACAAACACCTCATAATTTTTCATCTCTACCGGTTGTATCCACCATTGCATCTTCCACAAACAATCGTCCTCGCATAGTGTGTCATCGCTGCCACAGGATTGGCCATGTCATGGCCAACATCCCAATCAAGTGGCTCAGCTTCATACTCTTGCCATGAATGCGAAAATCTATGATGGCCGGACTACCGATCCCTCCCCTTCTGATCTCAATGTTGTCGATGCAAGAGGTACTCCTATTACTCTACACTCTTTGTTGTGAATGATTGCTTCTATACACGATACAACAGTATCTCTTTTGCATGACGACGACAATACACATGATTTTATTTCTGAACGTCTTGCACACAAATTACAATTACCTAAGTAAAATCACCCTTTAAAGTGAAGAGTGCATTCCAAGGTACACGGTTTAATGGTATTTACATGGTTCATGATGTTAAAATCACTTTAGGTGCATACACTCAAAAGTGCAATTTTCTCGTCACACCACTACAATCCACCGACACAATTTTAGGTGTGCCTTTTCGTCATGAGCATAGCCCCAATATTGATTACACAACGCACACGATGTCCTTCATTTTTCAAGGTCAACACATCACTCTCACATGCAACCCCACACTTGAAACACACGCACTACTGTCCCACACTCAAGTTAAACGTGCACTTAGGAAAGAAAACAAAGTGTATATGGTATATGTTACACAGGTTGAGGAAGAGCAGCAACCCCCTCTCTCTCCTCAACAACAACAGTTTTTGCATGCATATGCTGATTGTTTTGCTCATGATTATCCACCTCACTTACCTCCCTCTCAAGGCGACATAGATCACACTATAGAAATCATTCCTGGCAGTCAACCACCGCACCGTGCACCATATGGTCACAGTCCCATGCACCAACATGGAATCCAACACCAAGTCTCTGACCTCTTAGAAAAAGGCCTTATTAGACCTAGTTCTTCTCCTTTTGGTGCTCCTGTCCTACTTGTCCAAAAAAAAGATAAATCATTTAGGATGTGCATAGACTATAAGGTTCTCAATAAGGTCACTGTGAAGAATTGCTACCCTATTCCTCGCGTCGATGACCTCCTTGATAAGTTAAAGGGTGCCTCTAAGTTTAGCAAGATAGACCTCAAGTCCGGGTATCATCAAATTCATATGCACCCAAATGATATTTTTAAAACCGCATTTCGTACGCAATTCAGGCACTATAAATTTATTGTACTCCCCTTTGGTCTCACAAATGCACCAACAACATTTTCTCGCATGATGAACAATCTTTTTTTGGAACACAAACATTTTGTTATTGTCTTTTTGGATGATATTTTGATCTTCAGTAAGTCACACACTGAACATGAACAACATTTGCAAACTGTCTTTGCGCTTTTACGTGATCATGATATCTATGCTAACCCTACTAAGAGACTTCTTTCAAACAACCATAGAGTACTTAGGTCACATATAAGTCTCTAGTGATGGTATTCACCCCGACCCCAAGAAGATCGAGACCATCCAAAATTGGCCAATCCCCAAGACTGTCTACGTTCGATCATTTCTAGGTCTCTCTCGATTTTATCATAAATTTGTAAAGAGTTACTCTCACATTGCCCTTCCTCTCACCTTTCTCACACGTAAGCTTACCCCTTTCTCCTGGGGCGACAGTCAAAAAAAATTATTCGACACACTCAATATTTTCTCACACATGCTCCTGTTTTGCAATTGCCTGATTTTACACAACCTTTCTTTGTTGTAATCACTGATGCTAGTGGATTTGGAATAGGTGTTGTGTTAATGCAAAATGACCACCCCATTGCATATGAAAGTAGGAAGCTTAAACCTAGTGAATCCAACTACAGCGTCTATGACAAGGAACTTCTCACTTTCGTTCATGCATTAGATATCTGGAAACATTATCTTATGGGCTCTGACGTTCTCATTAAAACTGACCAACAGGCTATCGAGCACCTTCTCTCTCAATCTACTATCTACAATAGACACATTAAATGGGCCGATTTTATTCGAAACTTTCACCCAATGATACAGTACCAACCTGGCAAATCCAATGTCGTAGCTAACGCCCTTAGTCGTAGGCCAGTAGATGATTCACCACCCCACAGCTTCACTCTTACACGTTTGCTCACATTCAAGCGGTGTATCTTAATCATTTTTTTGTTGCTGAAATTCAATCTTCGATGCTATGATTTCTGCTTATGAAACATATATGGATTTTTCACATGCCTGGTCTGATTTGGTTGCCAATAATTACTTGACTATCAATGCGTATTCTTTTGCAAACGGTTTTGTCTTTTATTGTCAAAAGCTTTGTACTACTGCACGCTTTAGAGAACTTGCAATTCATGCTTTAGAGAACTTGCAATTCACGAAATGCATGCACCAAAGTATATGGGTCAACGTGGTATTCAAAGCACTCAATCTGCTTGCACTGACTATTTCTTTGGCCTGACATGAAGCACGATGTTGCACTATTTGTCTCACACTGCATTGTCAACGTATCAAGCGACATCATGGTAAAACTCATGGACTTCTTATGCCACTACCTATTCCAAAGGAGAGATTTCCATGGATTTTATCACGGGTTTTCCACCCATCTCTTCGCACAATGATATGATATGGATTGTTGTAGATAGGTTTAGTAAACAAGCATATTTTATTCCATGTAAAAAGACTCTCACTGCACCTCAAGCTACAAAAATGTTTTTGAATCTCATTTTTTCTCACCGTGGTTATCCTAAAGTACTAATTTCTGATCGTGATGGTCGATTTTGAAATCATTTTTTGTCTGCAATGTGCACTAATTTAGGCTCCAAAATAGACTTCACATCTGCTTTCCACCCTAAAAGTAATGGCCATATTGAAGCTACCAATAGCACTATACTTGACCTTCTTAGGGCCTACACAATAGACAATGCAGCAAATTGGGACCAACATCTTCCTCTTCTCCAATTTGCTTACAACAACACTCCCCACTTTGCCACTAACAAAGCTCCCTTCGAGATTGTTTATGGTAAGAAGATGCATGTCCCTATGACCACCCTCACTAATGATGTTCCTGTGGCTAACACCCTTGCACAAGATCACGTTTTCATTTTACAAGAAGTCACTATAGCTATCCAAAAAGCCCAAGAACAATACACAACACAAGCCAACAAAAAGTGTAAGTTTATTGAACTCAATTTAAATGATTATGTTTGGTTGCGTATTGAAAAGCATCGTTTGAAGAACATTGAAAAGCACCCCAAGGTCAAGTTAGACCCTAGATTTCATGGTCCCTTCAAGATCACCGAAATCATTAACCCCAATGCATACAGGCTTGACATTCCACATCATTGGCACATTCACAACTCTTTTCATGTAAGTTTGTTGCACAAATTTAAAGGTACCCCACCTATTGCAACTGTTTTTGACGACCCACCTTTACTCAAAGATGATGAAGAATTATTACTTCCAGAATCAATTGTTGATCATGACTTCACTACTACACGCACCGCTACACAATATCATAGATATCTTGTTAAATATAAGAATCACTCTGTTGAAGAATGTCAATGGCTTCCTGCAACCACTTTACGTCCCATGTGCAACCACTTTACGTCCCACGTACCAGCATTTGATTTTTGCATACCACAATCACAGTAACGCATTTAGGCCAAATGAGGCACCTTTAGGCAATGCATAGCATCAACTTTGGTGGAATCGTTTGATTGTCAGTAAATGGAATGGAATACAATGACTGTACTTGATTGGTACAACATTGGTTTTTATGGACTTGATTGAAACACATGTTAGAGTTCCTATGCCTCTGATAGGCAGGTCTCTCCGTCATGCAAGTGGTATGGGAATTATTGATGTCGTTTATATGTGTGTTAGAGTTCCTACACCTAGTGAGGCAGGACTCTCCATGATATTACATGTGGAACTGGCCCACTACAAATTATTTTGCTACTGTTATGAACAATTGAGGTCAATTGCTTTTGTTACTCCGGAGTATGTTATGGAATGGATTCTGAGAAGTTGGATACTAACAATTATGGTCATGTGTGCGTGATGTAGCATGTCAAGGTAGCTGAGTCGTGGGCAGGTGGCTGACAACAGATAGCAGGACATGGAATAAATCAATAAGAATTTAGTTATTTCAATAAAGTCTTTATCCCCAAAGTGGAATGTAAATAGCCTCATTTATGAGTTGTCCCTTTTTGGAAATAATATAAATACATGCCTAGAGGAAGCCAGCTCACTCTAGGCATGGGGGGATGATTGCACCCATTGTCGTGTTCTCTCTCTCTCTCTCTCTCTCTCTCTCTCTCTCTCTCTCTCTCTCTCTCTCTCTCTCTCTCTCTCTCAGCATGGCATCCTCGTTCTAGAGGAGCATGCAAAGGCTTCTGCAATGTGTTTTTGGCATCACGACTTCAACCCTCTCAACACATGACACACACACACACATACTTACACACAAACTGAGGACTTGTGGCAAAAATTCCAAAGAGTTAGCTTGATTAAGAAAAACTCAATTGGGGCATTAATCCTTGAGTTTTATCTCAAATTTGGCATACATAGGCTCAAATGAAAGCTCTCGAGACGGGCTAAGCACACACACCGATGAATCAATACAATTTTTCTCAAGGGAGGAGTAGTTGTTGATGCAAGATGAGCCAAAATAGGCTTAGTGCAATCATTTAAAATGAAAAATTAAATAATGCAACTACAAATGTACATAAATGCACTAATCATTGTCGATTATCAAGAAGGGTAGTGGCCCAAGGACTAAATCTGAGAAGGTGACGAATGCTTAGTAATCAAGCAACAATTAGCTAGAAGGATTAAGAATACTATTCACTCTAATGGATATGCCCATAACTAACACACAAATGCATAACAACAAACCTAGCTAGCACACCATGGCTCTAAAACCACTTGATGAGAATGGGATCGTGCTAGTTAAGGTGGGTGGTATACAAACATTGTGCACACAAGGGAGTGTGTGTAGGCTAGACTGTTAAGCGAATTAGATTTCAAGATAGATTAACTTGGACTCATAAACACGATCTTGAGTAGTTTGCTAACCCATCACACAAGTGGAAATCCCACGAGTTCTACTACCTCAAGACTTCAAAATCTCCTTTACAAGAGGTCGTTCCCACAAGCAACAAACAACATAAACACCAAAGGACACTTAAAAGCATCTTCAAGGTTTCAATTTTTTTCAAAGCAAAGCCTTCAATCTTAGTTCAAAGCTTCTTCAAGGGCATCAAAGAAGAAAGTTCCTTTTTGTGTGAAGGGTGACTTCACTTAGGTGGTACTTCATGAAAATTTAGAAGGGAAAATTTCTCTCTCTCTCTCTCTCTCTCTCTCTCTCTCTCTCTCTCTCTCTCTCTCTCTCTCTCTCTCACACACACACACACACACACACACACACATTAACCTCAAAATTTTGCAACCAAGCACACTACTCGCAACAATAAATCTTGTAATATTTGTCTATGGTGATGATTTCATAATTGTGCTCATGTAAAGAGGCGTTCATTGACCTTGACGAGTCTCTAAGTGTTAAGACCCCTATGTTGGTACAATGAGTGAGAAGATAACTTGGACTCATAAACACGATCTTGAGTAGTTTGCTAACCCATCACACAAGTGGAAATCCCACGAGTTCTACTACCTCAAGACTTCAAAATCTCCTTTACAAGAGGTCGTTCCCACAAGCAACAAACAACATAAACACCAAAGGACACTTAAAAGCATCTTCAAGGTTTCAATTTTTTTCAAAGCAAAGCCTTCAATCTTAGTTCAAAGCTTCTTCAAGGGCATCAAAGAAGAAAGTTCCTTTTTGTGTGAAGGGTGACTTCACTTAGGTGGTACTTTATGAAAATTTAGAAGGGAAAAATTCTCTCTCTCTCTCTCTCTCTCTCTCTCTCTCTCTCTCTCTCACACACACACACACACACACACACACACATTAACCTCAAAATTTTGCAACCAAGCACACTACTCGCAACAATGAATCTTTTAATATTTGTCTATGGTGATGATTTCATAATTGTGCTCATGTAAAGAGGCATTCACTGACCTTGACGAGTCTCTAAGAGTTAAGACCCCTATGTTGGTACAATGAGTGAGAAGGGTGTAGAGAAATTTAATGGGGAAGGGTTCCATACATGATAGAAAAATCTTAGGGGCTACTTGATGAAGAAGACATTATCAGGAGTGGTCAAAGCACCGTTAGATGATCAAGAGGGAGTGCATACCAGGGCATTTAGTGCACAAGATTTAGAAAAGGATGAAGAAGCACTTGGGATCAATATCATCGCACTTCACGACGACAACTATGTCCACTTCATTGATGAAGCACATAAAGCATGGGTTGTTCTTGAAGAAAATATTGGGGCTAGAGCTAAAAGAAGTAAAGTGAGCCTTAAAAGACAACTTCACAAAACCACAATAAAGAAGAGGAAATAGCTAGCCTTGTAAATAAACTTAAAAGCATCATAACCCATTTTACTTACATAAAGTGTGATGTACCACAAGATGACAAAGTGGCCGTGCTTTTAAGTCCACTTCCACCCTCTTATGACCACTTAGTCACACCATCCTTGAAGAAAAAGAACCGGCTACTTAAGTGGAGGCAACAACATTAGAGAAAGCAGCAGTGGCAGCAACAACATCAAAAATTACAAAGGCAAGAAACTTGTAAGAGAATCAACTCATGTGGTGGAGGACGACGATGAAGAAGAAGAAAAAGGCAAGAACAACCTTGTCTGCTACGACAACATACTATGAAGATTGTGTGAGAGTGCACGTGTGCGGAAGCGTGTGTGTGTGTGTGTGTGTGTGTGTGTGTGTGTGTGTGTGTGTGTGAGAGAGAGAGAGAGAGAGAGAGAGAGAGAGAGAGAGAGAGAGAGAGAGAGAGAGAGAGAGAGAGAGAGAGTAGACCACAAACACAAGATATGGTGAAGAGGGGGCAATCAACCCCCCATGACTACCATGAGCAGAAGACCCTTAGTACAATCAGTATGATCTCTGTGAGATGAGAGATGTGGAAGTGGGTACCCCCCCAGCTCCATAAATAGGTGCCCAAGGGAGGTAGGGCAAGGCCTGATAAAAATCCCCACGACCCAACAGAAAAATGATGTATGGAAATATATGTGGATGCCCAGAAAAAAGTGGGCGGCCGACCCCAAACTCAGGCGGCCGACCAGGTACAACCTAGACTATGGGTGGGCAACCCGGAGACGTACTAACTGAACAAGTATGCCCTAGAAATGTGAAGCAGCAGAGTGGTGTAAGTCTAACACCCCCTCTCAGCACCGGATGTTGAACAATTCACATGAAGCCTTATGGATGTGAGGCAAATGATGAAGATGTCTGATGCGATGTCCATTGAAAGACAATACACCGACAAACCCCATGAGTGTAGCAGTAGTCTGGAGTGTCCCAACCACCAAGAAATATCTGTGGAAAGATGCCGTCATGAGCAGTGTAGCAAACTGTTGTACTCCACCAATACAGGGTAAAGATACTTCATGAAGGTCCCAAACTGAGTGTGAAAACAACTCCTTGTCTGAAGAGAAGTGCCAATAGACCTGCAAGTGTCCTGCCCAATAGGATCTGTGGTGTCTGTAGTCAAATCGTGTGGAGAAAATGGAGAAGCCCAAGAACCGTCATGAGAATGATTGGAAGCCTATCAATGCGTGAACCTGTAACCGAGTGTGGCCAAATGGCTAAGCTGTGTAAAATTGTAGGAAGGCCAGATGTAGTAATCTGAACCTTAAACTCCTCCGAATCAAGGAAAGCCAGACTAAATAGTATGCACTGTAGAAGCTACCATAAGCTGCAGCAGTCACCGAGAGACCGCACGGACCACCACCGGATGGTGTCCTATCAGTAGGTAGGGTAATCCAAGATGAGGGGAAAGCTAGACTCAACAATCTACACTGTGAAGGGCCTCTAAGAAGAGATGTGGTCAGACCAAGCTGTCTGCACCGTGATCATCCTGTAGAAGTAGGGAAGCCAGACTCAGGAGTCTGCGTTGTGAAGATTCTCTAAGAAGAGGAAAGGCCAGACCAATATGTCTACGCTGTCTTGCCTGTATCTCCTGCCTCCAATCCTCATGTGTCAACCAAAACAGAATCTGTGGTGCCACCAACGCCACCAAGCCGCATCTCGGTGTGGCTCTCAATGTGAATGAGCTGGGAGTGGCCTACTGCCCAGACCGGGGGATAAGTCTGCTGCAAGGTTACCGAGGGTGAGTGTAAGTAACTCTGAAGGTAGCAATCCAAATGATCAGGAGTGTAGAAGAGCAACTGCATTATCATCGAAGCCAAGCTCCAGGTGACTCCTGATGTAGTTGTGGGATGCCTGATCTCCCACATCTCACAGGTAAACTCTCCAAGAGAGTCCAAAGCACTGAATTCCTACTCCATTCTATATATCCAAGCAATGAACCTATTCAAGAAGAGATCCAAGATCCTCTCCCTAAGTCCATATAGATGCCGTGTGTAAGCAAGTGATCTGATGTGTCAAGGTCAAGTGGTAAGTGTCTGTCCACCCAAGATGGTGGTGTCTTCTCTGGGAATGTCAGAATCCCATATGCCATTAGCATAGCCATATCTCGTGTGAACTCCTCTGATGAGTGCATAGGTGTGTCCATAGTTAACCACAGGTCACCACCCCCTCTGGAGTGTGCAACAGCCGAATGATGGCTGGAATGAATGGATCTCCCAAGGATCGTATTCCAGTAGATGATCAAGCCGATGTAAAAGATATTGTGTACTGTAGCACTCACTGAGAGACCACATGGACCACCACCGGATGGTGTCTTGGCAGGAGGTAACTTCATCCTCTGTGAAAAACTCCAACCAAGCGTCTATTGTCCACCAAAAAATGCAACTTTGAGGTGATGAAAACGCTGTTGTCCAACAATTTTCAGCATGTTCATATGCTCCCGACATGGTCTGGAGCAGTGTAGAGGGTGTAGGGAGGGCGGGGAATCAATGTCACAACCCCAGGTGGGCTGAAAACATAGAAAAATAGCAGGTGTTACTAGCTGAAATCTGATAAAGACGGAGAGGATACTTGCCGACAATGCACCAGATGCAAAGCCGGGTAGGTGGTGGCAAGATCCAGGGTCCAGAAGCTGAGCGCTGCCCTCCTGCTCCAAAAACGCAGGTCAATTTGTAGTCCACTTTTGCTACACTTGTTGGCACCAAAAACCCTCTGTTTGTTGAAAAAAAGGCTTGATGGGTACCCTAGGTGCCTATCAACTTGTGGAAGGTGTCAACGACACAAAATGACCACTAAAACCGCCAAAAATGGGTTGAAAACCCAAAAACGAACATCTGGCTGAAAAACACAGACGGAGCATAGAAGGTTTTCGGCAATGAAATGATCCCAGAAGTGAAGTGCTAGCAGCCTGATGCAAAAACACTAACTTGATCTGCAAAAACGCAGGTAGATGGGAATCCTGACGAAAAACGCAGATCTCATCACGTGCCTGGTTGTTTGCAAAATGCTGACAAATTTTTCATGAAAACACTAGTTATGTTGATCTTGGGAGGAGAACGTGATGAGATGTAGTGCCTCAGAATAGGCAGATCCTAAAGCTCTGATACCATGTGAGAGTGCACGTGTGCGAAAGCGAGAGAGAGAGAGAGAGAGAGAGAGAGAGAGAGAGAGAGAGAGAGAGAGAGAGAGAGAGAGAGAGAGAGAGAGAGAGAGAGAGAGAGAGAGAGAGAGAGAGAGAGAGAGAGAGACATTAGACCACAAACGCAAGATATGGTGAAAAGGGGGGGATCAGCCCCCTATGACTACCATGAGCAGAAGACCCTCATTACAATCAGTATGATCTCTGTGAGATGAGAGATGTGGAAGTGGGCACCCCCGTGGCTCCATAAATAGGTGCCCAAGGGGAGGCAAGGCAAAGCCTGATAAAAATCCCCACGACCCAACAGAAAAATGGTATATGGAAATATATGTGGGTGCTCGAACAAAAGTGGGCGGTTGGCCCCAAACTCGGGCGGCCGAACCAAGTACAACCTAGACTATGGGTGGCCAACAACCCGGAGACATACTAGCCGAACAAGTATGCCCTAGACCTGTGAAGCAGCAGAGTGGTGTCAGTCTAGCAGATTGTAGCCTTTGAACTTCAAGGGGAGGATTATTTCTCATCCTTTGTAGATTTTTCATCCTTTGTGGATATGTATTGACATCCTATGTGGATACTATGTGTCTTCCTTAGTGGATAAAGAATCTTCAATGTATTGTCCTAGTCCAAACCTCAAGGGGAGTACTGTAAGGTATGAGCTTTGTCCTAGAGTCAATATAGTGTGAGTGAATGAGAGAAAAGGTGGAATTATCCCACATGTAATGGTGCAAGACTGTAGAGCTACTTAAAGCTCCTTTCATGAATAAAGAAATCCATTCCAAGTTTGCATTACATGTCTCTTGTTTAAGGTGAGCTTGTGATGGGTTAGCAAACTACTCAAGATCATGTTTATGAGTCAAAGTTAATCTATGTTGGAGCCTAATTCCCTTGAGTAACAAATTAGCCTAGACACACTCACTTGTGTGCACAATTTTTGTCTATTACCCACCTTAGCTAGCACGATCCCGTTCTCACCAACACTAACCATTCATTCTACATAAAACAATAAGGACTCATAGCCCTAAACACTATTGTGTTTGGAGTCTACAACCTGTGTCTCCTCTCCGTCTCTCTTCTCCATTGTTGCACACACTTCATAGAGCAAACTAATTAAAGCTTTCCATCTAGAATATTTTGATAACAAAGGAGACAAAGATATCTTATGCAAGCTGGGTAGAATAAAGCAAGGCAAACTATCAGCTTGAAGCTATATTGAGGAAATCAAGGAATTGACCAGACAGTTGCATAAACCTTCGTCTGAGAAAAGAATGAGGGCTTGGTTCCTTAGCAGGTTTAGAAGCAAGAAGTTGAGGGAATAGGAGGTTCTAGCCCAACTAAGAAATTCAACGATCTAGTTCAAAGAGCCTTAAAACTTGAGCAATAGGTCAAAACAAAAAAGGGTCATAGGAGTAGAAGGGGTTCTAGTTATAGTGAGTCAATGGTTGAGGAGTAAGACTCAAGCTCCAATTCTAGCTCATCTAACAGTGATTCAGATAAAAACACTAACGAAAAAAAGAAGGGATCTTGGCTAAGGAAACTAGAGAAGATGCCAAAATAGATAGCTAAAATGGCTAAGACTAGACCCTCAATCAATAAGCTAGAGAAGAGACCTCATGTTCAAAGTGTAGATCTAGGGACCACATGTCAGACGAGTTTACCCAGTGTAGAAATAGTAAAGCATATGGGCATGTTGGAAATAATTGTGGAATTAGAACTCACCATTTCAAGAAGGGTAAAGACATGTATATGATTGCCTTAACCAACATAGAAGTGGCGAAGTTAGATGGAGCAATTGGTTCCAAAGAGAATAAAACCAGTGCAAGAAATGGAACTGGCAAAGGGAGATATCAAGGAGGCAATGGTTGAGGAAGGGGTAGAGTTGATTTTGGCAAGAGTGATTTCAACTGCTATACCTATGGGAAGTATGGACATTTTGCAGCTCAGTGTCTTGATAATTCAAAACCAGAAGGAGCTCAATAGAAGCCACCAGAACAAGTACCAGTCATAGTGGTTACCAGAAGCAGAGGTGTGGTAATCGAAGAGCTCCCAAATGAACCTAAAAAGAATTGAAGCAAGCTACTAAAATGAAGAAATGGGAGCAACAAAGAGCTACATGGAAGGCAAAACGCAACACAAAGGTAGTGGATGAATGGTAGGAGCAATGAGATTTGGCAATAAAGATTATAGAAGATCTGGCAAACAAGATGTCAAAGTAGCCAGAATGCTCAAAGGCCAAGAAAATTTAAAGATTGTTGCCTCAATCTTCACAAGCTCAAGAAGAGAAGCCTATTGGGAAATGTGGTGAGAGGAAAAGGGAGCAATGGATTGATGAGTCTATAATCATTGCAATTGAGAGTTTGACTCAAGAGATGAGGCAAGTCAAAACAGACTTGGCTGAGGCTGGAAGTACTGACCTGGCAAAGGAGCAATTAGAGAGTCCATCACAAGCTCAGTCAGCCACCAGAGAAGGAAGCCAATTCAATGGCAGTGTGAATATAGCTAGTTGAAAGAGAGATCTTCTAGCTTAGATAACAGTTCTGATAATGAACAAAAAGAAATATATGTTAAGGTTTGTGAGAGGATCCAAAAGCTTATAGTGGAACTAGATAACATCAGAAGAACATTACCAAAAGCTACAAAATTCATCAAGAAGAAGAGGAAAGCAGATATAGAACCTAGGGAAATAGACTTAGCAGCCATCAAAGATGACAAGGTTCGTGTCATTCAAATGGATCACAAACTTAGAAAGCAATGGGAACCATTGTCAGGGGTCATATTGGATGGTGGGGTAGAAGTCGACATTCTTGGAGAGCATCTAAGACAAAAATTGGGGATTCAAGACCTTAAGCCAACACCAATTAGAATCAAAATGACAGATCACAGGGTAGTTCAAGCTAGTGGCCTAATAAAGAGCATGCATATTAGAGTCAGAAAGGAGAAATTTAAGACTAGTTTCTTAGTGTTAGATGTACAGTAATCAAATGGAATGCTTTCGGGCAGACCATGGCTTAGAACTGTTGGAGCCATACATGACTATACTAGTTAGAAATTGACTATTCAGGGGCCCAAAAGAAGAATTTATATCAAAACTGATAAGACAAGAAGATGGAAAAAGGCATTAAGGCTAGAGGAACTCTTCAATAAGTATGGTGCAAAGAAGATCGAGCAAATTCTTGTATCAATGAATATTTTTCCAATTGCAAAAATAGATTTGAATGTTGCTCTAATGGAGAAGAAGCATGTTTAAAACAAAGGCAATACCTTGATCAATTTATAGAATCAAATACTAAAGAAAGAACTATTCAGCTTGACGAAAGACTACCAAATTAGTTAGATCACGAGAAAGAAGAGCTTAGATCAAAAGCAGGGTATGCACACTCTAATACAGAGAATCCGGACTAGGCTGCTGAAAAGATGAAAATGGAATCTAAGATTGGTGGTCTAAATTGGCTACTTACAGACAATCAAGAGACTGAGGAGTGGAATCTCGGCATAGCTGAAAATCCCAAGATGGTGAAAATCAACAAATGTCTAAATCAGAGATTAAAGAGAGAGCTAAGGCTTTTCTTCAAAAGTACAAAGTTGTCTTTAATTGGGAGCACACTCATCTGAAGGGTGTCGATCGAGAAGTGTGCTGACATAGGACACCACTAAAACCAGATGCCAAACCAATGAGGTTGCAAACGTATATAATGAATCCTGATTATGCCAAGAAATAAAAGAGGAGATCAACAAGCTTCTACAATCTAGGTTCATTACTAAAGTGGCAAGACTGGTTGTTTCCAATAGTAGTGAAACTGAAGAATAATGGAATGTTGAGAGTGTGTGGGGATTATTACAAGCTTAATACTCATAGCATCAAAGGTCCATTCCCACTTCCATTCACTAATATGCAGCTGAAAGCAGGCTTTGATGGTACAAAATAGGTTGTCCTTGACACCACATTGGATTGGGGGTTTTGTGGTGAAAAGAAACTCTTTTTGAGTGGTTTTAAAGAGTTGAAAGCGAAGAGGGAAATGGATTTTTTTAAACATGTAGGATTGTAAAAAAAGTCTTAAGGCTTTGAATAGGTTGTGGGTGGGACCTTACAAAAACATGTGTGTAGCTACCACGCAGTTTGTTTGTTGCCATGCACTCCATGGCCAAGAAGTTCTCTCTCTCTCTCTCTCTCTCTCTCTCTCTCTCTCTCTCTCTCTCTCTCTCTCTCTCTCTCTCTCTCTCTCTCTCTCCATTTATATATGCAGTAGCTGCAACATGTGTCCTCCTTAACCAAATCTCTGTCTGCCCCCCCTCTCTCCATCTATCTATGTAGCAGTATCAACTTATGTCCTCCAAAACTAGCGCTCTCTCTCTCTCTCTCTCTCTCTCTCTCTCTCTCTCTCTCTCTCTCTCTCTCTCTCTCTCTCTCTCTCTCTCTCTCTCATGGAGTGTGAAGCAAGCCCTTCCACCAATATGTACTTGGAGATACAAAGTGCAACAAATAGGATGGAAATCAATAACCCTAGTCTCATCAACAAAAATCTCAGTAACCAAGCCTATATGCATAACTATTGGGCAAAAAAGAAATGCAATCAACGAAAGAATGAAAGGAGTACTCTTGGTACCAACAAGTTCGTATTGCAAAATAACAAGTGAAGAAAGAACATATGCAAAGCAATGGCTCGGTGTTGGGAAAGGCAGACTC